>NC_069692.1:45981141-47181141 GCF_023699985.2 Odocoileus virginianus
ACTAACTTCTTATCAGATATTTGGTGTGAAATGTCTTCTGCCATCTCAGAGGTTTGTGTCTTCACTCTGTTGTTGGTTTTCCTTTATGCACAGACAATTTTTAGTTAGATGACATCCCGCCTGTTTATTTTTGTCTTTGTTATTTGTAATTTTGGAGTTATATCAAGAAAACCAAAAGATAATACTGTATGATATCACTTACATGTGGAATCTAAGAAATAAAACTAATCAGTGATTATGACAATAAAGAAGCTGACTCACAAATACAGAGAACTAACTAATGGTTACCAGTGGGGAGAGGGGAGACAGGAGGGACAAGTGAGGGGAAGTAAGAGGCACAAACTACTGGGTATAAAATAAATAAGCTACATGTATATATATATAGATACAGCACAGGAAATAAGCTGATATTGTATAAAAACTATAAATGGAATACAACCTTTAAAACTTGTGAATCATTGTGTTGGACACCTAAAGTTTATATGATATTGTATATTAACTATATCTTAATTAAAAAAAAAAAAAACTCATTGCCCAAGCTAACATCAAGAAGCTCCTTCCCTGTGTTTTGTTCTAATAGTGTTATGCTTTCAGTTCAGTTCAGTCACTCAGCTATGTTTGACTCTGCAGCCCCATGGGCTACAGCACGCCAGGCTTCCCTGTCCATCACCAACTCCTGGAGCTTGTTTAAACTCATGTCCATAGAGTCGGTGATGCCATCCAACCATCTCATCCTCTGTTGTCCCCTTCTCCTCCTGCCATCAATCTTTCCCAGCATCAGGGTATTTTCCAATGAGTCAGTTCTTCGCATCAGGTAGCCAAAGTACTGGAGTTTCAGCTTCAGCATCAGTCCTTCCAATGAATATTCAGGACTGATTTCCTTTAGGATGGATTGCTTGGATCTCCTTGCCTTCCAAGTGACTCTCAAGAGCCTTCTCCAACACCACAGTTCAAAAGCACCAATTCTTTGGTGCTCAGTTTTCTTTATAGTCCAACTCTCACATCCAAACATGACCACTGGAAAAACCATAGCTTTGACTAGACGGACCTTTGTTGGCAAAGTAATGTCTCTACTTTTTGAATATGCTGTCTAGGTTGGTGATAGCTTTTCTTCCAAGGAGCAAGTGTCTTTCAATTTCATGGCTGCAGTCACCATCTGCAGTTATTTTGGAGCCCAAGAAAATAAAGTCTGTCACTGCTTCTATTCTTTCTCCATCTATGCATCATGAAGTGATGGAACTGGATGCCATGATCTTAGTTTTTTGAATGTTGAGTTTTAAGCCAGCTTTTTCACTCTCCTCTTTCACTTTCATCAAAAGGCTCTTTAGTTCCTCATCACTTTCTCCCATAAGGGTGGTGTCATCTGCATATCTGAGGTTATTGATATTTCTTCCAGCCATCATGGAATCACTTTCAGGCCTTACTTTTAAGTCTTTCATCCATTTTGAGTTTTGAGTTAGTTTTTGTACATTATGGGGGATAAAGGTCCAATTTCATTCTTCTAAGTGTGGATATCCAATTTTCTCATTCATGATAAAAATTCTCAGCAACTCAGAACTAGAAGTTTGTGCTCTCAATTTGATAAATGTCATCTACAAAACCATTAGAGTTAATGTCATACTTAATGATGAAATAGTGAAAGCTTTTCTCCAAAAATCAAGAACAAGGAAAGATGCTAGATTCATCACCCTTATTCAACATAATTGCATACTACAGTCACTGCAATAAGGCAAGTAAGAGAAATAAAAGGCATGCAAATTGGAAAGGCAGACATAAAAAGACTATATTTGCAGATGCATGATTGTCTAAGGAGAAAATCACAAGGAATTTATCAAAAACCTCTTAGAACTAATCAGTGAATTCAGTAAGGTTGTAAGTTATAAGATCAACATACAAAAAACAAACACATTTCTGCATACTAAAAAAAAGGATGTGGAAGCCATAATTAAATCACAGTATTATTCATGACCATTCCAAAGGAAATAGAATGTTTAGCTATGCATTTAACAAAACCTGTACAGGATATGCATACTGAAAATTACAATATGTTGATAAAAGAAATCAGAGAAAACCTAAATAAATGGACCATGTTTATGAATTAGAAGGTGCAACATGATAAAGATATCAACTCCTCCCAAACTGATTTGTAGTTCTAATGAAATTCTTATCAAAATCTCAGAAACTTTTCTTGTAGATGTAAAGAAACTTATTCTAAAGTTTATATGGAAAGGTACAGACCCCAAAATAGCTTAAAAAAACTCCCAATAAAGAGGAAAAAGTGGGAGGAATTACTTTATCTGATATGAAAAGCCTCTATGTAGCTCCAGTAATCAAGACTGTGTGGTCTTGGCAGAGGGACAGACACACAGAGAATGATGGAACACAAAAGAGAACCTAGAAATGTATTCAGACAAATATGCTCAATTGATTATTTGACAAAGATACAAAAGTAGTTCAACAGAGGAAGAAATGGTCCTTTCAGTAATCAATGCTGGGGCAATTTGACCTCCAAATGCAATGAAATGAACCTCTATATCTCAACCTTATACAAAAATTGATCCAAAATGGATTATGAGACTAAGTTTAAAACTATAGTAAAAAAACATAAGAGAAAATATTTAGGATTTAAGTTAAGAAAAGAGTTTATAGACTTAATACCAAAAGCATAAGGAAAAATTGATAAATCAGACTTTTTCAAAAGTATAGGATGAAAAGACAAGCTATAGACACACATACACAGAGAATATTTGCAAAAGACATATTTGACAAAGGACCAGTATTGAGAAAATATAAAAACTCTCAAGAGTTAACACCTATCCTTCTGAAACTCTTCCAAAAATCATAGAGGAAGGAACTCTCCCAAGTTCATTCTGTGAGACCACAATCATCTAGACACCAAAGTGAAGTAAAGACATCACACACACACACACATTACAGGCCAATATCACTGATGAACATAAATGTAAAAATCATCAACAAAATACTAGTAAACTGAATCCAACAATACATTAAAAGCACCATGCACCATGATCAACTGGGATTTATTCCTGGCATGTGAAGATTCTTCAATCTATGCTAATCAATGTGATGCACCATATTAACAAACTGAAGAATAAAAATCATGAACATCTCAGTAGATGAAGAAAAAGCTTTTGGCAAAATCCAACACATTTATAAATAAAAACTATCCAGAAAGTGGGCATTGAGGGAACCTACTTCAACATCAGTCAGTCAGTCAGTTCAGTCGCTCAGTCATGTCCGACTCTTTGCGACCCCATGAATCGCAGCACGCCAGGCCTCCCTGTCCATCAACAGAGGTCATATATGACAGACTCTCAGCAAACATCATACTCAATGGTGAAAAACTGAAAGCATTTTCTCTAAGATCAGGAACAAGACAAGGATGCCCACTCTTGTCACTGCTATTCAACATAGTTTTGGAAGTCCTATCCACAGCAGTCAGAAAGGAAAGAAATAAAAGGAATTTAAATTGGAAAAGAAGAAGTCATCTGTTTGCAGATGACAGGATATTACACATAGAAAACCCTAAAGATGCTACCAGAAAACTAATAAAGCTTATCAGTGAATTCGGTAAAGTTGAAGGATACAAAATTAATACACAGAAGTCACTTATATTCCTATCCACTAATAATGAAAGAGGAGAAAGGGAAATTAAGGAAATAATCCAATTTACCATTGCATCAAAAAGAATAAAACACATAGCAATAAAACTACCTAAAGAAGCAAAAGACCTGTACTCAGAAAACCATAGAATACTGATGAAAGAAATCAAAGATGACAGAAAAGATGGAGAGATATACCATGTTCTTGGATTGGAAGAATCAATATTGTCAAAATGATTATATCACCCAAAGCAATTTAGAGATTCAACTCAATTCCTATCAAATTACCAATGGTGTTTTTCACAGAACAAGAACAATTTTTTTTTTTTTAATTTGTCTGGAAACACAGAAGACCACAAATAGCCAAAGCAATCTTAAGAAACAAAAATGAAGCTGGAGGAATCAGGTTCCCTGACTTGAGAACATACTACAATGCTACAGTAATCAAAACACATACACAGACACAGAAACTATAGAAATACACATGAAAATAGAAATATAGATCAGTTGAATAGGATAGAAAGTCCAGAGATAAACCCACAAATAAACCAACCTATGGTCACCTAATCTATGACAAAGGAGGCAAGAATATACAATGGAGAAAAAGACAGTCTTTTCAATAAAGGATGCTGGGACAGCTACAAGTAAAAGAATGAAATTAAAACATTCCCTAACACCACATAAAAATAAACTAAAAATGGGTTAAAGACGTAAGTGTAACTCTTAGAGGAAAACATAGGCAGAACATTCCTTGACATAAATTGTAGCAAGATCTTTTTTGATCCACCTTCTAGAGTAATGAAAATAAAAACAAAAATAAACAAATGGGACCAAGTTAAAGTCTTTTGCACAGCTAGGGAAACCATAAATAAAATTAAAGACAATCCATAGAACAAGAGAAAATATTTGCAAATGAGTAAGTGACAAAAGATTAATTTCCAAACAATGCAAACAGCCCATAGAGCTCAAAATTGAAAAAAAAAAAAACTCAATCAAAAAATGGGTGGAAGATCTAGACACTTCTCCAAAGAAGACATAAAAAGATGTTTTAAAAGCACAAGAAAACATGCTCAACTTCACTAATTATTAGAGAAATGCAAATTAAAACTACAACGAGGTATCATTTCACAGCAGTTAGAATGTCCATCATCCAAAAACTACAAACAATAAATGCTGAAGAGAGTGTGGAGAAAAGGGAACCCTTCTACAATGTTGGTGAGAACATAAATTTTTATAACCATTATGGAGAAGAGTATGGAGTTTCCTTAAAAAAAAAAAAATAGAGCTTCCATATGATGCAGGAATTCTACTCCTGGGCATATATCTGGAGAAAGCCATAATTCAAAAAGATACATACACTCCAGTGTTCATAGCAGCACTATTTACAATAGCCAAGACATGGAAGCAACTTAAATGTCCATTAACAGAGGATAGTATAAAGAAAATGTGGTGTATATGTATATATACACAGGATGGAATATTCAGTTCAGTCGCTCAGTTGTGTCCGACTCTTTGCGACCCCATGAATTGCAGCACACCAGGCCTCCCTGTCCATCACCAGCTCCCAGAATTTACTCAAACTCATGCCCATATTACTTAGCCATAAATAGAATGAATTAATGTCATCTGTAGTAGCATGGATGGACCTATAGATTATCGTACTAAATGAAGTAAGACAGCAAAAGATAAACATTACATGATATCACTTAAATGTGGAATTTAATAAAAATGATACTAATGAAGGAAATGGCAACCCACTCCAGTATTCTTGCCTGGAGAATCCCAGGGACGGGGGAGCCTGGTGGGCTGCCATCTATGAGGTCGCACAGAGTCGGACATGACTGAAGTGACTTGGCAGTAGCAATGAACTTATTCACAAAACAGAAACACTTGCAAACCTCAAAATCAAACTTACAGTTATCAAAGGGGAAATGTGGGGTGAAATGATAAAATAGGAGAGTGTGATTAACATATACACACTTGTACTATATATAAAATAGACAACCGACCTAGATGTCCATCAACAGAAGAAGGATAAAGAAGCTGTGGTACATATATACAGTGGGATATTATTCAGCCATAAAAAGGAATGACTTTGAGTCAGTTTTAGTGAGGTGGATGAAACTAGAGCCTGTTATACAGAGTGAATTAAATCAGAAAGAGAAAAATAAATATTGTATGCTAATACATATATATGGAATCCAGAAAAATGGTACTGATGAACCTATTTGCAGGGCAGGAATACAGAATCATACATAGAGATCAAACTTACGGACACAGGCGGGGAAGGAGAGGGTGGGATAAATTGAGAGAGTAGCCCTGAAATATATACATTACCATATGTAAAATAGATAGCTAATGAGAAGTTGCTGTATAACAGAGGGAGCTCAACCTGGTGCTCTGTGACACCCTAGAGCAGTGGGCTGGGGTGGGAAGCAGGAGGGAGGTTCAAGATGGAGGGAATATATGTATACCTATGGCTGAGTCAATAGGCGTCTGGGTGCCTCAGATGATAGAGTCTGCTTGCAACGCAGGAGACCCGGGTTAGATCCCTGGACTGGAAGATTCCCTGGAGAAGGAAATGGCAACCTACTGCAGTATTCTTGCCTGGAGAATTCCATGGACAGAGGAGCCTGGCGGGCTATAGCCCATGGGGTCACAAAGAGTTGGACATGACTGAGCGACTAAACATGCATAGCTGATTCATGTTGATGTATGGCAGAGACCAACACATCATTATAAAGCAATTATCCTACAATTAAAAGTAAATAAATTTAAAAAGATAACTGATAAGGACCTGCTGTATAGTACAGGGAACTCTATATTTTATAATAAACTATCTGTGAAAGAACTGGAAAATGAATGGATGTATATATATATATACACACACATATATGAAGTGAAGTGAAAGTTGCTCAGTCATGTTCAACTCTTTGCGACCCTATGGACTACACAGTCCATGGAATTCTCCATGCCAGAGTACTGGAGTGGGTAGCTGTTTCCTTCTCCAGGGGATCTTCCCAATCCAGGGATTGAACCCAGGTCTCTCACATTGCAGGTGGATTCTTTACCAGCTGAGCCAACAAGAAAGTCCATATATATATATATATATATATGAATATATATATATATATATATATGATTTATTTTGCTGTACATCTGAAACTAACACAACATTGTAAGTCAGTTTAAATGGAAATATAAAAATTCTCAAAACTCAACAGTAAAAAATAATTCAGCTAGAAACTGGACAAAAGACATGAACAGAAAATAATGGGTGGCAAATGAACACATCAAAAATATTCAACATCATCAGCAAATGCAAATTAAATTAAATTTGGAAAATGCAAATTAAAACAACAAGATAACACTATACATCTATCAAAATGGGTAAAAATAGTACCAACACAAACTACGGGGGAGAATGAGCAGAAACCTTGTTTCTCAGGCATAGCTAGTGTAGATGTGATATAGCCCCTCTGGAAAGCAGACTGACAGTTTCTTATAAAGTTAAAATTGCATACTACATGACTCAGTAATTGTACTCTTGGGTGGTTGTACCAGAGAAGTGAAAACCTATGTTTGTACAAACACCTGTACGTGAAGGTTCATAGTGGACTCATTCATAATGACCAAAATCTGAAAATAGCCCAGATGTCCTAACCATAGGAATGGTCAAACAAGCTGTGGTCCATCCAGATAATGGGATACTACTCCATGGTAAAAATGAGCCAACTATTGAAACACACAACAACTGGATGAATCTCTGGGCAGATGAGGCTTAGTGGAAAAAGGCAATCCCAAAGGTTACATGCCATGTTATTCTGTCTATATAACATTTTTCAACTGAAAAATTTTAGAAATGCAGAGCTGATTAGTGGTTCCTGGAAGCTGGGGATGGAGGGAGGATGGTGTATGGTGGGAAAGGCACGTGGGCGTGGTTACTGAAGGGCGATCTGGGAAACCTTCATGTTGATGGAGCTGTCTAGTGTCTTGACTGTTAGCAGAGTTAAAACTGTACAGAACTAAATATCCTCACACAAACACATATACATATTCACATATATACACCTCATGCAAAGCTGGGGAAATCTGAGTAAGATCTGTGCATTGTATCAATATTATCCTGGCTGTGATATTACACTATAGTTTCACAAAATGTTATCATTTGGAGAAACTGAGTTAAGTATACATAGGATATCTCAATATTATTTCTTACAACTACATGTGGGTCTACAATTACTTCAGAAAAATTCAATTAAAAAAAGTTATTGCTTGTCATCTAGCTCAGGGGGGGCAGGTTCCAAAGAGGAAATGTTCTTCGTCAAGTCCAATGATGGATCTGACCTCACTGTGTTTTGGTTTCATGGCTCTAAATGACCCTTTGTATGGGTCTCCTTATTTTATTTTCAAATGAGTTAAAAATACAAACATTCGTCATGCTCATTTGAAATGATTTCGATCTGGGATGAAGCTCTCCTGACCTTTTCAGGGCAACCAAGACACAGTTTCTGGTGCCTCTGCTGCTGTGCCTCAGGATAAATCAGCTCATTTTCTCTGGCTTGTTTTTAATTTAAATAAAATGCCCTGTATTTACTCAAATGGTTGCTAAAGACATCAGTGAATAATAATCAGAATACGTGACCTACTAGGAGGAAGCCTGTGATGTAAAGCTGGTGTTAATAACTATGGTACTGTGTTTCTATTCTTGCAGTTACTTTGTGAGTTACTCAAAGAGATTTTAGGTACAGAATGATTGATTTTTTTTTTTTTTTTGGTACAAATTCACAAGCCTAACAGCTCATGTTCTCGTTGTTTTCTCATTAATTAACAGCATGGTTCATTAAAACACAGTGACCTTTGTGTAATCTACAAGCTGTCTGCTGTGACCATTAGTTATTTTTGTTTTCATGCCATCAAATAGCATTTTTTGTGAAGATGATACACTGACATTGTAAACCCCGTGACATTTGCACCAGTTCTTGAAGAGCTGTGGCTAATTAGACGTAGTAAATTGGAAGTACTGCCCTTATTCTGAATATCAACATCATCACTTTCCAGCTGTCTTTGCTCTTTTTTTTTGTATGTATACTTAAAGTAACAAAGGGCTAGCAGGCCGGCATGCCTCCTCATACAGTCCCTGCAGGGCAAGGATCTGTGATGTCAATGGAGCCATAAATTGCAAAGAAAGGCAGCAGTCAGAGGGTTTGCAGTTATAATTCTTTGTAATGTGGAAAACCCTATTAGTATAACACTGTAGGGAAACAGCAAATTAGCCAAGATGGTGGTGGTCAGGCTACTTTGCTCAGTGGCCTTTTGCTTTCAAGCCACATTTTGTAATGATTATGTTGAGATTATGCTGAAATGACTTATAGCACTGCGCACATGTCATGAGGTATTTGCTTGGCTACGGACTACTTTTGTTCTGTAAGCATATATAAGTTCGACCTGGGAAAGCCCTTGGGGCTACGTTACGGCTGCTTTATGGTGGTGAGGCTGCATTACGGCTGTGTCTGTGGGGTCAACCACAAGAGGAGAGAATATAGCATATCTGCCGCTATTGCTGCAGTGCCAGTCAGGAGAGAATAAATGTGTCTGCAGCTCCTATGATTCCCTGAGTTTCCTTCCAGCTTCCCTGCTCACGTCTGACCCACTCTGGGTTCAGCCGACAGTGCCAACAGTGAGATACAGTGAGATAACTGGCATCATTGGCAGGATCAGTGACCCAAATACATACTGAGGAAACGAAACTAAGATTGAGTAATGGCACAATGCTTAAATTGGAATGTAGAAATAAAAATACAAAAGGAAACCATCCTTTGGATTTTTGTCCCTTTGCAGGGCAGAAAAAGACCCCAAACCCAGGCTTACAAACCATTACCCGTAGGCCCTCATGAACCACCATCAACCTAGCTCTCTTTCACATTCTCTTTACTTTTAGGGGGATGGTATATTAACTGTTAGTGAACTGGAAGAGATGCGAGGAAATGAATGTTTTTACCTCAGGGACTGATTTGACTTGAAGACAGGATCACACCAGGGTGGTGGTGTGGGTGTGACAGCATTTACTGAGGAGACACTGAGTGGGCTGAACAGGGGAGGGGCGTGGAAGTGGGAGTAGGGTGAGGATGAGGCCCTGGGGGTTGAGGTGGTTTCGAAGCCAGTAACTGGGCCGCCTCACTGGCTGGTATCGAATCCTTAGGAAGACTCTGGAAGATGAATTCGTTTCAGAACTACCAGGAAAATTTAGGTTTCTTGCTTGCTGGTTGTTGGATCCCTCAAATTTCTCTATAAATAACTTATCCTTTCAAGTTCCCCACACTTTTAAACTTCAAATCCCTCTCTGATAAATGATTCATTTAATCACATTTGTATACTGATGTTCATTTATTCAGAGGGTTCTCAGAGGGGCATGAGGGAGGGAGTAGTTTGGAAACGTCCCATCCCAAATGCCAGAGTTACATTTTGTTGCCTAAGAAGGACCAGGGGCAGGTTTTCACCAGGTGCTGTGGCCACACAGCAGAAGGCGGGTGCCCCTGTGTTGGAAGTCAGAACCAGAGGACATTCATCCTGGTTTCTGGGGGGAGACCTTGAGGAGTACACTCCCTGTAGTGAGTTTAGACACTTAGCAATGGGCTGGTTGCTGTCAATTCCTATAATGCCTGCCTGATGTGAGAGAACCACCAAGGGACCCCTCTGGGTTCCCCTTTCACTGTGTTAAAGTCACAGTAACATCAGGGCAAAGCTTGGCTTAGGCCCGGGAGGAGGGTGGGGTCAGTCTGCAGGACATAGCACAGCGGTGCTCTCCACTGGGATGCCCACGTTGGTGGTACATGCAGTGGAAATGAAAGGCAGCCTTACCCATGGCTTTTTGGCCCTCCAAACTCTAGAAAAATTACACATTAGTTTGTTTAAGGTTTATATACAGGTGTGTCTGCATGCAGCCGTGTGTGTATAGCTGGAGTTAGAACAAAAACACTGAGGCATGAGTTCCAAGCTAGAAAAATTGGAAACAGTTTGCAGCACATTGAACTGAACCCAATCATCATTCTGCTAGGGTTTTGCCAAATTATCACAAAAGAATCAGTTCAACTTGAAACTGAAGTTAGAAGTCCAAATCAGATTAAAGTGGGAATGCCAAGAGTTTCCCAAATGAGTGAAGTCAAACCATGTTTTCATTTGATTCAGTTTGGTAATTTGTTAATTTCTCATTATCCTATAGGCTTTTCTTTCTCTCAAGAACTATAGGAGCTTACCCGCAAATAATTTAAAATTTAAAATGACTATTAACACAACTATATATGATAGAAACTCTCCAGAAAGTGGACATAGAACCTATCTCAACATAATAGAGGTCATGTATGACAAACTCACAGCAAACATCAATCTCAATGGTGAAAAACTGAAAGTATTTTCTCTAAGATCAAAAAAAGACAAGGATATCCACTCTCATCACTACTATTCAACACAGTTTTGGAATGGCAATCAGAAAAGAAAAAGAAATAAAAGGAATCTAAACTGGAAAAGAAGTAAGACTGACACTTTTTGCAGATAACATGATACTATACACAGAAAATCCTAAAGATGCTACCAGAAAACTAATAAAGCTCATCAATGAACTTGGTAAAGTTGCAGGATACAAAATTAATAAACAGAAGTCACTTATATCCCTATACACTAAAAATGAAAGATTAGAAGGATAATTTAAGGAAATAATCCAATTTATAACTGCTTCAAAAAGAATAAAACACTAGGGAGACCTGTACTATAAAACTGTAAGTATACCATACTTATAGTATACTATAAAACTATAAGATGCTGGTGAAAGAAATCAAAGATGACACAAACAGATGGAGAGATATACCATGTTCTTGGATTGGAAGAATCAATATTGTCAAAATGACCATACCACCTAAAGCAACCTACAGATTCAACTCAATCCCTATCAAATTACCAATGACATTTTTCACAGGATTAAAACAACTTAAAAAAAATTGTATGGAAATGCAAAAGACCACAAATAGCCAAAGCAATCTTGAGAGAGAAAAATGGAGCTGGAGGAATCAGGTTCCCTGACATCAGACTGTATTCCAAAGCTACAGTAATCAAAACATACACACAAAAACAGAAATATGCAGGAATACACACAAAATCAGAAATACAGATCAATGGAGTGATAGAAAGTCCAGAGTTAAACCCACACACCTATGGTCACCTAACCTATGACAAAGCAAAAATACACAATGGAGAAAAGACAGTCTCTTCAACAAGTGGTGCTGGGAAAACTGGACAACTACATGTAAAATTATTCAGTTTGAACACTTCCTAACACCATACACAAAAATAAACTCAAAATGGATTAAGGACCAAAATAGGTATAATACTCTGTGACATAACTTGCAGCAAGATCTTTTTGATCTACCTTCAAGAGTAATAAAAATGAAAACAAAAATAATCCAATGGGACCTAGGTAAAAGGAAAGCATAACAAAATGAAAAGACAGCCCTCAGAATGGTAAAAAACATACTTGAAAACAAAGCAACTGGTAAAGGATTGATATCCAAAATATACAAACAGCTCATGCATGTCAATATAAAAAACAAAACAAAAAGCAACCCAATCAAAGAATGAGTAGAAGATCAAAATAGACATTTCTCCAAAGAAGACATACAGATGGTTAAAAAGCACATTTGAAAAGATGCTCAATATTACAAATTATTAGAGAAATGCAAACCAAAACTGAAATGAGGAATCACCTCACAGTAGTCAGAATGGCCATCATGAAAAAGTCTATAAACAATAAATGCTGGAGAGGGTGTGCAGAAAATTAAACCTCCTACACTGTTGTCAGGAATGTAAATTGGTGTAGCCACTATGGAAAACAGTATGGAGTTTTCTTAAAAATCTAGAAATAGAGCTATGTATGATCCAGTAATCCTACTCCTGGGCCCGTATCTGGAGAAAACCATAATTTGAAAGGATACATGCACCCCACTATTCACTGCAGAAATATTTACAATAACCAGGACATGGAAGCACTGTAAATGTCCACTGACAGAGGAATGGATAAAAAGATATAGTAAATTACACAATGGAATACTACTCAGCTGTAAAAAGGACAAGTGAATGCCCTTCACAGCAACATGGGAGGACCCAGCAATTGTCATACTGAATGAAGTCAGAATAAGATAACTGTTACGATATTGCTTATATGTAGACTCTAAAAAATGAACTTATCTACAAAATAGAAATAGTCACCAGATACAGAAACCATGGTTATCAGTGAAAACTGGGGGAGGGATAAGTTGGGAGAGTGGGGTTGACATATACACACTACTATGGTGGCTCAGAAGGTAAAGAATCTGCCTGCAATGCAGGAGACCTCCGTTCGGTCATTGGGTTGGGAAGATCCCCTAGAGGAGGGCATGGCAACACACTCCAGTATTCTTGCCTGGAGAATCCTCATGGACAGAGGAGCCTGGCGGGCTAAAGTCCAGGGGGTTGCAAAGAGTCGGACATGTCTGAGCTCCTAAGCACAGCAGAGTATGCATAAAGTAAATGATTAATAAAGACCTTGTTCTCATAGTAGGAGATTCCCTACCTTCCAAAAATATGCCCCTCCCTTCTGTCTTTGGGGTCTTTGCTTTGTTTAGTATAACCAACTGCTCTGTGACAGCTACTTCACTTGTAAGTGTTCTGTTTTTCACGAGTCACTTTACAAATGTATACTGAAGAGCATAGCCAGGCAGGACATCAAGGTGAGCAGCATGTCTGTCCCCAAGAGGAGGTTTCAGTCTGTTTGGGATGATAGGATGTACTCATGAGAAAACTCATACTTTGAGGTGTTGTGAGGTCAGCCACTGCGGTAATTCCCTCTCTAAATGCCTCTTGAAGTTTCCTTAGGTTCAAAACTTTAGGTTCAGCAAGAACTAATTAGCATACTGCTTTATCAATCCATTAAAATCACCGTTCTGAGAAAGAGCTAGCTAGAAGAAGAAAAATTGGAAGGAACTAATTGGCCCGTGGTTTGTTCCTAAGCTGCCTATTCAGCATTATTGACACTAATTGTGATTGCAGAGTGGCTTCTCATGCCTGGTGTCAATGGGCTTGTTCTGACAAGTCTAAACTGGAGGACAGTAACAGTAACTACCAATCTTACGCCTATGATTTACAACAATTTTGTTTTCATTGGGGGTCATGTGTTGAGATCTCTCCCCTTCTTACTATCTCACTGGAACAATGGGATTTTTCACCATTGGCTAGGGAAGGTTCTTAAGACAGGCTGGGAAAATAGAAAGAAAGTGAAGAACAGTGTATTCCTTTTATTTGAACACGTTTAAGGCAGAATCCCCAAAGGTTTTGGTTTTTGAAGGACATGGAACTTCAGAGTGGAGCCACAGTGTTTCCCGAAGGGCCGGCGGCAGTAACTAGGGTTTTATTTACTCAGGAATGAGGAGGCAGAGGCTGTGCTGATGGAGGGAGAACCCTGAGACCCTCATGGTTGAGCTGTCCAGGGAGACGGTGCTCAGCTAGCTGGCAGGTTGTGAGAATGGGCAGGGTGATGGCGGGGGTTGTCCAGCAGAAACCAGACACCTTTTTGCTTTCCTTCCACACCACGCCACTGATAGGTGTGTATCAGCTTTCTGTTCAACCTCTGATAAACACAAAATGTTAGTTATCTCCAAAGTCTGTAAATGTGTGGCACTGTAACAACATTCCATTAATAACACTCTTTAAGTGCAAGAAAAATTTCAAGTTTTCTGCTCTTTTGAACATTCAGATCTTCAAAAAAAAATCAAACTTATGCAAGATCATTTATTTTTATAGCTTCAACTTTATTAACCATGTGAATCTTCACACTGTACCCTTTAAGAAGCCTGTCATGATTCTGGAATGTTTATTTACATCTCTAGTTATCCATCAGAATCATTCAAGACCAGTCATGCTGTAAATCAAGTATGTTGTTCTTAAATTGGGAAGATGAAGAGCCTGACCCTTGATAAACTTGAATTAATTTGATGAGGTCCTCTGCCTGTTGTTCCTTTGAATCATTAAACAGTAGAGTAATAATGCATGTCTTCTCTACCCCGGGCTTAATAAAAACTAGAGTTGAGAAAAAAACAAGAAAACTACTTGGAAGATTTCCAGGTGTTTCAGAACACTGACTTTTATGATCTCTAAGCATATGACATAGCACAGGGAAACACTTATTGACTTGATTTAAAGGTGAGTTGCCCTGACAACTGATTTCAAGGAATCTTCAGAGTCTCGCTTGTTTCTATAGCAGTCCACGTCTCTGCTGTGCCACTCACCAGGCCATGTTCTGATCCGCGTCTGTTCTTCTGGTCTCCCCGATGGCGAGAAGACACCTTCTCTTCTGCATGCACCTCAGACAGAGACGGCTCCTGCTGTACAGAAGCATCGCTCTTACTTGCCCTCATTATGATTTCTGCCAGACAGCTCTGTTCCCATCATCAGCGTAGCCTAATTAACGCACCCCTGCCTGCTGGTTCCCCATCATGCATACCTGCCACACAACCTCTGATGAACAATGGCCCCCATCTGCCTGACGCATCACTATCACCTGGATCGACATGGAAAGTCACTCAGAGTTCGAGGGGCCTGATCGGTCACAGTAACTGGTAATTGGTCACTGCTCTGATCTCCAGCTCTTTTCTTTGGTTGTAGACTCCATCCTCTCTGGCAACAGGACACTTGATTTGGAGACTCTGGTGGTAATTGAACCACCAGAGGTGGTGAGAGGATCGATTCACAGTGTGAACTAATAAGGCATCCTGCACAGTTAGTGACCAAAGCTGTGGAAATACAGACCCATGAACTTGTCTGGACATAAAGCAGGCCCTTGAGCAAAAATAACCATCTATTCAGAAGTAAGGCTTTGCCCCCCAAAGAAATGGTCTGGAGGAAACACCTTCCTTGCCACTTCCTAGGCAGCATGGAAGCCTGAATGCAGGGAATGCGACACAGCAGTCATCAGATCCTCTCTAGAATCTAGACAGAGGAGTTCAAGCAGCCAAGTGTAAGGAGAGCAAATTTACTCGGTGAGGGGTGGAGGGTGGGGGCCAGGCTGGAGGGGGCTGGGTGAATCAAGGAGGCCCTGGGAGTTTCCTTGGCTGCCATGGAAATGGTTCTCTTCTCTGGTCTGCATCCCCTTTTCATCCTGGCTCATCTTCCAGACAGATCCGTGAGGCCTCCAGTGAGGAAGGGCCATCTGGTCCCCTCAAGGCAGAATCACTGTGCAGCCTCTGGTCATGGCTGAAGACCCATGGGTACCATGTGCAGGTGTGGATGTAGGGGGTGCCCATCTGCTGCTCCCCTGCCCCCTGAGAGGCAGAGCATGCTGCTGCTGCTAAGTCGCTTCAGTAGTGTCGGACTCTGTGCAACCCCATAGACGGCAGCCCTCCAGGCTCCCCTGTCCCTGGGATTCTCCAGGCAAGAACACTGGAGTGGGTCGCCATTTCCTTCTCCAATGCATGAAAGTGGAAAGTGAAAGTGAAGTCATTCAGTTGTGTCCGACTCTTCGTGACCCCATAGACTGCAGCCCACCAGGCTCCTCCGTCCATGGGATTTTCCAGGCAAGAGTACTGGAGTGCGGTGGAGGCAGAGCATAGAATTGTACTAAAGCAGGGAATTTACAGTCCCCTCCCTCATAATAAAGACTATCTAAGAGTCACTGCAGGTAAGGTTTTCAAAGACTAACACACACGCACATATATTTACCCCAAATCAGCACCTTGTCAGAGGGTAGAAATTACTTATAAATACTATGAAAGTTCCTATTTTCTCTTCTTCCACTACTTTGCTCGTTTGCACACTAAATGCAGATCCAGTGGAATCTTATCTTCCTCAAGAGCATAAATACTGTTCAGCACTTCCATTTATACTCTACTAATTCAAAATTTGTGATAATTCTGCTAGAGTTTGGGTAACACTTATTTTTGTACCATTTTTAAAAAGGATTTACTTAGCAAATTAAGAACAGAAATGAGAGGATAAAAGAGAAGGTTTAACATATATTTAAGAGGAAATCACTTTTAAGATCCTTAATAGAACTTTTTTTTGGTATTTAAACGATTAATGGAATAATTACAACCAAGCCATCTCATTAATTAAAGGAAACCCAGCAGGATCTTTATTTGGCAACTGTTTGTTAGCAGAAATATGCCTCCTCCCAATTCTAATTACCCCCTTTCAATCATTGTGATGGTTTCCCCAACATGGAGGCGATTGCTCCAACCAGCTCCTTCATAAGATGCATAAAGCCCTATGTGAACACATGTCAGTCTGTCTCACGTGTGCTTTATGTGATCACAATGCCTGGGATTGCTGGGAGAAGCCCTGGCCCAGGGAAGGGTGCACAAGAAAGCAGGATAAGGAGGGTCTACAGTTGACCCCATGGTTTGAGACTAATTTCCACAGTCCTGTGTCCCCTGTCCTGCTATGAATGTGCAAGTTCTGTTCTGATCTCTTCACATCTCTGTATGACCCACCCCAGCAGACAGCCTATTGCCTCTCTCTCCTGGATACCAGTCCCTGGACAATCAATGGGCTGCTCGTTCCCTTCCAGCACAGTGTCTTGATCAGGTCACTGTCACACACTAGGATCACTCATGTGGTCACAGTCGGATGTTTAGGACAAAGTACAGAAAATGGAGATTCCACCATGTTTCATTCATTCATTCATTGGAGAGCATGTGTCAGAAGCATGGAGGAGCCTGGTCACGCGTCAGCTGTGTGACTTTGGACAAGTTAACTAACCTCACTGTGTCTCACTTTGCTTTTCTGTATAATGGAGGTAAAACTCCTTCTTTATAGGGTTGTTACCAGGGTTTAAATGACTTAATATTTGTTCACTGCTTAGGACAGTGTCTGATGCATACTACTAAATAAAATAAATTCATTCTTTCAATGTTTATTGAGTGCTTCCTATATGCCAAGTAGTATTCCACATGGTGGAAATACAGAAGTAACCCAAGAGTCAAAAATCCTTGCCCACTCTATGCCTGCTTGAGGAGGCAGAAAATAATCCTAATAAATAATCATGCTTTACCACTAGGAGGTGAGTGCTGCCGAGAGCTATGCAGGCAGTGCTGGGCGAGGCAGGCAGCCAGCCTCTCGCAGGACAGCCGGCCGGCTTTGCTGCACGGCTGGACGGCTGGACGTGAGGAGGTGTTAGATGCGAGAGGCTGCTAGGTTGGGAGAGGCTCCGAGGCAGCAGCTCAGAAGTTGAGTGGATGGGGAGTGGGAGGGAGATGCGGGGAGGGGAGAGGAGAGGCCAGGGCAGATGGGAATGGAGGGCTAGACCGCAGAGGGCTCTCAGGTCCTCTGAGAGGAGTGGGGGTCTGCCCAGGACCAGAGTCTCCGGGAGGCCTGGCCGTGCTGTGTCCTCACACGGTGGCTCTGGCCATGCACCAGGTGTTGTAGGGATGGGAGTCTCTCTGGGAGGAACTGGGTGCCCACAGGGGTGCAGGCAGGGAGACAGAACTGGGGCAGGACCCACGACCTGTGTGTCTCTCCTGGGCCAGAGAGGAGGAATGAGACTCAAGCTGAGAAGGCTTCCCTGCCGCCTGCGGCAGCAGAAGCCTGAGGCTGTGAACCTGTCACGTACTCAGGAGAGGGTTTCCCACATGATCAGTATCCCCCCAGCGGATGCTACTGTGCCCACACATCCTAGCTCAGTGTTCAACGTGGCCCTGAACTGACAAGCTTCTGGGTGGCTCCGAGGCAGTGGGAAGCAGTGTGAGATGTGACATCATTTATTGGCAGGAAAGGAAAGAAAAGCAGCAGGAAGAAAGAATCATCTTATATTTGATTTTTATACTTTCCAAGAGAAATTTAAACAGAAATTTATTTAGTGCATGAAATGTTTTAATTAGCTCCTTGGTTATGTATTTAATACTTTAACTGAAGTATAATTGGCTTACAGTAGTATATTAGTCTGAGGTTATGACACAGTGATCTATTATCATTACAAAATGACCACTGTGGTAACTTGGTGGCCCTCTGTCACCATAAAAAACTATCATAATGTTATTGACTCTATTCCCTGTGCTGTACATTATGCCCCATGACTTATTTACTTCACAACTGGAAGTTTGTATCCTCTTAATCCCTTTCATGTATTTCGCTCATCCCCCAATGCCCTCCCCTCTGGCAACTACCAGTTTTTCCTCTGAGTCTGCTTTGTTTTCTTAGTTTTGTTTTTAGATTCCACATATAAGTGAAATCACGTGGCATTTGTCTTTCTCAGCCTGACTTATCTCACTTAGCACAATCCCCTCAATGTTCATCCAAATAGCCACAAAAGGCAGGATTTCCTTCTCTTTTTTACAGCTGAGTAGTATTCTACTGTATGTATATCTACTACTTTATCCGTCTAGCTATCATTTATCTATCTCATACATTTATCCATTCATCTATCAATGGACACTTGGTTGCTTCCATATTTTGGCTATTATAAACAATGCCACGAATTAGAATGGGGGCGCATATATCTTTTTGAATTAGTGTTTTTGCTTTCTTTGGAAAAATACCCAGAAATGGAATTGTTGGATTCTATGGTAGTTCTACTTTTAATGTTTTGAGGACCCTGCATACTGTTTTCAACAGTGGATGCACCAATTTACGTTCCCAACAAGATTGCATTAAGGTTCCCCTTTCTGCACATCTTCACACAACATTTGTTACCTATTGTCTTTTGATGACGGCCATCTTGACAGCTGTGAGGTGAGATCTCATTGTGGTTTTGATTTGCATTTCCCTCATGATCAGTGATGTCGAACATCTTTTCATGTGTCTGTTGGTCCCTGTATGTCTTCTTTGGAAAATGTCTATTTAGGTACTCTGCCAATTTTTAATCTGGTTGGTTGTTTCCTGATATTGAGATGTATGAGTTCTTTGTATATTTTAAATGTTAACCCCTTATCAGACATATAATTTGTGAATATAGTTTCCATTCAGTAGTCTGTTCTTTCATTTTGTTGACTATTTCCCTCACCATGCAGAAGTTTTTTAGTTTGATATATTATTTGCTTATTTTTGTTTTCGTTTCCCTTGTTGGAGGAGATATATCCAAAGAATATTACTAACATTGATGTCAAAGTACTTACTCCTTACATTTTCTTCTAGGAGTTTTATGCTTTCAGGTCTGACATTTAAGTCTCTCATTAATTGTGAATTTATTTTTATATACGGTGTGACAAAGTAGTTGTGATTCTTGTGCATGTAGCTCTCTAGTTCTCCCAGAACCATTTATTGAAGATATTGTCTTATTCCTATTGCTTAGTCTTGCCTTTTTTGGGTAGATTAACTGACCATATAACTGTGAGTTCATTTCTGGGCTCTCTATTCTGTTCTGTTGATCTATGTGTGATTTTGTGCTAGGACCATACTGTTTGATTACTGTAGCTTTGAGGTATAATTTGAAATGAGGGAACATGATATGTTTAGCTTTGTTTTTCTTTCTCAAAATTGTTTTGGTTAATCAGGGCCTTTGTGTTTTCATACAAATTTTAGAATTAGTAGTTCCGTGAAACATGCTAATCAGAATTTTGATAGAGATTTTACTGAATTTATAGATCGCTGTGTGTAACCCAGGCATTTTAACAATGTTAATTCTTCCAATCCATAAGCAAGGTATATCATCTGAAATTTCTTTCATCAATATCTTATAGTTTTCCTAGTACAGGTCTTTTATCTTCTTAGATTTATTCATAAGTACTTTATTATTTTTCATGCTTGTAAAATGGGATTGTTTTCTTAATTTCTCTTTCTGATAGTTCATTGTTGATTCAGTTCAGTCACTCAGTCATGTTCATCTCTTTGTGACCCTAAGGACTGCAGCACACCCGGCTTCCCTGTCCATCACCATCTCCCAGAGCTTGCTCATTGTTAGTGTATTGTGTTTAGTTCATTGTTGATGGATAGAAATGCAGCAGATGTCTACACCTTAACATGTATCATGCAACTTGACTGAACTCATTGCTTAGTTTTAACAGGTTTTTTTTTTTGATGGCCTCCTTAGAATAGTCTAATTATAGTATCATGACATCTCTAAACAGTGAGTTTTACTTTTTCATTCTCATTTAGATTCCTTTTACTTCTTTTTCTTGCCAGATTAGTATGACTTGGACTGCCAATACCATGTTGAATAAAAGTGGTGAGAGTGGGCTTCTTTGTCTTGTCCCTGATCTTAAAAAAATGGCAAAAGCTGTGGGTTTGATGTGTTGGAGAAGACTCTTGAGAATCCCCTGGACTGCAAGGAGATCCAGCCAGTCAATCTTAAAAAAAATTAGTCCTGAATATTCATTGGAAGGATTGAAGCTGAAGCTGAAGCTGAAACTCCAATACTTTGGCCACCTGATGTGAAGAACCAACTCATTGGAAAAGACCCTGATGCTGGGAAAGATTGAAAGCAGGAGGAGAAGGGGAAGGCAGAGGATGAGATGGTTGGATGGCATCACTGATGTGATGGACATGAGTTTGAGTAGGCTCCAGGAATTGGTGATGGACGGGAAGCCTGGTGTGCTGCAGTCCATGGGGTCACAAAGAGTCAGACACAACTGAGTGACTGAATTGAACTGAACTGAGAGTTCTATATGGCCTTTACGAGGTTGAGGTATATTAATCTTTGTTTCATTAGGTAGGCTTGTATAAAATTCTCTCTTAAACAGCTTTTGCTGAATCCCATAGATTTTGAATCTTCACATTATCATTTTTCTTTGTCTCCAGGTAGTTTTTTATTTTCTCCTTGATTTTTTCAGTGACACCTTAGTTGTTAGTAGCGTATTGTTTAGCCTCCATGTGTTTGAACTTTTTGAAGTTTTTTTTCTTGTAGTTGATTTCTATTTTTGTATCATTGTTATCAAAAAGATGCTTGATATGATTTCAGTTTTCTTAAATTTATTTAGATAGTTTTTGTGGTCTAGCATGTGATCTATCTTGGAGAATGTCCCATATACATTTGAAAATAATGTGTATTATAATGATTTTGGTCAAATGTTCTACATATGTATCTATTAAGTCTGTGTGACCTTATGTGTCATTAAAGGCCAATATTTCCCTATTAATTTTCTGTCTGGATGATCTGTCCATTAATGTAAATGGAGTGTTAATGTCTCCCCACTGTTATTACTCTCAATTTCTCCCTTTATGTTTGTTAGTATTTGCTTTATGTAATTAGTTGTTCCTTTCTTGAGTGCATATGTATTTATAATTGCTATAGCTTCTTGTTGGATTTATCCCTTTATCATTGTGTAATGTCCTTTTCTCTTGCTAGTCTTTGTTTCAAAGTCTATTTCATCTTATATGAGTATTGCTACCCAGGTTTTATTTTCATTTCCATTGGCATGAAGTGCATTTTTTCATCCTCTTCACTTTCAGTCTGTGTGTGTCTTTAGAACTGACGTGAGTCTTGTTTTGCATCCATTTAGCCACTTTGATTGTGTAGCATTTACTCTATTTACATTTAAAGTAGTTATTGATGACTATGTATTTATTTCCATTTGTTCATTGTATTTTTGGTTGTTTTCGTAGTTCTTGTTTTTTCTTTTGCTCTCTTTCTCTGTGATTTAATGACCATCCTCAGTGCTACATTTTGGCATGTGTGTCAGTTATAGATTATTAATTTGTGGTTACTGTGAGGTTTATATACAACTATACCTTTATAAATGTATATGATTATGTGGGTGATCACTTGTAATGAATTCTAAAGCTGTGCAATTTTACCCCCCTCTGTGGGGTGCATGGACCCTTCTTTTGTTATAGGATCAACTACGGGGTTATGCTGGTATGCAGGGGCTGGCCCTTATCCCTGTTGGCAGCAAGGCTCTGCCTCATGCCTAAGCCTCTGACATCAAGTCTTGGTCACATACTAAGCAACAAATATCAATAAAAGAGTTTAGTCACTGGCATCAACGTCTGCAGCATCAAAACAATTTCAAAGGAAAATAATTTTTAAAAATTATTTAAAGTTTTAGCTTACGTGAATATGTGTAAACTTTTTGTCATCAAATGATAGTTAGGAATTAAAAAATCAAACTTTGGGATTTTCAGGAGGCAAGATGAGGAAAGCCAAAGAGAAAAATTAATTGCTTGGGAAAAATCTCCAAGAAAAATCCATCTGAAATGAGGGATTACTCTCTCTCTCTCTCTCTTGATTCCATAATATTCAGAAATATAGAGGCATGAAATAAAATTTCAATATGATTTGATCCTAACAAGAGCTGGAATTAATCTTTATGTTTCTATTGATAACCAACAATTTTTTAAAAAAATTATAAGATGGATTCCTCGGTGTGTATGCCCAGAAGTGGGATTGCTGGGTCATATGGGAGAGAACAGCATCGAAACATGTATATTATCTAGGGTGAAACAGATCACCAGCCCAGATTGGCTGCGTGAGACAAGTGCTCGGGCCTGGTGCACTGGGAAGACCCAGAGGGATCGGGTGGAGAGGTAGGTGGGAGGGGGGGATCGGGATGGGGAATACATGTAAATCCATGGCTGATTCATGTCAATGTATGACAAAAACCACTACAATACTGTAAAGTAATTAGCCTCCAACTAATAAAAATAAATGGAAGAAAAAAAATAAAATAAAGAAATCTAAAAAAAAATTATAAGATGGAAATTTCTAACAACTGTAGTGACTAGCCACTTCTTATGACTGACATTTCAGATGAATGAAATCATTATTTAAGTGGGTTCTCTTTCCATCAGATATAAAAAAATCACCAAAGCAAATAAGCACACTCAACTTGTGTGAACATGCCCCAGCCTGAGGATGCTAAGATGCTAGAAGCACCCTGCATGCCAGGTGTCACCCACTATCTCCTTTGCACAGCTCAGCACTGCTGAGCTCCTCAATGCTTAAAGATTTCAACATTTAAGTCCCATATCAATAAGCCATTTGCTTTCATTAACATCTGGGGCACTCAACATTTCATTGAGAGATGGGGACAATAGTACTATTTTATCCCTAAACTCTTCAATAATATTCTCACCTTATGATCACTTCTTTACACTCAGCTCTGCCCTCCACTGTTCCTTCCCTATTCCAGTGACCCTCCAAGGTGCAGGCAGAGTTATTTTGCTCAAAAACAAATTTGATGAGGTCATTGTGCTGCTAAAAGACCTCGTATGGTTTACATCACTTACAGCCATTCCAAATGACTTTAGTTTAGAAAACCAGGTTCTTCTCCATCTGGTTCTAGCCCTTCTCAGAGCTCTGTCTCTCTACCTGAACCCCTACAATTTAGCCAGACGGATTCAGATCTTTGTGACTCTAGACCCCACTTAAAGGTCCCCACCTCTGGAGCCTTCCTCATTGTGCAGTGGAGAAACAGTCATGTGTTCTGTTGTAGCCAGTGGTTCTTTTACATATTTCCATTATGTCATCATATTTATGGATCAGATCATCTCTAATTCTACTTACTTTTTGTTTCACTTACTCACTTTTGATTCTTTCTCTCTCCAGACAAGACACTTGGTCTTTTAATTCAGAATATTATTTGAAATTTTACTTTAGGTTAAAAATGGGAGAAAACAGAAAAATCCAAATGAGATTAGGGAGGAAGCTAAGATGTAGAGCTTAGAACATAATAAATACTAAAGAAATGCTTTTTTAATGCATGGTTTTAAAAAAAATTGTGTCAAAAGTGAAATATAAATAATGCTTTGCATAAGGTCTAGGAGAGAGTGATGAAAACATCTTAGTTTGGTTAGGTGCAGTTGATCTAAAACGCTATTGTAGGAAGCTGCTTAGAGGTATTAGTCCCTATTTCTTTTGCTTCTAAAGATTATTAGTGAAGGAGTAAGTCACTGGTAAATGAATTTATAATTGAAATATGTTAGTGTTGAGTAACTGACTGGGTCATGGCAGTAATTCTCTCTTAGTACATAACCCTATTCATTTTTAATGTTGGCTACAGACTCATATGATTATTCTTTAATGTTGGTGATCAGCTTGCTTTGATATTAGGCAAGAGTATTTGTTTTAATAACATAAATATTTGATGATCACAGATTCATAAGGGTAACTGAAGCTCAGAAGATGAGGATGAGTGGGGGAAAAAAGAGGCAAATGCTAACAAATAATCATTTTAGTTTAGATCTTGAAACTTCTGCCCAACACCATTTAATTAATACTTGCCTTTACAAATCTTCCAAAGGATGAAAAATTGTTTTTGGAATTTTATACTGCTAAAATTAAAAGATTAATTACAGCCAGGGTATTTTAATGTCTTCATGGATGCACTGAATTTATATACTAATATCTGGAGAAGACTCTTGAGAGTCCCTTGGACTGCAAAGAGATCCAACCAGTTTCCATCCTAAAGGAGATCATTCCTGGGTGTTCATTGGAAGGACTGATGTTGAAGCTGAAACTCAAATTCTTTGGCCACATGATGTGAAGAGCTGACTCATTGGAAAAGACCCTGATGCTGGGAAAGATTGAAGGCGGGAGGAGAAGGGGATGACAGAGGATGAGATGGTTGGATGGCATCACCGACTCAATGGAAATGAGTTTGAGTAACCTCCGGGAGTTGGTGATGGACAGGGAGGCCTGGTGTGGGGCAATCCATGGGGTTGTAAAGAGTCAGACACAATTGAGTGACTGAACTGAACTGATCTGGATCTAGTTATTTGTTTTGCACAGTTGATAGTTTTATTTTACACTTTTCTTTCTTCCAGTCATTGAGTACCTCTTTGTTCCAGACATTGGGGTGGGAGTGATGAACAGGGAAAGACCCATTCTTAAGGAGCCTGCATTCTGGGGACAAAACCACAGTCACAAATGAGCAAAAAAAAAACCAAACAAACATGATAATGCTACAGAGCTGACAAAACAGGCTGCATGTGGAGTATGTAACCAACTTCTCTGGTCTGGGCAGCCGGGACAGTTGGTCTATTCACACGTTTTTTGAGCATTTGCTACTTGCTAGGTACTGTGGTGCAAACTAGGAAATACAGACTACTAACATAAGGTCCCAATTCTTAGATAGTTTTCTGTCTAGCAGAAATGAAATGTTTGGAAATTGATGATCATACTGGATACAATGAACACTGTTATTGACCATCCACTGATACAGCCTGTTCTCTGGGAGCTGTGTCTGGATCCCAGAACACAGAGGGAGGAAACGTAACAATTCCTGGGGAAGGCAGGTCAGGGAAAACTTCCAGGGAGTGGGTGTGAGACTTAACACCTGAGTAAGAATTACTATGGTGGTGGCAGAACAGGGAAGTTGTATAAACTGGGCTTTCACATAGAAAAAAAAATCCATTTATGAAAATACAGAGGCAATGTTCCTGGAAAGCGTGAATGGTTCGCTGTTGCTGGAGTGTAAAGTGTGACTGTGAGTGTGTGTGTGTTTGCGTGTTTACACACATGCACACAGGTATGCATGCACATGATGCTGCTTGTATGGGCACCTTTAAGGGTAATCCATGTAGAATAAGCCTAGAGAAACAGGAAGGACCAGAGAGACGTGGGAAGAAGGTCATGTGTGGCAAGGTTAAGAACTGCATCTTCTAAGTCTAAAAATTATTTGGAATTTTACTTTATGTTAAAGGCAGAAAAAGATAGAATACAAATGTTACAGATTTTACATACTGAGAAGGTGTCAAAATCCATAGAGTTAACATGAAACATTAGGTTTATTGTTATCAAATCAAATTCTTACATTTTAAATAAAATATTCTCAATCTTCTCTATTATAACAGTCTTAAAATTTGTTTCTATTTGCAGAAACATTATTTTTCTATCTAAACTGCATACAAGTTTCCTTTACTATAATTTTGACTAATTAAAAAAATTGTGAACCTTTCATGAACAGGTTTTTAAAGCTTAAATGTTTAATATAGCTTGAGAAAAGGGAGAATAAGAAATTTTGGATGAAGAATAAACCATCATCTGACACAGGTTTTTATCCCTCTGGTTTATGTGACCTAAGAATGACACCTCCCATGTCATCCTTATGACTTAAGGACACACTGATGCCTTTCACTCAAAAAGACCATATTATCAAGCAGAATGCAGCATGTACTTCTGGATTGGCAAAAGGATAAAGTCTCATCTACTTATACCAACTTTTTTGCCACAGTGCAATAAATGCATTGATGAAATGCTGCATAAGGTGTGGAGAAAAAGAAACTCTCTTACACTGTGGTTAGGAATACAAATTGGTGCAGTCACAATGGAGAACAGTATGAAGGTCCCTTAAAAAACTAAAAACAGAACTAACATATGATCCAGCAATTCCACTTCTGGGCACAAGTATGGAGAAAACTCCAGTTTGAAAATACACATGCGCCCTTATGTTCAAAGCATCACTATTGACAATAGCCAAGACATGGAATCAACCTAAGTGTCCACTGACAAAGGAATGGATAAAGAAGACGTGGTGCATATATACAATGAAGTACTACTCAGCCATGAAAAAAAAATGAAAGAATGTCATTGGCAGCAACTTGGATGGACCTTGGGATTATGATACCCAGTGAAGTAAGTCAGAAAGAAAAAGATTTACCTATATGATATCACTTATATGTGGAATCTAAAAAGTGATACAGATGAACTTATTTCCAAAACAGAAACTGACTCACAGACAGAAAACAAACTTATGGTTATAAAGGGGAAAAGAGGAGGAGGGATAAATTGGGAATTTGGGATTAATATATACACACTATTATATGTAAAACAGATTAACAACAAGGACTTATTGTATAACACAGGGAATTATATTCAACACCCTATAACAAACATAATGAAAAGAATAATATATATGTGTATATATATACACATACACACACACACACATATATGTATATATATATAAAACACAACTGAATCCTGAAACATTTTGCTGTACACTTAAAACTAATGCATTACTTTACCAACAAAGGTTCATGTGGTCAAAGCTATGGTTTTTCCAATAGTCATGTATGGATGTGAGAGTTGGACCATAAAGAAAGCTGAGCACTGAAGAATTGATGCTTTTGAACTGTGGTGTTGGAGAAGACTCTTGAGAGTCCCTTGGACTGCAAGGAGATCCAGCCAGTCAATCCCAAAGGAAATCAGTCCTAAATATTCATTGGAAGGACTGATGCTGAACTGAAACTCCAATACATTGGCCACCTGATGTGAAGAACCGACTCACTGGAAAAGACCCTGATGCTGGGAAAGATTGAAGGCGGGAGGAGAAGGGAATGACAGAGATGAGATGGTTGGATGGCATCACTGACACAATGAACATGAATTTCAGTAAACTCTGGGAGTTGGTGACAGACAGGGAGGCCTGGTGTGCTGCAGTCCATGGGGTTGTAGAGAGTTGGATATGACTGAGCAACCTAACTGAAAGGAACTGAAACTAATGCAACATTGTAAACCACTTATACATCAATTAAAAAACAAATGCATTGATGAAAAGCCAGGTTTTAGGTAACCTTGCTCCATAAAAAAATCAGGCCTTATGATAAAAATAGAGCTAGGGCTTTCTATCTTGTTCCATTGGTCCATATTTCTGTTTTTGAGTCAGTGCCACACTGTCTTGATGATTGTAACTTTGTAGTATAATCTGAAGTCAGGAAGCTTGATTCCTCCAGCTCCATTCTTCTTTCTCAAGACAGAAAACGGCCAAATTCTGTAAAGCAATTATCCTTCAATAAAAAAATAAATTAATTCAAAAAAATTAGAGCTAGGGTAAACCACTCTGAGCCTATGGAACTTTCTCAACAGAGATTTAACATAAACAACAATCCTAATAAGATACCAATACAGTTAAAAAGACATGTCGAGTTCTAACAGGGAGATGCCGCAAAAGTTCTGGCCCTCACTCACATCAGTGTGGAGAGAGCCTGATGAGGGTGTCAGGAGGGTGCAGGCCACTGGGATTGGAGACAAGGGCTCCGCATCACAAGGCACAGGTAGAGAGGTGCAGGCTTATCACAAAGTATGGTGCTAAAGATGGATCACTTCTTTTGTGTGGTTGCACAGACTGGAGAGAATCATGCCACGGGCGCGTCCAAGGCAGAGCAAGTGTCCTAAACAGAGAACAGTGTGAACGCACCCTTCCAGGCTCACTGCATTCAGCCCAGATAATGTGCTTTACACTCATGCATGAGTGTGGGAGTGCGTGCTCTGTGGTGTCCAACTCTGTGATCCCATGGACTGTCGTCCACCAGGTTCCTCTGTCCATGGAATTTCCCAGCAAGAATACTGGAGTGGGGTGCCGTTTCCTACTCCCGGGGAATCTTCTCTATGTTCAGCTGCTGCTATTTCAGAAAACTCATCTTTAACTTCCATGTTACACTGGTATCATTATCCAGTTGATCATCATGTGCTAAGTCGCTTCAGCCATGTCCGACTCTCTGTGACCCTATGGACCATAGCCCGCCAGGCTCCTCTGTCCATGGGATTCTTCGTGGACATGGGTTGCCAACTCAAGTCATGGGTTGCCATGACCTTCTCCAATTGACCATCACATTTGAGGCAATTTGCATCATGGGACTGTTAAGAAAGAGAACTGCATGTGCATAATACTCAAAACTCTCCACCTGATTTAAGTAGAAAAATGGTCTTGAGGAACTTCGACAGACAGGGTGGGGACCGTAAATGTTAAGTATGCAGCTGGCATGTGACATGGATAGTGCCTCTGGCTCAGAGCATTCCTGGAACGTGCTGAGTGAATATTCCATGGGTGAATAAATGGATGAACAGACAGATGAGCAGCTTAAGGTCAAGATGCCCTTCAGGATGCAGAGGGGCCTTAAGCAACCACTTGTCCTCTGAACAGCCCATCTGGATGTTGCCTGTTTCTGACCCCAGCCTACAGCTCTTTTCCTGGGCTCTACGAACAGACAAACCTCCCAACCTGCTCACACATGGCCTGCCTGAGCGGGCGGCATGCTCATCCCTGCCAAGGCTACAGTGACCCTGAGGACACAATTATCCACTGCAGGGGACCCCAGGTCAAAGCCAGAAAGTGACCCAGGAAGGAGCTTGCAGGAGAGACCCAGATGGGTTGACCAAGTGACCCATACTCACAGATGTGTAATTAAGTGTAATTAAGTCACAAGCTCCCCAGTTATTACTACCATGATCTTGAAGAGGCTAAAGAGGCAGGAGGCTCCCTATCCCCTGCTCGCAATGTGCATGATGCCCTCTGCTCAGGCCGGGATTGCTCTCTTTTTAATTTTGATTTTTCTGTCTATTTTTGGTTGCACTGGGTCTTCCTTGCTGAGCACAGGCTTTCTCTAGTTGCGCAGAGCAGGAGCTACGCTTTGCTATGCTGTGCAGTGTTCTCACGGTGGTGGCTCCTCCTGTGGCCGGGCACAAGCTCTAGGCGCACAGGCTTCAGTAGTTACAGCGTGCATGCTCAGTAGCTGCGGCCCGTGGGCTCTAGAGTGTGGTCTCAGAAGCAGTGGTGCACAGGCGTAGTTGCTCTGTGGCATGTGGGATCTTCACGGATCAGGGATTGAACGCGTGTCTGCTGCATTGCAAGGAGGATTCTTTACCACCGAGTCACCAGGGAAGTCCTGTTCTTTTTTTTTTTTTTTTTTTTAAATTTTTATTAGTTGGAGGCTAATTACTTTACATCATTACAGTAGTTTTTGTTATACATTGATATGAATTAGCCATGGATTTACATGTACTCCCCATCCCAGTCCCCCCTCCCACCTCCCTCTCCACCCGATCCCTTTGGGTCTTCCCAGTGCACCAGGCCCGAGCACTTGTCTCATGCACCCAACCAAGGCTGGTGATCTGTTTCACCCTAGATAATATACATGTTTCAATGCTGTTCTCCTGAAACATCCCACCCTCGCCTTCTCCCAGAGTCCACAAGTCTGTTCCATACATCTGAGTCTCTTTTTCTGTTTTGCATATAGGGTTATCGTTACCATCTTTCTAAAGTCCATATATATGTGTTAGTATACTGTAATGGTCTTTATCTTTCTGGCTTACTTCGCTCTGTATAATGGGCTCCAGTTTCATCCATCTCATTAGAACTGATTCAAATGAATTCTTTTTAATGGCTGAGTAATACTCCATGGTGTATATGTACCACAGCTTCCTCATCCATTCGTCTGCTGATGGGCATCTGGGTTGCTTCCATGTCCTGGCTATTATAAACAGTGCTGCGATGAACATTGGGGTGCATGTGTCTCTTTCAGATCTGGTTTCCTTGGTGTGTATGCCCAGAAGTGGGATTGCTGGGTCATACGGCAGTTTTATTTCCAGCTTTTTAAGAAATCTCCACACTGTTTTCCATAGTGGCTGTACTAATTTGCATTCCCACCAACAGTGTAAGAGGGTTCCCTTTTCTCCACACCCTCTCCAGCATTTGTTGCTTGTAGACTTTTGGATAGCAGCCATCCTGACTGGCGTATAATGGTACCTCATTGTGGTTTTGATTTGCATTTCTCTGATAATGAGTGATGTTGAGCATCTTTTCATGTGTTTGTTAGCCATCTGTATGTCTTCCTTGGAGAAATGTCTGTTGAGTTCTTTGGCCCATTTTTTGATTGGGTCATTTATTTTTCTGAAGTTGAGCTGGAGGAGTTGCTTGTATATTTTTGAGATTAATCCTTTGTCTGTTGCTTCGTTTGCTATTATTTTCTCCCAATCTGAGGGCTGTCTTTTCACCTTGCTTATAGTTTCCTTTGTTGTGCAAAAGCTTTTAAGTTTCATTAGGTCCCATTTGTTTATTTTTGCTTTTATTTCTGAAATTCTGGGATGTGGGTCATAGAGGATCCTGCTGTGATTTATGTCGGAGAGTGTTTTGCCTATGTTCTCCTCTAGGAGTTTGATAGTTTCTGGTCTTACATTTAGATCTTTAATCCATTTTGAGTTTATTTTTGTGTATGGTGTTAGAAAGTGTTCTAGTTTCATTCTTTTACAGGTGGTTGACCAGTTTTCCCAGCACCACTTGTTAAAGAGGTTATCTTTTTTCCATTGTATATCCTTGCCTCCTTTGTCGAAGATAAGGTGACCATAGGTTCGTGGATTTATCTCTGGGCTTTCTATTCTGTTCCATTGATCTATATTTCTGTCTTTGTGCCAGTACCATACTGTCTTGATGACTGTGGCTTTGTAGTAGAGTCTGAAGTCAGGCAGATTGATTCCTCCAGTTCCATTCTTCTTTCTCAGGATTACTTTGGCTATTCGAGGTTTTTTGTATTTCCATACAAATTGTGAAATTATTTGTTCTAGTTCTGTGAAAAATACTGTTGGTAGTTTGATAGGGATTGCATTGAATCTATAGATTACTTTGGGTAGTATAGCCATTTTGACAATATTGATTCTTCCAATCCATGAACACGGTATATTTCTCCATCTGCTTGTGTCCTCTTTGATTTCTTTCATCAGTGTTTTATAGTTTTCTATGTATAGGTCTTTTGTTTCTTTAGGTAGATATATTCCTAAGTATTTTATTCTTTTTGTTGCAATGGTGAATGGTATTGTTTCCTTAATTTCTCTTTCTGTTTTCTCATTGTTAGTGTATAGGAATGCAAGAGATTTCTGTGTGTTAATTTTATATCCTGCAACTCGACTGTATTCGTTGATTAGCTCTAGTAATTTTCTGGTAGAGTCTTTAGGGTTTTCTATGTAGAGGATCATGTCATCTGCAAACAGCGAGAGTTTCACTTCTTCTTTTCCTATCTGGATTCCTTTTACTTCTTTTTCTGCCCTGATTGCTGTGGCCAAAACTTCCAAAACTATGTTGAATAGTAGTGGTGAGAGTGGGCACCCTTGTCTTGTTCCTGATTTCAGGGGAAATGCTTTCAATTTTTCACCATTGAGGGTGATGCTTGCTGTGGGTTTGTCATATATAGCTTTTATTATGTTGAGGTATGTTCCTTCTATTCCTGCTTTCTGGAGAGTTTTAATCATAAATGGATGTTGAATTTTGTCAAAGGCTTTTTCTGCATCTATTGAGATAATCATATGGTTTTTATCTTTCAATTTGTTAATGTGGTGTATTACATTGATTGATTTGCGGATATTAAAGAATCCTTGCATTCCTGGGATAAAGCCCACTTGGTCATGATGAATGATTTTTTTAATATGTTGTTGGATTCTGTTTGCTAGAATTTTGTTAAGGATTTTTGCATCTATGTTCATCAGTGATATTGGCCTGTAGTTTTCTTTTTTTGTGGCATCTTTGTCTGGTTTTGGAATTAGGGTGATAGTGGCCTGATAGAATGAGTTTGGAAGTCTACCTTCTTCTGCAATTTTCTGGAAGAGTTTGAGTAAGATAGGTGTTAGCTCTTCTCTAAATTTTTGGTAGAATTCAGCTGTGAAGCCATCTGGTCCTGGGCTTTTGTTTGCTGGAAGATTTCTGATTACAGTTTCGATTTCCTTGCTTGTGATCGTTTTGTTAAGATCTTCTATTTCTTCCTGGTTCAGTTTTGGAAAGTTATACTTCTCTAAGAACTTGTCCATTTCTTCCAAGTTGTCCATTTTATTGGCATAGAGCTGCTGGTAGTAGTCTCTTATGATCCTTTGTATTTCAGTGTTGTCTGTTGTGATCTCTCCATTTTCATTTCTAATTTTGTTAATTTGGTTCTTCTCCCTTTGTTTCTTAATGAGTCTTGCTAATGGTTTGTCAATTTTGTTAATTTTTTCAAAAAACCAGCTTTTAGCTTTGTTAATTTTTGCTATGGTCTCTTTAGTTTCTTTTGCATTTATTTCTGCCCTAATTTTTAAGATTTCTTTCCTTCTACTAACCCTGGGGTTCTTCATTTCTTCTTCCTCTAGTTGCTTTAGGTGTAGAGTTAGGTTATTTATTTGACTTTTTTCTTGTTTCTTGAGGTAGGCCTGTAATGCTATGAATCTTCCCCTTAGCACTGCTTTTACAGTGTCCCATAGGTTTTGGGTTGTTGTGTTATCATTTTCATTCATTTCTATGCATATTTTGATTTCTTTTTTGATTTCTTCTATGATTTGTTGGTTATTCAGAAGCGTGTTGTTTAGCCTCCATATGTTTGAATTTTTAATAATTTTTTTCCTGTAATTGAGATCTAATCTTACTGCACTGTGGTCAGAAAAGATGACTGGAATGATTTCAATCTTTTTGAATTTACCAAGGGAAGTCCTGTTCTTTACTTTGAAGGCTGTGGTTTGACAGTGATAAGTACCTGATTCCATCTGATTTCAGAAAATAAAGTTCAGGAGAGTCAGGGGTGGGGACTGGGGGCCAGACTGAGTCCTCCCTCCTGCCTGACCACCCAGGGCGGGTGCTTCTCTCACTCTGGACCCCACCTAAGGGCATCTTTGTTGAGGTGCTTTGGCTCCTGAGAGGAGGGCTTCCAGGCTTCTCCTTTCAGCACAAATCACCTGCAGCCTCTGGTGAGCCACAGCTGGAGGGCCTGTGACACCTGCCAGTCTCACTTCTGTTTTCCATTTTCCATTATGATCTGTGGATTCATTATGATTTTCAGCCCCAGAAGAAGTCAGGCCTGCAGCCTTCTCCTGGAATCCAGCCTGTAATGCTATTTGTCAAACGGTCACTTACATCTTGGAAATTTTTCTTCTGCTTTACAAAAGCATTTATGTTTCTTTTTACCTTAATTGTAGGTCTGCAGTGGAAATAAGACCCCCATCCTCCAACTCAGTATTCAGTATCTGAGTGAGATGTAGGTTGCATGGGGACAGGGGCCAACTCATTGCTTCCAGCTTTGGGTTTATATAGTTCCAACCCCCAATTCCCTGCTCACCAACTTCCGGAGCTTACTCAAACTCATGTCCATTGAGTCAGTGATGCCATCCAACCATCTCATCCTCTGCCGTGCCCTTCTCCTCCTGCCTTCAATCTTTCCCAGCATCAGGGTCTTTTCAAATGAGTCCGTTCTTCACATCAGATGGCCAAATATCTTAAGTGTGTATTAAAAACTGTCAAATTAACTCATTTTTCCTTCATCTCCTAGTTTCATCATTTATTCTTTATAGACCCATGATGTCAAGGCTTTTCATTTTCCCTCTATCACTCAGAGGCTGTACACAGGACTATGCTAACGGGTCTGCTACTAGGGCGGGGAGGTGTCTAACTCATGTCTGGGACTCCAGTCACTGAGCTGGAAGGTAGGAAGCACTTCACATTTATCTGAATTAAAATTGCAGTGAAATAAGGCATCAGGCCTGGAGCAATGAGGACAGGAGGGAGGCAGGATCCAGGGAAATTTCTGGAAATCCATGGAACTATACAGGATCAGAGACCAACGGGAACATCTGGAACTGGGGTACACAGGTCAAAGGAAGATGTGGGTCTAAGCCAGAGAGGCAGTGAGGAGACCAAGGGCAGATGAAGAGCCTAGACAGGCAGGGGGTGTCTGAAATGGGTGTGTACCCTGCAAGCGGCAGGGGGTCTCAGTTCTCCCACAAAGGTCTGTGGGGCCTTGTTCAACCACACAGGATTTGCAATTCTTATTCATCTCGGGGCCATTTCCTTGGTTCCAGTCTACCCCCACCCGGGGCTTATCAGACCTTGCTTTTGCTCTGCAGTCCATTAGGTTTTCTGTTATTTTCTATTAGGTTTTCCACGAACTATGCTGATGGCTCCCAGAGGGCTGCCTCTTTGTGACTGCCCTGCTCCATCCAGTTCTTCTAAGTCAGGCGCTGCATCAGGGTTTAATTTTGGGGCTGTATCCATGAGAGAGCAAACGTTTCAACATTAATCTTGTGCAGTTAAACCATCAGCCGCCTTCTTTCATCAAAGAAGATTTCTTGATAATTTGCCACCAGATCCTGCTTTACTAGGTGCGGCTGCTGAGTCAGCAATGGAGCCTGTGCTCAAGAAATCCACAGCGCCCGCGATGCCTCAGTTTCCCCAGTCTACATCACTCTCTCCCTCAGCTGACCTGGTCCTCTTATCCTCCTGAGGCTCAGCAGGTGAGGTCCTGATTTTTAAAAACCAGGCCAGGGTTTTTACCCTCCCTGATCCATCCACCTGGAGAGCTCTTTCCTCTAAGCCCTGCAGGGCTGGCTGCTTCACCTCACAGCAGCCTCTGTTGCGGGTCTACCCTTCTTGGCAGACCTGTATGAACATACGATTGAAACACTCCATAATTTTCTCCTACTGATATTTTTAATGCTTGATTTGTTAACTTGTCTATGCTATGTTTTCCATGAGGACAGAGATTTTGCTGCTTTGCTCACTGCTGTACCCTGATCTTCCCCCCTCCAAAGCCTCATCCACACTGGGAGCTGCGGAAACACTCTGGCGTCCATGGAGAAGGGAAGGGACACACCTTCAGACTCGGGTGCTGCAGGAGGTCAGAGGGAAAAGCCCATTCATTCTCTGCAGGAGGAGGTGTCCGAGCAGGTCTCAAACAATGGAAATTATTGAAGCCCGGGACCAGGGTAAGGCAAGTTGCCGCCCCCTTCTGGACTCTGCTATTTTCTAGCCACCCTTTAGTGGTTCCCACACCACCTTGTTCCCCACCGCGCCCCCTGCTGAATAAGCTTCTGTGATTAGAGGACACAGCCTCGGGCATCAGAGCGGCCTGGTTCAGGGCTGCTCATCACATCAAGACACGGAGCCACGTGGGGCAGTTCTGTGACACACACTGGACACCCTTGTGAAGACCCCACATTCACGTCTCACGTTGGGAGCGTGGAAGGTCTTGGCTGCCTTAATTGTGGGTGGAGACATGGTCTTGATCGGGCATAATTCCATTATCTTCAACTTGAACAACTCTTCCCTCTGAATCTCAAGCACGTTTCACAGAGTGCCTCGCCTACTCTGTTATTATCCCTGGTGAAGATTCAGTGTAGGTGTAAGCTGCTCCTGCTTTTTCTCTCCAGTCATCAGCAGATTGATGAGGGTCATTAGCCTCCATGAATCATTTTAAAGTTTATTTGCGTTTGCCTTGATGAAAGACAAGCAAAGGAAAATAATTGCAGTTTTCAATGTTCCTCGGGATCTTCTGCAGTCCATGACAGGGATGTGATAAACGGAAAGGAGCATCGCTATTCCTCACTTCTGATCACTTCACATCTTCCATCCACAGAGGACTGAAGACCTTTGAATGGACCCTTGTCCCGACACTGTTATCCTGCTTTACAGTGTCCCTGCCAGCCCTTAAATGTAATGATGCAATGTCATCTCGTACAGCAAATCTATGTAATTTTATGTGCAAGCCTTTCCACTTTGGAAGGACTGGTAAATGTTTCTGGGAAAGACTTTCCCTTTGCCAGTAGGATAGAAGGGAAATAGTAGCAACATGTCTAATTCTTCAGTACAGTGTTATATAATGGGTAGTTTACAGTGATTAAAAAAAAAACAAAACACATGTACCCACATTAGAGGAAAAAAACAAACATGTAACACAGATTAATTATGTAGTTATTAGCTTTTCAAGGGGACTCTTCACTTTACAAAAGGATTCACTACAGATTTTCTTTAAATAGTAAGCTCTACTAGTGCATTGAAGATATAATTAGATCTGCCTAAATAGGATTTGTACACATTTCAGGAACTGATTCATTGTGCACAGAAACAGCAAACCCATGTTTGCTTTGCGACACAGAACACAACCAGCAAATACGCATAAGCTCTATCCAGAAGGTGCCAAACAGCCAGATGTTTGGGAAAGCCTGGATCTCTGACTGTGTGTTTGAGTCTTGTCCAGATGCTCAGCACAATCCATTGTGGTTGGGAGTCCTCCCCACACAGCAGGAGGAAAGTGAAAGTCAAGTCGCTCAGTCGTGTCCGACTCTTTGTGACCCCAGGGACTGTAGCCCACCAGGTTCCTCCGTCCATGGGATTCTCCAGGCAAGAGTACTGGAGTGGGTTGCCATTGCCTTCTCCAGCAGGAGGTCAGAGGAGCAAATACACTGAGACATTCTCTTCTTGCTAAAACTAATAATGACGTCCTTTTAACTGCTATGGATCAGCCATCTTAGAAATGACCACCTTCAGTGAAAATTTTGCAAGTGATATACATCATTTTCATTAACAGGAGAGGTCATCAGGGGAAGATGTCACCTGAAATATGTACAAATCGTCAACATGTTGAAGAGTTTACATTTAAAGGCCAAATGAATACTTTAATGTGGAAGACAAGAGGTTATCCAATAGAGAGGAAATAGGCTCCAAGCAGCATTGCTATTAAGAAGGTGGGATATAGATGCAGAAACATACAAACTGGAACAAAACTTTCCACACTAGTTTAACTGAAAATAGGAGAGCTCCACTCACCAGCAGGTGCTCAGCTCATCTGCACAAAGGAGCCGGGACTGTTGGCACCCAGATGGAAGCTGTTGATGGGTCACAAAATTGGATTTGTAATTCTTGATACAAAGCACTGCTAGTGGGGTGAAAGGATACTACTGTTTGTGACAACTTTGTAAATAGATGCTTTAAGAGAAAAGAAATGAACTTAACCTAAATAAAAGGGTTTCAGGACTCACTCTTGGCATATATGGAACCACAGGGAGACTAGGATGGCAGAGCTACCTCGAGTGACGGCAGACTCACTGGGCGAGGTGGCAGCCAGGTCTGGAGTGTAGTCTGGGGTCTGCCTTATACTTAGTGCAGTAAAATGGGAGGAATGATGCTCACACTGCAAGTTTTCAAAAATGTCTTTTGTTTTAATAAGAAATCAGTGAGCCTGATATGTGAAAAGTCCTTAAAAAAAATGCTCGTTCCATTTCAGTTCTGAAAAATTTACAGAACTCAGGAAAACAACACCAGCTTTTTGTTGTGCTTGGTATTCAGGCGCACGGCTTTGCTCATAGCTCATAGGCTCTGTCCTGGGCGTGAGCCGCGTAAGCCTGTCCCCCAGATCCTCACTGTCCCTCACCACCACTCCACTCACCCACCGCCAATGAAGGCAGAGCTTTAACAGCCACGAGCATGGTCATTAGGCACATTCACCAGGAACTATCGCAGTCAGAATCTGTTTCCTTCACCACCAAACACAAGTGGTTATTGTGCACAGGAGCCAGGCCTTGAGTGGGCACAAGAGTAACTTCTGGTTGGAGGGACAAGTCTGTAAAAAGCTGCTGTGATTTGCAGTGTTTGTGGAGAGAAAACTCTTGCAAAGATACTTTTTCTCTATTAGGAAAGTATGATAAGTTCTCACATGCAGCCCTTTTCAAATATTCCTGGTTCGTTGGCCCCCATTAGGCCCCACTGCATGTGGAAGTGGAGTGACCATCATATTTGGTGTCTTCTTTGCACTGAGCTTAGCGCTGGGATTTCATCCTCACAACAGCTTTATAAACCAGGTGGTGTTATTACCCGCTTTCAACAGACAAGGGAACAGAAAGGTGGTTCCCTAAAATTACTCAGCTAAAAAGCGTTAGAAGTGGAATTTGGAGTCCTGACTCCAGACTCTACGTTACACTCTTCATTCTGGGCTCCGTGGTCCCCATTTGGCTTGTAACCAAGGCCAGTAAGTTTTGGGTTTACACGCAGCAGGGGAGTGCAGTTCTGGATGACAACGACAGATTCTCCCCTTGGGGTGGGGTACTCTGAGGGGGCCCCGGGAGATGAGGAGGCTGTGGCCTGTCTCTAACTTGCTGGTGCTCTCAAGGAAATGGGGAGAAAGTGTGAGGGTCAAGAAGGGCCATGGGATGCTTGTCTAGGGCCCAGTTTGCCTAAAGGTGCTCCCTATCAGACGTGTGAATGTCTTTTACTCGCCAGAAATAGATTTATTTAGAATGTGGGTATATCTACTGAAATGTTAAAAAAAAAAAAAATGAGACAGAGTTATGGAAAAAATACAGTTGTGATGTGTGGTTTATATATGTCTTCTAAATTTACTCCTTTGGTGTTGTATTTGTGACCAAAAATGTAAAAAAGTGACTTTATTATATAATTTTTGCAAACATTTAAAAACTTTCCTAATAAAATTTGGATGCCAACTCTTCAGACATGTGTCATCTTGGGAACTAGAAACATTGCCAGTCAGAACAGTGTTCTATGAATTCTGTTTGATTAGATATTCAGAGGGTAGACAGACTTTGAAATCTGTGAATTTTTCTTTTATATCTATTTTATAATACTGAAAGTAATTATTCAAAAATTTGAATAATACAAGATAAAGTAAACCAAAGAATATAAAATTAAAAAAAAATAAAAAAATAAAAAGTACATGCAATAATAATAAATACAATATTCTCCAAGTAATTAAGATTTCTCTTGCCTTTTGTCAGTATTCTACAACTGACTGAACTTTTATAATATACTATGTTAACTAATTGTGAAAAGAATTATTATATGCATGCTTTTCCAATTATTACTAAATAAAAATAAAAAAAGCAAAGGTCATACTTGATATTTTTGTTCACATAAAGCATAGTCTTTGGAGAAAACACTGATGAAAAGAATAACATCAGTAAAAGCTTAGACCTGCAACACAGTCCAATTATTTTCAGGTAGATTTTAAGATTATACTCTGTTTCAGGATACCTTGACAGTTTATCACTAGAGCACAGAAAGAGACCTATGGAAAGCCAAGTAGTAACAGCTTTCAGAGGCTATCCATCTGCGGCATGTACTACACTGCTTAACACAAAGGCCACATGTACATAAAAGGACTGGTTTCAACTTTGTTAGAGCTAAAGGCATTTGAGCCTGAAGGATACTCCTACACTCTGGTGGGAATGTAAATTGGCGTAGCCATTACAGGAAACAGTATGGAGGTCTCTTAAAAAACTAAAAATAGAACTACCATAAGATTCAGCAATCTCACTCCTGGGCATAAGTCTGCAGAAAAACGTTAATTCAAAAAGATACATGCACCTTAATGTTCACGGCAGCACTATTTACAATAGCCAGGATATGGAAGCAACTTAAGTGTCCATTAACACGTGAATGGATAAAGAAGATGTGGCTCATGTGCACAATGAACTAGTATAACCATAAAAAAGAATGAAGTACTGTCATTTGCAGCAAAATAGATGCACTCAGAGATTATTATACTAAGTGAAGTAAGTCAGAGAAATTTCATATGATATTGCTTTTATGTGTAATCTAAAATATGATATAAATGAACTTATTTACAAAACAGAAACAGACTCACAGACAAAGAAAACAAACTATGGCTATCAAAGGAGGTGGGCAGTGGGGAGCGGGATAGATTAGGGGTTTGGGATCAGCAGATACCAGCAACCACATACAAAATAAACAACAACGTCCTACTTGTTGCATAGCACAGGGAACTATATTCAACATCCTGTAATAAACCACAATAGAAGAGAATATAGGAAAAAAAATATTGGAATCATTTTGATGTACACCAGAACTAACACAACATTGTAAGTAAACTATACTTCAATTAAAAAATATACAAATGAATATCAAAACTATCATGTTGAGTATAAGAAGCCAAACACAAGACTCTGTAAATATCTCATTCTTTCACTCAACACAATGATATATATAATTTCATATATATGACATACTTTATTATACAGCCCTAAGAAACTAATACACGTGACAAACAATAGGTGTTTGTCAAAACTCATGAAACCAGACACTTAAAATGCGTGATGATTATTCTATGTGAATTGTATCTTGATAGACTTGATTAAAAATGAGGGAACTAGAGAAAAAAAAGACTGAGGGATAAAAGAAGACTTACCAATGGCCAATGGGTACACAAAAAGGCCCTCGACATCACTAATCATCAGAGAAATGTAAATAAAAATCACAATAGGATTTCAGCTCACACCTGTTAGAATGGCCACATTAAAAATCGAGGGATTAGTGTTGAGGAGAATATGGAGAAAGGGGAACCCTCCTACACAGTTGGTTGGTGGGAATGTGAAATTGATGCAGCCACTGTGAAAAACAGTGTGACGTTTCCTTAAGAAACCAAAAATAGAATTACCATCTGATCCAGCAATCCTACTCCTGAGTATTTATCTGAAGGAAATGGAATTAAGATCTCAAAGAGACCTCTGCACCCCCATCTTCATTGCAGCACTATTCACAACAGCCAAGACACGGAAACTATCTATCCATGACACACATATGCAAAACGGAATACTATTCAGCCATAAAAAGAAATCTTTCCATTGTGACAGCATGGGTTGTTCTTATGCTAAGTGAAACAGGTGAGACAGAGAATATGGCATGATCTCACTCACACGTGGGATCTAAAATCCAAAAACCCCTGAACTCACGGAAACAGGCCTGGTGATGGTGCAGGTGGGGTGGGAATTGATGAAGATGCTCAAAGGATATGAACCCTCTATTATAAGACAAATGAGTTCTGAGGGTCTAATGCACAGCGTGGCGACTGTAGGTAATATGCTGTACTGCATATCTGAATGTTGATAAAGGAGCAGATCTTAAGAGTTCTCATCACACACACACACACACACACACACAATAGTAACCATGTGAAGTGATGAAGTGTTAACTAAGTTTACTGTGGTCATCATTTTGCAATATATATGTATATAAAATCATCACACTATACACTTCAGTTTACACAATATATGTCAATTATATTTCAATAAAACTGGCAAAAAACGAGAGGTATAAAACATCTACATTTTTATATACTCACGTACACTTTAGTTACTGAACTCTGGTTAGTTGTCTACTGCTCAGGAAATTTTAAAAATCATGATATTAACCAGCTTTTGGCTTTTCTTTAATAACATAGGTTTCTTTGAACTATTTAGAAACTCTTTAGCAAGGACTGAATTGCTCAGACCATCTGGTGTACGAGGCTAAAAGCCCACTTTCTACCCCAGTGGAAGCCCTGGAAATGGAACAAATCCCCAGTGGGCTCTTCACTATATTTGTTGTCTGCTTGGGCTTTGAAATAGTAACCTTGATGTTAGCAATATATTGCTGAGTACAGCTTGTATGGAAACAGATTGGAAAAGATTTGTTTCAGGTTTGAAAGTGACTTCTCCTTCATGTAGGATGGAGTCTGGATGAAGTCTTGGTAACGCCACGCACAAACCAGTCTCTGACTGGCAAGGAAGACGAGATCGGGCGCGTTCAGGGTGGTATGGCCATAGACAGGGCAAGGAAGACAGCAGCTCTCCAGGTTACATGAACTGACACCTTTCACTTCCTACCTTCAAGGGAAGAGTACTCTGCTTCATAAAATGTTCATCACTGTGCATAACCAATCTGTTCATTAGGGCACACAGTCACCTTACTCCACCCCCCTTTCTTTCTTTTCCTCGCTAGTCCTCCAAATTTTATGGAAAAGTAAGTTGTTCCAATTTATAGCTCATTCAGACAGTTCTGAGAATGTCAAGTCTGATACTCTGGGACATGGTGAGTAGGTCAAAATCGATGTAAATGAACCAAACCTTCAATCAGCTGTGATTTAAGTATACAGCACCATAACTCAGTTGTAATAGAATGGATAAGAGCTGAAAAGGCTCAGTATCATTCAGACTAAAATATCTTGCGGTATTTTTCCATTTTAAAATGAATTGAGCAATTCTCTCTGGTTGAGGATTGACAGCATAATGGAAACAGAGAAAACTGCAGAATTTCTCACCAGGTAACTGTATTAGCAGCAAAATTCATAATACAGTCTGTTGGCTGAAAAGAGCATGACGCCTTCTGTTTTCTTATGAGGTGCTATATTCTCACAGTTCTTGGCCAATTATAATTAGTTATATTGCCAAATTGTGGTTATCGGAAAACACTGTCTAACTTATAACTTTTAACAATGAGAGACTGCATGGATGATGATTCTCCTTATAATTTATTGTGGTGGAGAAACATAATTAAAACTGCTTCCAAGTATTGCCTTCTACTTAGGAGGCGACAATCACATAAGATACTGCTACATAATAGCAATCTGGAATATTCCTATGTATTCTAGAGGACTGACTAAAGATTAAAATAGTGGGCAAATGTTTCAGTGACCTTTGAGACTTTTATACTACACAGAAACTCTTTTTTTTTCTAGAGAGAACTTTTCGTGGGACAAATGCATTGCATAAATATTACAGACAGTTCACATATTATGCAAACTTTGTGTATATATTTGTTTTTATGTTTCACTTACCAGAATCAAGAGGCAACTTGAGGCCAATTTGGTGTGCTCAGGGATGGTGGAAAACACTGACAAAATCAAGCAACCAAAGACGAGGAGAAAACTGTAAAACAGTAAAATAAGAGAAGTCTGATGAGAACCTGGCCTTAGGATGACAGACTTAATTTCTTATTCCCAATGGATAAAGCACAAGGTCCATTTGAATTGACATTGATTAAACTGTAAAAGCTCTAAAAGCAGCTAGCCATTTTAAATATCAAAATACAATGTGATGTCCAATGCACGTGGGGCTCCTTTGTAACTTTATTGATGAGGAGGATGTGTGTGTGTGTGTGTGTGTATGTGTGCATGAACGTGTGTGTTGTGTGCGATGCTTAAATGTCCTCCCTCAGCTAGGAATCTGTAAATTTCCTACAAAGAGCTCTCCTGAGCAAGCATCCTGAAAGGCCCAGAAGTGTGTTTTGCTTTCCTGTTTGGAGCAGGAACTGTAGTCACGCTGCCGTCAAATGAGCAGACTCACCCTCCCGTTTGGCAGCTTTGGTGAACCGTCAAGCATTCTGAGTGGTTACTAAGCCATTGGCTCCTTTTTAGAGTCCAACATTGCTCCCAGATTCTCATTTGTCATTTCTTTATTTTAATAATAAGAACAGAAAGTGACTTCTGCTACCCACGTGCTTTCCATTCCTTTACGGTCAGACCCTTATAGAAATGTTCCCTGCCCAGCTTCATTTGCCCTGTAGTGACAGGGAGCATGTTTACTAGTCAATTTGCAGGCATTTTTATTCCTAGAAATACTGAACGTCTGGGGCCCGGGGTGGGGGGGAACCAAGTTCCCAAAGTAAGCATCTAATAAAATGGGCAGGCTTGGTTTTAACATTGAAAATTTACTTATCCTGAAATCTGAAATTAAAAAAAAAAAAATCCCAATAGCTGAGCTACTTGCTCTAAGTCATATTTTTTCACTTTGAAAATGATTTGATTATACATAGCTATATTGCCAAATTGTGGTTTTCAGAAAACACTGTCTGACCTGTAACTTTTAACAATATTATAAGAGACTGCAAGGATGCTGATTCTCCTTGTAATTTATTGTGGTGGAGAAACAAAATTAAAACTGCTTCCAAGTATTGCCTTCTACTTATGAGGCAATGATAACATAAAATACTGCTACATAGTAGCAATCTGTAACATTTCTTTGTATTCTAGAGGACTGACTGGCACAATTTCATCTCTGACTCAACAATCTTCTTTAAAACATCAGCGCTGTGTTCTTCAGCATGGCGTGCATCTAGCCTCTGTCCCCTCTTGACTTACCCTGACAAGTCTGCATGTCTTTCTATTACACTTGACTGGGGCTCCCAAGAGTTCAAAGCCAGGGATTGGTGACTTATGGACAGGGGACAAATCTGGCCCCTAGTGCCTGTTTTTGTAAATAAAGTTTTATTGGCACACAGCCACACTCATTCACTTGTGTATTGCCTATGGCTGCGTTCATGCAAAACTGCAGAACTGAGATTTGTGTTCTAAGCACGAGGCTGGAATATTTACTCTCTAGCCTTTAGAGGAAAATTTGCTGACTCCTGATTGATACCAAGCATTTCTTATTTCTACACATCCATTTCGGGGCATAAGTGAAGTGGGTCTGCTGACAATTACTCACATTCAGAGGGTTTCCTGTAAGCAAGACACTGTGCTAAGTCCCTTTCACATGCACTTTCCACATTATCCTCTCAAATTTATGGAGTAGAAATCTCATTGTTCCTGTTTTGTAGACATGAAAACTGAGAATTAGGAACACTTTGTGACTCATCCCAGGCTATTTAGCAGGAAGAGGGTTTCTGTCCTGGAGTCACCATGCAGTGTTGCTGAGGGGCAGGGAGGATAGCAGTGATGGTTTGGCAAGACTCTTGGAGTTAGCAGGGGGACTTCTCTCTCTCTCTTCCTGCTGAGATGGAAGTAGTTACCATTCTGAATAGCAGAAGTCTTCAAGAAGGACTTCAGGGAAGGACACTAGGGAGAAAACTTGGTATCTGAGTTAATAACCACTCATACTTTTGACTCATGTACTTCATGATTCAGGATTCTTTCAATTCTACTTTAAATTGGCCCTAACAGACTGGGGATTGTAAACTAGAAATCAAATTCCAGCACATCCACACCTCGAAGTACTCATCCTTCATGAGTGAAAGTGAAACCCAGGGATCACTAAAGTAGTTGGGAGGATGATATGGCATCAAATAGAGACAGTTACAGATGTTTCCCTCTGGCGAGTGACTGCCATCTATAGAAGCCTCCCGAGTCCAGGGTGAGCAGAAAACATGCAGAGAAGCAAGCTGGGGATGACTCAGTCACTAAGACACCATCTCCTCTAAGAGCATCTCAACAGTGACTTCATGACTCCCATGCGTATTTTCAAAACAGACCTACATCACGAGCCCTTTTGCTAGGGCCTCCTTCATTAGCAACTAGGTGCTGCTTAATCTTTTTCCTTCTTGTCTCTACTTTGCCTGTTTTCTCTCTTGAGCTAATCTTACCCTCCTTTCTAACAATAGTAGCTTCTGTACTAGAAATAGTTTATTTCTATGGGACCCCAGCTGAAGACAGAAAACCGAAGACCTCCACTGCTCTGGCTGCCCAAGAGGCTATGGATGAACACATATATTTATTAATTCCCAAATTCCTTCCTTCCTTCAACCATTCATCCACTTGTCCAATCAGCAAATACTGATGAAGCATATGATACTAGGCTGAGTCACAGGGATATAACAATAAACAAGACTTTCTTTTCTTGCCTTTGCAGAGTTCATGATCTGTTGAGGCATACAGGGTAGCAAATGGATATAAAAAGTAAATGAAAATTCTGAGCGATGAGTGCCAAGATAGGGAAGATGCGGGGGGTTGACAGGAGCAAACGGGAGAGGAGGAATCACACGGGACTGGTTACTTAGTTTGTGGAGTTGGTGCAAAGTGAAAATGCGGGGACCCTTCGTTAAAAGATTATGAAGAACTTCAAGGCAATGACAGGGGAGCGTGACACCAACTGTGGCGCCCTTCAAGGTTCCGGACTCCATGAGACTGCATAGGCGGCGCACCTACAAAGTCAGACCTGGGGTTTGGGAAGATGTCTTGGAGCAAGTAAGGACTGAGACGAGCCCTGAAGGCCCAGGAGGGTTGGTCTGCACTATGGTTGTGCGGTGGGGAGAGGGACGCTCTAGGCCATTCAACTGTGTGGGTGAAGGCCAGGTGCAAGCATCACCAAAACTCACTAATTAACCAACAGGGTAGAGTTAGTGAACTCCTCCTAGCTAGCTTATTCTTTGGTGGTTCATGAAAAGTGTAAAGCAGGTCATTCCTGCAACTTCATTTTTTTTTTTTTAACATAGGAATCATCTCAGCTCCATTGAAAACATATACTGAGTACCCTCCGTGAAAGACATCATACCAAGCATAACTGAGAGATGGGAATAAACCAAAGTAGACCCTATCCTTAATGAGCAACATGGTGAGTAAAGTGAACACACAAAGTAGTCATCATGAAGGTAGAGACAGATACACGCTAGGAGAAATATCACAGAGCCTGAAAGTTGGTCGGGGGGTGTTCTGTTCAGTTGGGAGTTGTGGAAGCACATCAAGAAAGTCTCTAAAAGTAGGTGTGGCTGGAGCTGGTCTTTGAAGGAAAAGTGGGGTTTTGACAAGAGAAGTTTCTGGAGAAACACATTCCAGAAGGAGGGCACAGTAGGAGAGAGGCAATGAGTCAGAAAATGGATGAGATAAAAGTATCTGCTCCCTGTTGCATGGAACAAGTTACTGAGTTTAACTGTATGTAGCATGGATGGGACAGGGGGCTGAATTGGGAGTCTGGGGCCATGATGGATAATACTCCAGGGTCTGTCTTTAGTTCAGCAGACAGTGGAGGCCATTCAATGTTTCTAAACAGGAAGCTCATCTCATCAGAGGTGCCCTCTGGGAAGATCAAGTCAGCAACCATGCATGTTAGGACATCTCTGAGATGGGTTAGAGACATCTCTGAGAAATAGGGTCAGGAGTAATGGTGACCCAGGTTAGGTTGAGAGCTTGCTGGCAGAAACGAGGCAGCCTGGAGGGATGTTGTGAAAGCAGTAGCTCCCTCACTTGGTAACTCTGGGACTTGCAGGTAGAGTTTGGGAAGGGGGTGGGGGGGCTGAGAAATCTGAGGTCTCCATCTGTACTCACTGGTGATGCTCTTAACAAGTCAGAATGGGAAAAGTCAGGAGAGTGAGGAGGAAAACCAGATTCCGAGGAGAAGACAACCCCAGTCTTGGACACCCACATGGAACTGTGGGTCTGAATCCTGGGCACAATGTCTGGCTGATATATAGGAGTGCCCTCCTCCAGGAGGAAGCAAATGAACAGAAAGTGCAGAATGGGCACAGAAGGTTTAAACGGCATGCAAGCTAGTTGGGGACACTTCCTGATCTTGGAGAGTGACATCATGGGAGCAACAGACACACGCTGCTGTGAAGTGGCTCTGGGTGGCCCCGCCAGAGACAGAGTCCTTGGCTGGAGAAGCACTGGGCTGACAGCGTCACCCCCGAGGGGACAGCTGCACTTCTGGGACTGAGTGTGGCTCTGTTGACCTCACTGCTCCTGAAGATCCCACACACCCGTGTGCGGTCTGACAGTGACCCTACTCCGCGTCTCTGCAGGCTGAATAGAAGTGGGAGCAGAGGCAAGAGTCACTGGAATGGGGCGTGTTTCAAGGGGTCTGTAGGTAGAATTCCAGGGAGGGGTGAATGCGGATGGGAAAAGTTATAACCATGATGGTATCATTAGGACTAAAAACCATGATGATATCAGCAGGACTCATGACTCTGTCACTCATAGAAACCACAGATATTTTCATACCCCATTCTACAGTTGTAGATGAACCACTCGTGTTTCATCAAAAATGTTGATTTTTGCCTCATCACTATTTCAAGATTACAGTAGTTATTAGGACCACTGCTGGGAATTTTTAACTCATCAATAAAGAAGCATATGTATAATTATATCAGAAACTTTAATATTTTAATAATAGCCTTCCAAATTTAATTTTTTTCTTTTGTAATCACCTGTATTTTATGCACTTAAAACATTATTCTGAGGAAAAGCTCACAGGCCTCACCAAATTGCTGAAGGTTCATGGCACAGAAAAATTAGAAGCCTATGGTAGGAGATGAGTCAAGGGCTCGGGTCTGGAAAATGACCTGTTAAGCATGGGTCACCAACTTACTCAGGTAATGTTACTTTTTTTTTAATCCCAGAGCATTTTAGATATTTATTTTCATGTATTTAGTCCTAATTTGTTTATTTTCCCCCTACGGGTAGGTTTTAAAATAATTTTGAAAAAATATGAATATTCTTTCTCTTATAATTAGTCCTGCCATATCATAAAATCTGTATTCCTAGAAAATCATTCTGTAACAACTACTGGCTTTTACTTTGCCTGAAGCAACCATTTATATCTTGTTTCTGAGGAAATTCACTTTGATGTGGACTTTCTGTCCTTTAGAATGCAGAGATAATTATAAGAGGTTATGACACAAAATATTGTCAGTTGAAAGGCCTCTATGTTTACCCCAGAAAACCACCATCAGCTTCTGTGGGCTAATCCAGACCCAGCTGGTCAGAGTGCCGGAAGTCGTGTCTGACTCTTCACCATCCCGTGGACTATAACCCACCAGGCTCCTCTGACTTTGGGAGAAGGGTCCACTTGGAAATACTGTGGGTGCTTGTGGAACAGATGATGTCTGTGACTTGAGAAGCCAGTCCATGCTTTGAGCAGGGGCTCATTTGGGAAGAATTAAAGTGATGGGAAAATAAAGCAGGTTACAGAACATCATTCACACAAACACACACCTCAGCCCCCCAGGAGCCACGGTGAGCAATGTGGTGGAGAAGAGAGGCTGATGGAGACCGCGCACTCTGAGGGAGCTGAGCCCCGTCGGCAGGCAGACTTACAGCACGGGCTTCTGTGGGTGCAGTAACCGCACACTCCCACCTACAAGGTGCTCTTGGCAAGGATTTTGGGGGGGACAATATGCTTTCCACGCGTAACTGTCCATGTGAGTCAACTATTTAGGAAAGTTCTGGGGTAAGGGTGATTGCAAATATCTGAAAGGGACAGGAACTGTGGAATTAAAGAATGACAGGAAGTAGATACGAAGTTTTCAAAGAAAACAGCTCTTTAGAAGAAACTTCAGAAGGAAATTCAACCCTGCCTCTGACTTCTCGTGAATTTCTCAGTACTGCTTTAATAGAGTGTGTATCTGAGGAAAGGCCTCACGGTGCACAGTGAATCACGAGGACCGCAGTGCATGCGCCAGCATCAGTGACCAGAGACGACCTGCCAGCTGCCACCGCACTTGCCTGAGGAAGTGCTGCCTGAGAAATCTGGAGAGAAATCTGAGAAATCTGCCTAAGGAAACTGGAGCCCAGTTTTTTTTTCTTTTGGCATCCTAAATTTGCCTTTATTTCTATAGTTGGCACTTTGCAAAATGTCCTTCTTGTATAATTTTTCCATAAAAGGGCATTTTGCACATGAAATCTATCCACCACATGCCCTAGCTTCCATTGCAAAGCAATGGAAATTAAATACATTTTTGGTGTCTTTAAAGGTGGTTTGGAATATCTGATTGAGAACACTGTATGATAACTGCTTTTCAAGTGCTATGAGCCCCAAATACTAATAAAGACCCTAATCAATAAATACTACCATTGTAATGTCTGTGAAGCTAAAAACCTAAGGTCATCAACTAACATACTTAGAAAGAGAAATGCTGCCTTTTACACGTGTGTCTAGTCAAAGCTATGGTTTTCCCAGTGGTCATGTATGGATGTGAGAGTTGGACTATAAAGAAAGCTGAGCGCTGAAGAATCAATGCTTTTGAACTGTGGTGCTGGAGAAGACTCTTGAGAGTCCCTTGGACTGCAAGGAGATCCATCTTCAGTCCATCCTAAAGGAAATCGGTCTTGAATATGTATTTGAAGGACTGATGCTGAAGCTGAAACTCTAATACTTTGGCCACCTGATGGGAAGAGCTGACTCATCTGAAAAGACCCTGATGCTAGGAAAGATTGAAAGCGGGAGGAGAAGGGGATGATAGAGGATGAGATAGCTGGATAGCATCACCGACCTGATGGACAAGAGTTTGAGTAAACTCCGGGAGTTGGTGATGGACAGGGAGGCCTGGAGTGCTGCAGTCCATGGGCTCACAGAGAGTTGGACATGACTGAGCAACTGAACTGACTGACACGTGTGCGGTATGAAAAGGAGGTCAAAGGGTGCTCGGAGGGGAGGTCTCAGCTTGCACAGTGTGTTTCTGCAGAGACCATACTGATGCCCACGAGTGATGATGAGAAAGAAAATCCAGCAGCAGTTCAAGAGCCTCCCCTTAGAGGCCACAGGCCCGCTTCACCCCCAGGAGTGGGGAATCCCAGCGGCAAGAAGGGCTTCTGACTGTGCTCCCTCTCTTGACAGGGACTGTTCTAAAGGCATCATTCACTGGTGGACAACTGTGTTACCATGCAGAGGGTCCAGGGTGCAGAGCCCCTCAGCACTGAGCTGCCCAGGACTGTGACAGACACTCCTGAAGGAGCCAGGTCTCCTCATTCAGGGCCTCTCCCCACTGGTCCTCTGCAGAGTCTGGACCCTGAGGACGTGTGTTCCTGCCTCCATGTCAGTTCATCAGCCCCTGGAAGTGGGCTTTACCATGACTTCCTATAAGTCTTCAGATCACACACACCCAGAGCACTCCTTTGTCCGCCTTGCCTACAAACTAGCATCAAGATCTGCCTCTCTCCTGGTCACGGCTGTTTAAAAGCACACCCATAGTATGTTCCTGCATCCCTGAGTTAGACTCAGGCCCGACATTATCCTCCAGTCTCAGCAAAAGATGGAGCCTTTAGTCATCAGCGTGGAGTATCTGCACTGTCGGTTCTTGCCAGGGAATCCAAATCCAAACTTTCCACTGCTCAGCTATCAGCAAAAGTTTGCTTTCAAAGAGGACTGTCACGAAGATACGCATTTGTTCGCCGTTCCTGTATTTCTCCGGCCACATCCCAGGATGTGGTGCAATCCCGACTACTGACAATCTGTGTACATGGACCTCACTACCTTGACTGCTCACAGAACTATCTTCACAAAACTATGCTTGCTTTTTTTTTTTTTTTTGCTATTTTCTCGAGGAGTAAAAAGCATTTAACCAATTTACCATATATTTAAGAGTTCTCTATACTTCACCTTGTATTTGTTTGATGAAGTATCATATAAGACATTTCTCTCAGGATTTCATTACAAGAAAAATTTTCTTGCAAAATAAATGATGGACAAATGGCTGGCCGTTTTTAATGATTTATGTTCCTGGTTCCAGATTTATTATGTTATAAGGTTTTGTGCATGAAGCTGAAAAACTTTTTAAAATAAATGTTAATAAATCTTGGAAAAATGTAATAGATGTCAAATGACCAGAGAGATGAAAATATTCTGAGTGTCAAAAAAAAAAAAAAAAAGAGTAAAGTAAGGGACACTAGACTTCATATACTGATAAGCTCAATCACAACTCCTAGAAAGGTCCCAGATAGAAAATCAGTAAATGATTTCAATAACTTCAAAAGAACAACTATGATTACCAGAAAGCAGCACAGTTTCACCAACCAGTAAGAAACACTAATCTAAGCCTATTTCCTATTTTTATACGTTTCCCGATTTGTTGTATTAGAGGCATAGAATACAGACAACAAGTCTTGATTTTAGCAAAACACTGTTCAGCATTTTGTAACATCCTTGAAGAAAAGAAGGGGAAATTCAGGCAGGACAGGTGCTCCACCTCTTGTGAGCACATGTACCTGGTGAGAGGTCTGCAGAGGTGAGCCACGGGTTTGTAAGAAAACTCTGTAAGGCTTATGTTTTGAAGATAAGTGAAATCCCATGAGCTAAATAAAGCACCATCTATTGCTTCTGGGGAAAATGCTGAGGTTTTACTTTATGAAGGCAGTGATCTTTTAACGTATTTGTCTCCTTGCCTTGCCTGCTAGGAAGCTTGGCGGTGAATTTGTGAGTCGGTAATAATGGCACAGATCCTCTGGCAAATGTTTAAGGATTAATGTCACTCCTGACTTCTTTAAATTATCCTATTATTGTCTTACCTTTACTGTATTACTTCAGTCACTGGATATTTACTGTTACTGAGAACTTTGGTATGGTCTGTGCTTAACAGGGCCTTCAAGTTTAGTGGGAACACAGACCTTCGCTTATTTTTATCTACTTATACCATACGTGTTTTGTTAGCAGCCTCGAGTACTTTCTGGATGATGAAGGGTATTTGGGGGTATACTTCATAAAGATATGATTTTGTCTGTAACTTCTCTTTCCTTGAAGTAGAAATATTAATGCAGCCTAAAGTTGTACTCTTTTTAAAGAAGCAAATGACACCACTGGTTCAAATTTAACTTACTGTAAACTAAATCTAAATTTCCCTCACTTAAATTTCTGAAAAGCTTACATTTACTGCTTTTACATTTTATTATGTTAATCGTGATTCATTTATTCCTAACATGAAATACCAACTCCCTACTCTAAGAATCCCCAAATGCACCCTGCTTGTTTTCAGAGGGAACAGAACACTGTTTCCTGAAGGGCTCGAGGCTGCAATTCAGAAACCCATCAGTCAGGTCCTTGCCTTGGCAAGCTCTGTTTCTGCGTCCTTTCCAGGAGACACTACTGAGACTGAAAACCAGTGTAGACAGTTAAGAAACTATGAATTTAAAATAAAAAACAAAACCAGTCTTCTTACTGTCATATATTAATGCATGAAACAGGAGGACATTCTATTTGATAGTTTCCCTGTTACATTTTCCTTTGCAAATACCATCCACTGGAATTCTTATTTGCTTGTTTATTTTAGTCTCTTCTGCGAGAAAGTAAGCTCCACGAAGGCAGGAACCTTCTTTCTCTGATTTGCTACTAACCAGTGACCAGTAACTAGAGTCAAGTCAGGGGCAGGTACTAGTAAATTCATCTACTCATACAATACACATTACTCAGAATCTGCCATGTGCCAGGCAGCCTTCTTGGTGCTGACGGCACAGCGGTGAATAAGATCGACAAAACTCTTTGTCGTAGGATAACCGGGTTGCAAACAGTGTCAACATCTAAAACGTATATAATGTTAGTGATAACTGCTAAGGAGGCGGGAAACCCCTACACAAGCTGGGCAGGACAGGGTGGAGACGAAGTTTGACAGAGTGCCCAAGAAGGTCTTAATAAGAAGGTTAACATTTGAATTTCACAAGTCTTAGCCCTGACCCATCAAGCCGAAGCAGTGGTGCACTTGGAATTCAGCTTGTCGCAGGCCTGCTTTTATCACGCCAATTTCCCGTCTTAAAAGGTACGGTTCCTTTCTCTCGCTGTCACAGCCAAACTCTTCTGTTGGGGTTTTCAGGTCGCCACCGGAACATTAATTCCGCCATTTTCCAAGAGAGACCCTCTGGGCAGGTCTGTTTCCGTTCTATTTTCTGCACAACATCGTGTGTAATGTAATAATGGGAGTAATAACGGAACTACATCCTTCCGCTGGCTGCTGCCTCTGAGTCACCCAGTCACGTGGCAGCTGGTCCCCGCCCAGCGCCCCCTCCCTACACCTCACTGCCTCTCCCCTGGAACTGTTTTAAAGACTAAACGAGGGAGGTGGGAGGGGGTACCGGGATGGGGAATACATGTAAATCCATGGCTAATTCAATGTATGACAAAAACCACTGCAATGCTGTAAAGTAATTAGCCTCCAACTAATAAAAATAAATGGAAAAAAAAATAAAAAAATAAAAAAATAAAGACTAAACGAGGTCACAGCAAACTCAGAGTTTGTGCGTTTTAACCTAACAACCAAGTATGTACATACAAAATTGAGTTAAAAATGCCAACTGAGTATCCCATTGACACACAACTGCTACACAATTTCTACCAGTTTTAACAAGGATAAAATCATGAAAAGAATTAAAGTGACTAATTATTTAAAACTCCTGCTTATAAAGGAAGATATCTGAAAATGTCTCACATGGAGCCATGCCCAGGGGGTAATGAGGGGCTCAGGTCACCTCCTGCTGTGTCTAGGGGAGCCCACGTGAATGGCAATGTGACCGCCTTCCTCAGGGGCACTAGTCTAGTGCCTTCCTGACACACAGCCGTGGACAGCTGGACCCCGGTGTCCAGTCGCTCATTACTCCAGCTTCTGGGAAGGACTCCAGGCTGCCCTAAATTAATGGGTGGCAGCCCTGGGAGCTGCTGGGCTGCTGTCTGTATGTGGGAAGGAACTTTGGTGGAATGGACTAGACAGAGATTCACCCTTAAAATGAGCTCCAAGAACTACAGGCCAGGTTGCCATGCTGATGAACAGGCCACATGTGGTTGAAGGGGCCTTAGAAGAAAAACATGCTAATTACAGTCATGAATGAAGTAAAAGTTGTTTGGAAAGCTTGAGAAAGAGACAGTGTTGTACAATCTATGTGAATGTTGCTTTCAAAGGCATCTTTTCAAGAGGTAACTTTGGTGCTGACACCATGGAAAATAATCCAGACTAATACTTTTGATAATATGCACCCATGTGAATTAAATTTTCCATGCTTTGTTTCAAAAGATCTGTTTATGTAAGAAAGTGAGCTATGGCAAAGGTTGAAAACATATGTTAAAAGATGTTTGACAATAGTTGTCTGGCCTGAATGATTTTTCCATAAAAGAAATGGTCAATTTATTAGGCAAATAATAACTTAATGATTGCAATTTTCTGTGAATCTATGATAATAGCCATTACATTATCTGAAAATGAATAACAGAAATTCTGAAGTAACTTAAATATTTTTACTGGGAACAAAGTAAAAGGGGATAAAAATAGGCTTTAAAGTTATTTTTCCCTGCAAGCAAAAAGCTATTTTAAAGTACTATATTTGATAATAAAAAATCAATTATGAATTTGGTTTCTTTCAACTGATTAGACCCATATGATCAACTTACTTTAAAAATTGACTTTCCTTGAAAGGTTTCCTGAGAGCAATCACATTACATGGGAAATCTCAGTGCAACTCTTTGGTACACATAAGCCAAGAGGACCCATCACTTCCCATGAAATGAGAGTATTAAGCTTCACAGAATAAAAACTTTCAACCAGTGTAGCCAGGTTATTCTGTAGGGGCCATGGAGTGGGGAATTGCTACTGATTTTCTCTAGTCTATTTGGCCTACAGAAATAAAGTAGTAAAGTGACTAAACTAGCAGAAAACAAAATCTTTGCAAGTTAAGTACCCTTGGCAGTAGACTTTATGATGTAGGACAACATCAGGAAAAACTAAACCCAGCAGACAGATGTTTCCACAGAGTAATAACCATAAACTTTGAAACCACTGCACATCTAAGTACCTGCCCAAGGGGTAAGGAAGATACCTTTTTCTTTGGGGACTGGCCTACAATGGCTCTTGGTGGCCCAGGTTAAAAGGAAGTTGAAAGCCAGTATTATAATGAGTGGAGCTGCTGAAGAGTTTATGGAACAAAACAAAAAGAGTTTATGGAACAAAGTTGGAAAGTAGTGGACAGACTATACAGAACATGCCCACCTCTAAAAATATATTTGCAATCAGTTGTAAAAACTATAGACACTCCTCTGGGGCTGCTAAGTAAGTAAACATGTCTGCTTTCTCTTCCTGTTTCTGTGTAAGTAAACATCAAGAATATTTTTTGTTTATAAAGCATTGAAGTTGGTGATTCCATGTGTATGATAAACAAAACTGAGGTGAGTGTGGTCAAAATGGTGGAGCAGGAAGACCCCTGAGTTCACCTTTCCCACAGTCACGCCAAAATTATAGCTGTTTACACAGCAACTCTCCACAAGAACCACCTGAAGACTAGCAGAAAAGATTTCCCACAGCTAAAGTTATAAAGAAAAAACCACAAGACGGGTAGGAGGGGCAGAGATGCGGTTTAGTCAAGACCCACACCCCTGTTTGCTAGACAGCCAACAAACAGGAAGCCGATCACAACTGCCGAGGCTCTGAATCCCACGTTGGGCTCCCAATCTCAGGGACCTTGCACTGGAAAGACAGGACCCGCAGAACACCTAACATTTAAAGCCAGCGGGGCTTAGGCACAAGAGAGCCAGAGGACTGTCGGAAACAGAAACTCCACTCTTAAAGGGAGTGTAAAAGGGACTGTAGAATATCTCACAAGCTCCGAGTCCACGTTCAGAGGCAGTCATCTGAAAGAAGCCCAAGTCATACCTGCTTGCTGATCGCAGAGCGATGCCTAAAGAGGCAGGAGGCAACTGGGACTCCCCTGGTGACACAGATGCTGCAAGCAGCCATTCTGGGAAGCTTATTTTACCATAAGGACACTGATGCAGGCAAGCACCTGTTATAGTTTTTCTTCCAGCCTATTAGCACTGGGGGCTTACCTGCCTACTAGCAGGCCGGAGCCGAACCTGGGTTCCCCGGTCCCCACAGTCAGTCTTGCTGGGATCTGGCCCTGCCAACTAGTGGACCAGCAGTCACTGCACAATTCAGGGTGGCTAACTGGCCACCTGATGGGATGAGCTGACTCATTGGAAAAGACTCTGATGCTGGGAAGGATTGGGGGCAGGAGGAGAAGGCGGTGACAGAGGATGAGATGGTTGGCTGGCATCACTGACACGATGGACGTAAGTTTGAGCAAACTCCGGGAGACAGTGAAGGATAGGGAAGCCTGGCATGATGCAGTCCATGGAGTTGCAAAGAGTCGCACACGACTTAGTGACTGAACAACGACAACAACAGCAAATACATATACAATGAAATATTATTCAGCCATAAAAGGAGTGCATTCTTGCCACTCTGACTAAATGAATGGACCTACAAAGTATTACACTAAGTGAAATAAGTGAGATGGAGAAAGATAAGTATTGTAAAATTTCATTTATAGTTGGAATCTAAAACTAATAAAAAATACAGAAATAGACCCAGATATAGAGAAAAATCTAGTGGTTTGTCAGAGGGGAGGAATTGGAGTAATGAGTGAAACAGGTGAGGGAGGTTAACGGGTATAAACTTGCAGCTATGAAAGAAATAAACCATGGATGTAATGTACAACATTTGGAATATAGTTGATAATACTGTAATAATTGTACAGTGACAAATGGTAACTAAACATACATGGTGATCATTTTGCAGTGTATAAAAATATTGACTATGTTGTACACCTGAAATTAATATAATATTGTAAGGCAATTATACTCCAGTGGAAAAAAAAAGCCACAAACATAAAAAGTGAGACAGAATGTGACTGTATCTTATTTAATATTATATCCTTCACTGACAATTCTAGAGATGTTTACTTTAATTCTGTTGTTATTGTTTCAGGTGCATAACTGAAACTAATACATATTAAGTGGTGATGGAAAATAAAAAAAAAATGAAAGTGGTTAATAGTTGACTGTTTTGCTCCAAATCTTGGGTTTTCATGGGCATCCATCCTTTATCTTAAAATGGAAATATATCTCAGTTTTTTCCATCAGAAAATTGACAGGGATGGACTAAATAAGCCCTACCATCCTCCTCAATGTAAAGTTTAGTTGTTTCTGTATACTCTGATGTTTCTGCTTCTATTCCGAGAGCAGTGGCAGGAAGGCTGTGCTAATGAAGAGCCAGAAATGCTTATGATTCCTAGGCCCTTCAAAATGCATGAGGCTGGCAGGGACTCAGAGGTATCACCTGCAAAGTCTAGGGAGAAAATATATTATTTTCTCTTCTTGTCATAAGAGAATCTAGGCTATGTCTTTTACCATTAGTTATTTCCTTTTGTAATAGAGGAAGGGAAAGAGGAAAGATTTACATCAGAGTTTTGCAAACTTCCTGTAAAGGACCAGGTCATAAATATTTCAGACTTGGTGTGAGCCATAAGGTCTTTCTTGGAACTGTTTAGCTCTATACTTGTGGCACAAAAACAGCCACAGACAATAATGAAAGAACGGTGTGGTTGTGTTCTAATAAAACTTTATTTACAAAAGCAGGCAGTGTACCAGATTTAACAGACAAAGGTTCTAATGTTTTCTTTCCACTGAGCAAAATGAAATTATTTTTTAAAATAAAAATTTTTAGATATGGATTTTCTCTTCATAAATAAAAAGTTTATAGCCCTATCAATAAAGTATGACTGTGATAGACAGTAATCTAGAACCACTAAATAATAACTGAGGGCCATGTGCTGTTGAAAGCAGGATACTTTTTTCTACTTATTTGGGGTATCAGTGAATGAATAAATGTATATTGCCAAGGAAGCCAAGATGCTTCCTTTTCAGTTTGATTTTTGTGAGCCAAGGAAGTTTGTTCAACTGGATTTTAGCTTAGCTTGACTACTTCCTAGCTTGGAACCTGCGATGGCTAATTTTATGTGTCAGCTTGACTGGCCACTGAGTGTCTAGGTTGAAAATACTATGTCTGGCTGTGTCTGTGAGCTTGGCTCCAGGTAAGATTAACATTTGAACTGGTAGACCAGTAAAGTAGACAGCCCGCCCCATTGTAGGTACACACCATCCAATCTGTTGAGGAGGAATTCAGCCTCTTTTGTGCCTCGTTGCTTGAGCTAGGATATGCGTTTCATCTCATCTTTTCCTGCCCCTGGTCTGGGGTTTATATCAATGATACCCTAGTTCTTAGGCTTTAAGAATGAACCACACCACTATCTTTCCTGGGTCTCCAGCTTGCAAATGGTAGACTATGGGACTTCTCAGCCTATATAATCACATTAGCCAGTTCCTAACAGTAAATATTACATTATATATATATCTGCTTCTGTGCTGTGCTCAATTGTGTCTGGCTCTGCGACCCCATAGGCTACACCCTCCATGAGATTTCCCAGGCAAGAACACTGGAGTGAGTTGCCATTTCCTTTTCTAGGGGGATCTTACTGATCCAGGGATTGAACCCACATCTCCTGCATTGGCAGGTGGGTTCTTTACCACTGAGCCATCAGGGAAGCCTATATATATACATACATCCTCTGGGTTCTGTTTCTAAGGAAAGCCCTAATACAGAACTGTTGGCCAAATCTCTTATTTCCTTTGTGCTTTGATTTTCTCATTTGTAAGATAAGAAGCCTAATATCTGCTGTGCTTAGTTAGGACTTGATCATATGTGTGATGAAATGAACAGACTGCACAAATACATGATACTCTTGAGAGGATTATGAAGTCCTTGAGAGCAGGCCTTTGTCTTACTTCTTTGAGTTTAAGAAAAATTCATTGAACACCTACTAGGCACCAGCATTACCCACCAGATCCTTATACAAAGAAGCCACTGAATAATTAGTCATTGACTTGTATTAGTTAAAAGCTGTATTTAATAGCAAAGAGGGATTCATCTATTCATTAGTGAAAAAGTGAAGGCCTTTTAGAGACTACATTAGATTTCTGAAAGGAGGAATCTGAAAACCAGCTCTCCGGCAAGGCAACTTACATTCAGATGGTAGTAGCAGAGGTAAGCAAAGTGACTCAGTCGGGTCCGACTCTTTGTGACCCCATGGACTATATAGTCCATGGAGTTCTCCAGGCCAGAATACTGGAGTGGGTAGCCTTTCCCTTCTCCAGTGGATCTTCCCAACCCAAGGTTTGATCCCAGGTGTCCCACATTGCAGGTGGATTCTTTAACGGTTGAGCTGCAAGGGAAGTAGCGGTAAGGCTGTACCAAGTGGTTATAGTTAGAGAAGAATTTCTTTACCAGTAGATAGGAAGGCAGTGCAGCCTTTCAAACCACAAAAAAGCCGTAACAAACAACTGCTCCTGTTTCTATGAAAATATGTCTGTTACAAAACTCGTTAGATTATATTTAGCACCTCCTATAAAGTCTGATTCTCCTCAACTGGGTAATTAGGATTGGTATTACTGAAACCACATGTGGAGAAAACCACTGCAATTTTCTATTTTCAGATTGTTGTGTCAATATTGTATACATGTGCATATGTAATACACACGTGGCAATCCATGGAAGCTGGCAGTTATTCTGATTTTTCATCACAGTGGGGGCCAACAGACAAGGAAATACAGGGGATAAAATAGAAATAAGTGTGCTTGAATTATTAGGGAGTGAATATTTTCTTGGTAGCATTTGTCCTAGAGACAGTCTTCTATTCAGGCCTTTAGGACTCCTGTCAAGCAATTCAGTAGATGTCAGGTAATCAGAGGCTATCCTAGCTGGTACCTGAACTTCTGCAATCATCCAGATGCTCTTAGACAACATTAAGAGCCACAGAGATGGTGACAGAAGACAGGGGAGGGAGCAACCGTATCTGTGTCTATTGTATTCAACACAAGAACCCCCTCTGACCTTATACTTCTGAGAATTTGCTGAACAGGAAGTAGATAAGCATATAAAGATGGCTATAAGTAATCAGCCTGTCCAGTAATGTTTAGGAGACAGAGAGATACAGAGTAGCATGACCTAGAAGTGGAGGAGGCCAGAAAAGTCCTGCCCTGCGCTGCAAATGTGACAGAAGCCACAATGCCCCCCTGGCCCCACTGCTGGCACACTGTCTGCCCAAGTGAGGAGCTAAGCTATTAGGTTTATGTTTATAGATGTAAAATGCAATTGCCATTACTGGATTTTAGGAACAGTCAAATTTCTGCAATTTTACATGTTATTCTTGTTATCCTTATACTTTGCTGCATGTATGTGTATACATTTATATACACTCAAGTTGTAAACACAAAAGTTCGAATATATCATTTTCCCAGATTCAAAAAAATCCCTTTAACAATATCTTAGGAATATGAATGGAAGAATGGCTTTCCAAGCAGACAATAGTTATAAAATAGTTCCTCTGTCTCAAGGGTTTTCAGTTCGGTTACTTTCAAACTTGGCTATGTTTTCAGATCAAAAACATACCTTGTGCTTTAGGCATTAAGTACCTAATTAAATGTTAAAGGACACTTAAATAAGGTACACTTGAAAAAATGAATATACTGAAATTGAGGTGAAATCGGAAAGTTCAAATTGGCTATTTTTTGCTTGCTCCTCAGTTTATTAGCTTCGGGTATAAATTCATCAGCTATTGGTTGGGTGAGCAGCCAAGCCCACGCTGTTTTTCTTCATCCCTGCAGCGGCACACTTGAGAGAGGAATGAACTACAGGTACTGACTACCTTGCAACACCAGTTGACCTCGCTGTTTCAACGTTTTTGGCCAAGACAGTGTATTTGCACCTGTTTGTAAATATTGTATGCACATACACATAAAGTCACAGAAGTAAAGATACAAACAAGCACAAATAACACAGAAATGTGTAGCTTAGCCAAAGTTCCTAGTAATCGCTGTCAACACATTCACCGATCGCCCTCGCAAATGATCAGTCAACAGTCTGGGAGACAGAACCTGAGTTTTCCCTTTCTCACCTCAGCACTCCGCTGTTTTCAGCTACACTTACATTTTGTTTTAAATCCCACCTCATGAGATTCTTTTCTTCACCAGCCTACAGCATAATGAACTTTCTGTTCTCCACACCCACAGTGCTTTGAGTTTGCATTCACACGTTCACCATAAAGTATCTTTGGAAGCTCGGAATTTAGAATTTCCCCAACTTTTTTCAGCAGAATACCACTGTCCCAAAAGATTTCCACAGGTCCAACCCTTGAAACTGTTTTTCTGTTAAAGACACAGAGGGAATGCTGGGTCCAGCAGAAAAACACAGGGCTCTTTACCACGAGACATGGGGGTGGGGAATAGTGGGTACTTGGGGTCCTTCGTCACTAGACGTGGGCGGAATGCTGGGTTCGGTGTAAATAAACCTGGGGTTCATTATGGTGATATGCAGAGGGAATGCTGGGTCCAGTTGAAGTACCTGTGGTTCATATTGAGAGACTTAGAGCTGTTTGGCATATAATGTGAATGGTGGGGCTGGAGTAGCTTTTAGTGCCCCTGTGTCTAAAATCCTGATGGAGGAACTGCATCTTATCAGTCCTACTATTGCAAGCCTAAGTAACCCTTGTATCTCTTCGAGCATAATGGGGCAAACTCCACATTCTTGACAGCAGAAAATACATTATTTTTTTTTAACATTTTACCTTTTTTTTTAATTGAAATGTTTATTCCTTTAGAGACCTTGTAGTGCATAGCATGGTCTGAAGGCACTGAAGTGCCCCCATATTATCTGTTGAATGCTTCATAGAGTTAAAGGAAAATAATAAGAAAGGAATGAAAAAATGTATTGAAACATATGTGCTAGAGGCTTTCACCATACTTTTTTCTTATTAACTTATCTTTAATTAATAAAGGGATGTCTTTTGTTTAGAGATATATGTTAAAATTACATAATGTCATTATCTTCCACTGTGCTGACCAAAAGTCACAAAGGGGACGGGACTGGTTATCACTTTGCTCAGAGAACTTGAAAAATGTGTTGACTAAAATTTTTAAAAGGCTTCCCGGGTGGCTCAGTGGTAAAAAATCCATGCACCAATTCAGGAGACACAGGCTTGATCCCTGGGTCAAGAAGATTCCCTGGAGAAGGAAACAGCAACCCACTTGAGTATTCCTGACTGGGAAATTCCATGCACAAAGGACCCTGGTGCGCTACAGCCCATGAGGCTGCAAAGAGTTGGACATGACTTAGCAACACAAGAACAAGATTTTTTGCAGGGCAAGGAATGTGTTTTCTCCTAAAGAGGTAATAAAAAGGAGGAAATAAAACCCTAAAATTAATACCATTAGGTTTATAGTGTTTCATTTCCTATGTGTGAAAGGAGACTTTCATCTTAATCGGGGCTTTTCTCCCTTGTCACTGCTGAAGGGAGCCAGTGCTGAAATTCTGCTCCATATAATACAGTGTATAGTAGGAGAAAAATGCTGTACCTTAATTATATCTTTGTTCTTATATGTCTTCCTCTGACTACTACAAGACATGAAACAAATCAGTTCTCATTGTTGAATTTCACCAACTCCTTCCAAAAACGACAGTTCTCCAAGGCACAGTCAAGTTGGTTTTATTGAGATCAGCTGTTGGTAGACCCTGCCAATCACCTGCACTGGATACTTAGTCACCGGGGGAACACTGGGCTTCGAACGCTGTACAGAATATATACTTCTCAAAACATTTCCTTTGCAATATTGCCCATGGTGCCCTGATATACCTGCTCAGCATTCAGTCATGGGTTTCCAACTGAAGACCACTGAGTTTCTGTTTAACTAATGAAAGTTAAGCTTTAGTATAAGTATTTTAGTGTCATCATAAAGCAATAGAAGGGTAACTTTCAAAATATTGCTTGGTTTCCTAAAATGAACAGATAAGCTAAAATTCCTGATCTAAGTTAATCAGGAATTTCTGACTTCTAATTATAAAATGTGCATAACATAATGAGGAAGAAAAGTCATATGTTTACAAACTAACAACAAGAGTTTCCCCCGGGGCTTGAGATGAAACCTCTAAGTAGTAAAAATGTCTCCTCTTTTCTGTAGTCGGCCTCCAGACTCACAGAAAGGGTGATCTGATGGGGGCATGCATTCACAGGATGGGCAGGCAGCACCTCCCAGCTCTGCCCCGGCATATGGCTTTGAGCAGTGTCAGCTACAAATCAGCACTTGTCATCGGCAGTTGCCATCTACCTCTGGAAGGAGTAAATCATTGCTGCTGCACTGCTCATTTTTTCTTCTTTCCAACACCCCTGAAAGGAGCAGGGTAGAGAGCAGAAATGAGGCACTCTGGGCTTGGGAGAAAAACTGGCAGGATAGGTCTTCAGCTGGATAGGTGTTTTCAGGAGCCGATTTTATGAGCTCAGTTCTTGTAACTCTTCATATCTAGAAAAGCACTAAAATCCTTTATGGTGGCAACTGCTCCTCATGACTAGCAGAAACCTTTACAATACTAGCAGAAACCTCTGCAAAAAATGTGTGCTTGATTGCATGCACTCACCCTTCACTAAAATCATATATATATATGCACTGACCTCTCCCCCTGCTCCCATCTCTTTGGAGCACTTTCTCAGAGCTATCTGAGATGCTATCTCCTGGGCTACAGTCGTCATTTTCCCTCAATTAAACCTAATACAAAACTCTCATTTTGTGCATTTTTTTAAGTCAGCAGCAAACACCCTAACCTCCCTGGGCTTGGCATTTCCCTTCTGTGGAAGCAGAGGATGACTGGCATAAGCTCAAACATCATTTCCAGCTAAATCCAAATCCATGACAATAACTCCATGTGAAAGCATGCTTTAGCCCCTCTCAAGGCATGAAGTGTATTACTCTCTATTTATTGATACATAAGGCACTCTGCTAGGTGTTGCCAGTTCTAAAGCCTTGAACTTTATAGTACTGACCTCAGTTATGAGCCTTTCCTAAAATTTTAAATGAGCAGTGTCATTTAAATGAAACTGAGCAGGAAATTGTGGGGCCCCTGGGTATGGAAGTCTTCGTTTCTCCCATTCTTTATTGTGGGGAACAGACTCCAGTCTCCATAACCTTCCCTGAGTTCCAAACAGCAGATTCAAACAGTGGCTAATCAGAGAAGGGAGGGCAAGCAGAGTCAAGAAAGTCATCTGAGGCCAGATTAAAGGAAGCAGAGAAATTCATCAAGATCAGGAGGCCACCTGAGGCCAAAGTAAAGGAGGGCAGTACTGTGCTGTGCTGGGCTTCCCTGGTGGATCAGATGGTAAAGAATCTGCCTGCGATGCGGGGGATCCCAGTTTGTATCCTGGGCAGGAAGATCCCCTGGAGAAGGGAATGGCTTTACCCACTCCAGTATTCCTGCCTGGAGAATTCCATGGACAGAGGAGCCTGGTGGGCTACAGTCCATGGGGTCTCAAGGAGTTTATTGTTATAAAACTCCTCACTAAATCCTCCCAGGTTGGGACACAGCTTTGAGAGCAGGAATATGCTCTGACCCCTTTGCCTGGCAATGTAATAAAGCTATTCTCTTATGCTTCACCCAAAATTGTGTCTGAGATTCAATTTGGCACTGGTGAACAGAGGTCAAGTTTTCAGCATCAATGATGCCTAATCCAATAAGTTAAACTTCAATAGCAGTCTGATTGTTGAAATTTGGATGAAAAAATATGTATGGTTAACAGTTCTGGAGACTCCTGGGCCACCTTCCTCCTGCACATTGTTTGAAGTTGTGGATCAGTGGATAATGCAGCAGAAATGTGCTCAGACGACACACCTCACTTTTACAGTTAGGCTGTGATGGCTCACAATGAAATGCTGGGAAAGTGGCTTCCAGGAAAGGAAAAGGATAGCTGATTCCCCTTGCTGTTTGTGGTAGTTGTATGTTCTATATAGTTTCTGTGAACAACAGGTTAGTGAGTCCTGAACCACTGCCCAGAAGGAAGGTAGACTGAGATTCCTGGAGCTCTGGTTATGAGTCTTTTCCATTACTCAAGTCCATAACTTTGTTTTACATGTGTTACTGTTTCAAGACATCTTACCCAATGTGTGTTGCTTATTCACTCGAATTGAACTCCCAACCAGTAGCAGCATAACTGATGACTGAAAGAAGCTTATCTCACTCATGTCTTTTCTCCATAAGGCACATCACAGCTCTCTTGGGTTAGGACACTAGACTGCACTTCAGCACCAGCTTGGGGACCATTTTAAAAAGTGAAATCATCAACAAAGTCACAATACTGTGAAAAATGTAAGTAGGCTGCAAAAAGAATACACGGTCCAATAGAGCCGTGTCCCACCTCAGCTGGAAACAGGTACCTTGGAGACTAAAATCCTTCCTATTCCACCAGCAACCAGAGAAGGGCCGCAGGGATTGAATTTTGTCTCAAAACTAAATTTAAGTTAGCAAATCTATAAGCAAGGAATTCATGGGTAATGATGATTGACTGTATGTGTAAGCTGCATGTAAATTCAAAATATGTAAATAGCTAACTATAACTTCCTTTATTTAACAAGCAAATGATGGGATTACTGTCATCAACTCATGTAAAATAGGAGCCTAAAAGAACAGTTTCTTGTAAATATGGAGTATACAACATAAAGAAAATATTTATAGTTCACATAAAATATTTCTGTACCCTCATGCTCTGTACTCTCATTTCTGTTCCCTCATGGGAACAGTGGAAACAGTGGCAGACTTTATTTTTGGGGGCTCCAAAATCACGGCAGATGGTGACTGCAGCCATGAAATTAAAAGATGCTTTCTCCTTGGAAGGAAAGTTATGACCAACCTAGACAGCATATTAAAAAGCAGAGACGTTACTTTGCCAACAAAGGTCTGTCTAGTCAAGGCTATGGTTTTCCCAGTAGTCACATATGGATGTGAGAGTTGGACTATAAAGAGAGCTGAGCGGCAAAGAATCCATGCTTTTGAACTGTGGTGTTGGAGAAGACTCTTGAGGGTCTCTTGGACTGCAAGGAGATCCAACTAGTCCATCCGAAAGGAAATCAGTCCTGAATATTTATTGGAAGGGTTGATGTTGAAGCTGAAACTCCAATACTTTAGCCACCTGATGTGAAGAACTGACTCATTTGAAAAGACCCTGATGCTGTGAAAGATTGAAGGCGGAAGAAGAAGAGGACGACAGAGGATGAGATGGTTGGATGGCATCACTGACTCAATGGACATGAGTTTGAGTAAATTCTGGGAGTTGGTGATGGACGGGGAGGCCTGGCGTTCTGCAGTCCATGGGTTCGCAAAGAGTCGGACACAAGTGAGCAACTGAACTGAACCCTCATGCGTATTTTCACTGTGGATGAAAGTTTTAGAACCAATAAATATACAGGTATTATGACATGAAACACTATGGTGGCTGCAAAGACTCAGGAACTGGAAGGTAACAAAAACCTTCCTCTTACTGCTGATTGACGTGAATCATTTGGCCACATGCTCACAACGATCCACGAGCCATTGTAAAGGGCAGAAAGAGGAATAAAATGAGCAACTTAGATGATATTGTTGTTCTTAAAAGTTTCACAGTATACACTTAAGAGTCTATCAGGGAACAATTCCAATGACTGAGTCCATTGATTGAAGAAGTACAGAGCTGCCAAGACACCCACCCCAACTTGAGAACTAAAGTTGTAAAGTGGCCAAGACAACATTGTTGTAATCTATTTAAGTGGATATCCGTTCTTTTTAATTTTTCCAAACAATGGATAATTGTGGGAACACAAACACAACACTGAAACTCATCATGACTGACTTGACAAGGAATATAAGCTGCCATCTTAAAAATAAGAGCTGTGATTAAAGCTGCCACAATCTGATTGGAGGTTTCAAATTCAGCCTTTAACATGAGTGTTCTCTACACTCACTTAAGGGATGTGTATTTGCTAAACAAGACTCTTAAGATTTTAAGCATTTTCGTGCTATTAGGAATGCAGAAATAAACTGGTTTTCTGTGGCATTTAGTGGGAAACAATAATCATATATTAAAATAAATAAGTTTAATTCCAATAAGACTAAGATTTGTTCTGTGGAAAACAGGAGTTAAAATATATGTTAAATCATACTTCACTCAAGCTTTTTTTAAAAAGTCATTTATTTATTTATTTTTGGCTGTGCTAGGTCTTTGTTGCTGTGTGGGTTTTCTCTAGTTGTGGAGAGTGGGGACTATTATCTAGTTGCTGTTCATGGGCTTTGCAGAGGCTCAATAGTTGTAGTGCAAGGGCTTAGTTGCTCCATGGCTTATGGGATCTTCCTGGATCAGAGATTGAATCCACATCTCCTGCAGTGACAGGGGATTCTTTACCACTAAGCCACAAGGAAAGACCTCACTCAAGCTTTAAATAGATTATTCACAAATATGAGTTTCACATATGTAGCCCATGTATAGCATTGTAGTCCAGCAAAGAGGAGTTTTTCCCATCTCCACTGGGTAACTTTCTGCTTTTTAATAAACAAAGATAAGAAACCCTTCTACAATACATTTCTTTAAACCAGTTTTACTGTTCCCAAAAGAGACTGACTCCAAAATGTCTGCAAACATCTCCACTCACTTAAGCTCCACCAGTTACAGGATGATTTTTCTTTTGTAAACATGTAAGTTAACCTTTGGGCTGCCCTGGCAGCTCAGATGGTAAAGAATTGGCCTGCAGTGTAGACCCGGATTCAATCCCTGGGTCAGGAAGATTCCCTGGAGAAGGGAATGGCTATCGTCTCCAGTATTCTTGCTTGGAGAATTCCATGGACAGAGGAACCTGGTGGGCTACAGTCCATGGGGTCACAAAGAATGGAGCATGACTGAGGGACTAATACTACCATTACTACTAAGTTAGCTTTTATTTTTGATTAATGTGTGCAGTGTTTTAGTTTGTAAATGTTAGAATTTGGATGAAACTGTATCTTCTAAGATATACATCTCATTGTTTTAGAGAAAAAAATAATATCTTCACAATGATTCTAAATGCTCAGGTGACAAACTCTGGAAATGCAATATTGTGTTGTATGCTGTTGAGCATTATGTGATAACACAGCTACCGCCCCATGCAGGGAGAGTGTGTGGCCCCAAGAAGTGATAAAATTAGCCCTGTCCAATGCAGGCTCCCTGAGCCACACAGCCAGAGGCTGCCATCATCTTCTTATGAGTCTCTCGGGCTCCATGTTTTCTCTCCTGCCAGGTAGGCAACAAACTGCCCCGAAATCCTCCTCTGAGCTTTCTCCCTTCCAAGAGCCTTCAGGGGCTCCTGCTGTTCTCTTGAACCCAATAAGGTTTTGCCTGCCTCTCAGCCCTTGGTCTGTCCATTTTTTGTCAATGCTTGTTCTCCACACACAAGAGTCTCTGGCTGGTCTCCCCATTTTCGTGCTCATTTGGCCTCTTTTCTCAAGTTCATACCTGAAATATTTTCTACCCCACCATCTCAGTCCACTCCTAGCCCTGCAAACTCCAGTTCTCCAGAGTTCCCCTCTCCATATTCCCTATCACCTGCTATAATGCCAGTGGTCTTACGGGGTTTGACGCCAGTATATATATATATATATGGGAGTTACTATCTCACTTTTCATTTCTATCATTCTTGTCCCCAAGGACATAAGGAGGGTCAGCATCACCATGTTTTAAAATTTCTAGTTCACTAAATTGCATTAGCATTAGAAGTGAATTACAATGGAAACAGTGAAAGACTTCATTTATGCGGCTCCAAAATCACAGCAGATGATGACTGCAGCCATGAAATTAAAATATGCTTGCTCCTTGGAAGAAAAGCTAGGACCAACCTAGATAGCATATTAAAAAGTAGAGACGTTACTTTGCTGACAAAGGTCCGTCTAGTCAAAGCTATGGTTTTTCCAGTAGTCATGTATGGATGTGAGAGTTGGACTGTAAAGAAAGCTGAGTGCCAAAGAATTGATACTTCTGAACTGTGGTGTTGGAGAAGACTCTTGAGAGTTCCTTGGACTGCAAGGAGATCCAACCAGTCAACCCTAAAGGAAATCAGTTCTGAATATTCATTTGAAGGACTGATGCTGAAGCTGAAATTCTAATACTTGGGACACTTGATGCGAAAAACAGACTCATTGGAAAAGACCCTGATGCTGGGAAAGATTGAAGGCAGGAGGAGAAGGGGACGACAGAGGATGAGATGGTTGGATGGCATCACTGACTCAATGGACATGAGTTGAGCAAGCTGTGGGGGTTGGTGATGGACAGGGAGGCCTGGCGTGCTGTAGACCATCAGGTCACAAAGAGTTGGACACGACTGAGTGACCGAACTGACTGAATTAATTCATTAATAAGATAGTCACTTTTTTTTTTTTTGCTTTAAATGATAACATAAAGTAACTACTTGGGGCATTGAAATAGAAACTTGAGGGAAACAAAAGTATTTACGTAAAAGTTTAGCAAGTGAAAAAATATGGAGATAGTTGATAATATTTTCATAAACTGACATCATGAGTAGTTTAAAGTTTGTCTTAGTAGCCTACTATCAGATCCAACTGTAGGTCCACTAGCCCCCCAGCTTCCCCTCCCCCCGTATTGTCAAGCTTCTTTCATTGTGACCCCATCTATCACAGATGAAAACTCAACGCACAAAATTATGTGCATCAAAGCATTCCTTTCACTCTGGTCCAAGGCTGGCAGGCTTTCAAAAATCCTTACCAGTGCAAGATCACTCTATATTACATTTATTTGTTTTAGAGCATTAGATGAAAAGAGCTATTGCTGAAAGTTTAGCTAAAAAGTTAAACACACTCAAGACACTTCCCATACTTTTGGGCTCTGGAATGTCATTCTTGTAATTAGATTTGAATTGTATTGTGAATCTCCTAGACCCTCAAGTTTATAAGTAAGCTTTTATTAACCAATAATTTCAGCCTGAGATTTCCCCAAAGCAATTAAAAAAATCATGAAACTATTGCTTGTCTTATAAACTCTGAAAATGAAAGTGTGATTTATTCATTCCTCCTCATCTATGAAGAAGCATTCTTGTTTTCCTTAACATTTCTGAATCTCAGGGCTGCTCAAAATATTATATAATCAAAATAACATTGCTTGCTACTCTTCAGATGCAGATATGCTGTACTAACTAAATCTTGTCTCCTAAAATATGTTCATGGCATCCTTAATTGGTACACAATTCTAGAATTAAGGGTGTGTGTTGAGTGCCTTTGTAGTAAAGCATATATATGTGTATTTTCTAAAAATACAGAGACCTGAAACTTGATTGGGAGCTTTGTTCCTTGGAAAGTTCCTCAGCTCCAGCAACTGGGAAGCATCTTCCTTTTCTTGCCCAAATATGACAGTTAGTGTTAATTTGATGCATATAAATTAAATAGCAAATATGAGACAGCAAAATCTAGAGCCAAAAAGGCCCTGGGCAAGATTCCCAGGCAGAGAGCCTAGAATTCGAGCTCTGATTTGCAGGATCATTATTGCCCAGACCTTGCCTGAAAGCTAAATGCATTTTATTCTGCTTATCCATGAAGTCTCTGCCTCATAACAGGACCAGAGACTTCTAAACTCATTTTCTCCTGCAAAAAAAATCTGATTTAAAGTTCACATTTTCAAATGGGAAAGCAGAGTAGGAGCTGGCTGGCAGCATCCTGAGAGTACAATGTAACTCAGGAGTAGAGGAGACAAGAGGAAGATGAGCACAGTTCTAAACCCAACTCTTCACTTCTCCTGCAGCAAACAGGTTTTATGTTTGTTTGTTATTAGTAAAAAGGGTCCCAGCTGTGGTACATAGATGTTAACATCTCTAATGTAGCATTAATGGATGATCACCATGGGTTTTCCTGCTTTCAGATAATGTATCACACTTCGATGTAAGAAATGTAAGAAATCACATTTCAATAGTGCCATTAGGACAATCCTTCCGTAATGTTGATGGAACTGTTACCTGATTCTTGACTTTAATGTAAAGCGTGTTTTAACATCAACCTAACACATATTTATTATGTGTCCTCGCATAATAAGGTTTTCATATTTTGTTGTACCTTAATATATCAGCATGAAATATATACTAATATAAATTCCTTTACCACACTGTCCAATAGAGGTAACATTTGGCTTTAACAGCTGAGAGACAATTGACAATTAGCACATTTTGACAGAGGAGAGGGTTTTGTTGGCGCCCACGGGTGTGTGGGGAGAGAGTATAGTGTATATTTCTGGGGTTAGACCTCACATGAAAAGCAGCAGTGACATAAATTGAACACAACAGTGGCTTTGTGTTCCTCCTAACTCTCTGAGTAGGTTCTTTGAGACCATGTCCATCCTTGATACTTGATTCCATCAGGCTGACCCCTCATCTTCCAACTGGTCAGCTTGGGATGGGGTTGGAGAGGCGGAGGCACTGAACCCCTCAACTGCGCATTTGTTTATGTTACCTTCAGACTGTTCTCTCGTCACGGATGGTGGAGGCTTCACGAGGGAACCGAGTTCATGTAACACTATTCAGAACTCAAGAGTCCACTGGCTATACTGGAAGCCTTTCATTTATTAAAAAAACATGGAGCACCTCTTAGGTGCCAGGTACTCTGTGTTGGGCCCCGGGTCAGCATCAGCTCATATGGCACATAAGACCCTAAGAAATCTAGTCAAATGATGCAGTAATTCTGAAAAGGGGTTCAGAAGTTTTCTTTTTCACAGTTCATGAGACTGAATATTGAAGAATTAGTAGAAAATCTGAACGATTTGGGGAAGGAAGATGAGAACAAGGATAAACTATTTTTCTCGGGAACTCCCTTATGCATGTGAAAAAGGCTGATCATGTGAATAAACCCATGCTATGGGCAATACAGGCACTGAGAGAGTGAAAATTTTTTAAATGAACCTTTTTTTTAGCTCCTTTAACTCTGGAGCAGGATGGCTGAGAAATTTAACAATGTCCTAATTAGCATCTCTGTGACTAGACAGCCCTGGCTTTAGAAATGGAAGGCCGTTGGGCTGCATATTAAATAGTAGAATTCAGATAAACCTTTAGAATTCACATCACATTAGTCTATATTTTTACTACTCTAACTTTCTGTGATGATTCATTGGAGCACAAAACATGGGAGTCAACTGATATACCTCCTCCAAGCCTCCTAGGGAAGCAAAATCATAAGGACAGAAGTAAAGGTTCTCAATAGAAAACAAACATGGTCACCAGAGGGGAGGAGGGAGGAATAAATTAGGCATTTGGGATGAACATACACACCCTCCTATATATAAAATAGGTAAAATACAAGGACCTACTGTACAGCATAGGGAATTCAACTCAAAAATCTATAGCAACATGAGAAAAGACTCTGAAAAAGGATAGATATGTGTAAATGGAAACTGAGTCACTTTTCTGTCCACCTGAAACCAACACAACGCTGTAAGTCGACTATGTGAAAGTGTTCGTCAGTCGTGTCTGATTCTTTGTGACCCCATGGGTTGTAGAATTCTCCAGCAAGAATACTGGAGTGGGTTGCCACTCCCTTCTCCAGGGGATCTTCCCAACCCAGGGCCTGAAACCGGGTCTCCTGCATTGCAGGCAGATTCTTTACCATCTGAGCCACCAGGGAAGCCCACTCCAATGTAAAACACAGTTTTTTAAAAAAATTGCAAAAATGAATGTCCTCATCAGCATTTCAATGGGTTTAGAAATGGAAGATCATCCAACTCGTACATGAGAATCATCCAGTGAGTGTTTAAAAACATTCACGTTTAGGCTTCATCCAAAGATGATGACAGCCTGGACTCCTTGCGGATGGGGCCTGGGTACTGAAATCTTAAAGAGCTTTCTATATAAGCACAGCCAGGGCTGAGACCCAGGGCTCCAGGTCAGCCCTCACTCACCTCCAAGCCTGGAAAGCCCAGGTGCACAAGGTTAAGTGAGGCACTTGAGGTCACCCTGTTGGAGCAGGGGCAGAGCTGAGCGTCACACCCATTTCTGGACACTGTGATGCAACGGGTCTGAACACTGAGGGCTTCAAACACCTGCTTTTGTCCATCCTGACTTTTGAGGGACCTTTGGGTGGTCTGCCAGCAGTCATTCTATTACACATTCAAAACGTCTGATATCACATAAAATGTCGAGACGTCAAAAGCTCACCTTGGTGGGAGTGGGGAAAGCCAGAGTCCCAGGAGTCCAGCCTGCCCTGCCCCTCCTGCAGAGTATCTTTGTTATTATCTGTTTAATACGCAGGTTTTCCCTGTAAGGTTTCACATCAAGAAAAAAAAGGTAAAAGGGACCATAAAAAACACCAAAGTCTTCACTGTACTCTCAAGGAATATGTTAACTTGAGTTATTGTTTAGAAAATGTGCAAATTATGGCTGGTATCCTTGAAAGAGTATTTATGTATGAGAGAGGGATGGACATTAAAGATACTATATGTGCATGTATAACCTAATCACTTTGCTGAACACCAGAAACGAGCACAGCATTGTAAATCAACTATATGTCAGTAAAAAAAAAAAAAAAAAAACCCAAACCCAGTGTTTTGTGATTTGTGAAGTGTGTGTTCAATATTTGTCAACTTCATTCCCTTGTCTGTGCTTGTAGTTGACAAAGTTGTAGCACAGGAATATTTCTATTAAATGGTGACATAGGATGAGAGCTAAAGAACTTAGCATTTAAAAACATTTAAGGGTGGCCTTTTTTTGATAACTACTGTTTTTGTGTAGTAGCTTTAGAAAATATAAGCCTAAGGAGACCCATGTTGTTATTAATTATTTCGCGGTCATTACTATGTGAGACACTATCCAAGAGCTAGATCTTAATTCCTTCCACATAAACCCATGCCATTCTCCAAGTAACCCAACCAAAGGTGGATTAAATCTCCTCTAATATACATTGCCTTCTTTTTTATTACAGGCACTAATTTCCTACTTGTACTTATAACAGATTAGAGTGAGTCTACAATTTGGCAACATTCAAAGCAATTAACAATGATTTAAAAGGCAAAAGGACAAAATTATCTGACATGAAATACATCAAAGTAATCTAGTTGTTCAATTTTTTGTGTAATCAATGGCCTCCATTTGATTTTTTGTGTTAACTTTAAAGAAGTGTAAACCAAAGAGTTCAGAAGGCCCTGGGCTGATTCACTCATGTTCTATCATTGTGTTTATGTTTCCAGGGTAAATTTAAATTTCACAATTACTCAGACTACACAACGATAAGTATAGACAGGGGGCTTCCTTTAGGGGGATGCTTGTGAGTGATCCTGCTCAGGGTAAAATAAAGGGATGAAAAATCATGGAACAACTGCCCAAGAAAATAACCTAAACTAATGTTTAGATCTGCCTTAGTCTGCAACTTGCTGCCAAATTTCCATGATGCTACCAACTTCACTGCCTTTGAAGAACTCTGCCAAGAGGCTTCTCCTATCTGTAGGAAGAAAACAAAGGGAGACCTTTTCCATGAGCTCAGAACAAATCTCAAGTTAACAGGATTCAGATAACAAGGCTGGAACAGCTGACAAGACTGGGAAAGTGTGTGAGACGATGGAATTGTCACACAGCATTGTGGCCCCAGATTCCCCCAGGTTCAACACCATGGTCTGCTCTTCCTTCCAAGCACTGTGCTCATTAAACAGATGTCAGACACAACCTCACCACTGGTTTGAAACCAGCCATTCACACCAGCTTACTGTGCTAAGTGTGTCTGGGAGCAGGATTACATTTCTAGAAAAGTACTTTTTGTCACCTTGTCAAGCTTTCAAGTTAACCCCCTGCTACTCTTTAATATAGATGAATATTTTCTATGACTGATGAGACAGATTAACAAAAAAAGGTTATTCTTACTTTATCAGAAGTGAGAGTTTCCTCCACACACACACACACACACACACACACACACACACACACACACTCACAGTCTTGAAAAATCTTCTGAGAATACAATTATACCCTAATTCCTTGTTCACAAAAGTATAACTGAATTAATAACCCTTCTTTAAGTGGATACACTTTCATAGGAAGAAAATTTTGGTTTAAAGTCAGTTGGCTGCAAGTCAGGGTGAAGTCCACTTAGGAAAATGTTAACTGGTCAAGGTTTTAATACAAATGTATGTGTCTCTACTGAATAAAAGGTGTGTCAGAAGTTAAAATGAAAGCTCATCACTGGGCTGGAAGACCTGTGGGGCAGGTTTCACTCACCTGGTCAACCCTAAAAGCTATTTGTTCTCAGGACTATGCCTGGCACACAGAAGTCCTCAACACACAGTTACTGAGGAGTGGATGGATGACAGGATCTCGGGGACGACCCCCCTGTAGCGTGGTCAGTAAGCAGTCATCCATTCGAGAGTACATTCCTGGGCCTCCAGAAGAAACAGAAGATCAGGTGGGAAGACAGGCCTGCTTCTGGAACTTACAATCTAGATGCAGCATATGAGTTTATGACTTTTGATTTAAAACAATCAAATTGGGTTATTTAAAGGAAAAAAAAAAGCCTCAGTTAAAGAACAGTTTTGGCAGAGGGATTAAAAGGGAATGAATGGTAGAAACAGATCTTCAACAGTTTTGCTAATAGAAAATTCCGGAGTGGAAAAGAAAATTTCAAAGAAGATGAAATTTGATAATTTGGCTTTGAGTCTCACAATGTCTAACTCCAGTTCAAGCTGGTAAATAATTTACAAAATGGACTTAGGTTTAGAACTCAGCATTGCTGTAAGAGGCCAATACATTTTGGTCAAATTTCCAAATTTATTAAGAGGATTTCACATCACTATAGAAATATGTTCTTTCTAAAATTTTGCAGTCACAAGACAGATTCTAGAATACAGGGTTCTAGAAGGAGAAGTTCCATGTACATAAAAAGAAGTATGCAGTGCAAGATCTTAGACTGAATCTAGCATTGTGTCCAATAACATGTCTTTCCAATGATGCACATGTACTTGGTGTCTGTGTTGGCTTTCTGTGTATTTGTATACGTGCACATGTGTGTCTTTTGGAAAGTTTCCTTTGAAGTCAAACTTTCAAGTTGAGTCCTTCATGTAACACAACAATGGCCTTTATTCAGAAATACTTTCTTAATCTTACTGAATCCTTCCTCTTTGCCTGCATTTCACCACCCACCCTTCTAGCTTACTTCAACTTGGCAAACTTACAACAGTCATTTTCTTCTCAAGGACAAATTGTTCTTAAGTAATGACTTCGGTTGTCAGGCACAAACACTATCTGTTCATATCTCGCCCCAGTTATACAAGCCAAACTACTTAATTTCAGAGATATGGCCCACATTTTATTTGGTGAACTATTAACTACTTTTCCACCCAGTTCCTTGGATCTCTCTTTTAATTTAATGGATTTGGATAGAATATGAAGTTCTAAAAGTACATTTCTCTACACTCTTCAGGAGTGAGGTCAGCTTTGTCATGTATTAAGAACTAAACTTTGCCCTTTGCTCTCCGTACATCACCCTCAACCCTAAAAGCTATTTGCCCTCAGGGATGCTCTGTAGGAAATGGCAGTGGCTTAGGATAAAACACCATCAAAGCATTAAAGGTGAGCACAGGTATATATTTTCATGTTTACTAACAGGATGCATGTTTTAGAGGAGGACATGAGTTTCTATTTGAGAAGGCTTAGGGGTTAAATTAAGAAGAATAATTTTTGGCTAAAGAGGATATCAGAGGAACAAGGAGTTGAAAATTGGAATCATGGGGAGAAAGTCCCTCTTTTGCTCCAAGTTCAAACCCTTCCTTTCGTGTGTAAAAGTACTCAGGTTCTCAACACTGGTTTTCATGATGTGGGGAGCAGCATGTTTGACGAACTGGAAACCAGGCTCAAAGTTTTCAGAAAAACAATCTACATTCTCAGAGCTAAGAGGCAGCAACAGAAAGGGCTACAAAAGATTGTTTTAAGGTCTTGGAATTGGATATCTAATCTAATCTGTAATAGGGAACTTGATTTCACACGACCTTTTGTAGAGTGCAAAAAGTTAACATTTGGATGATTAATCCTGATGACATCATCATAGGCAGAAAGAGTCAATATTTGAATTTCCCCTCCTATGATATGGGCTTCCTCCAAGCTCTGAAAATGGACTCTGAGAATTCAAGATGGATCGTGCCAGCCTGGGATCACTCGACTGCCCCAGCCTGGAAATCTGCTCTCCGTTCATGGCCTCTGAAGCACACACAGCTGTGGAACCGACTGCCTGCGAGGTGTGGCCAGCATGGCTGTGGCATGAGCGCCTTAGTCATCACTGCCAGCAGGTGGTGCAGGGCACGCAGCTGGCTCCGCCCCAGGACAGGCGAGACCCAGGGCCACCTCGGCTCCTGTAACTAACAGGAGACCAGACACAGCGTCTCACCATCCAGGGGGCGTTTCTTTCATGCATCTCACAGGTTGGCAATAATCAGTTAGGATTTTCTGCCCGATTTTTGGCTAATTATTTTAGTTCTCTTTCTTGTGAAGCCATAGCCTCATCAACTCCACCAATGGTGCTCTGACTCCAGACAAGTGAATCATGGAACTCTGGGTGACAGATCATCTTTTTAATCAGTTTGTTTACTAAAACTGGCTGCTAGTGGCCTTTCTATTGGATACAGATAACTATCAAGACAGACTTTGGGAAAGAAAAACAAATAATAAGGGGAAAAATTTATAGGGCCCTTGAGGGCATAATTTTTAGTTTTGCTTAGCTATTCTTGATTTTTAGTGGTCTGACTTACCAGGAGAGTTGTTGAAAAAATAAATATTCAAGAGAAATATCTGTGTTACTCTTATACTAATTCTGCTCCTGAAAGAACAAAAGCAAATTTCTTATACCTCCTTTGGAAATTTTAAAAAGGGAGAAGTTTTGAATAAAAAGATTGTTCATGACAACATTGACTAAAAAAACAATCTGAGAAAAATATCTTTTTTTTTTTTTTGGAAAAATAAGAAAGAAAAGAAAAAGTTCTTTTTCTTCCCTCATGATTAGATATGGCATTAAATTGGTAATCATTTTTCAAAACAAATTTAGTTTATTGGAGAGGGGGCAGGGTAAAGCAATCATTACCCTTGTTTCCCAGGATGATTTTAGTGAGAGTACCACCTAGACTTACTCCAGTTATGATTGATGCAAAATGGCAAGAGTGATTTATTAATCACTATAGATGAATCTATTTATAATCCATTGAACAAACGTGCCAAAATTGGGTATGATGCAGTATTGATAAGTGAAAATGAATACAACATGAAAACTTTTAAAGCTATAATACTTTTGTTAAATTTCTTCTGTTCAGTTTGTAATACTGACACCATAAAATGCACATGGCATAACAACTCAGGAAAATCCCACATTGCCAAATGTTGATGCTTCATAATCAATTTTAAAGAAATGGGAGAGATATAAAAGACCCGGGTATTTACAGCTGTCCTTGCCCATCACGACATCCGGAGTCTCTGCTCCAGTGTGGGGACCTGAGTGTCCTGGCTGGAAATATTTGCCACATATAATCCTATTCTGCATTTCTGGACTCCAGGCCATGAAAAACAAGTGCCACGGTATCTCCAAGAGAAGAAACAATACTTCTAACTCTTCATATGTCCTGAGAGAGCACAGAAGCAGATGATTTGTGTAATGTTGTAGAGAATTAATATTATATGCCAGCAGGGTTTAACTTTCTGACCTGAAGCACCCTTTAGAGAGGGCCAAAACCCGTGTCTGCATTTTATTTAAACTCTACTGAGGTAAAAACACAAGTGCTCCTTTCTGCTTTTTCTGAGTCAATATAGGTAAATACAGGTACTGCCAGTTGAGAAGCAGTTTTGATCCAATAGCAGTGCTCATAAGCAAAGAGTGAAAAGAATAGTAAAATGGGAAAATGGTGAAGGGTGGTGAATAAATGAAGCTGTGTATGTGCATTTGTTTGCTGTTTAAAACTTCCATTGGTCCACACATCTGCTATCATCCCCTCCTATGGAATTTCAAGAAGATAATGCTGATAACATTGATTATTAAAGTAACTGTGTATAACATCTTCATCTTTCTTGATAAAACAGACTCTTTCAGGTCTTTTCTGAATCTATTTAAAGAAAACTAAAATGAACGGTTAGCACGGGTTTATTAGAATAACAAAAAAAATAGCTACAGTGGTACAGGTTTAGAAGTTTTTATATTGTATTCATTTTTACTTTTCCTTCAAATCCAATACATGAAGTAGCTTAGATACTGAAATGCAGACAATAACTCAAGAGAATATTTTTCACAAATATAAAAACATTACTTGGGATAACTGGGAATCTTAGTAACTGGCAAGGGTATAAAGATAGTATAAAATCAATCTCACTTTCTCTCTTCTCCTAAGACATACCTTGAGAGGAAAAATTGGTACTAAAAATCCATTAAGAGGAAAGAAAAGATTATCCATTCCACTTGAGAAAGGAAGCCAAAACCTAATAGAATCCTGCTTATAAGCTGATCAGAGAACCAGCTTTCTGCTCACACCTCACAGGGAGGCAGCCAGCAAATTCAGAACAAGTTATTCCCATGATTCCAGACTGTGAAGTATGGTAACGATGGGTCAGCTGAATTTGCAAGCCAGCTGGTTTTCGAAAGGTTTTGGCTGTTTGTGAAGCCAACCCATTTGTGTTTTGTTTTGTTTTTAATATCCTAAGAATGACTTCAAGGAACAGAAACAACTTTCCTTCAAGTTTGTGGTATTGACAATCAAAGTTCAGTCCAGCAATTATTTTGAAATTAAGGATCTGACCGCCATGAAATCTGACCCTGGTATAGTGGGGAAAGCTGATAATTGCTTTTTAAACTGATGTGGTGCTGCGGTAATTGATTTTTTGGTGTTCTGGGAAAACCCCAGATGTTGGTACCTCTTCATACATCGTGTAATTGGACCCTTAGGACTTTCAGGAAGCTTTTAGAAAAAACGGTTGTTTATATTCTTACCATATGTAAATTGTAAAGAAGCCAACATTCTAGTTAAAGGATTATACTATAAGACAAAATTAACTGCAAACTATTTTCACGTAACTTGTCATATAGCTTTCCAAGTAGACCTTTCCTCTGCGGCTTCAATGATAAATCTCATTAGTTAATATTTGACAAAGAAATGTGGCTATTATAGATAGAATGATGAAGGCATGCCACAGAGCTTCTATCTAAGATAAATCTCATTGTTTTGCTTCTTGAAGTACAGACAGATAGATAGTGTTTCTGGATGAGGTGAAATTATATCCATTAGGATTTTATACCAAGATTGAGAAAGTCTTTAATACTTTCATTTATGTTTCATTAGAGATGCTCCCCTGACCCTGGACATCGTAATCAGTACAGAGCAGGTTCATGCCCTGTTAAGTACTCAAGAAGTCTCATATCTCGGCTACGTCTACCAGGCCAAACCCCACCCTTTTACTGTGAAATACGGGATGTAATAAATATTATTTGATGGTGATGACAACTTTAGATGCTCCAAACTTTCCCACCCAACTTATGGTCCAAAGAGTAAATTAAAAACTGCCTGAACTCAGATTTGCAAAATGAAACAACGCCTATTTCATATTCAAAGCTCAGGAGAAACAGCATATCAAATGCAGCATATTTATTCATTCTAAAATTTTACCTGTTGTTTTCTGAACATCATTATTATTAACTGGGATCCATGAGGACCTACGCACAAGGCCCTGACGGCTCATTCATGTGCTGTAGTTAATACCAAGGTTCAAGGGCTAGTGTGGATGTTCGTTATCTGGGAACACATTTAAAATGATCACTGGTGGGAAACTCAAAGCACATAACCCAGGGATATGAAGAATTGTAAAACTCTGCCTGGCGGAGGCCACCTGGCCTCCAGCCTCCAAGTCTGGACACCGGGGTTGGTGACAGAGCTTGCTCTGAGGCTCTGCACAAACCTGGCCGGTTTCATCTTCACTTGGAGAAAATGAGAGGAGGGAATCTTCCTCCTTTGTATATTGTAAATGAGACAAGTGTATTTCAGATACTTTAAGATTTCCATATGCCAGTGGTTCTAGAATTGATGCATAATTAGCAGCAGGATCAGGCACTTTGCCAATCAACAAGTCCAGACTGACTTCTTTTTCTCCTTGCTTTGCCAAGTAAACTTAATAGACATTTAGTAAGGAATAAACAAATATGCTTGGGTTTTAGAAGGACTAAATTCAAAGTCATACAAAATATCTAAAGCCTTTTGATTTTTTTTCCACTTTCTACAAATGGATACAAAAATGTTCCAGGTCAGTACATTTCTATTGAAGTTACAATGGCTCTTGAGCTATTAAATAAGCAATGTCTTGCTTTGCTTGTATCTCAGTTATGTTTTCCAACCCAAACTCTGCTCTTCTAGGAGTTACAGTGAAATATTATTTGATGGGGGCTACCCAGGTAGCACTAGTGGTAAAGAACCTGCTTGGCAATGCAGGAAACATAAGAGACATGGGCTTGATCCCTGGATCAGGAAGATCTCCAGGATGAGGGCATGGCAATTCACTCTAGTATTCTTGCCTGGAGAATCCCATGGCCAGAGGAGCCTCATGGGCTACAGTCCATACGGTCACAAAGAGTCAGACATGACTGAAGTGACTTAGCATGCATGCATGCATTATTTGATGAAGATGGTGACTTTGAAAGGTGTATCATAATGTGGATGGGAAAGTTGCTAATCTCATCTATGCCAATTACATTATTTTATTCCTTTTAATGGATCATCAAGTGATTTGTTAACAAGGAAACACTTCATCTGAGAGGTGTAATTGACTTAAAATAATTGTGGATGGTATGAATTCAATGGTCTTTTGAGGAATTACAAGCAGGCATTTAGAGATACTTCTTCCTGCTATATTGTTGTGATATTGTGTCTATAGATAAAGACAACTCATGACCTCTTTCTCCTTTGAATAGCAGTGGTCTTGTAATCACAGATATGATATCTTCTCAGGTAAAATACCATGATTTCACAAAACGCACAAGGCCTTTGGACACTGCCTATTTCTGCTACTGCAGTGAATTTGGTCCAGATCCATCGCTTTCCTGAATCTGTTTTTACATGTTTAAATGAGGATCAAACGTACTTACTTCCAGGGCTATTGCGAGAGTTAAAGGAGTTCAGCTCAGTTCAGTTCAGTCGCTCAGTCGTGTCTGACTCTTTGCAACCCCGTGGACTGCAGCACAAGGGGCCTCCCCGTCCATCACCAACTCCCAGAGCTTGCTCAGACTCATGTCCATCATGTCCATTGAGTCGGTGATGCCATCCAACCATCTCATCCTCTATCGTCCCCTTCTCTTCCTGCCTTCAATCTTTCCCAGCATCAGGGTCTTTTCCAGTGAGTCAGTTCTTCGCATCAAGTGGCCAAAGTACTGGAGTTTCAGCTTCAGCATCAATCCTTCCAAAGAATATTCAGGACTGATTTCCTTTAGGATGGACTGGTTGGATCTCCTTGCAGTCCAAGGGACTCTCAAGAGTCTTCTCCAATACCACAGCTTGAAAACATCAATTTTTCAGTGCTCAGTTTTCTTTATAGTCCAACTCTCACATCCATACATTACTACTGGAAAAACCAAAGCTTTGACTAGATGGACCTTTGTTGGCAAAGAAATGTCTCTGGTTTTTAATATGCTGTCTAGGTTGCTCATAACTTTTCTTCCAAGGAGCAAGCGTCTTTTAATTTCATGGCTGCAGTCACCATCTGCAGTGATTTTGGAGTCCCCCAAAATAAAGTCTCTCACGGTTTCCATTGTTTCCCCACCAATTTCCCATGAAGTGATGAGACTGGATGCCATGATCTTAGTTTTCTGAATGTTGAGTTTTAAGCCAACTTTTTCACTCCCCTCTTTCAACTTTCATCAAGAGGCTCTTTAGTTCTTCTTTGCTTTCTGTCCTAAGTGTGGCGTTGTCTGCCTATCTGAGGTTATTGATATTTCTCCCAGCAATCTTGATTCCAACTTGTGCTTTATCCAGCCCAGCATTTTGCATGATGTGCTCTGCATGTAAGTTAAATAAGCAGAGTGACAACATACAGGCTTGACATCCTCTTTTCCCAATTTGGAACCATTCTGTTATTCCATGTCCAGTTCTTACTATTGCTTCTTGACTTGCATACAGATTTCTTAAGAGGCAGGTCAGGTGGTCTGGTATTCCCATCTCTTTAAGAATTTTCCAGTTTGGTGTGATCCACACAGTCAGACTTTGGCGTAGTCAATAAAGCAGAAGTAGGTGTTTTTCTGGAACTCTCTTTGCTTTTTCAATGATCCAACGGATGTTGACAACTTGATCTCTGGTTCCTCTGCCTTTTCTAAATCCAGCTTGAACATCTGGAAGTTCATGGTTCACATACTGTGGAATGAAAATTGATCTTTTCTAGTCAAGTCCAGTACATAAAGGAGATTATGTTAAATTTCTCAGTGGTCAATGTACATGAGTTTCGTTTCTCCCTGTCATATCTTAAGGCTAGGTCATCAGAACTGTAGAATAAAGAAACACTATGCTTTAAATTTTTAGGGAACTAAATTTTCTATAAACTTATTAATCTCCCTTCAAATAATAAAATGACTAAAGAATCATCTTGAATACTAATATTGTTATAATAATGAGTTGTTTTTTCTTGTATACACAAAGGACATCATCTGATATGAAAAGTCTTCACTAATGCAGCTAATAATTTCACAGGATATTGACGACATGAGAATATGGAAGATTTTTTAAAAAACTAAGTGCAGGAAGGAAAGAACATGAGGAAATAAGATGAACATCACATTCTGTTCTCAGGGCTTTGAAATCCTCAGTTGTTGTTTCAGAATCATGATGGCTTTTCTGCAGCAGTGATGGGGAGAGCAGGCAGTGCTACACCTTCACAGTCACCAGAGAGAGATATGGCCAATGCATTCTCCCCGTGGATGCAGTTCTCAGAGATCCTGAAATGTCTTTTCTTTTTTTTTTTTTAATTTATGGAAGTACAGTTGATTTACAATATTGTGTTAGTTTCTTCTGAACAACACAGTGAATCAATTATACATATATCTACCCTTTCCTAGATTCTATTCCCATTTAGGTCAATATAGACATTGAGTAGACTTGCCTGAGCTATACAAGAGGTCCTTATTAGTTATCTATTCTATGTATAGTAGTCTGTAGATGTCAATCCCAAACTCCCAGTTTATCCCTCCCCCCCTTTCTTCCAGTAACCACAAGTTTGCTTTCTACATCTATGACTGTATTTTTGTTTTGTAAATAAGCTCATTTGTACAACTTTTTTTTTTTTTTTTAGATTCCACATATGAGTGAAATCAAAATTAGAACGAGGTATCACCTCACACTGGTCAGAATTGCCATCATCAAAAAACTATAAACAATAAAGGCTGAAGAGGGTGTAGGGAAAAGGGAGCTTTCCTACACTGCTGGTGGGAATGTAAATTTGTGCAGCCTTATAGAGAAGAGTATGGAGGTTTCTAAAAAAAAAAAAAAAATAGAACTGTCATATGATCCAGCAATATCCAGTTCTCAGAAATCCTGAAATGCCTTCTCTTTCTTTTTCTTAATTTTGCTGGAGTATAGTTAATTTACACTGCTACATATATCTGGAGAAAAAACATAATTTGAAAAGATACATGCATCCCAATGTTCACTGCAGCACTGTTTACAATAGTCAAGACATGGAAGCAACCTAAATGTCCATCAACAGATGAATGGATAAAGAAGATATGGTACATATATACAATGGAATATTACACAGCCATGAAAAAGAACAAAACAATGCCATTTGCAGAAATATGGATGGACCTAGAGATTGCTATACTGAGGACAGTAAGTCAGAGAGAAAAAGATAAACATCATATATCACTTAAATGTGTAATTTGAAATGCCTTTTTTTAAGCACATGCCTTTTTTTAAGTTGGACATGATTAAAGTGACTCTGTTCAACTTTTTGTGACCCTATGGACTAATAGCCTGCCAGGCTCCTCTGTCCATGGGATTCTCCCAGTAAATCACTGCAGATGGTGATTGCAACCCTGAAATTAAAAGACACTTAATCCTTGGAAGAAAAGCTATGACCAACCTAGACAGCATAATAAAAACCAGAGACATTACTTTGCCAACAAAGGTCCATCTAGTCAAAGCTATGGTTTTTCCAGTAGTCATGTATGGATCTGAGAGTTGGACTATAAAGAGAGCTGAGCGGTAAAGAATTGCCGCTTTTGAACTGTGGTGTTTTGGAGAAGACTCTTGAGAGTCCCTTGGACAGCAAGGAGATCAAACTAGTCCATCCTAAAGGAAATCAGTCCTGAGTATTCATTGGAAGGACTGATGCTGAAGCTGCAACTCCAATACTTTGGCCACCTGATATGAAGAACTGACTCACTGGAAAAGACCCTGATGCTGGGAAAGATTTTTGGCGGGAGGAGAAGGGGATGACAGGGGATGAGATGGTTGGATGGCATCACCGACTCAATGGACATGAATTTGAGTAATCTCTGGGAGTTGGTGATGGACAGGGAAGCCTGGCATGCTGCAGTCCATGGGGTCGCAAAGAGTCGGACACGACTGAGTGACTGAACTGAACTGAAGTGACTTGGCACAGCACAGCACACAAGCGCTATGACAGCCAGGACCCTGTCAATATGGTTTTCTGCTGAATGCCCTAGAATAGGTTCTGGAATATGGCCAGGCATGTAGTAGATGTCTTATTCCTATGTAGTAGGTGATTTGTAGAAAAAAAGAAATGAATGATTTTTTTTTAAAACATTGACTTTGACTATTTCATACTCTGGTATATGAAATTATAGAAAGCAAAAATATGTGATACATTTTAGTATATGTTGACCCCAAGATAACCTTACCAAATCCCATGAACATAGCCAACTATGGTGTAAAAATATCAAAATTTTAGTGACCTTTAATATATTTAATGCAATAAAAGAAACAACATACTGTAAAATAAGGTTTATAATGATTAGAAACCAATAATAGTAATTTGTGTTCACTGGCTATTTATGAGAACCATACCATGATCTAAGTGGCTTATATAACATATATAATCTCATTACGTAAGATCCCGATACCTATGTATGCATCAGGCATTGCAGGGTAGGGTCTGAGGACAGACTTCCAGGGTAGACAGCCTGGGTCTAAGTCCAGACCCTGGCTCTAAGCTGTCTCTGGGCAAATTGTTTTACTTCTTGGTTTCTCAGTGTTCTTACCTGTGAAAGAAAATCATAGTGCCCATCTCACACAGCTGTTGTGAAGATTATATGCATGGTTGCTCCTAGATCAATACAAGGCATGTGACATCTATCTGCCATCTCTCTCTCTCCCTCTCTTGTCCCATCTGTCTGTTTTTGCACAGAACGTGGCTGGTGCAAAGAAGGAGCTACATAAGAGTGAGCAATCACTATGTACTATTATTTTCATCCCCATTTTGCAGAAGACGAAACTGAGGCACTGAGAACTAACTTGCTCAGCATCACATGGTTGGTAGGTATTGAAGGTTGGACGCAGCTAGTTTAATACTTCGGCTTGTGCTCTTAACCTTGATGCCAAAACGTCTCCCCGACTGAATGTCCTGAAAATGTAGCTAATTCACTCTTTGTAAAAAACTGATCCCAGAATTTATTCAGTGATTTTCAAATGATACTTTGACACTCTTTGACTAGCATATCACTTTGAAGATTTCTGATAAATAAGTACAGGTGTTTCTGCAGGTTATTAATAAAAATATGCTATTATTAACAGTTGCCTGATTATAAGCCAACACACACTAGAAAATGACTGCTATTTTTTTGTAATTTTGACTTCAAAATTGGTAGTAACTAAAAATAAACCTCATCTTGGTGAGACCTGCTTTACATTACTTGACACTAAAAATCTCTCAGTGTTCATTTCCATCTGAAGTGACAAGTCCCCACAGGAGCTACAGTTTAGGTTGTTTTCAGTCAGATTCTGTATGGCTCAAGGAGGGACAGGTTATATTTCAGGGACTGTGTAAGAGGCTGGAACTGCTGAAAACAGCTGAACCAAACTTTATTTATTTATTTTTTCTTTTCATTTATTTTTATTAGTTGGAGGCTAATTACTTTACAATATTGTAGTGGTTTTTGCCATACATTGACATGAATCAGCCATGGATTTACATGTGTTCCCCATCCCGATCCCCCCCCCCCCCCCCCCCCCCCGCCACCTCCCTCCCCATCACATCCCTCTGGGTCATCCCAGTGCACCAGCCCTGAGCACTTGTCTCATGCACCCAACTTGGACTGGTGATCTGTTTCACCCTTGATAGTATACTTGTTTCAATGCTGTTCTCTCAGATCATCCCACCCTCGCCTTCTCCCACAGAGTCCAAAAGTCTGTTCTGTACATCTGTGTCTCTTTTTCTGTTTTGCATATAGGGTTATCATTACCATCTTTTAAAATTCCATATATATGTGTTAGTATACTGTATTGGTCTTTATCTTTCTGGCTTACTTCACTCTGTATAATGGGCTCCAGTTTCATCCATCTCATTAGAACTGATTCAAATGAATTCTTTTTAAAGGCTGAGTAATATTCCATTATGTGTATGTACCATAGCTTCTTTATACATTCATCTACTGATGGGCATGAACCAAACTTTTAAAGAGAAAGTAATAATTATGTGGAACAGTAATGTATATCACTAAGAAGGCAGACTGCTTAAGAGTGAAGGAGGGATTTCCTTTGTGGACCAGAGGTGAAGAAACTGCCTTCCAATGCATTGGACACGAGTTCAGTCCCACATGCTTCAGCTAAGGCCTGACACAGCCAAAATAAATAAACAAACATTATGACTATTATTTTAAACAAGAGTGAAAGAGAAGACTCTGTATTTGTTTAAACACCCAGGTATCTCTTGTGTCATACTTATGGTATGATCACAAAAAAGACAAAAGATACCAATGATCACATTTCCAAATCTCACCTCAGAGTAGTTTAACTTTGTAAGTTTAAACAGTCTGTGAAACCTGGCGGAGTGTTTCAAATGTATTATTTATAAAGACTGAACACTCACAAAGGTCTTTTTCCATTAAAACTGACAAGGATTTTCCCTCCTGAAATCAGCTAAATGGGCATCTACATAGTAAAGCAGGCCAAGGCTGACGTGATGAGCTCGATGGCTGATTTAAGTGGTTATTTCTGTGCTACACACTACCTCTACTGTGGCCGTTTCATGGCACATTTGAACCTCTACAAAAGCACAGTGAACATTCAAAGAAAAATTACTTTAAGGAAACCTGTATTTCTACTTGGAAAACGCAGCTGTACTTCTGTAGCTTCAAATCTGTATTAAAAATCTCCCCAAATAATCTGAAAAGTTAGAGGACAATTAGTATATGGAAAGCAGAACTTCTCTGTAACTGAGGTTATGCTTCCTTTAACTCTATTATCTGTCAATCTCTTTCAGTTTTTTCACCTGTAAAATATATTTTTGAGTGTCTTCCGGATGCCTACATGACAGCTGCAGAACTGAGGTGTCAAGAAGAATGACTCCACCTCTCAAATCTCATAATCATAAAAGTCTTGATGGATATTTGGCTATGTAGGGGGTAATCAGTGATAATTATACTAACATGAATTTATGTGGAAGACAAATAGGTTTAACTTTAATATTCCAGCTCAATTAGTGAATCAATATATATTTTTTAAACGAATGATTCTCTAAGTGAAAAAGAAACTCTTATTTAGAAGTGAGTCACAAGATACTGTTTGGTTACAAGCAAGACAAAGTGACTTTTTGCTAGATGTTGTGACATTTCCCCCCAAATCCTTCCCGTGCATCACTGGAAAAAATAGAGGATGAATGAAGGGGGACACAAAGAAAGGAAAAATAAAGAAGAGAAAATAACAGGAATGAAGTTGGAAATACTAGGCGAGGGACAGGACCTACTACTGTTGAGATCTACCCTTAGTCCAGTCACTTGATAAGCATCTCAGTTTGGCCTCTTGAGTCGGACACAACGGAGTGACTTTCACTTTCATGTAACACTTCCAGAATGTTTATCACATTGCAGGTACTTTGCAGAATAATTTGCATAGGCCACCTCAGTTCATCCTCCAAACGGTACTGTTACTAGTCTCATTTACCCAGGCTGAGAGTCACTGAGTTAGGATGTGCCAAGTCACGATTCCAATCCGGGAAGCAGAGACTCAGAGCCTAGATGCTGATCACGGCCTCTGACTGCCCCCTTGTGTGGAGCAAACACGTGACTTGTCTGAGTGCTCACTTTTCTGGCCAAAATGGTCCAGCTGGATGTCTATACCAACGTCCCCTCTTCCCCCTCTGGGGCGCTGACTGGCAGCTCGGAGCATCAGAGTCCTCGTCACCTGGTCACACCTGGCCTGTCTTCCCAGTGGCCTGATGACCACACCACCAGGGAGTGGACATGAGCCCCTCGGTTCCCGAGGCACCAAGGAACGAACACATGCCCTAGTCAGACGAGATTCCACCCAGACTGCATGACCCTGCCCTGGGGATGGAAGAAAACTGGATTGGGCAAAGAGATTTTTCTCGCTGAAGCATTGATACTTCAACTGAAATGATAACACTTCCAATAATAATGCACACATAATTCAGCTGGATAAATTGAGTCCTCTGCTAGGCGACAAAGTTGTTAAGCTTTTCTGGGGAAAAGTTGGCCCCATTTCATTCATCTTCAAACCTGCACTTCTCTCTGCCAAGCTAAAGGCTGAATTTTGGATATGTTTCAGAATGTCAAAGAGTGCTTAAGTTCAAAGCAGATTTAAGTCCAAGGAGGTTACAATAGGAAAAACTGAGGCCCAGAGGACAGTTTAAGATGAATGAATATTTCTTTCAAGCCTCTCTTTCAGAGAGAAAGACACCACAGAGAATCAATATTTTTCACGAGCTACCAGTTTGAGAAACCCAGGAAGTAAATTTGCTCTTACTCTTTTTACTCATTTTGACAGAAGTGAAAATGCCCACCTCCCTCTACTTAAGGGAGCTCATGCCTATGAAGTTGCTGGGGCCCAGGTACCAGGTCTTATCTGGGAGATGTCCACAGGCTTATACGGTGTCTCAGGTGCCAGAGACACCACTTGACTTTATAGGCTTGCATCAACGTTAACTAGATAATAAGACCCATAAAAACTTGCTGGGTGGATAATGGAAAACAAAAACTGGTCAGCAAGCAGGTGTGGGCTCCTGAGCAAGGTAGGTAACTCAGGCTGAAAGGACATGACCTCTAGGGGCTGCTCAGGGGTGGGCCCAGCAGAGAGCTGTCTCTCCAAGCAGGATTCATCTGTTAGTAGAGAAGGAGATCAGGGACTTAGATAACAAAGACAACTGCTGGAAATAAAAGAGAACATGGAAGACGTGGGGTCCAAATTCAAATCTGAATGAGGGAGTCCCTCCCACCTTTCTAAAGCAGAAAAGTGTCTCTGGAGACAGACAGCACAGGCTGGAATCCTACCCCCTCTTTCCAAGCAGAGCAGAGTTCCCAGTTGGGTTGTGTCTGGGGTTGCCACTCACCCAGGCCCTTTTGTTCTGCCTGATCCATGAATGTTGTAAATGGACAATTCTACAATTAATAGCACGTTGACAGAACTGTGCAACCATCATCACAATCTTATTTCAGATCATTTCTATCACATTTGAGGGTCTTCACACCCATTCCCAACTCTAGTCCCTGGCAACCACTAACCTACCATCTGTCCTGTTCCTCTTGAAGCCCTGTGCCTGGGGAAACATTAAGTGCCTGCTGGGAGCTCCATAGGGTCACAAAGAGTCGGACACAACTGAAGCAACGGAGCATGCATGCACGCGGGAACGCCACAGAAGTTTGCTCAATCAAGGTCTTCTTAACTAGCTAAAGAGGCACTAGGTTCAGGGCACTTTCTAAGGAAATCCAACTGTTCGTTTGTACACCAAGTGCTTAAACATGGACTCACACTTCATTAAAACAACTTGGGAAGTGGTCAGCACAGGATACGCTTTCCGAGGATGAAAGATGAATGCAGAGGAATCAGTGCAGTGGCCCCACCACCCCTGTAGATGACAAAGCTGTGTCCTTGGCTCCACGGCCAGTGTTCACTCCATGCTGGACAAAAGAGGAGACAAAATACTGAGAAAATCTGGCCGCTACATAAATATGTTTGGGAATTTTACTGAAAAGAAAACCTCCCACTATCTTCCGCCTTGAATTTGTTTGAAGTAGTATAACAACGAAAAATAGTTTTACCTCAAAATGAGCTTTACAGATGCAAAATGACACAGAGAACTGAGGAAAGTATGTAGGGTTTCTAAGAGCACACATTTTCTGGTCATCTGGCTAAGTTTAAGTGTGTGCAACTCTCCCTCACCACCCCCGGACTCTGGGTGGCTGGCAGTCCAACCTCACCCTTCATTTTGGGTGAGGAGGTACGATTCACACACTTTTACAACCACAGTGACAAGGGAAAGAATTATTAAAAGGTGTACAAAATAAAAGGAAATTGCTTTTGGTTAAAATATACTTTTTAAACTTGATAAAAATTATTTTATTTTCCTGCATGTTGTATTTTACAAATGTAGGATTCTGTGGCAGAAACAAGCATGCATGTGTGCTAAGTTGCTTCAGTTATAAATGTGATAGTCGCTCAGTAGTTTCCAACTCTTTGTGACCCCATGGACTGTAGCCCACCAGGCTCCTCTGTCCATGGGATTCTCCAGGTAAGAACACTGGAGTGGGTTGCCATTCCCTTCTCCAGGAGCTCTTCATGGGATCTTCCTGAACCAGGGATTGAACCTGAGTCTCCCACATTGCAGGCATTTGCCCTCTGAGCCATCAGGGAAGCCCAGAAACAAAAATAACTTCCTTTAAAAGTGGTCTAGTTGGTGCACGCCAGTGGAGGTTTGCTTTCTTGTCCCTCAGGGCAGATTCTCGTTGGTTCAAGCAAAGGCTGACACAGTTTCTTGCCTAAAGTGACCTGGGCTTCAGATGGCAGCTAAATGTGTCCTGGCCTCACAGACTATCTCCCAGGACTTTCAAGTCTTATTGCCCTGAATATCCCATCAAACAAGGGTAGGGTGAACTTCTCTGGACATCCCCACCCATAATTCCCCCTTTATAGAGCATTATTATAAATTACTACAATAAAATTTTACTTTCATCCCTTAAAATTCCAGTTTATCTGTATAATTCATCAATATGAGTAGTTATTTTTATGAGTTGGCTTATTTTGTGTGTGTTCTCATCTCCTCAGGGACGCTTACAGACCCAGTTACAGCTACAGTCTTATCCTAATTATGCAAAATATACAATTGAAAATGTGGAACAGAAACAAGTAATAATAAGTCGGAGTCAGAGAATTTGATGGTTGAAAGTCACCAAATCTAAGGATGAGGAACTTAAGGCTGAGAGAGATTACATAATGTGTAGGAATTTAAAGAGGAAAAGTGTGCAAGAGAAAGTGTTAGTCACTTTACAACTCCATGGACTGTATAGCCCACCAGACTCCTCTGTCCATGGAATTCTCCAGGCAAGAATACCATAGTGGAGATCCATTCCCTTCTTTAAGGGATCTTCAAGACCCAGGGATTGAACTCGAGTGTCCTGCGTGGTAGGTAGATTCTTCATCATCTGAGCCACCAGGGAAGCCCATACAGAGGCAAGCAGAGGTTTTGACCAAAACTAAAGAGCCTCTTGGTGAAAGTGAAAGAGGAGAGTGAAAAAATTGGCTTAAAGCTCAACATTCAGAAAACTAAGATCATGGCATCCGGTCCCATCCCTTCATGGCAAATAGATGGGGAAACAGTGGAAACAGTAACAGACTTTATTTTTTGGGCTAAAAAATCACTGCAGATGGTGACTACAGCTATGAAATTAAAACAGTGTGGAGATTCCTCAAAAAAACTGGAAATAGAAGTGCCATATGACCCAACAATCCCACTGCTGGGCATACACACTGAAGAAACCAGAATTGAAAGAGATACATGTACCCCAATGTTCATCGCAGCGCTGTTTATAATGGCCAGGACATGGAAGCAACCTAGATGCCCATCAGCAGACAAATGGATAAGAATAGTGTGGTACATTTACACAATGGAATATTACTCAGCCATTAAAAAGAATAAATTTGAATCAGTTCTAATGAGGTAGATGAAACTGGAGCCTATTATACAAAGTGAAGCAAGCCAGAAAGAAAAACAACAATACAGTATACTAATGTATATATATGGAATTTAGAAAGATGGTAACGATAACCCTGTATGCGAGACAGCAAAAGAGACACAGATGTATAGAACAGTCTTTTGGACTCTGTGGGAGAGGGTGAGGGTGGAATGATTTGGGAGAATGGCATTGAAACATGTATATTATCATATGTGAAATGAATCACCAGTTCAGGTTCGATGCATGAGACAGGGTGCTCAGGGCTGGCGCACTGGGATGACCCAGAGGGATGGGGGGAGAAGGAGCTGGGAGGGGGGTTCAGGGTGGGGGACACATGTACACCCATGGCAGATTCAAGTCAATGTATGGCAACAACCACCACAATATTGTAAAGTAATTAGCCTCCAATTAAAATAAATTTTTAAAAAGATATTTGGTGCAGTATAAAAAAAAAATGCTTGCTCCTTGGATCAATGATCAATGCAAAGAAATAGAGGAAAACAATAGAATGGGAAAGACTAGAGATCTCTTCAAGAAAATTAGAGACACCAAGGGAAAATTTCATGCAAAGATGGGCACAATAAAGGACAGAAATGGTATAGACCTAACAGAAGCAGAAGATATTAAAAAGAGGTGTCAAGAATACACAGAAGAACTGTACAAAAAAGATCTTCATGACCCAGATAATCATGATGGTGTGAACACTCACCTAGAGCAAGACATCCTGGAATGCGAAGTCAAGTGGGCCTTAGGAAGCATTATTACAAACAAAGCTAGTGGAGGTGATGGAATTCCAGTTGAGCTATCTCAAATCCTAAAAGATGATGCTGTGAAAGTGCTGCACTCAATATGCCAGCAAATTTGGAAAACTCAGCAGTGGCCATAGGACTGGAAAAGGTCAGTTTTCATTTCAATCCCAAAGAAAGACAATGCCAAAGAATGCTCGAACTACTGCAGAATTGCACTCATCTCACATGCTAGTAAAGTAATGCTCGATATTTTCCAAGCTAGACTTCAACAATACGTGAACTATAAACTTCCAGATTTTCAAGCTGGTTTTAGAAAAGGCAGAGGAACCAGAGATCAAATTGCCAACATTCACTGGATCACTGAAAAAGCAAGAGAGTTCCAGAAAAACATCTACTTCTGCTTTATTGACTACACCAAAGTCTTTGACGGTGTGGATCACAACAAACTGTGAAAAATTTTTCAAGGGATGGGAATACCAGACCACCTTATCTGCCTCCTAGGAAATCTGTATGGAGGTCAGGAAGCAACAGTTAGAACTGGACATGGAACAACAGAGTGGTTCCAAATTGGGAAAGGAGTACGTCGAGACTCTATATTGTCACTCTGCTTATTTAACTTATATGCAGAGTATATCATGAGAAATGCTGGGCTGGATGAAGCACAAGTTGGAATCAAGATTCCTGGGAGAAATATCAATAACCTCAGATATGCAGATGACACCACCGTTTCAGCAGAAAATGAAGAACTAAGGAGGCTCTTGATGAAAGTGAAAGAGGGGAGTGAAAAAGTTGGCTTAAAGCTCAACATTCAGAAAAGTAAGATCATGGCATCCAGTCCCATCACTTCATGGAAAACAGATGGGGAAACAGTAGAAACAGTGACAGATTTTATTTTCTTGGGCTCCAAAATCACTGCAGATGGTGACTGCAGCCATGAAATTGAAAGACGTTTGTTTCTTAGAAGAAAAGTTATGACCAGCCTAGACAGCATATTAAAAAGCAGAGACATTACTTTGCCAACAAAGGTCCATCTAGTCAAAGCTATGGTTTTTCCTATAGTCATGTATAGATGTAAGAGTTGGACTGTAAAGAACGCTAAGCACTGAATAACTGATGCTTTTGAAATGTGTTGTTGGAGAAGATTCTTGAGAGTCCCTTGGACTGCAAGGAGATCCAACCAGTCTATCCTAGAGGAAATCTGTCCTGAATGTTCATTGGAAGGGTTGATGCTGAAGCTGAAACTCCAATACTTTGGTCACCTGATGGGAAGAACTGACTCAGTGGAAAAGACCCTGACATTGGGAAAGACTGAAGGTGGGAGGAGAAGGGGACGACAGAGGATGAGATGGTTGGATGGCATCACCAACTCGATGGGCATGAGTTTGAGTAAGCTCTGGGATTTGGTGAAGTACAGGGAAGCCTGGCATGTTGCCGTCCATGGGGTTGCAAAGAATTGGACGTGACTAAGCAACTGAACTGAACTGAAGAATTTGCTACAGAATTCATATTTTAATAATTAAGTAGATTTACTAAATAAAAACAGATTATGCATATGACTGAATTATATAAATATATTTTATATATTACATTTAATAAAATAATAAACAGATCTACTATGGTTAGAATATGTTATAAGAGACTGAAAAAAATGATGCATTTGTCAGCTCAAATTTGCATGTGACTCATTTTAATACAAGGCCCCATTTTATGGTCCTTTCTTTCATTCTAAGAAAACCTGTCAGGTGGATTTTTGAATTAGCTTTATGGTTGAAGTACCTAATCTTTCATTCATCCATTCATTTTATAATAAACATGTACTGAGTGCCAGTTATGAAGCAAGCACTGATCTCTTCTCTGGGATGAAAACCAGAATAAGTCAGATGGGTTTCCTGGCCTTTTGGAGTTTATATGTTACTGAAGAGGCAAATTGTGCACAAGAAGTCAATCAATGAATGAGGATTCCTGTTAGCGGCATGCACAAAGGAAACAAACTAAGCGTCCACTGACAGAAGAACAGGTAAAGAAGATGTTGTACACATATCCAGTGGAATATCAGCCATAAAAAGAACAGAATAATAAGCAAGGTGAAAAGACAGCCTTCAGATTGGGAGAAAATAATAGCAAATGAAGCAACAGACAAAGGATTAATCTTAAAAATACACAATTAACTCCTGCAGCTTAATTCCAAAAAAATAAATGACCCAGTCAAAAAATGGACCAAAGATCTAAACAGACATTTCTCCAAAGAAGACATACAGATGGCTAACAAACACATGAAAAGATGCTCAACATCACTCATCATCAGAGAAATGCAAATCAAAACCACAATGAGGTACCCTTACACACCAGTCAGAATGGCTGTTATCCAAAAGTGTACAAGCAATAAATGCTGGAGAGGGTGTGGAGAAAAGGGAACCCTCTTACACTGTTGGTGGGAATGCAGACTATTACAGCCTCTATGGAGAACAGTGGGGAGATTCCTTAAAAAACTGGAAATAGAACTGCCATATGACCCAGCAATCCCACTTCTGGGCATACACACCGAGGAAACCAGATCTGAAAGAGACACATGCACCCCAATGTTCATCGCAGCACTGTCTATAATTGCCAGGACACGGAAGCAACCTAGATGCCCATCACCAGACGAATGAATAAGAAAGCTGTGGTACATATACACCATGGAATATTACTCAGCCATTAAAAAGAATTCATTTGAATCAGTTCTAATGAGATGGATGAAACTGGAGCCCATTATACAGAGTGAAGTAAGCCAGAAAGATAAAGACCAATACAGTATACTAACACATATATATGGAATTTAGAAAGATGGTAACAATAACCCTATATGCAAGGCAGAAAAAAAGACACAGATGTGTAGAAAAGACTTTTGGACTCTGAGGGAGAAGGCGAGGGTGGGATGATCTGAGAGAACAGCATCGAAACATGTATACTATCAAGTGTGAAACAGATCGCCAGTTCAGGTTGGATGCATGAGACAAGTGCTCGGGGCTGGTGCACTGGGATGATCCAGAGGGATGGGATGGGGAGGGAGGTGGGAGGGGGGTTCAGGATGGGGAGCACATGTAAATCCATGGCCGATTCATGTCAATGTATGGCAAAAACCACTATAATATTGTAAAGTAATTAGCCTCCAACTAATAAAAATAAATAGAAAAAAAGTGAAAAATAAAAAAGAATGTATATGTAACTGGGTAGCCTTGCCATATAGCAGAAATTAACACAACATTGTGAATCAATGATACTTCAATTGAGAAAAAAAAATGACCCAGGGTGACAAGACGGGAACCAGTAATGGTGGTGGGGGAGGGGACAAGTGAAAAAGAGACATGGGCAGATTTGAAATATTTTAGGAGAATGGACAAGATTTACTGATGGACTAGATGTGGAACAGGGAAACAGGAAGAATCCAGAATGCACACTGTCAGGATAAGCAGCTGTGTGGAAGATGAGGGCTACTGAGACATGGGTTACTTTCTAGTGATATAGAGGCACCATCTTTAGGGCATGATATCAAGAGATCTCCTGTGGCTGTGCTAAATTTCAGCTGACTATCAAACAAATAGGGCTTCCCTGGTAGCTTATTTGGTAAAGAATCTGCCTGCAGTGTAGGAGATCCTGGTTCAATTCCTGGGTCAGGATGATGAGATGGAGAAGGGATAGGCTATCCTCTCCAGTATTCTTGGGCTTCCCTTGTAGCTCAGCTGGTAAAGAATCTGCCTGCAATGCTGCTGACCTGGGTTCATTCCCTGGGTTGGGAAGATCCCCTGGAGAAGGAAAAGGCTGCCCACTCCAGTATTCTGGCTTGGAGAATTTCATGGTATTCTGGCTTGGAGAATTTCATGAACTGTATAGTCCATGGGGCCGTAAAGAGTTGGACATATGACTGAGCGACTTTCATTTTCACTTTCATCAGACAAATAAGTGGAAATGTCAGAGTCTTATAATCATATGAGCCTGAAGATGAGGTGAGAGCTGCAGCAGCCACTAAAAGACGGGCACTATCCTCCTAGTGAAGTGAAAGTTGCTCAGTCGTGTCCAACTCTTTGCAACTACACAGTCCATGGCATTCTCCAGGCCAGAATACTCCAGGCCATCCCCTCCTCCAGGGGATCTTCCCAACCCAAGGATCAAACCCAGGTCTCCTGAATTGCAGGTGGTTTCTTTACCAGCTGAGCCACCAGCTCAGCCTCCTTGAGTTGGGATTTAAAGACAAAGCATCCAGGGGAAATTTGAAACTAAAGGAAACCTGGTGTTGTGTCCTGGGTTAATCCTAAGTGTCAGTCAGTTGTGTTCACTTGCTCAATCATGTCCAATTCTTTGCAACCCAATGGATTACAGCACAACAGGCATCCCTGTACTTCACCATCTCCTGGAGCTTGCTCAAACTCACATCCACTGAGTCAGTGATGCCATCCAACCATCTCATCCGGTCGTCCCCTTCTCCTTCTGCCTTCAATCTTTCCCAGCATCAGAGCCTTTTCCAATTTGTCAGCTCTTCCCATCAGGTGGCCAAAGTACTGGAATTTCAGCTTCAGCATCAGTCCTTCCAATGAATATTCAGGACTGATTTCCTTTAGGATGGATTGGTTGGATCTCCTTGCAGTCCAAGTGACTCTCAAGAGTCTTCTCTAACACCATAGTTCAAAAGCATCAGTTCTTCGGTCCTCAGCTTTCTTTACAGTCCAACTCTCACATCCATACATGACTACTGGAAAAACCATAGCTTTGACTATACAGACCTTTGTTGGCAAAGTAATGTCTCTGCTTTTCAATATGCTATCTAGTTGGTCATAGCTTTTATTCCAAGGACCAAGTGTCTTTTAATTTCATGGCTGCAGTCACCATCTGCAGTGATTTTGGAGCCCAAGAAAACAAAGTCTCTCACTGTTTCCATTGTTTCCTCATCTGTTTTCCAGGAAGAGATGGGACCAGATGCCATGATCTTAGTTTTTTAAAATGTTCAGTTTTAAGTCAGCCTTTTCACTCTTCTCTTTTACCTTCATCAAGAGGCTCTTTAGTTCCTCTTTGCTTTCTGCCATAAGGGTGGTGTCATCTGCATATCTGAGGTTATTGATATTTCTTCTGGCAATCTTGATTCCAGCTTATGCTTCATCCAGCCCAGGATTTCACTTGATGTATTCTGCACAGAAGTTATATAAGCAGGGTAACAATATACAGCCTTGATGTACTCCTTTCCCAATGTGGAACCAGTCAGTTGTTCCATGTCTGGTTCTAACTATTGTTTCTTGACCTGCATATATTTTTCTCAGGAGACAGGTGGTCTGGTATTCCCATCTCTTGAAGAATTTTTCAGTTTGTTGTGATCCACACAGTCAGAGGTTTTAGTGTAGTCAATGAAGCAGATATTTTCTGGAATTCTCTTGCTTTTATGTGATCCAATAGATGTTGGAAATATGATCTCTGGGTTCTCTGCCTTTTCTAAATCCAGCTTGAACATCTGGAAGTTCTTGGTTCACATACTGTTGAATCTTAGCTTGGAGGATTTTGAGCATGACCTTGCTAGCATGTGAAATGAGTGCAATTGTGCTGTAATTTCAACATTTTTTGACATTGCCCTTCTTTGGGATTGGTATAAAAACTGACCTTTTGCAGTCCTGTGGCAACTATTGAGTTTTCCAAATTTGCTGACATATTGAGTGTAACACTTTCACAGCATCATCTTTTATCATTTGAAATAACTCAACTGGAATTCCATCATCTCCATTCCATCATGCTTTCTAAGGCCCACTTGACTTTGCACTCCAGGATGTCTGGCTCTAAGTGAGTGATCACATCATTGTGGTTATCTGGGTCATTAAGATCTTTTTTGTCTAGTTCTTCTGTTATTGTTGCCACCTCTTAACATTGGCAACTTCTGTTAGGTCCATACCATTTCCCAAGTATAGAAAAAAGTTAGAGATGAGGCGCTACTGAGGAGGCCAAGAAGAGTTCTTCCAGTAAGGAGGAGAAAACCAGGACAGTGTGGCACCTCAGAATGCAGCAAAGGGGGGTTTATAGAAGGCGGCTAGTCATTTGCACGGGATCCCGCCCGGAGATGAGTGTAAGGAAAACAGATAGATGCCAGATGACTGAACTGAGACATGTGAGGCTTTTGAATTTGGCAAAAGCGGAGACAGAAGCTCAGTGGGAATGGATTGGAGTGAATGGAGGCTAAGGATGTGGAGGCAGCAAGTGGAGAACATTCCTTTGGGGAGTTTCACTGTGAGAAGGAACCAAGAAGGAGGAGAAAGCTGAATGGGTCTGGTGATCTAGTTTGCTTTTTTTCTTGTTTTTAACAGGAGGTCTGTTGATAAGAATGTTGCAATAGAAAAGAAACAACTAAACCTGCAAAGGAGACAATTTGATGAAGCTATACTGAGTGAGGGAAGTCAATTTAGCAGGCATGTGAGAACCCAGTGAGACAAATGGTCTATCACTGTCACTAACACCAGTATCCTCACCATCCTCACCATCACCGTCATCATCATCTTCCTTCTCCTCATCATTATCTTTGTTATCCCCATCATCAACACCATCATCATCATCATTATCCTCACCACTGTCATCATCATTGTCATCCTCAGCATCACCCCCATCATCACTGCTTTTATCTTAACCATTGTCATCGTCATTAACATCATTGTCATCACCATCAGCACCACAATTATCATCATCATCATCTGTGTAGAGGCTGTTATCACTTACTTAGGGCCTTTGTATGGGCTCTGCATGGAGTATTCTGTCCCCGGATCTTTGCCCAGAGGTTATTCAGTCTTCATTTCAAATGTTACCTCGGTGGAGAATCCCAGTCACTCAAACTAAAAGAGGATCTCCTGACACTCCGACTAACTAGAGAGAGGATCTACCTGACACTGGGTAGCCTTTCCCTTCTCCAGGGGATCTTTCCAACCCAGGGATCAAACCCAGGTCTCCCACATTGCAGGCAAATTTTTTACCATCTGAGCCACCAGGGAAGCCCAGAATGCTGCAGGAGGTAGCCTATCCCTTCTTCAGGGGATCTTCCCGACCCAGGAGTTGAAGAGGGGTCTCCTACACTGCAGGTGGATTCTTTACCAACTGAGCTAGCATCGTCTACTGTTATTTTTATTATTGGCAGGACTTTTGTGACCTCAATACAACCAATTTAAAGAAAGAAATAGTTTGCAACACAGAACACAATTGAATACACTGTGCTTTTGAAGCATGGTTTTTATATATTTGTTTTTGAGAAAAATCTCAACACTTAAGAGCTATGGAGTAGAAGACAAGTACTGGCCAACTCACTAGACCTGGTTTGAAATAATCAAGTTGAATTAATTACCTGTGACCCAAGACAGATGATCATTAGCATGGTCACCGGCAAGGCATTATCTCCAGAAGGATGAGAGTATGGCTACCACTCCTACCCCAAGCTGGGATGCTCACCCTGTAAGTATCATGGACCAGAACCAAAGGCATCCTCTTTGAACAGATGACAGAAACTCACCTAACTTAGGGTTGAAACATTCTGGTCTGGAAAGATTAATCTCACAACTCCCTTTGACTCTCATTTACAGTTTTCATAATACCTCGCAAGGTAAACCCTAATCTAATTAAAACTTTTAACTTAAATTCTTAAGATGCTTAACAGTAAATTCTGTCCAGAATTCTTTCCAATCTGAGCATCTGAAGGTGCCTTTCATTTAACATACTCCAAAATATGTTGACTCATTAAAATTCAGATTTTTCTCCCTTCTTGCTGCTTTATTGAGGATATTTACTCTAGAATGGCACTGCATTTGTTCTTTCATGCTCAAACCTGTTTTAAACCAAATTACTATTTGTGTTTCATATAAATCATAGTCAGTTGACATATTCTTGGTTAAGAAAAACAATGTTATACATAGTTTTTGACAATTAAAAAAGCATTACCCAAGCATTTTAAAAAGCAGTTTTAGTGTAAAATAAGGTACAAAAAACCTGCCATGCTAACAAATAAATCATATAGGAAATGAATTCTATGAAGCAATAACAATTTAAAAAGCAAATTTATAAAATTTCTGTTAAATTTTATACCACATATAATCTACATTTAATGTAAGATACAGAAGCATTTTAATCTATTTGATATGATGCAGCTTGGGGCTTCTCAACATGATAATTGCTAGGGCTACATGGGTCTTAAGATGACAGGCAATCAAGAGGCTATATACAAAAATGAACAATAAAGGACAAACCCTGGGAATTGGTAAGGAAAGAATAGCAGCTTTCTCTCAAAACATCCCACCCTGGATGCATGAGACAAGTGCTTGGGGCTGGTGCACTGGGAAGACCCAGAGGGATGGGGTTGTGAGGGAGGTGGGAGGGGGGATCGGGATGGGGAATACATGTAAATCCATGGCTGATTCATGTCAATGTATGGCAAAAACCACTACAGTATTGTAAAGTAATTAGCCTCCAACTTATAAAAATAAATGGGAAAAAAATAAAATAAAAAAAGAATTCTAAATTAAAAAAAAAAAAGAATAGCAGCTTTCTCTTGCTCTCCTTAATGTCTGTTTTTATGTAAGCATCTATTATAATTTTAAATTTAGGCTTTAAAAAACAGTCAAAGTGATGCTGCATGCAATTAAGAGTCACATATTTTCTTGCTCCTAAACCAAATGCTTTCAAGTCTGATAAAAAATAATCTAAGTGAGATACCGCTTTGCTGCTTCTTGGTTTTTTAGACATTATCTATCTACTTGCTCTTATGAGAATGAGGAAATAGCTCCCTTTCATCTCATTTCCTGGTTCCCTCACCACACACACACGCACACACACACCCTCACCACACAGACACACACACCCTCATCAAACATACACACACTCTCACCATAAACACACATAGGCACACACACCCCTGCCACACACAGACACACACACATTTCCTGTGCCACAGCTCTCATTCTCTTAATAGAGAGAAGTGGGCCACATTTTTGCAGAATTCATGTTCAGAGTTTCTATTAAGCTCACACAGTCCTGTCCTGAGTGTGGGGCCTGCAGGATGACAGAGCTCCATGAGCTGGTTGGCGTCTGTGGGGAATTTCTCCCCCAGCCTGTCACCTCGATGGGGTCAAATCTTCCTTCTCAGGCTATGGAAACTCCCCAGGGAAGGCATTTTCAGCGCCTGGGATGGGGATGTAGTCCTCTTGGTCGGGGTTTTGGAGTTGGGATGTGTTAACCAGGGGCTTCCCAGGTTGTGATAGTGGTGAAGAACCCACTTGCCAATGCAGGAGATGCAGATTCAATCCCAGGATGGGGAAGATCCCCTGGAGGAGGGCACGGCAATGCACTTCAGTATTCTCGCCTGGAATATCCCATGGACAGAGGAACCTGGTGGGCTATAGTCCATAGGGTTGCAAAGAGCCAGACATGACTAAAGCAACTTAGCATGCATGCATGCATATGTTAGCCATCTTCCCTGCCTGTTCTCAGTACAGTATCCTTCCCTCCCCTCCACCAGCATGCTGGGACCATAGTCTGCATTTCTCCAGTATTCATCAGGGTGTGGGAGGGTGAGCTACCTGCTATGTGGAGTTTCAGGGATGGCTCTGGGGTCTAGTGGCTTATTTAACAAACTTACAAGAAGCCTTCTGTCTTAGCCCCTTCCTTTCCATGTCCAGAGGAATGTTTTGTCTACTTCACATTATAATCCCCTCACCCCTGGCTCTCCCAGCTGCTTTAGGGTTTCGCTTTCTAGGCTCTGTTAAATCAGTTACCACTTGTCCACGTGCCTTCCAGCCTTGTTTGTGTTCTTTTTTTTTTTTTTAATTTCCTGTGTCCTAGAGCATTAAGACCTTTTAAAAACTCTTTACACTTATTTTATTGGGATTTCAGGAAGGGATCAGAGGCAAATACATGCATTCAATCCACCGTCTCTATTCAGACATCCTGAAATCTGATTCTTCACAAAGGTGTTTTAAATTGCATGTAAGAAAAACATAGGTTTTTATATGAGATATTCTAGTAGGAGGATATTAGCACAGTATATTAACCAACATGATGCAGATTGTGGGCAACAGACTGATTGAATAAAAATGTAAAATTTTGCTTTAATAAAAGATGTTTTCTGGTTTTGTTTTCCATTTATTTTTATTAGTTGGAGGCTAATTTCTATTGTTTAAAAGTTATTTGCTTATAGGAATCAGCTCTCTAAACACAAACTTTAGTATCCAATTAAAAGTGGGCCATGGGACCTATATTCAAAATCTTATAATAATAATAATGGAAAAGAATCTAGAAAAGAATAGATATATGTGTGTGTATAACTGAATCACTTTGCTATACACGTGAAACTGTATAATATAACACTGTTAATCAATAATACTTCAATAAAAAATGGACCAAATGTAAATTGGTACAGCCACTATGGAGAGCAGTATAGAGGTTCCTTAAAAACTAAAAACACAGCTACCATATGATTTAGCAATACCACTCTTGAGTGCATATCCAGAGAAAACCATAATTCGAAAAGATTCATGAGCCTCTATGTTCATAGCAGCGCTGTTCATAATAGCTGAGACATGGAAGCAAACTATGTGTCCGCTGATGGGAATGGATAAAGATGTGATACATACACACAGCGGAATATTACTCAGCCATAAAAAGGAAATGGTGCCATTTGCAGCAATATGACTGGACCTAGAGCTTATCATACTAAGTGCAGTAAGCCAGAAGAGAAAAACAAGTTTCACATCACTCATATGCAGCATCTAAAAAAGTACTAGAAACGAACTTATTTACAAAACAGAAATAGACTCACAGACATAGAAAACAAACTTATGACTACTAAGGGGGAAAGATGGTGTATAAGAGAGATAAATCAGGAATTGGGGAGTAACAGATGCATACTACTATATATAAAATAGATAAACAAGAACCTACTGTATAGCACAGGGGTCTTGACTCCATATTTTATAATAACTTACTCGGAAAAAGAATCTGAAAATATATATAACTGAATCAGTTTGCCGTATGCCTGAAACTAACACATCATTGTAAATCAACTATACTTCAATAAAAAATAAAATTTCAAAAGTGGACCATGAAGAACATTGGACATGACATAGTTTGTCTATTTTTGTATAAGGACCAGGCATAGTTCTGACAGTATGAAAAGCACATATCAATTCTGCCACAATAAAAGTAAACCACAGTCAATGATCACCTGACTAGAGAGAAGAAAGATAGCAGGTAAACGTAGAGGTTCATGGCTCTGCTACTTAACCAAGTATGACTAGACAGTAATTACAACTGTGTTAACATGAGCATTACTTTACAAGTATCTTTTCTAATGTGTTAAGATAGAGGACAGCTTGAAACGGCATCTCATCTAAACAAGTAAACCAATGGTTTACTCATTTATGGCCTTCAGTCACTTCCACAGCTGGTATGAACATTTGTTAGGTTATAAATTAACAGAAGCAAAAGTGTGTTGCAGTAATTAACTTATGAAAGCAATCAATGTAAGCAACATATGCATGAACATTCTCTCAGTAGTGCATATGGTTAATTAAAGTTTGACATAAATTAGATCTATTTAACCTTATTTCAAGGACCATTGGCAGCTTTTTGTGAAATGCCCATATGTTTTAACTAAGGTGATTAACTGCAATTTAGTAATGACCTCTGAAAAAATAGCCAAAGCCTCATGGTTTATTACTTGGTTAGCAGCAAACATGGCTCAAATGCTTTGGTTGCTTTCAAGGTGATTCAAAAAGCCAAGACTGGATAAAACACAAAGAAGCCAACTCAAGGGATCTGTCTCTCTAGAAATAATTGATACATTTTATATTTAAAGAAAAAATTTCCTTTGTTAATTGTGAAATTATAAAATATACCATGATTGCTTCTCCCAGATGCAATATACTTGAATTGCTTTAAGTAAATTGCTTGATATCTTTTTCTCTTTATTTACTTTTTAAATATGATTCCACAGATAAATTAATACTTGATGTGGCAAAGGTATGTCATGCTACTCTACATAAAGACCTCCATTAACTTTGTGATATGTAGGTTCATATTTTTATTATGAATTTAATATTTCATTTTTCTATTATGCACACTTTTTTGCAAAGATGATTTAAGACAGCATATAAAAATGGCCATACATCTAATGAGATCAGTGCAGAATAAGAAAATCAGATGTAAGAACAGGAGGGTAACATGAATTGTTACTATTCACAGCAAGTATGACCATGCCTCAAGCTTTACACTGAACTTACTAATACTCAAGATAAAACGTTCCCCCAACAAAAGCAAAAAAGCAAGTTAAAAGAATCAAATATGGCCCCTGTCCTTGATGTTTTCTGTCATAAGGCTGGGTCTAATATGAACAGCTACCAAGTGTTTTCTTGATGCCATTCCTTAATAATTTTGTCAACATTTCTACTTCATCAAAACTATATTTAACAAGTTGTACACACTTTGAATTATCCTAGATAAGATGAAAATTTCTGATGCTCTGGATTTTGCATATTCTTATCCTGAGCTACTTTCCTGTGCCCTATTAAATGTCTGTTTTAATCTAATATATCCTAGTTACATCCAGAAAAACTCAAGGTTTGCACCTTAAAATCGCATGAAACACATGGAGTTGGTATTGCAATTTCAAAAGGTAAAAACTTTAACTAATATACTTCATATCTGAATAAATAAGAGACCATGCCAGAGACATCCTGGCACCCAGACAAGTGAAAGTGCCTTGCGTGGTGGTGACGTTCTGTGCTGGGGGGTGGCTCCTGCAGTTCATGCTGTGCATCTGGTCTTATTCCACTGAATATTTATTTTCTCTTTCCTTTGATTAACAGACACAAGCTTTGATCCCTCCTTCCGCATCCACATCAGTGTGGCAGTCGATCAGTCATCACCCTCAGCTCCTTCCTATAAACACAGGAGGGACCTCAGTTTGAGCACCACATTCTACAACTCAAACTTCTCAGGTCGTTTGGGAGGACGAAGGATTGGTGTATAGTTCTACAGCTAAACGACCTCAGTTATGAGTCAGCATTTTAAAATACGCTTGCATAACTGATGGATTACATGATCACAAGGATCCTCCCAAACTCATGCCCACGTGCCCCTCATGGAGCTCTCGACACAGGGCTGAGGATGGGGATCACGCCTCAGGATGCTCTCTCAGTCTCTGGAGGCAATGACTGAGTCTCATTTATCCTTACATCTCCAACACTGAGTCAAAGTGCCTGGCACAGCATGTTCAATAAATGTTGATTGATTAAGAAATCAATAAATGAAAATTCATGGTGTATATGTACCACAGCTTCCTTATCCATTCGTCTGCTGATGGGCATCTAGGTTGCTTCCATGCTGTGGTACATATACACCATGGAATATTACTCAGCCATTAAAAAGAATTCATTTGAATCAGTTCTAATGAGATGGATGAAACTGGAGCCCATTATACAGAGCGAAGTAAGCCAGAAAGATAAAGACCATTACAGTATACTAACACATATATATGGAATTTAGAAAGATGGTAACGATAACCCTATATGCAAAACAGAAAAAGAGACTCAGATGTATAGAACAGACTTGTGGACTCTGTGGGAGAAGGCGAGGGTGGGATGTTTCAAGAGAACAGCATTGAAACATGTGTATTATCTAGGGTGAAACAGATCACCAGCCCAGGTTGGGTGCCTGAGACAAGTGCTCGGACCTGGTGCACCGGGAAGACCCAGAGGGATCGGGTGGAGAGGGAGGTGGGAGGGGGGATCGGGATGGGGAATACATGTAAAACCATGGCTGATTCGTGTCAATGTATGACAAAAACCACTGCAATATTGTAAAGTAATTAGCCTCCAACTAATAAAAAAAAAAGAAATCAATAAATGAAAAATCAAAAGCTTATGGCATCTGCAGAGTAGGAAACTTTGTTGAGAATATTACCAGTTCATCCTAATGTCTAGTTTCCAAGGCAATTAGAATAACTTTTATGCACTGATACATGTGTAGACAAACATTGGAGTTTACTCTTCTCTATCTACATTATCTATCTAGCAATCTCTTTTTTTCTACATTAAGGTTAATTTGAAAATAAAATGAAGGCTTCTCATGCTACCATGAATCTAAAATATTCCAAGCCTTCTGTTTATACTTTCTGATGTTAAAATTAACTTAACAGGCTACAGTTCATAGGGTCACAAAGAGTGGGACACAACTGAGTGAATAACACTTTCAAAGAAATTAAAAAAATTTCCCTCAAACTTTTATATGCTGAGGTGGTTAAAGGATAATAGAAAGTTATTTAATGGTAAAGAGTCTTCCTATGGGGAAAATATATTAATACAGATATAATCCATGGAGTGATTATGAAGCACACACTGTGGAATCTCCAAGATTTCTCTGGGTTTTTTTTTTTTTGGAATGGGTTCTTTCAACTGTATATAGTCTTCATAACATTGAATGCTTGTGAATATGTTAGGTCATCATTTCCCTAAATTTAGTGAAGCACCCAATAAAATTTTTGACCAGTCAAACTGGCTAAAAGCAAAGTTGTATTTTTGATTTAGCCAGTTAACTGAGAATATCACAAACTAAGAACTTTGCAATCTCTTGTGTAACCAAGGACTTGATTCATGTTAGAAAGATTAACGTGAAAGCTTTGGTTTCTTCTCAGGTAAACTTATCTATCTGCATTCCCTTGCTTTATTGGGATAAAATTGACATAAACCACTGTATTATTTTAAGTTGTACAACATAATGATTTGACACCCATGTGCGCACGCGCGCGCGCACACACACACACACACACACACACACACACATATTGCAAAATGATCCCCACAGTAAGTTTAGTTAACATGCATAGTTACAAAGGTTTTCTTATGATGAGAACTTTTAAGATCTGCTTCTTAGTAACTTTCAAATATATATCTAACAGAAGCAATTTCATTGCTTAAAAGAGTTCTAAGCAATATATATGTTTTAACATTCAATCTTTAGATGCTTTCTCCTTTTCATGTATTTATTTCTGGGACTAAATCTCTCAAGGTCATCTTCTGCTTCCTTTGATCCTTTGAAGTTCTCAGGTATAGGAATGGGAACAAGGTTTATTGAATAGTGATTGTGACCAGGAATCGCACCTGCCTAGAGGGCTGTGAGTTTAGAATCACCAAAATAGATGAAAAAAATAGATGGAAAAAAATAGATGGAAAAACACACCTGCATTGTTCACCTACAAATGACTGTAACTTAATATCAATATATTAAATTAAAATAAGACAAATTCACTGGGTCCCAGTTCAAGATGGCAATGCAGGGAGATCCTGAAATCCTCTCTTTTCATGGATGCACTGAGTCTACAGCTGTACATGGAACGGTTTCCTCTTTAAAAGAACTGAAGTCTGGCTGAGTGTTGAGTACACACAGAGCGATACAGAAGAAAGCCACATGGAGGCAGGTAGGAGAGGCCGCACCTCTTGCCATAAACCCTAGCTCTTGTCTAGTGACGGGAGCTTCTCCCTGAGGAGTGGAGGGTTCAAGCCCCAAGTGGGGCACCTTGACTTTGAGGACCTGTGTCTGAGCCCCTTAAACATCTAACTTTGAGAACCAGTGAGGCTTCCGTCCTGAGAGCAAACAACAAACAGCTCTTAAAGGGCTGTGTGCTTGAGCTCAGCTGCCCCAGGGCCCAGCTTAGAGGCAGCAGCTGATCACGCCCAGCTCAAAGTGAAGTGGGCTCAGCTGCCGTAGTAAAAGAAGGCCCTGAGCTGGCATCTGACTCCACTCTGCACACACCCGGAGCCTGCTGGCTACTCTCCTGGGTGGAGACAGGTGGGCGCCACCCCCATGGTGTCTCCTGCTGTTTCGGGGGGAGTGCCCACATGTCTGGTTCCCTGACGTCTGTGGTCACCACCCAGGCGACACCTCTCAACTGCCTTGCTGAGGAGGTCATTCCTGGTCCCATGAGACTCTGATGGTTGGTGCTTCCCCACAAGGAGCCCAGACGCCTGTCTGGCCCCTGATGTTTGCTGCTGCTGCCTAGCGACACCCCTCTGTCGCCTGACTCTGGTGGCCAGCAGGGTAGTATAGGACCACAACCAGCGGAGAAAGAGTTTTTAAACAGCTGTCTCCACCAGAACACAGCAGGAGGCAACGGACCCAGGAGGCTGGTCTTTCAGTGAAGAAGGCTGATTTGTTAATCCTCATGGCTGTGGTCCAAGGGGTAGGCTTCTAACTAATCACACATCTGGGGCTGACTGTAATCCTTTCCAGAGACCTCGGAAGGTGGGGGATATCTTCACCCTCTCCCTCTGCTGGGCCCCAGGGAAGTGTCTCCTGGTTGGGGGCTGTATATGTGACTCGGCCCCTGGGTTTTAACCTGTGCTGCCCCAGTTTTTGTGGCTGATTCTGGTGGCTGGTGGGGGGACTTGCATTCCTGGGCCCCACAGGACTCTGGCCATCGGAGAAATGGTTCTCAAGAGGCTCCCACCCCCAGGGCACTGTGTAGCTAGCAAACTGAACCCCCCTGCCATCTCCCCAGGCCAGTCTTTCTGTGAAGGAGGCCTCTCTGCCATCCTGGAGGCTCAGGTTTGGCACATTATCTAGTGGTGACGGAGTGGATCTCAGGAACATAGGCTCTGGATGCTGTCTTGATGCCCTCCCTCTCCCTTGCTCCAGACTGCTGGTGTTTATCAGAAAAGAGCTTATACATTCTTCTGGAGCCCCAAGTCTTTGCAACTGTCACCCAGGGCCATCTCCATATCTCCTGGCTCGGGTGGCCAGTGGGGCTTACACCTATGATCCTAAAGGACTGTATATATTTTAAATACATACTTTTAAAAAAGTTGCTGCCTAAGGCTCTGGCTTCCAGTCAGCCTGAGTTAAGTGCTGAGATCCTCTCATTAGGGACACCATCAGGTCTTGGGTTAAGCTTAAGGAGTTAACGGTTGGTTGCTCAGTAGTGCCCAAGTCTTTGCGACCCCATGGACTGCAGCCCACCAGGCTCCTCTGTCCATGGGATTCTCTGGGCAAGAATGCTGGAGTGGGTTGCCATTTCCTTCTCCAGGGGATCTTCCCGACCCAGGGATCGAACCTGGGTCTCCTGCACTGCAGGCAGATTCTTTACTGACTGAGCTACAAGGGAAGCTATCAGGTCTTGGCCCTCAACTACTATGAAACATTGAAAATGTAACAGGTTCTTGGAAAATCACAAAGGTTTGAGAGAAAAGAAAGAGCTGAGGCAGGACTGAGTGACAAGGTTCATCTCCTACATGAGGCCACTCCTTCAAGGCTGGAAGAGGTTGCTGTTTCAACTAATATAGAAGCCAAGACAGAGTCAAGTATGGTGAAGAAACAGAGGAATATTTTCCAAATGAAAGAATAAGATAAAAACTTAGGAGAATACTTTAATGAAAGTGATAAGTCATTTACCTAAAAAAGGAGTTCTAAGTAATGGTCATAAAGATGCTCACCAACCTGGGGAGAAGAATGGATGAACTTCAATAAAGAGACGGAAAACAAGAAAGCACCAATGGAAGCCACAGAGATTAAGAATGGACTAATTAAACTGTAAAACACACCAGAAAGATTTAACAGCAGACTAGATGAAGCCATAAATTAAAAGACGCTTGCTCCTTGGAAGAAACATTATGACCAACCTAGACAGCATATTAAAAAGCAGAGACATTACTTTGCCAACAAAAGGTCCATCTAGTCAAGGCTATGGTTTTTCCAGTGGTCATGTATGGATGTGAGAGTTGGACTATAAAGAAAGCTGAGTGCTGAAGAATTGATGCTTTTGAACTGTGGTGTTGGAGAAGACTCTTGAGAGTCCCTTGGACTGCAAGGAGATCCAACCAGTCCATCCTAAAGGAAATCAGTCCTGAATATTCTTTGGAAGGACTGATGCTGAAGCTCAAACTCCAATACTTTGGCCACCTGATGCGAAGACTTGACTCATTGGAAACGACCCTGATGCTGGGAAAGACTGAAGGTGGGAGGAGAGGGGGATGACAGAGGATGAGATGGTTGGATGGCATCACCAACTCAATGGACATAAGTTTCAGTAAACTTATGTTGGTGATGGACAGGGAGGCCTGGTGTGCTGCAGTCCATGGGGTTGCAAGGAGTTGGACACGACTGAGCGACTGAAGTGAGCTGAACTGAACTGAGATGAAACAGAAGAAAGGATAAGTCAATAGAAGAAAAGACAATGTAACTCACCTAATTGGGGCAGTAAAAAGAATGACCAAAAAGTGAAGATGGCTAAGAGACTTATGGGACAATGTCAAACATATATTCATATCATGGGGCTCCCAGAAGAACAGACAGAGAAAGGAGAAGAAATTTTATCTGAGGAAATAATGCTAAAAACCTCCTTAACTTGGAGTACAAAACAGACATTTAGATCCAGGAAACCTAGAAAGTTCCAAATAAGATGAAGCCAGAGACCCATATACCAAGACACTTTATAATCCAAAATGTAAGAAGTTAAAGAGAAAATATTAAAATCAGCAAGAGAAAAACTACTTGTCATGTATGGGGGAACCCTCATGACTATCAGCATATTTTCAGCAAAAACTTTGCAGCCCCAAAGAGAGTGGCATTACTTTACAATATTGTAGTGGAAATAAATGGAAAAAAAAAAAAAAAAAAAAAAAGAGAGAGAGTGGCATGACATATTCAAAGTGCTGAAAGAAAATAAAACCTTCCAAACAAGAATACTGTATCCAGCAAAGCTGTCATTCAGAATTGGATGAGAGAGGAAGAGTTTTCCACACAAGCAAAAGCTAAAGGAATTCATTACCACCGAATTAGCCTTACAAGAAATAAAGGAACTACTTTTAGCTGAAAGGCAAGGGTGCTAATTAGTAATAAAAAAACACTGGAAAAGTAAATGTATAGTAATAAAATAGTGGAGTAACCACTTATAAAGCTAGTATGAATGTTCATAGATAAGTTAATAAAAATAACTAGGATTATATTAATTAGTTAAGGAATACATGAGACAAAAAGGTGTGACATTAAAAACATAAAATATGCTGGAGTGAATAAAATGTTGAACTGTAGAGTAATAAATTAATAAATGTAGTATAATCCTAGATGGATGAAAAATTTAATCAATGAGGACAATAAAGTATGCAGTGTTAATGAAAGGTACAGGATATGGTTAAGTGTGCATTCACACTGTTTGCATCACGATCTCTAAATATTTTCTTCTCTCTCTTTTTTTTTTTTTGCCACACCACAAGGCATGTGGAAATCTTAGTTTCCTGACCAGGGATCAAACTCACAGCCTCTGCAGTGGAAGTCCTGAGTCTTAATCATTGGATCACCAGGGAAGTCCCATTTTCTCTTCTAATAGGAAGAGAAATTAGCCAGACTCTCATCCCTTCCTCCCAAGTTATTTTATCAGTCATTTTATCTAGATGAACTTGAGTATATATTTTGAGACACTGAATTTATTTGAAATGCTTACTGTCTTACTCACATTGTCACCTATTTGGGTTAAAAGTCTTTGTAGAAATCTCTAAGCTCTCCAGAGTCAAAGGAAGCCACATGAAAAAAACAAATCTTAAAATAAGAGATCACTTGCTTCTTTGATTTGTAGTATAAACAAAAGTTTTTCAAAGTGTGATATAAAAAAGTTGTATTTTCTGAAAAAATTTAAACTTGTTATAGTTGACATATCTGAGGATCTCAGTGGAACTTAGTCCAGGGACACTTGCCACATATTAAAAACTACAGAATTCTGAGTTATAAACATTTTAGCATTTCCACATGGCTAATAAAGAACCACAAAGTATTACTGAAACTGCTATAAAATTTCCTGCTGTGAGACCAAAGTTAGCTAGTTTGTAGAACTTAATTCCTTGTGTCAATGTTTTCTGAGGCTTAGATTTTTTATTTTTTTAAATGAAATCTCTGAGTCTTGACACTGTCTTAACATTTACCAAGTGGCTATGGTCTTGGAAACTTGTTGCAGCACAACAGTTGACCCTAGATATTTTCAATAAAAATATTTAAATATTTTCCTTAAAATGCTATATAGAGAAGATTTTGAATTTTCACAATTAGAAATATACCCCACCCAAAGAATTAAAAGGATGATTCTAAGGCACATTAGGGCTGTTGGCACCTCTTATATATTTCTCATTGTCTTTTTAACACAGTATGGGGTTTAGGAAACCATTTGGTACCATTGCTTACATAACTACCTACATGACCAGAAGTAATAATTGTAGTTAAAAATATCTGATTTCCAGAAACCAGAATACAATGTAAAAAGAGAAAGACGAGAAAGAAAGAATTGCCTCAGAAGACACTGTGAACCAATGCTTCTCATAAACAATGTAAGCAGATTGGTTTTTAATACAGTGTAGCTTTTCATGAGATGATAATTTCTTGCAGCAGTAATATTAATCAATCTTTTTCTATCCAGTGCTGGGTCCCAAACCAATACAATACTGTGGGGCAGAGCAGTTTATCATCTTCCCCAGCAGTAAGAGAAATGAATGAAGGTGGATTCCTGAAGGCACAAGAATGAGCCCGCTGACACTCCATCTGTGCTCTTAGCATCCTCCCCTGTCTTGTAGGGTACACTGTAGAACTCCACCCAGGTCAACCATGTGGCTGAGACGCAGTTTCTTTTCGCTTTCTGCCATTTCTCTTGCCTTTCCATGTCTGTTTTCACCATGAGCGATGGAGTAATCTTTATCCACCATCCATGGAATCACACATCTAAGCATGGACATGTCCAATCTTTTGCAGACTTCTGACTACACTTCATATAAAATACAGAGCCTACATCTCAGCTCACAAGGCTCTGTGCCCTAGATGGCTGTCCCCTGCAGCAGTACTTTGCCTTAGTCTGCAAGGCTCCAGCTGAAGCCTTTCCCTGGGTTCCCGGAACTACTGAGCAAGCTCCTCCCTCCCACAAGCTGTTCTCTACCCAAAATCCTCCTTTCTCCCTGCCTGGATGACACCACCTTCAAATCTCAATAAGGCCACCTGGCTTTTTCTCCCTGCTGTGGTTCCGTTTATTTTTCTGTAAGGCCCATATCATGAGTTCTAATTGTATATATACATCTGGGTATTTTTTGTTTGTTTGTTTGTTTTATAATCCTAGTGTCATATAAACTCCACAAGGCCACGCACTGAGGCTGTTTTGGCTGGAACATGTCAGAAGGGCAACTGGCAGATAGTAGGCACTCCGTTAAAGAATGGTTGGACACATAAAGAGATGGTTATTTGTAGATCTAGTCTCTTTTTAAAAATTAATTAATTTATTTGACTGCAATGGGTCTTAGTCATGGCATGTGGGATCTGGTTTCCTGGCCAGGGATTGAACCTGGGCCCCCTGCATTGGAAGCACAGAGTTTCAGGCATTGGGCCACCAGGAAAATCCCTTGTAGATGTATTCTAACGATGCTGGTGTCTTAGGAATATATTTGGTTGGCCAGGAAGATCGTTTGGTTTTTAAAGTAAAAATAAAAGACACATGTTTCATTTTCACCAAGAAATTTTTTTGAGACAACACAAACCATTTTGTTCCAGTACCTTCTGCCATTTTTTGGGTGACTTCATAATTCCATTTTCCCCCCAATTTTTAATTTTTTTGAGCAAAGAACTGTTCCAGGTACCCTTTACAGTCTTCCAGGGAATGACATTTTTTTCCATTAAGAGAATTTTGTGAACATTGAAATAAATGGAAATCCATAGGTATAATGTTTGGTGAATACGAACTTCTCAGCTAAGCTGTAACATTTTTTTTTTGCCTGGTCATCAAAGAAACATGTGGTCTTGTGTTATCCTGATGGAAGATTATATATTTTTTGTTGACTAATTCTACACACTTTTCAATGAGTACTGCTTTCAGTCGGTCTAATTGGGAGAAGTACCTGTTGGAATTAATTCTTTGGCTTTCCAGAAGGAGCTCATAATAGAGGACTCCCTTCCAATTCCACCATATATACAACATCATCACTTTCCTTGGATGAAGACTGGGCTTTGGTGTGGTTGGTGATGGTTCATTTCACTTGTCCCATGATCTCTTCTGTTCTACATTATTGTACAGTATCCACTTTTTTTCCCCTTTTTTTTTCAGTATCCACTTTTCATTGCTCATCACAATTTGCTTTAAAAATAGAATGTTTTCACTGTGTTTAAGTGAGAAATTGCATGCAGAAATATGGTCAAGGAGGTTCTTTGACTTAACTTATGTGGAACCCAAACATCAAAGTAATTAACATAACCAAGTTGGTGCAAATGATTTTCAGCACTTGATTTGGATATTTTGAGTATGTTGGCTATCTCCCTTGTGGTATAATGTTGTTTGTTCTCAGTGTCTTGATTTGATCTCTATCAACTTCAACTGGACTATCTGACTGGAGTATCATCCAGAGAGAAATTTCCAGCATGAAACTTCCAAAGCCACTTGTGGCACATTCAATCAGACATGGCACCTTCTCCATACACCACACAAATCTTTTTTGTGTTTCAGTTGCATTTTTACCTTTCTTGAAATAATAAAGCATAATATGCCAAAAATGTTGCTTTTTTCTTCCATCTTCATTACTAAAATGGCTACACAAAAATTCACCAATTTTGGTAAGTTTTTTTTTTTAATGCACACTGATATGACAGCTGTCACAATACAGTCTAGTGGCTCAGACGGTAAAGAATCGGCCTGCAATGCAGGAGATCCAGCTCCAATCCCTGAGTTGGGAAGTTCACCTGGAGAAGGGAATAGCCACCCACTCCAGTATTCATGCATGGAGAATTCCATGGACGGAGAAGCCTGGTAGGCGATAGTCCATGGGGTCGCAAAGAATCAGACACGACTGAGTAATTCACACACACACACACACACACACACACACACACACACACACAAGGGCTACTAGAATCCTAGAAAGAAATGAATGAAACCCCCCTGCACCAATGTACTACAATGACCTTATACCCCTTAGCCTGTCATTCATTTTTATCTATGATCATCCACTCTTCATCAAACCCAGCAGAACAACACACAGGTCTGTTTTTTATTTTGTTTTTTGAGTCTTCATTTCCATATGAAGGGTCTCAGCTCCTGTGAAATTTATAATAAAGAAATTTGTGTTTTTTTTTTCCTGTTAATCTTTGCTAGTTTAATTTTCAGACCCAGTCAGGGGCTCTAGGAAGGTTGGTGAAAAGTTTTCAGGACCCCCCAAGAAGTCACTTTATCTCATTTTGAAGAGCTTACTAAGAAGTTTTGACCTTTATATAATTACTGACTCCATAGTAACACAACATTAATTTCAGCTCAGAAACAATTGCTAATTATGCTTTATGGTTTCAAAAAAACCTGTCATGAATTCATACCTCAGGTACATTGGAAGTTGTTTTGAAAATGCTAGTAAGTCTCAGATAAGCAAGTTATAATTAGAAGATGAACTACAAGAAAAAGAAAAAGATGAACTTCACTATAAACATTCAGTATAAACAGTATAAATATTTCCCGAATGTTTTTGCTATTACCTATGAAGTATTAAAAACTGTTCTAATTTAGTAAATTGCGATTGAAATTATTTTAGTACATTTTCCCAAACTCATCTTGACCTGAAAAGGAAACCTTTGTGTTCAAAATCATCCCCACAGACAAAAACTGTGTTTCTAGGTCTCTTTTATTTGAAGATCATGTAAGGAAGTAGAGTACCATATACTCGGTAACTAAAGCACAGGTAGGAAGTGTGCGCTTCTGCTGAGCAACCCACTAGAAATGATGGCCTTCACTGTATGCTTACAGTCCTTAGAAGGCTTACACATACAATAAGGCCACCAGTGTGAAGTCAGTCATGATACAGAACTGGGGCTGGGTCCTCTGATACCTTCCGAGTGAACTATTTATTAAACCATTGCCATTGTCTAGTAAGCTGTCAGTGGATGGATTTTTCCCGTATTTTTCCCTGCAACCTGCCCCCAACCCCGGACCCTTTTGGAGGGACATACTTTGAAAGTATCAACAGTTCCCAGCTGAAGGATCCATGTGTCTTAAAATTTTCTTTACATCCTTAACTGACAAAGTTACTACAAATATTATGGTCAAGAAACCAATTTAGGTTCAGTGATTCAGTGAGTTTTGAATTCTTCATTCCCAGTTTTGATTTGCTCCACTTGGAAACTGACTGTCAGGATGTTCAATTCAAGGTTCCCTAGGATGAAAGATTAGCTAACAGATTTTGAGTATTTAGTAATAAGTACTTACTAAGATTCCCTGGTGGTTCAGATGGTAAAGTGTCTGCCTGCAGTGCGGGTGACCCAGGTTTGATCCCTGGGTTGGGAAGATCCCCTGGAGAAGGAAATGGCAACCCACTCCAGGACCCTTGCCTGGAAAATCCCATGGACAGAGGAGCCTGGTGGGCTACAGTCCATGGGGTCGCAATGGACATGACTGAGCGACGTCACTCACGTTACTTCACTTCCTAAGCATTATATTTATTAAGAATTTAATGTGATTTATCTGGCTCATGCAATTCTTAGTACAGCCTAGAGTAATAAAGTCTCTTATGTCTCCATCTCTGCAGATGGAGAAATGGAAGCACGCAGAGATTCTCATGTTCCGGCGAGGTACTAAGTTCAGTGAGAAGCAGAGCCGAGACTTCAGCCCCAGTCCCCCGCTCTGCTGTCCTGATCTTTGCCCCCCACTGACCACTGGGGCTCCAGAAACGCCCCGGACTTCTGTTTCTTGCTGTCTCCCACTTGTCCCCAGACTTAATGTGCTGTTCACCCCCACCCCACGGACTTCCTAATCATGCCATATATGCATCTTTGTTCTCCCATTTGACCACTGGCTAAAGGAAATGGTTAATCCAAATATTCATGGGTAGCAAAACCACTATGCTTAAAAGAAAATCAGACTAAACATAAATATAAATAGGACTGGCTGAGATTTAGTAAGGAAAATATTTCTAAAAGACAGACTGTAATCGGGCGAGGAATTGGGGCCATTAACAGTGTTCTGAGCACAAATGTAGAAAGTAGAAAAAGCAAAGGACATTGGACTTTTTTTCACTGAAACGATCTTCAGGGAATTGTTAAAGGTTATGATTTCTGGATTCTGAAGTAACATCCGAGTCACAGCAAAGTCTTTAAGAAGTAGCTCTCACTTCCCCATTAGCAGCAGAAGGAGTTGAGGGGTGTACATGACCCACACAGGTCACAACTGGTCTGACAGGTAGGGTCCCACTCCCATCACACTTGAGGGGTCAGACTTCTATTTAAAATATATATATATATATATATATATATATATATATATAAGGTGGGAGGGGGATCGGGATGGGGAATACATGTAACTCCATGGCTGATTCATGTCAATGTATGACAAAACCCACTGCAATATTGTGAAGTAATTAGCCTCCAACTAATAAAAATAAATGAAAAAAATATATATATTATTTATGTATGTATGTATTTATTTTTAATTGAAGAATAATTGTTTTACAATACTGTAGTGGTTTCTGCCATCTATCAACACGAAGCAGCCGTGGGCTGCTCCCTCTTGAATCTCCCTCCCACCTCCTGCCCCCTCCCAGCCATCTATGTCATCACAGAGCCCTGGTTTGAGTTCCTGAGTCATACAACGCATCCTCACTGGCTCTCTACTTTACACATGGTAGTGTACATGTTTCCATGCTGCTTTCTCCATTCGTCCCACCCTTTCCTCCCCCCGTGCCCGTAAGTCTGTTCTCTCTGTCTGTGTCTCCATTGCTGCCCTGCAAATAGGTTCATCAGTACCATCTTTCTAGATTCCAAGGCATGCTTGTGCTAAGTTGCTTTAGTCATGTCTGACTGTTTGTGACCCCACGGACTGTAGCCTGCTAGGCTCCTCTGTCCTTGGGATTCTCCAGGCAAGAATATTGGAGTGGGTTGCTGTGTCCTCCTGCAGGGGATCTTTCCGAACCAGGGATCGAACTCTCATCTCTTATATCTACCTGCATTGGCAGGAGGGTTGTTTCCCCAGGGCCACCTGGGAAGCCCCTAGATTTCATACATGTGTGTTACTATATGATATTTGTTTTTCTCTTTCTGACTTACTTCACTCTGTATAATAGGCTCTAGGTCCATCCACCTCATTAGCACTGACTCAAATTGTTCCCTTTTATGGCTGAATAATATTCCTTTGGGTGTATGTGCCATAGCTTCCTCATCCATTCATCGGTCATGGACATCTAGGTTACTTCCATGTCCGAGCTATTGAGAATCATGCTGCAATGAATACTGGGATACATGAGTCTTTTTCAATTATGGTTTTCTCAAGGTATATGCCCAGTAGTGGGATTGTTGGGTCATATGGTAGTTTTCTTTTTAGTTTTTAAAGGAATCTCCACACTGTCTTCCATAGTGACTGTATCAATTTACATTCCTCCTGACAGTGCAAGAGGGTTCCCATTTCTCCACATCCTCTTCAGCATTTATTTGTAGATTTTTTGATCATGGCCATTCTGACTAGTGTGAGGTCACCGGTCTGACCACCTCCTATTGTAGTGGAAATAAAATCCAAAAATAAACAAGTGGGACCTAATTAAACTTAAAAGCTTTTGCACAGCAAAGGAAACTATGAAGAAGGTGAAAAAAAAACCCCTCAGAATGGGAGAAAATAAAAGCAAATGAAACAACTGTCAAGGATTAATTTCCAAAATATACAAGTGGCTCATTCAACTCAATACCAGAAAAACAAACAGCCCAATCAAAAACTAGGCAAAAGAACTACACAGACATTTCTCCAAAGACACACAGATGGCTAACAAACATGTGAAAAGATGCTCAACACTGTTCACTGCTAGAGAAGTGCAAATCAAAACTACAATGAGATACCACCTCAGACGTTGCTTTGATTAATTAGTGGATGAGAGAGACCTTGGTTCTGACACAGGAAGACAGGAGGGTGAGGAGGTGGATGTCAAGCACCTTGGGGAGCAGCTAGGATAGGGTTGTGGGGGCCTGTCCCTCACCCTGGACACGCTGAGAGCTGGAATGACCAGTGAGCTCACGTGGAGCATGAGCTGGACGTCAAAACTCAGGCACAAGCCACCCAATGGGTCTGCCAGCGCCAGCAGGCCCCGTTAAAACCAGCTGGTCCTTCCCGAAAAACCAGCCCGCCCAGGACAGTTTGCCAAAATCTGGGCATCTTACTGTCTGGAGTAGTTAATAAGCTTTCACTTTCTGACTTTTTTCCCCCAGAGAAGAAGCTCAACAGAGTAACTAAGAGATGGAGCCAGACACCTGGGTGGGATTCTTGATTCTGTCATTTGCTGGCTGCTCGGTTTGGGGGACTTCTCTGGTTCCCTGTTTCCCCACCTGTAAAATGGGTGAAATAATGACATCTACCTCACAGGCTTGCCATGAAAATTAAATGAGCAAATGACTGAAAAGCATTTGGAAAAACACCTGACATATATGAGTTATTAGCACAGCTACTCAACATATGCTAGTGGTTATTATGATGACAATTTATGTCAGTATTGTTGGAACCTAGGCACAGCAGTGGGTAGAAATAGCTATGCTTTGGGGTTCCTGTCTCACCAATGACTTTGGCCCTTATAACCTGCAGAAGGGGCAGGTCCCAGAGACCATATAGATATTCTGTGCCTGCCTCTTTTCCCTTGGTTGCAGGATCACTAGCTGGCCAGATCCAGGGCCAACTAGTTCCTTTGGTTGACCATGGATACTCAAGTTATTTGGGGCTTCCCTGGTGGCTCAGAGGTTAAAGCATCTGCCTGGAATGTGGAGACCCCGGTTCGATCCCTGAGTTGGGAAGATCCCCTGGAGAGGGAAATGGCAACCCACTCCAGTACTCTTGCCTGGAGAATCCCATGGAGGGAGGAGCCTGGTAGGCTACAGCCCATGGGGTCTCAAAGAGTCGGACACGACTGAGCGGCTTCACTTTCACTTTATAGAATCAGGGCCGAAATCAGGCAAATGTCATGTGTTTTTCAATACTGTGTGTTAACTTGAACTTGTTGACATGTTTTATTTTCCTGTAACCTATTACAAAGCCACAAATAATACACTTGCATGCATGCATGTGTGCTAAGTTGTGTCTGACCCTTTCTGACCCCATGGACTGCAGTCTGCCAGGCTCCTCTGACCATGGAAGTCTTCAGGCAGTAATACTGGAGTGGGTTACCATGCCCTTCTCCAGGGGATCTTCCTGACCCAGGGATTGAACTCGAGTCTCCTGTACTGGTAAGCGGGTTCTTTACCATGAGCACAACCTGGGAAGCCCAAGTAATACACCTAGGGACCCAGTGAATAGGTATGACCCCCGAGTTTTCCCTGGAGGCTATTTGTGCCAGGTATCATCATGTACCCCTCCATACCTCACTATCTTCATTGGTTTGGTTGGGTGCTCTAGGGGAAGGAGCTGTAAGCACCCAGTTTCTTTGGCAGCTCTCATTGGGAACTTGGCAGATGGCATTTTTCTCCATTGCTCTGACTCCATCCCCCTCATCCTGTTCCCAAAGATTTGGGAGAAACAGAATTTACCTCTCCCCATAAAAGAACTCTCTCTCATGACTCTGAAACATATTCACAAAAATGGTTAATTTCTTGTTCAGAGATTTTTTTATTCCAGAGGCCATTAAAATAATAACCTCAATGAGGTTCTGCCAGTTAAAGACCAACCAACACATGTTTCAAGGATACACAGCTTTACAAAATACCTACAGATGCTGGTGGAAAACAGTAGAACCATCCTTAACTAGATTTGGCTTGGGTTTAAACAAAGTCAAGCAGGACTGAGAGATTTTAAGCTGCTCCTATGCTCTGGGAATCCTTAAGAAACAGAGAACGCAACGTGGAAAGTTGAATCTCGATCCACGGTTCTCAGAGACAATTTTGTCTGCCTACTTCCCCAACCTTCCCTGGGACATCTAAGAGTGTCTGAAGACAGTTTTGATTGTCACAACTTGGGGAGTATAGAGGTTACTATTGCATTTGGTGGACAAAGTCTGCTCAACATTCTGCAAAGCACAGGGCAGGCACCTATGACAAAGAATGTCTGTCCCAAATGTCAGTGGTGCTGAGATGGAGAAATCCTGGTCTAGATTAGAGTAACTTTACCTGGTAATATTAGCAGTGACTTGGGGCAGTTGTTCTGAGCTTCCCTGGTGGCTCAGATGGTAAAGAATCCACCTGCAATGTGGGAGACCTGGGTTCGATCCCAGGGTTGGGAAGATCCCCTGGAGAAGGAAATGGCAACCCACTCCAGTATTCTTGCCTGGAAAATCCCATGGACGGAGGATCCTGGTAGGCTACAGTCCATGGGGCCACAAAGAGTCAGACACAACTGAGAGACTTCACTTGGGGAGGTAGGGTGGGAGGAAGTGTTGGGAGCAGGCTCCTGCCCACAGTCTTCTTACCCAGGTCACACTTTGTGAAAAGCTCTAAAATCTCCTAGAAGCTATACCATAATAAGCTCCCTGCAGGTCTCCAATGTCTCCAGTGCAATGGAATGCTTTTTTTTTTTCCCCCCACATCTCTCAGTCCTATTATATTCATTCTTTTAAAACTGAGCCCCCTCAGGACATTCCCCCGTCACCTCCTCTGGACACGTCTCCCTGGAACCTTGGCATGTCATGGAGTGGTGGCCTCTGAGATGCCTGGGAAAGGCGTCTTCACCAGGGCCAGTATAACCACTGCTCATCCCCCTCTCTGCAGAGAGGCAGTTGGCTTTCTCTGGCTAACCACTGGGGCCAGCCAGCTGTATACAGAAAAGTGACGTTTCCAAGGATCAGGTGGCTCTTGAGAAATATTAAGCATTTGACATTTCCCCCATTTTCTTCCAGCTTAAGTGAAATAAAGCAGGACCATCCTTACAATCTGCCCCTTAATATGTGTTACGGTCAATTTTTTTAATTTTTTTGGTAAATAAAAGAAAACATTCAATCAAATCTTGCAGAAAACTGTAGTCATGTAGGAAAACGCCTCTGATTTATGGAAGGGTGAGGTACTAGAAATACCAGATGGTACAGCACTTAAGGTAAAGAACATGCCTGCTGATGCAGGAGACTGAAGAGACTTGGGTTCAATCCCTGGGCCAGGAAGATTGCCTAGAGGAGGAAATGACAACAAGCTCCAGTAGTTTGGCTTGGAGAATCCCATGGACAGAGGAGCCTGGTGGGCTATAGCCTATGGGGTGTCAAAGAGTCAGACACTACAGAAGCGACTTAGCACACACACACGAGGTACTAAAGGGAAGCATCCATGTTCATCACAGTGGAAATGACCACAGAAAACGTTTTCACTTTCAGACTGGGGAAGGCTGACAGCTAAGACCAACAGCGGGAGAACTCAGGCGGGATGCAGGCTTGTTGGTATCCCCTGGGTTCTTGGGAGGTAGTGGGGCCATAGGGCTGTCCCAAGGAGGGCAGGTGGACCCTACACCATGGCCCTTGTGTATCTCCTACTTCCCTGTATCATCACGCAGGCCCTGTTGTGTGGTCCCTTCTGCCTCACCGACACCTCCCCTGAAAGTTCTAAGAGAGTATGTGCTAGCATCAGTTTCACCTTAAATATTTCCAGGCAAGCATGCTATCTGGAAGTTACTGGGTTACAGCTGCAAAATGCTCAGGGAAAAGCTTGAATCGTGTTTGCTTTGTATTAGGAATTAACACCCATTACTAATCCTGTGTAAACAATGAAGTGGCTGGAAAGAAAACATAAAATGAGAAATCACTGCCATAGAAACTGCTGATGACTGTGTTGTCACTGTTTTTTTTGGAGTTGTGTGAAAGAACTCAGTTTCAATAATCTAACATTAAAAAAAAAGAGAGTTTTCTTTTAAAAAACTGACTCCATAGCTAAGTCTCAGCTCCCTAAGATTAGCTATCAGGGATAAAGCCAAAGTCACTGAGTAACCAAAGTCTAGTGTGTGTGTGTGGACTCTGTGATCCCATGGACTGTGGCCTGCCAGGCTCCTCTCTCCATGGGATTCTCCAGGCAAGAATACTGGCGTGGACTGCCATTCCCTTCTCCAGGGATCTTCCCAACTCAGGGATCGAATCCTGGTCTCCTGCATCGCAAGTAAGGTTCTTTACCACTTGAGCTAGTCTAGGGAGGAGGTCAATTAACGAATTTGTGTGTGGGCTCTGTTTGCACTTGAATTTCTGTGCAAATTCTGCCTTACATGAGAACTTTGGTCCTGACTATGATCTTTAAAAGTGTCTGCATTTCAGAGATCTTATGTTCCAAGTGAGATTCATTTTTATGTGCTGATATTCAAGCAGGATCTTATTATATAATTATACATGGTTAGATGGGAAAGCAGAAGTACAATGAATAAATTTGTCATTTTTCTAATGATTAGAAGTTTTTTGACAGCACTTAAAATTTAGTCTGTGTTTCTGTGACTGTGTGTGCATGTACAGTTGAAGTACATCATCGCGCAGAAAAAAGGTCTGCTTTTCATCTTCTTTACCCTGTAATCTTCAAGCTCTTAGCAAAGACACATACATTTCTTATTTTAAAGAAATAATGTTTCATAAAATATGAACACTTAAGATTGTATCTGCTATTTTCAGGGAGATTCAAGGAATACTTATTTTAGGAGAATTCAGGAAAATTGCTCAATATGGAAGCCACTTGATCAATTTTTCTGATTTTTTGTTGTCTCTCTTTTAGGCAAGCAAAAAAAACCAAATGGACTTTCTTATTTCGGAGCAAAGAACCAACTGCTATTTAATCTTTTTAAATTAAGAGGTAAATCATCTTTGAAGCCAGACTGTATCATCATCAGCCAAGCTCTACACCCATCTTAATTAAAACAGACACCCCTGTAGCCTCATAGTTCTTCCTCCAGTCTAACCTAAATATATGTTACTGACACCGCTGGCTACTTCGTATTATGCCTCAGTAGTTAAAAGTAAAAAGAAAAAAAGAATAGATTTGCCTTTTTGCTGCACTCTTTTTTTAATACTAAAATCAAAGTATCAAGTCATTCCTTTGGTATTTTGACTACATAACCCCAGCTCCTCAACCTCTTCTAAATTAACAGGTTCTATTTTCTGATTCTTGCATTATTCTAGTAACTTTCCTCTCCCAGCTTCTTGTGAAAAGGCAGAGCCATAGAAAAGGCAATGTCACCCAGTGAGTGGGGTGAACAAGCCAGGCAGGATGATCTGGTCTGGATTCTGTGTTTCCTTTGACTAGAAGACCCGCTGCGTTGCAGTCACCAGGGGCTCCACCCCACTCTCTGCAGGTACTTAAATCCAGAGCTGCCCAGTCCCGGGCTGGAGCCTGAGGGTAGGGGGTCAACCCAGGCTCTCCTGGCCACTGCTGCCCCTCCCCGCCAACTTAGCCTCATAAAACACTCTCCTCCATCAAGAAACTAAGATCTATCCCTCAGCTCTTCTGTGCCTTCCTTCTTTTATCATTGCATTGGAAGTTTTCCTTTTTAAATTTTTTAAAACCTGCTTCCCCTGTGTTTATATATATATATATATATGTATGTATGTATGTATGTATTTTCACATTTCAAATGGGGAAAAGAGCCCCGTGGCCTGGCAAATGTGGTTGTGGGAATCTGGGCCTTTGCACATGAGACTAGCTCTCTATCTGTACTTCACCCATCCGCACCAACAGGTGAGTTCACACAGGTGACCTGGTCCTGGAAGACAGCACCTCTGTGAGCCCTGACAGCCCCACCCCTGAAGCGTGTGTGTGTGTGTGTGTGCATGTGTGTGTGTGTCACTCAGTCATGTCCAACTCTTTTTGATCCTAGAGACTGTAGCCTGCGAGGCTCCTCTGTCCATGGGATTCTCCAGGCAAGAAAATAGGTGAGTAGTGAGGAGCCATTCCCTTCTCCAGGGAATGTTCCCGACCCAGGCATCGAACTCACATCTCCTGCATTGCAAGTGGACTCCTTACAGTCTGAGCTACCAAGGAAGCCCCCTGAAGGGCCTACTTCTGGTAATAAAACACATCTGCAGGGTAAAAATTATCCTGTTTCCCTTCCCCCATCAATAAAACAAGCTCAAACATCCTTCCTAGGTTTTCTCCAGCACATTTACTTTATTTTTTGCAGTTTTTATTTTATATTCCCTGATGGCCCAGTGGTAAAGAATCCTCCTGTCAATGCAGGAGACTCAGGCTTTATTGCTGGTCCTGGAAGACCCCTTGGAGAGCGAAATGGCAATCCACTGCAGTATTCTTGCTTGGAGGATCCTATGGACAGAGGAGCCTAGCGGGCTTCGGTCCATAGTGTCGCAAAGAGCTGGTAATAACTTAGACACTGAACAACAACAAAGAGCTGACTAACAGGGTTGTGTTAGTTTCATGTGTACAACAAGGAGATTCCGTTCTACATATATATTTTATATATATATATATGTATATATGTGTATATACATATATATATATATATATATATATTCTTTTTTTCAGAATCTTTTTCCATTTAGGATATTGCAGAATATTGAGCAGCATTCCCTATATGATACAGTAGATCCTTGTTGGTTATCTATTTCAAATACAGTGGTGTTCTAGTATGTTTATTATTCTATTTTATAAAGTTCATCCTTGCCCTAGCTTGGACTGAGTGAATAACCTCTCCAGATACCACCTGGACAGGTCAGTCTCTTTGCTCTAAATTGCTATATTCTAAGTCCTTGATAAGGACTTACTTCAAGCTTACTTCAAGCACAAGTGAAACCTGTAAGTGTTCGTCGCTCAGTCGTGTCCGACTCTTTGCACTCCCATGGACTGTAGACCACCAGGCTTTCCCTTCTCCAGGGGAGCCTCCTGACCCCCAGGTTTCCTGCACTGCAGGCAGATTCTTCACCATCAGAGCCATCAGGAAGCTCCTTAAAGCACAAGGCCCCCTTCAAATTCCTTCAAGTTCGAAGGCTCCACAGGAAAGTACCTGAACTGTATGCAGCTCTGAGTTAGGAAAGCACAACACTACCCAAACTCTCTAGGGCTTCTGAATGAGTTTTTCTAATCACAACAGCATCCAGGTATCCTTGGAAAATATCTGCAGACATACATGAGATAACTAATGTTGATTTTCCCGTAGCATCGCTTAGCAGTGGATGCACACAACCCTTGCACACGTGACAGGGACCCCTGTTCCAGGGAATAACCAAGTTGACACATATTGCTCAACTCTCATGATGATCCAGTGGCCTTGATTCAAGTTCAGGTCTGAATTTCTGTAATTTTACTGCAGGGAATGCACTGAGAATTTCCCAAACTTGTCAGGTATCATCAATACCACCACTGATTAAGATCTAACTGGCATCTACTAGTGGGGAGAAAAAACAAAGTGGAAAAACACACGTGGAATTTCCAAGTGCCGCTAATATCCCAAATATTTCCATTAGCATTTTACCTAAATTAAATTAAGCTTGAAGTTTAGATTATGAATGAAGAATGCAGAACCGTGCATCGTGTTCAGAAAAGTTAGACAACTGGTACACAGTTGCCCAACTGAAGATTCCATGACTTGAATTTATATCTGAATCAGTGTAACCATCAAGCCCGAGCATTTTGCATCACATGAAGCTACAAACTTCTCTGATAAATTCAGCATAAAGAACACAATTGTGGCCATTTCTGGGAAATCATAAATAGTTCTGAAACTAAGCAGGAGGGACCCTGGATTAACAAGGAGGAGGCAAGCTCTATTTTCAAGGGAAGTACCTATAAACTTAGTAGATAGATCTAATCCACTCATGCTCATTAGGAAAAAGTTATGCATTGATATACTCGTCAACTCTTTTTCATTTGTCTTCTATGTGTGTAGCTCTGTGTTGCCAGCAATATGTAATTCCCTTCAGTCATTATTTTCAGTGATGATGAGTATTTTGGCTTCTATCCAAGCTTAATCTGTCAACATTTTAGGATGAGAATGCCATTGATTAATAAAAATGCTCTGCAGTAACTCACCAGGTGCACATTTGCTTACTCTCATGTTTGTTCTCCAGCCTCTTTCTCTCCTAGATGTCAATTATTAGAAATCTTACGTGTTTGGACCTTGCTGTGAAGAAAGAAAGAAAAATGTGCACTGGCAAATGGGGGAGAAGAAAATGCTTGGGCAAGCCTTCCAAAGCACAGAAGCCATCAGCAAAACTGCCAGCTCAGAAGTAATACAACTTCAGTGGTTAGAGTGCAACATCTCTAAGGAAAGCAAACTGCCAAAAGGATAATGCTTTTCTGTCAAACAAAATAGAAGGCCTCCTTTGCCCTGGATTCAGCCTGCAGCATGGATGTTCTTAGGTTTGCAGAGTCGTACTGGACACTTCATTCTAGGGCAGACTCGATGACAAGCCACATGCTGGCCCAGTGAATGCTTTTCTTGCTTGGATTTCTGCAGAAGCAGGACTGGTCTCTCCACCACCACACACTCAGGACTCATCCATCCAACCCCTCTTATTGATTGGGCACTATGTTAGGCACTCTTCCGACTCACCGCTCACATGGTGGGCCTGTCTTTTTTCATCCTTCACATTAAAGCCAGAATGATTTTTCCCCAAACCGAAATCGAATCACGTCATTTTGCTGCTGTAAACTCATCTTGGGCTTTCCCTTGTCCTTGGGATAAAGTTCAAAGCTCCTCAGTCAGTGTAGCTGGCAATGCTGTTCACACCTGAACTTGGCAGAGCTAGAGTCACAGGTGCAGGCCTTCCCTCCCCAGGCCACTCCCACCCAGTCCTGCAAAGATCCAGGACAAGGTGTGTCTTTCATTTAAAGCTTCTTGTGTGGATCAGTTGATGAGAAGCTGATGAACCTGCGTACCTGCGTCAGTTCTGCTCATGCTGTAGGCACTAAGTCACACTTGCATTCAGCACTTCATATGTATTTTACTCAAGTCAGTTTTTCATGTAGGAAGCTGCCTGGGGACTCAGAACATTCAAATTTAGAGTTTAATGGTATGTGAGAAAGAGTATAGGAGGTTCAGAGATGAGGTGAAGAAGCAGGCTTAGGAGAACAGTACATATGGAATAATGAGTTACCACCCTCAGACAAAAATAAATTCCTTCCATTCTATAAGAATGATTATAAACAAACAAAAAATAAATCTCAAAATGTCTGCACAGTGTTTTTGCCTGAGAAATCCCAACAGAAGAGCCTGGGGGCTACAGTTCATGGGATTGCAAACAGTTGGACAGGATTTAGTAACTAAACAATAACAACAGCAACAGCAACAACACATTAATCAACTATTGGGGTGAAGAGTAATAGGTAGGAGAAAACTTCAGAGGTGGTTGTAATTAAATTTGTTATTCCATATAAAAACATTGATAGAACCAGAGGCCAAATTGCCAACATCTGTTGGATTATAGAAAAAGCAAGAGAATTCCAGAAAAAACATCTACTTCTGTTTTATTGATTACACCAGACTTTGACTGTGTATATCACAATAAACTGTAGAAAATTCTTCAAGAGATGAGAATATCAGGCCACCTTACCTGCCTCCTGAGAAATCTGTATGCAGGTCAAGAAGCAACAGTTAGAACTAGACATGGAATGACGGACTGGTTCCAAATAGGAAAAGGAGTACATCAAGGCTGTATATTGTCACCCTGCTTATTTAACTTATATGCAGAGTACATTATGTGAAATGCCAGGCTGGATGAAGCACAAGCTGGAATCAAGATTGCCAGGAGAAATATCAATCACCTCAGATAGGCAGATGACACCACCCTTAATGGCAGAAAGTGAAGAAGAACTAAAGAGCCTCTTGATGAAAGTGAAAGAGAGTGAAAAAGCTGGCTTAAAACTCAGCATTCAAAAAACTAAGATCATGACATATGGTCCCATCCCTTCATGGCAAATACATAGGGAAACAATGGAAACAGTGACAGACTTTATTTTTTTGGGCTCCAAAATTACTGCAGATGGTGACTACAGCCATGGAATTAAAAGACACTTGCTCCTTGGAAGAAAAGCTATGACCAGTTTAGCTGCTACTGCTAAGTCGCTTTAGTTGTATCCGACTCTGCGTGACTCCATAGATGGCAGCCCACTAGGCTCCCCCCTCCCTGGGATTCTCCAGGCAAGACCACTGGAGTGGGTTGCCATTTCCTTCTCCAATGTGTGAAAGTGAAAAGTGAAAGTGAAGCTGCTCAGTCATGTCTGACTCTTAGCGACTCCATGGACTGCAGCCTACTAGCCTAGACAGCATATTAAAAAGCAGAGACATTACTTTGATGACAAAGGTCCATCTAGTCAGGGCTATGATTTTTCCAGTAGTCATGTATGGATGTGAGAGTTGGACTACAAAGAAAGCTGAGCATCAAAGAATTAATGCTTTTGAACTGTGGTGTTGGAGAAGGCTCTTGAGAGTCCCTTGGACTGCAAGGAAATCCAACCAGTCCATCCTAAAGGAGATAAGTCTTGGGTGTTCATTGGAAGGACTGATGCTGAAGCTGAAACTCCTGTACTTTAGCCACCTGATGCAAAGAGTTGACTCATTGGAAAAGACCCTGATGCTGGGAGGGATTGGGGGCAGGAGGAGAAGGGGATGACAGAGGATGAGATGGTTGGATGGCATCACCAACTTGATGGACATGAGTTTGAGCAAGCTCTGGGAGTTGGTGATGGACACGGAGGCCTGGTGTGCTGTGATTTATGGAGTCGCAGAGTCGGACACGATTGGGCAACTGAACTGACTGATATAAACATTGTGTGTACTGGCAGATGGCTTCCTTTTCTGTCTCTGTCATTTTTGAACGATAAGAGTAGACTTAACTTTAAAGGTTTTATTTCCCCAATTGTAAGATGAGAAGGTTAAAAGAGATGAACTTTAATCTCCCATCCAACTCTGGATTCAACACTTTCACTGGCATTTTCTTAGAAATGTGTTAGGAATAAAAACATAATGATATATAGTGCTTAGTGTCATAAACAACCAGCAGATTAGCTTACAGTTAAATACTATTCCTGCAATTCAGGTTTATTACCATTATGTGGCAGTGATGTGCCATATCATGCAATTCAAGTAAAAAAGTGATTTCTATTTGGCAAAGGGATTTATATATTTTCTTACATTTTATTATCAAAGACATAACTCTACATCAAGGAAATTCAGTAGTGTTTAACACTAAAGGAATAATCTGGAACTGTGCTCACTGACAATCACCTTTTACTGTGGCCACTGAATATGAGCTTGCCATCTGAAGTTCTGACGGGAAGTCCTAGACCTCTGATTTTACTGAATGGAAACTGCCTGTGATGATCACTTCGGAACTTTTTAGCTTCTGTGTTAGCCACAGTATGTCTATTTAGCAATACCCAGACATTATTTTAGGTATCTTTGCTTTACATAGTCAGCCTTCCATATTGAGGAAGCTAAGAAATATCCAAGTAGGTGTACAGTGTCTCTCACAAAGGAGTACTGGCTCTCACCACAGTCCTAAGGACCCTGCTCTGGACTAGTCACAGCAAAGTGGCTGTCTATGCATCTAAGGCGACTTAGCCTCCATTCATGAAAACAATCTGCTGTTGGCCAAATATCATCATTTTCGCTTTGGAAAAATTTACATGTAGTGCTTTAATGTTCCATCAGATTGATCAAGGAAAAAGCTTGGCGGCTCTTACATACTATCCTCTGATTTGATCTTTTAACTTTGCTCTTTCTCTTCTGTTTCTGTTTTCTTTATTTCTAAAACCTCATTCAGTATCACACCTCATTTCTCCTCTGTCTGCCCCAAAGACATTTTCTCTAGAGAACAATCAGTTTTTGCTTGCTATTTCTCACAACCACTAAATCTTATTATCTGTAACTTTCTTCCTTACACCTACATTTTTCTTTGAAGAGATTTAAAATATGGCTATGCCTCAATAACTTTACCCTTTTTTGGAAACCTCCCCATTGAAATATTACAACTTTAATTTTAAAACATGCAAGATTTAAAACATCACACCGATGTGTGGGATTTTTCTATTTTATGTACTAATTTGATAACAATATTAAATTATATGTATATATATTTTAATTGCAGGCAATGAGGAATATGTGTGAAATTAGATGTGTTTTTCTCAACTTACATAAAGAATGTTGAACAGTAGAGTAAAGCACAGGTGGTATATTCAAATTAGCCAATCTCTTTAATTATAAAAAGGAAGATAGAAAGGTTTGTAAGAATTTCTTCACTCATTGATTCTTGTATATGCCCTGAAATTAAGTAACCTTTAATATCATCGTATATCAACTTAACAGAGTTTTGGTTCTACAGCACGATTTTTTCCCTCCACTCCTTTGATCTCCTGTTGTTGAATAATTCACTACAGATTGTTGCATTCAGTGCTACTCAAAACCCTCTTCAAGTTCCAAAAAGCTTTTCTTAATTTGAGAAAGTCCATATGCTTAGCTTCTGTTGATAAATGCTTTCTGGAGACATAGTCGAATGGAAATGGGTATGGAAAATCTGCTGTGGATAAATTATATTCTTTCCCATATTTTTAAATGGCTAGGGGAAAATAAAGATAGAGAATCCAAATTCTGGGTGATAGAAATGTTGAACAAATGCACATACTAGGTAAAGCACTTGTGGGAAAAAATGTCTTTGTCATCACATTTCTGTTAAACATTACAGGCTCAGACAGGGCCATGTGGTCCTTTCATTTTCCAGTAGAAGAAAATGCATGCATCTCTCCTGAATGAGGATGAGGAACTACTATGACTCTGTCTCTAGGGGCCAAGGGATCCATAACATGGGAAGGTATGAAGGCTATGAGGGCACCACGATTAACGGCATTCAGGAGATGTGGAATCAAGCTTAGCTTTGCCACTGGTGGCTTCATCTGCCTGATCCAGTGGGGATTCTTCATCACTACTCACCCTCTGCAGTAAGATGTCAGCCTGGCTCTCAGGCAGCTTTAGAACCAATCTGAAGGTGAGCAATGCTCAGGATATGTGGTATTGAAAAGATTATGTAGAAAGCAATTTAGGAGACTTGTCTAAAAATAATACTGTGACAATGTTCCCATATATTAAAATTTCAAAGGTCACGATAATTACTTGTCATGGTTCCCTGTATGCACTAATCACCTAGGAAAAGAAAAGCCTCCTTCTCCACTGGTGTCACGATGTGGAAGGTGCTAGAGGTAAGAACAGGGGAAAGACACCACTAAGCCTTTATTCTCTAACAACGTGGGTTTCAAGGACTACGTCTTCTAAGTGACCTCCTTCTAAAACTCACTTTTTATGAAAAATTCTTACTTGATTGCTTAGAACCCCGAACTATCTATTTTGTGCAAAAAGGTGGGTGTTAGTTCAGAACCTCTATTTCAAGTGAAATAGAATAAACTGACTTGTCATAAACTGTTCTGAAAGTTCATATTTTTATCAAAATATAAAGTATAAACATATCACAGAAGTAAAAGAGATAGTCGGGAATGAAACGTACACAAAGGTCATTTTACTTACAATGAAGGAAATGTCCCAGTTAGTGGAGAATGGAAAGATTAATAAATTGTAGGACAGTGGCTGTTTATGAAGCAAAAATAATGTTAAATCTCTGACTCAAATAGTTCACCAACAAAAAGAAATTCAACAGATATTGGGGCTAGTTATAAATAACAAAACCCAAAACATTCTAAAAAATATAAATTGTTCATATAGAAAATCAATATGATCGTGCATTTTTAAAAGCATGTACAAAATAACACAGTAGAGTGCCATCATCAAAAAGTCTACAAATAATAAATGCTGGAGAGGGGGTGGGGAAAAAGAAACCCTTCCACACTGTTAGTGAGAATGCAAATTGGTACTGCCATTATAGAGAACAGTATGGAGATCCTTCAAATAACTAAAAATAGAGTTACCATGTGATTCTGCAATCCCACTCCTGGTCACATATCTGGGAAAATCTCTAACTCGAAATGATACATGCATCCCAATGTTCATAGTAGCATTATTTACAATAACCAAGACATGGAAGCAACTTATCCATCCATCAATATATGAAAGTATAGAGAAGATGCTTTATACACACACACACCCACAGATACATATACACAACGGGATACTACTTAGTCATAAAAATGGAATGATGCCATTTGCAGCAACATGGATGGACCTAGAGATTCTCATACCAAGTGAAATAAGTCAGAAAGAGAATGAGAAATAGCACATGATATCGCTTATATATGGAATCTAAAAATAGGGTACAAATGACAAGACAGAAATAGGATTACAGATGTAGAAAATGAGCTCATGGTTACTAGGGAGCAAAGGGTAAATTTAAGAGATTGGGCTGACATATACACAGTACTGTATATAAAATAGATAGCTAATAAGGACTTACTGTACAGTACAGGAAAGTCTGTAATGGCTTATATGGGAAAAGAATCTAAAAAAGAGTATATATAACTGATTTACTTTACTGTACACTTGAAACTAACACCACACTGTAAATCAAATATACTCCAGTAAAACTTAAAAAGATAATGCAAATGAATCTATATAAGAATTAGAAATAGACTCACAAACATAGGAAAAATATTTATGGTTTCCAAAGGGGAAAGGGTAGGGAAGGGACAAATTAATATTATACAATAAACAAATATAAACCACTCTATGGAAAATAGATAAAGCAACAAGGATTCACTGCACATCACAGGGAATTATACCCAATATCTTATAATAGCCTCTAATGGAATATAATCTGCAAAGAGCAAAATCAGTATGCTGTACCCCTGAAGCTAACACAATACTGTAAATCAAATACACTTCAATTAAAGAAGTTATATTTCTCTGTGATCCAAAAGAATATACTGAAATCAAAAAGGCAGATCTCAGTCTGGTTTGAAAATATATAGTACTGTTAACAACTTGTGACAGGCATAGATTGCAAAACTCCTTCAAATGTTTAAGACAAACATTGTGATCCCAACTAGTCAAGAGGCAGTAAGACAAGAGCAACCTTACAAAGGAGGAAAAAAGACAGGTGAAGAGGTTTGACTAGTAATCAAAGTGATGTAAATTAAGAAAAATTATGTATTTTGTTATCAAAATAAGAAAACATGATAATCAATTATATACACTACTGCTGAATATATGTAAAGAGTACAAGTCTGTTTTCAAAGTAATTTGGAAATACATATCATGTGTCTCAAAAATACTCATGCTGTTTCATGTAAGAGTCAACTATTATGAATGTATCTCGATAAATAATTTGAATAAGGAAAAGCCTTAAGCATAGCGATATTCATTTCAATATTATATGTAAGAGAAAAATAATCTTAAGTGTCTCAAGGAAGAATGATGGTTGCTGAGAAATTTCAGTACAGGTTAAGTTGAAACAGTATATGGTTATTAAACATAACTTTTGAGAAAAACATGAAATATCAGGAGAAAATGTTGCTGGAATGTAAGTGAAAAATTAGGACACAAAATTAATTGCTCAATAATACATGCATAAGAAAACAGACATTTTCCCTCATTGCCATTATTCATTAATAAACAAAAACATACTTTGCAGACACTTTAAATTAAATAGCTAACTGTTAGTACTTTATCATTTATCATTGAAGAAGAACAAAATATTCCAGGAAAACATTCCTACCTTGCACTATACTGGTAGTATGGTCAGAAGAGACAAGGTTTTTGACATGTAGACAGGACAGAGACAGCCTTGGCTTTTAAATAAAGCCGTTATCTGGTGAGAGTACTCCTGTGCGCTGCGCTATGCTTAGCTGTCGGTCGTGTCCGACTCTCTGCGACCCCATAGACTGTATTCCACCAGGCTCCTCTGTCCATGGGGATTCTCCGGGCAAGAATACTGGAGTGGGTTGCCATGCCCTCCTCCAGGGGATCTTCCCGACCCAGGGACTGAACCCAGGTCTCCCGCATTGCAGGCAGATTCTTTATCATCTGAGCTACTAGGGAAGCCCCCTAAGGAAGTTCATTTAATCTTTAAGTTAATCTTAGAAAAATTTCCACTCATCCTTCGCCTCCCCACCAAGAGTCATGAACTTTGGCCATGACCCTGCATCTCCTCACATTTCAGGGTCTCTCCTGGTGCAGCCCCCTTGTCTCATAAACATTTTGTGTTTGCTTTCTTCTTTTTTTCCTCTTTTTTTTTTTTTAACCTCTTCCCTTGGTTCTATTTCTGTTAACTCCCATAACTCTCAAAATGGTTCCCAGCCTTCGCTGTTTGGGGTTAAGTTTTGTGTAACCTCTTAGTTGACCAAGAAAGAAGAAACCAACAACAGTTTCAGCTCTGACAGGCCTTCATCTTCTAACAAAAATCTTCAATAACTCCCATGACAGGTACAGTGAAATTCTGGTTCTTTTCCCCAACCAATCTGACACGCTCACCCCCTTTTACACCTGGAATAGTATGCTTTTCTCACTAGGTTCTGCTTTCTGCATTGAGTGTCTTATTCTTCCTTCCATTTTGCTTGGAATGACCTCCTCCACTGACTGTCATTCCAGAACATGGGGTTAAGAACTTAGGGGGGTAGGGGGGAGATGTAGTATTCCTCAGTGACAGAAGTCTAAAGGAGATTTCCTTGACAGTGACTTCTACAGTACTTCTAAAATATTACAGCACTTTCTGTACATTTCTGAGAGGTTGCTTGGTGACCAGCACGTAGCTAAGGGTGCCAATGATTACTGGGGGAGGGTGTGCTTAAGTTTCAGGCACTCTAAACTTTAGCTGACCACAATTTAGCATTCAAACTAGCACACTAAGAGTAGAAGTGAGTGTTATTAAAAGTTATATCAGTGAAACAAGTGAGAAGCAGAACAGTCTTGGACAAATTGTTATTGCTTCTTACTGTGTATCTGTTAAAAAGGCAGGTTTCTGGATTTCTGAATTTCTGAGCATGAGTCCCAGAGCCTGCACTTAAAAAAAGGTTCCTTAGTTTCTTATCAATTGATATTTGAAAACCCCTACTTGAAAAGGTTTTTTTTTTCTAAGACCTAGGGATTTCTTGGTGATTCTCTATAAGAATGTTCCTCTAACACATATTGATCAACACATTTCTTTAAGTATTCTATACAGGGTGCTTTTAGGGTACAGAATGCATACAGACTTGAAACTTGCTTTCTGGCTGACATTTCCAGCAAAGCTTTTATACCCACTATAGATATTCAATTTAAATCCTTGATTTAAATACTGTAATTTATGATCATTGTTTTCTACTACTTTTCAGGGCAATCATATAACATTTCAATTACAATGTGATCGTTTTTACCAATTCTTATTGGATATGTTATTGTAACTTACAAATAACATTGTTTCAATTTAATAGACTTGCTATGAAATGATCAGAACTCAGAGCATGTCTACATTGAGACCTTAATGTTTTGTAACTCAAGCACATTGTTTTAAAATAAATGAAAATTTTCTGCAGTGTCTGACCCTTTAGAGTTTGGAATTTGTCCAACTCACCTAGTAAAGATCTTACTGAATTTTCTAGTAAGTAAGTAGTTTTCTGAAGTAGATACAAAAACTTTGAGTTGTTAAGCTTTATAAATCCTTTGAGAATTAACAGATTGTTTTGGACGTAAGACAAAGGCCTCGAAAGTCCTTTTTCCATTCTTTAAAAAGACTAACAATTTCAATATGTGAATACATAGTTATATATTAAATAAATGCATCAGACCTATTACAAGTAGATTGTAAGTAGATTATAAAGTTTGTGTTCCTTTAGAGAACCTTCCTAACTGCATTCTGTCCTTTTATTCTTCTAAAGATCCTGCTCTCTCTCTTTGCCCACCACTTAAAAAAAACATCAAGCTCTCAATAGCGTATGTGTGAATTGCTCATGAGAAGCATGGGCAAAATTCCTGTCGTTTGCAGCCCAGCTCAAGTTTAACTAGCATATTCTGTGTTGGTTCTTGACCCAGGACAAGTATCCACATCATCATGGAGTTTTTAAAAAATATGAACTCTGGAGAGGGGCTGGAGAAAAGGGAACCTTTCCTCCATTGTCAGTAGGAATGTAAATTGGTGCAGCCGTATGGAGAACAGTGTGGAAGAGTCTCTTGTTGTTTATGTGTGTTCAGTTGCTAAGTCATGTCTGACTCTGTGACCCCATGGATTGCACACGTCAGGCTTCTCTGTCCTTCACTGTCCCCAGGAATTTTCTTAAATTCATGTCTATTGAGTCGGTTATGCTATCTAACTGTCACATCCTCTGCCACCCCTTTCTCCTTTTGCCTTCAATCTTTTCCACCTCCAGAGTCTTTTCCAAGCAGTCAGCTCTTTGCATCAGGTGGCCAAAGAATTGGAGCTTCAGCATTAGTCCTTCCAATGAAGGATTGATTTCGTTTAGGAGTGACTGGTTTAGTCTCCATGCAGTACAAAGGACTCTCAAGAGTCTTCTTTAGTACCACAACAAACTAAAATTAGAGCTACCATATGATCCAGCAATCCCACTCATGGTCATATATCCAGAGAAAACTCTAATTAAAAAAGACATATGCACCCCAATGTTAACAGCAGCACTGTTCACACTAGCCAAGATTTGGACACATCAACCGAGAGAATGGATAAAGAAGATATGGTACATATTTACAAGGAAATATTACTTGGCCATAAAAAATAATGAAATTATGCCATTTGCAGCAACATGGATGGACCTAGAAATTATCGTATTAAGTGAAGTAAGTCACACATAGAAAAACAAATATCATATGATATTGCTTATATGTGGAATCTTAAAAAAGTACAAGAGGATTTATTTACAAAACAGAAATAGGCCCACAGACATAGAAAGCAAACTTACGGTTACCAAAGGGGGAGGGATAAATCAGGAGTTAGAAATTAAAATATACATACTGCTACATACAAAATAGATAAAGAGCAAGGACCCACTGCACAGCAATGGGGAACTATACTCAATATATTGTTATAGCCTAGAGGGGAAAGGAATCTAAAAGCTGTATATGTGTGTATAGCAGAACCACTTTGCTCTACACCTAAAACTAACATGACATTGTGAATCAACCATACTTCAATTGAAAAACAAAAGATTAACTCTGAAGCGCACCCTCAACCTCCCAAGTCTACACGTGTGTGTCCTCATGGGAACTGCAGGTGACAAGCGCTGCCAGCCCTTTTTCACTAAGGAGGAAGCCGCTGATGGCAGTTGGCATGGCTTAGCGGACAGTATCTGATTGCTTCAGGGTTCAGGTTTTAGTTTTCAGGGAAAGATCCAACTCAAATCCCTGTCTGAACACAAGAGTTGTGTGACCATGGTATTTACTTTCTGAATTTAATTGGCACTCTGAGGTTATCATACCAGATTCAAAATGTTAGTTGTTGGTACTCAATATAAGACCATCAACCTAAAATACCTGAATTTTCTTCAGTGTAAAACAAATTTTCTTCTTTAGCCTCCAAGAGGAATGATTTTATGGGAGTAAAATTCTTCACACAATATCCTTATGCTAGTTTTCACTTCATCTGACAGTCTCCATGAAAAATAAAAGCAATCAAGCTTATCCCACAAGAACTGTCAACCAAGACAAAAAGGGAAATTCATTTCATCTCAGTATTTGCTTTATAGAGAAATTTGCTTTTGGTCCTTTCTCGCCTTCAGAATAAAAACTTGAGTCAACCTCTTGGAAACAATTTGCGTATGGTTTCTAACAAAGATGTTAGGACAACCTCTCAAAGCTCATGCCACTCAGACTGCTGAGCAGGACACAGATTCCCAGAGAGAAGGGTGATAGCTGTTGGGTTGAATGCTAGCCAAGAAATAGGAAAACATTAAGGCCCTGGGTAAATGATGTCCTCATGACTGTGTTCTCTCTTCCTCTTTAAATGTGATATGTGAATCCCATGGGATGGAGAGCGATGTGTATAATATGGGATTCCTAGGACGCATCAAGGGCACAATTTTCAAGTGTCAGAATAATTGCTTTGACTCATTGGAGTCAAGAGAAGACAAACGTTCAAGGGACCCTGCTTCTGCCCGGAACACTCTTCCTTCTGATATTTGCATAGCTTATTTTCTCACTGCCTTTTCATGTCTTAGTCGAAATATTTCCTTTTTAGCAAGACTGCTCACTGTGATCACCTACTTAATCCCTTGTTTGCACAGGGACTTTCCAACTCTCTACCCTTTTAAAATTCCACAGTACTTATCACTTTCTAATGTCCTTCATAAGTTACTTGTGTATTCTGTTCACTCTCTGTTTCTCCTACACACAAGCAGAATACACACAGACTGTGGGCTCCATGCAGGCAGGGATTTTTCTTCTTTCGCTCACTGCCGTATCCCTGATGCCTACAAAAGAGTGTCCTGCTGTAGTTGCTTGATAAATACTGAACGATGGGGATAGATGGGTGAATGAAGGAGCCTCTAAGAATGCAAGCTGCCAGGAAAGCAGGCCACACCTTAAATGACCAAACGAGGGACACCACCAAGGCTGGCGTGACCAGAAGATGGTTAAAACTAAGGCTCACAGTACGTGGACTAACAGTGGTTTCGGGGTTGCGTCACTATATCAGCATTCCCCTGATCCTGAGACCAGATGCGCTTATGGGTCATCACAGCCCCATCCTGGGCAGCTACGCTAAGGCCACCAGAAGGACTTAAATGAAAATCTGGTCATGACACTCATCTGCTTAACATCCTTCACTGGTCTCAGTGGTTTTAGGGTGAAGTCTAACAAAGTGGGTAAAACTCCTACTCGTGGTCCTGCACTTTTTCCTCAACACAGCCTGCCTGCCCTCTGAGTACCCAGGTACTCGCGGTTTTTCAAAAAATGCTGTGTTTGGGCAATGGTTTTCTGTTATCTGTTTCACCCTGTTTATCTGGCCAGCACCTGGGATCCCTCAATCCCAGCACCAGAATCAGCTTCCTTCCCTACTGCCTTCCAGGAATTGCTGAGGATGCCTCACTATCCCTGACTAGCATGCTGGATTTGACCATTTCTTCTTGAAGTTCTGCCAGTTTTCAAAGTTTTATTTTGTGCATTAGCCCTCTTTCTCTCTCACAATGTTTATTGTTTCAAAGTTAACTTTGTCTGCCTTTAATATAGTTATACCAACTTTCTTTTGGTCAGTTTTCTCGGTATTTGTTTTCTCATGATAATTTTCTTTTCAATGTTACTGTGGTATATATATATATATATATATATATATATATATATTCCATTTATTTTTATTAGTTGGGGGCTAATTACTTTACAATATTGTAGTGGTTTCTGCCATACATTGACATGAATCAGCCATGGATTTACAGGTATTCCCCATCCCGATGCCCCCTCCCACCTCCCTCCCCACCCCATCCCTCTGGGTCTTCACCAGCCCAGGTTGGATGCATGAGACAAGTGCTTGGGACTGTGGTATATTTTTAAGTGGGTTTCCTATAGTGAGTTTTTTAAACTCTTTCTATATTTGTCTTTTAAGTAGGTATTTTATTAGGTAAGTAATCTAGCTAGCTGCTTTGTGTTTTCTGATATTTCCTACCTTCAGGCTTTTTGAATTAGATTATTTTTCTTAGTTTTTCTACTAGTTTCTGAATCATACTCTTGAATTCTATTATTTCAATGCTTACTCTAACTTCTATTTGCATATTTAACTTAGAGTTTAAATTGAGTCAGTGTATTTACCCTCCTTTGGAATAATACCAGGGCCTTTGAGCCCTTCACCTCTGATCACCACCCCCAGTAACAACTGATGTGCCTCTTGCCCAGGTTTTAAGTCATTTTATTTGATGTCCAAATTAAATGTTACTTTTAATTATTTTCAGTCAAAGGTTGCTTAGATTTGCCTATGTGTTTACGCTTTGCCCAACATCCTTTCTTATATCCCAGATCTTCCCCTGAAGAAAACTGTCTTCTTTTTTGAAACAACTTTATTCTGATAATTACCCCAAAATATATTTGCTGTTGTTTTTTGGTAGTTTTTAATACTATTAAAGTGAGCTTTCCACCAACCCTCCCCCATTTATTTGCTTATCTCTGCCTGATTATGCTTTCCATTCTTTCTTTCTATTTTTAGGCAGGATATCTCTTCTAGGATAATTTGCATTTTTACTTAAGTATATCTCTCACAAAATACATATGTGAGGGTGTCTTGGTGAGAAATTCTTTTGTCTTAGGTTTTTACATTTATTTTTTGGAATGAATAATAATAAAATTGTTTTGCCTTTGTTCTTGAAAGACATATTAGTCCTATTATACTTGTCAGTAATTTGTCCCTCAGAATTTTAAAATCATTATTCTATTGTCTTCTGTATTGCATTATTGTTGTTGAGAAGTTAGTTATAGTCTAAATGCCATTCCTTCTTAGTTTATTCACTTTTCTCTTGGTTTGGGCTCCTTATAAGAATCTTTTGTCTTGTATAGCTTGTCTATAATGTGTATGTGTTTCTCTGTTTTATCCATTTTGGGATAATGTGGCTACTTAAATCAGAAAGTTGGCATCTTTCTCCAATTACAGAAATTTCTTAGCAATCATATTCTGGAATATTTCCTCTTTCCAACATTCCTTATTCTTTCTGGAATTCTGATGAAATGTACCTCAACCCTTCTTTCTAAATTGTTCATACTTTTCCCCTTAGCACTACATTTCTTCGTATTTATATTCTGCTTCACTAATTCTCTCATAAGCTATGTCTAAGACCCTATCTCATGGTTATTACACATACAAGACACACTCACATGCAGACATTCCATACACATCCAGAAGTTCTGTTCATGCTTCATTCAAATAAAATGCCTGGTTATGTTTAACATTCCTTAGTCATATCTGTGGAACCCTCTTATTTATTTAAACAGATGTACGTGCCTATTTTATATTTTGAGACAGTAAAAACACAATATCTGGAACTTCTGAGGGTCTGATTCTGGCATTTGTTTTTTCTGTTTAGTCTCATGTCCACTCACACTCACTCGGTCTATAACGGGAAATCCTTGGAGTCCTGGAGAGAGGGTTTGCTTTCTCGTATGTCAGGTAAGAACTTAAATTTCAGAAGAACACACACACACACACTTCCTGTAAAAGCTGGCTTGTCATTCTGAGTAGAGACTTTCTTCTCCCTCGAGTGAGAGCCATTGCCGTAACTGGTTTCTTTAGTCTTGGACTTTGCAGAGCGCCTGTCCCTCCCCATTTTACTACTTCTTCGCGGTAGCTGTCTTACAGAGCTCCTCGTTGCCTGGGACACTCCTACCAGCTCCCGAGGACTTGCTCACTCTCCCTGTCTAGTTCAGGCTCTTGGCCACTAAGCATTGGCCGAAGCATACGGCTGATGCCAACTACCTTCTCTACGGACTTACGATTTCACCTTACTTTTGGTCTTTGAGGAGCTCCTTGACTTTCTTGTCAGTTCAGTTATAGAATTTTAAGTGATAATATTTTAGGAAGGATTTTCAGGGAACCTGTCCTATCATTATTGTTAGAAAGTAAGTCCCTCTTTCAGTACTCTGAATTATTCATTTGATAACATTTTTTTCTTTTGTAAATGGCAATTAACTTTTTTTATCTATCCAAGTTGATCGTGCTCATCCTGGCAGCAGGAACTGTTTCGTACCATGTACTAATTTATTCAGTCAGGAAATATTATTCAGTTTCTATTATTAATTCTGCACTGAAGTGTTATTAATTGTATATGCAAAGGTGGTCTCAATTGAAGGTGTCTGACAATATAAAATAAAAAAAGCTGATGTTTGTTGAATCATTTCTAGTTCAACAAATGGCCTGTTGTTCTGACAAGTGCTTTAGTCTATTATATGATATTAACCTTCACAATTACCCAATGAGTTTGCCATTATTGCTATTTCCTTCCAAAGACAATGGCACTGAGGCTGAGAAGAGACTCGTATGTGTTGAGAGAAGACAGAGCTGATTTATGATAGGCTGGTCATGATGCAGTTTTAAAATTTTTAAATAATCTCTTACTGTTGAATTCTTTCAGTGGTTGCTTGCTGCTGGAGACTCACCATTATACGCAGGTTTCAGAGATTCACTTAAACACATGTGAAGGAAAGTGGGGAGGTATCCTTGATGATGGACCCAGCCATAGGTGATAGATTATATCCTGTATCAAAGAGTAAGTAACCCCAGGCAAGAACACCATTCCAACCATAGTATAAAAAAATTTTGCTAAAAGAATTCAAGCTTCTGTTCCTTTACATGTATCAGAATTTTTAACTGAGTCATATCTTCAAATACCTACTTCATGTGGCAGAGATTTATCTCATCATATAAATTTTGAGAAAACAAAGAAGACATATTGGATGTGCCCTTAATGGTATGGGTTCTTCATTCATATCCCACAATGACAATAAATCACAATGCAGTATGGAGCTGCATGTAATCTTATTAACATCCTTTTAGCAGGCTTGTACTTTGTTTAGTCTCACTTGTGGTTGACATTTAAAGACCCCACTGCTATTACTATGCCTTTTTCTAGATTCTCATCCCTTGCATCCTTTGTTCTCTACCCTTCCTTATCTTTCTCTTGTTCTCACTCACTGCCTGCTGTGTGATGAGCTGCACCATGAGAGCTTCCCGCAGTTAGCAATGGGAGCTTTCTGTTCCACCTTGCTGCATCCCTGGGCTCTATGCACAAGCAATGCTCTCTTTCTGACATGATCTTGCCCTGTTGCTTGCAAATGCTGTATTCTGAGGGCTTTTTTTTTTTCTTTCCCAGCCAGCTCTATCCCAAGTGTATTTGTTTCATATTGGATTCTCTTTTCTTTCTTTCTTTCTTTCTTTTTTTTTTTTACTAAACCTTTAAAAGTTTTGGTTCTGAATTTTCAAAAGGAGCTTGTACAACCCAACAATGAATGCTTCTGGGGTTTTTAGTAGAGTGTGAGTTCAGCAGGAAAAGTAGTCTTTGCAGGACTTTTGATGTTCTAGTTTCTCACTTTGTTTTACAAAGATGGTATGCCAGAAAAAAAAAAAAAAAAAAACACGTTGTTCATTTGCAAAAGGAGCCATCAGTTGTCCTAGAAGGAAATTGTGGTATAAGTAAATAGAGAAAAAGAGTGTCAGAGGAAAAAAAATCACCTTGTGGAACATTTTAAGGAGTGCAGAGAGCACAGGTGTTGTTCTCACTTTCATCAGCTCTAATCAGACCTGGAGGGCACAGCAGGAAGATTGGTGAGTCCAAGGCTCACCACTGCTCAAAATCCCACAGAAGAGTAGGTTTTGGATGAATTTTAGGCTCGTGATTAATTACAGTCCAAGAACTGCATGAGTCATAAGTTGTTAGTCACATTAAAACTCTAAGTAAACTGAAAATATAGATTTTTTTTTCCCACATGAAAAGGTAAAAGTGGTTTCTAACATTAACGAGCACACAGCTCCTACAATGATGCATAGACTGCTGTCAAGCTTCCTTCAATTCTTCAGAGAAACATCTCACAATCAACATAAACCCAACAGAATGCAAGAGAAAGGAATTAAACCACCCCTAGAATATGTACAGTGTGTGCTGAGGAGAGAAGAAAAGAATAATAGGAATATGCCCAACATGCACGATTACTCAAACAGTCTCGTTAATGAATTCTAAAAGTACTGATCTTTAGAAAAATATCTGAAAGTTAAAGACAAGCCAAGTAAAAGTATCAACCTTTCTGAGCATTTAACAACACTGTACAATATTAGTGCCTTTTGCTTTCCTTGAAGATGTTAACTCTTGATGGATTCTCTCGTTTCTCTCCACAACATCTGACAGAATTTTTCTTTATTTTTATGACATCTTATGTATCAGGAAGAAGTTTACCTAAGTAAACCCAGAGGGATAGGGTGGAGAGGGAGGTGGAAGGGGATTCAGGATGGGGCGGTGGGGGTGGGGGCGGCACATGTGTACCTGTAGCTGATTCATGTTGACATATGGCAAAAACCATCACACTAAGGTAAAGTAATTATCCTCCAATTAAGATAAGTTAATTTAAAAAAAAAGAGAGAGAGAAAAAAGATTTGCTTGAGGAAATTCATATTTTTTGAAAAAGTTGTCTTAGTTGCTGACTGTGCCCTGCTCAGCATTACTAATAATTATGCAAATGTACCTTAGTACCACCCACATCCACTTGCAACATGAACCTCTCTCTGTACAGTAGGAAAAGAATTCAGAGATTAAATATATCTGAAGTAGTGCTGGACTTTTAATATTTAAATTGGGATATTTTGGCTTTTGAAGTGGCAATCATATAATTTTATAAACTTATTACTTAGGAGTATTGCTATACCTTTATTTTCCTATTCTGTTCATTAAAAATATTAAGTGCATGGGCAAGCCTCCATAGAAATTCATCTGTCTCTATCTTTCTACCTCTTTTATCAGTGACCACATAATCAAAAAACTAAAAAGTAAAGAATGAATTGCAGAATTACCAGCTGGAAAGTGCCTTAAAGTTAATCTAATTTATTCCTGGTTTTTATCCCAAGTATCATTTTGCTTACAGTTTTATTGTAACACTTCTCTTATTCTGCCTGAAATTACAGTTAATCTCATGCTTATTTATCTGTTTCAGTATACTGAAATCTCATTGAGGAAATTGTGTCTTTAGGTGTTTTTTGAATGGCTCCTCATTCATGCTCAGCACATAATTGGTGCTCAAGAATTATATGTTAAGTGAAATCTAAGGAATATGGGTTTCTATCCTATTTTTAAAAAAACCTCCAGAGAAGATAATCAGAGATATATCCAAGAAGGAAAAGAAAACGAGTTTAAAATTATGTATGTTGGAGATAAAGCTCATCACCTCTATTCCTGTTCTTCACAGAACTAAAGGAACTTGTTGATGGTCTAGTGTTGAGGATTCTAAGGGAGAAAGCCTGAATTTGTATCCTGTATCCACCAATCCCTAGCTGTATCAACACAAGTAAGTGACTACATTTCCATAGAACCCGTTTTTTTTTATTCCTAAGATGGTGCTGGTAGCAGTTACCTTCCTCACATGGTTTTCCTAAGGACTGAATGTGATACAAATACAAAATATTTAGTGCAGTTCCTTAGATGCAGTAATACTCACTTATTAAATGTTGACTATCATCATTACTGTGGCTTCCCTGGTGGCTCAGATGGTAAAGAATCTGCCCGCAATGCAGGAGACCTGGGTTTGATCCTTGGGATGGGAAGATCCCTGAGAAGAAAATGGCAACCCACTCTAGCATTCTTGCCTAAAGAATCCCATAGAGAGAGGAGTCTGGTTGGGTTTGATCCTTGGGATGGGAAGATCCCTGAGAAGAAAATGGCAACCCACTCTAGCATTCTTGCCTAAAGAATCCCATAGAGAGAGGAGTCTGGTAGGCTATAGTCCATGGGGTTGCAGAGAGTCAGACATGACTGAGAGATTAACACACAAACATCATCATCATTACTACCATCATTATTACCATCCAATTGGATTAGCACAATCACTAGTTTAAAATATATTTAGTTCATTAATTCCTTTCTGTTCCATCAAACTTGATTCAAAACTGTCTTTTTTTTTGCCCTTTGCCCCTTGATACTACCATTTAACATTGTAGTAGAAGTGCTAGCCAAAGCAATAAGGCCAGAAACTGAGTTGGAAAGTTAAGGAAAAAAAAGATGACATGCCTGATAGATTTGATCACCTATAAATAAAGCAAAATTAAAAGACACTTGTTCCTTGGAAGAAAAGCTATGACAAACCTACACAGCATATTAAAAAGCAGAGACATTACTTTACTGACAAAGGTCTGTATAGTCAAAACTATGGTTTCTCCAGTAGTCTTATATGAATGTGAGAGCTGGACCATGAAGAAAGCCGAGCATCGAAGAATTGATGCTTTGAACTGTGGTGTTGGAGAAGATTCTTGAGAGCCCCTTGGACTGCAAGATCAAACCTGTCAATCCTAAAGGAAATCAGTCCTGAATATTCATTGGAAGGACTGATGTTGAAGCTGAAACTCCAATACTTTGGCCACCTAATGTGAAGAACTGACTCATTGGAAAAGACCCTGATGCTGGGAAAGACTGAGGGCAGGAGGAGAAGGGGATGACAGAGGTTGAGGTGTTTGGATGGCATCACCAACTTGATGGACATGAGTTTAAGTAAGCTCCAGGAGTTGCTGATGGACAGGGAAGCCTGGCATACTGCAGTCCACGGGGTTGCAAGGAATCAGACATAACTGAATGACTGAACTGAACCAAAATGAAACAAAACCAAGATAATATAAAACTGTCTACTAAAATTAGGTAGGCAATTCAGCAAGGTGGCTGACTGGAAGACTAATTTATAAAAACAGGCAATGTTTCTATATAGCGAAAATAGTTAAATATAAAAATAAAAGAGAAAAAAAAACACTATGTCAACAAAACATTTCAGTTTCCAGGCATAAATATAGCAACACACGCATGGGGTTGTGATATTTACTGTTATTCACAGAAGACCAGAATGAATGGCAGGCTAGGTTAAATGCATGGATAGGAAGACACAATATTATTCAGGTAATGTTTCTTTCAAAGTTTTCTATAAATTCTGTTAATTTCCAAGCAAACCATAAGTGGGTTTCTTTTTGAAGAGGGTGTAGACTAACAGAGTGATTTAATTATCATATTGAAGAGTACTAGTCCAAGACTACTAGGAAAAATAAAACAAGAGAGGGAAGAGTTGTCCTCCCAGGTGGTTTAAATACACAGTAATCAAGAGACTCGGTGGGTGCAAGGATAGACGAAAAGTAGATCTGCTCAAAGAACAGAGTGTCTAGAAGCCCACTCACATGTATGTATGCACATGGATCTTGTTTTGTCTCGAGAAGGGATCACAAATCAGCAGAGAAATAGGAAAATGCACAATGGGTATTGTAATAACTGCCTTTGGAAATAAAACCAAAATGAAATAGACTTGGTTTTTCATACAATAGATAAAAATGAACTCCAAATGATTAAAGGCTTAAATGTGGAAAAAGAACTTAAAAAAATCTTGAAAATGTGAGTACTGTTATTATATCAGGGTAATAAAGGATTTCTTATGAAAGCGAAAGTCGCTCAGTCATGTCCGACTCTTTGCAACCCCATGGACTGTCCATGGAGTTCACCAGGCCAGAATACTGGAGAGGGTAGCCTTTCCCTTCTTTAGGGGATCTTCCCAATCCAGGGATCGAACCCAGGTCTCCCACATTGCAAGTGGATTCTTTACCAGCTGAGCCACAAGAGAAACCCAAGAACACTGGAGTTGGTAGACTATCCCTTCTCCAATGGATCTTTCCAATTCAGGAATTGAACTGGGGTCTCCTGCATTGTAGGTGGACTCTTTACCAACTGAGCTATCTGGGAAGCCCATGAATTTATATTAAAATATAAAACTTCTGTACAATAGGAGATATCACAAAGCTAAAAGTATCTGAAAATACATATATTAACATATATAACATGATAAATATTTATAACATATAAAATCATTTAGAAAAAGACATAGTAGTAATGGGAAAGGATGAGGACAGGAAATTGCTTAAGCAGGAACCCCAAATGGCAAATAAAGATGCTTATAAGAAGATGCTCAGTCTTACAGTCAAGGCAGTGAAAAGCACAGCAATGATGCAGAGTCATTTTCTATGATCAGAAGTGGCAAAAAATTAAAACATCCAACAACGTGAAGTACTGGTGAGAACAAATGGAAATTGAAAATCTTCTACCCCCTGGTGGAAGTGAAAATCGTCAGGCCACTTTGAAGTGTAATTTATCAATATCTCATTAAGTTAAAAGTGAAGAATGAATAACCTAGTAGTTACATTTCTAGATAAAGAACCTAGAGCAACTTTAACACCTGGTAACAGAGATATATTTAAGGATATTTGTTTACAGCATTGTTTCTAATAGTGAAAAAAATTAGAAACACTAAATCTCATGGATAAAGAATGATATAGTCATGTTAGGGATTACTATATGATATACTATGTGATATCTATTTATACTATTATGCATAAAAATATAATATAGATATATATGGAAAGTCATTGAAAATATGTATGTACAAAAATGAATGTAAAATTATGTTTTATCTAAGGAAAGAGAAGACACAGTTGAAGCTAAGATGGAGACAGGAGCTAAGCAAATCACATCTAATTATACAAAGTTTAGACATGCTCATAACTTAATCATATAATTTGATATAGCTTATATGGTAGATATATTCAAACTTGTGAAATCATGGTAGTATAAAAGGAAAAAGAAAGATAGGACATCTTATATTAGGACACACATTTTAAACAGACATTATTTATAAATGTCTGTTTCATAAGCATCTTTAAAAATTGAATTTAAAGTTAAAATGAACTTCCTGCAGTTCACATAAACTTCAAAACATATCTCCCAGCTCTGTTAAAATGCCACCATGTCTTCCTTCAGTTCTGATAAATTGCAATCTGACATGCACCCTTGATACCCAGATTTTGGCGTCTTTGTTCCATAAAGGGAGCCAGGAATCCTTGAAGAGTAACTGATTCCCTGTCAAGGGTAGGGAAGATGAAGTTGTGTTTGAAATGTAAAGCTCTTACCAGAAAGTAAGAATGCTTTCAAAGATGTCTACAGACAGTACTGCAGGGTCATGTGCCTCCAGAGGTGTGCCAATCAAAGGACCAGAAGAGAAAATAAAGATTTGGTCAGAGGCCTGAGTTTATAATTTTGCTGAAAATGAGCATGAGGGCAAAGAGGCATCTGTGGATTTCCAACGTCTACAGAAGAGAGAGATATCAGCTGCAAACTGGCGCTTGCCATGGGCACTTACCATCTACCTCTACAAGGATTAAATCCTGTGCTGCTGACCTTCCACACGCCCTGAAAGGAGCTCGGGGTGGAGAGCAGAAATTACGCACTCTGTGCTGGGAGAAACACTGGCAAGGCAGGTCTTCAGATAGATATTTTCAGAAGCAGATTTTATTAGCCCGTTTCTTGTACCTCCTCATATCTAGAAAAGCACTGTAGTCCTTCACGGTGATGACTGTTCCTCATGACTAGCAGAAATCATCCCCAGACTAGAAGAAACCTTCTGGAAAAATATGTGCTTGACATGTATTCCCCCTTCACCAAAACCACATACATACTGACCTACCACCCTGCCTCTCTGGAGCAGTTTCTCAGGGCTATCTGAGGAGCTGTCTCCCAAGCCACAGTCTTCATTTTGCCCTAAATAAAATGCAACTTTCATGCTGTGCTTTTTTTTTTTTTTTAATGTTGACAAATATAGCATCTGAAACTATGTAAGTATACTGTATTTTATTTTCATCAGTCTCACTAGGAAAACTCAGAGAGTAAAACTTTAAGGAGGAAGCTTTGTTAAAAAGTTGAGCATGAAATGCTAAGGAAAAAATGGGTAAGGATGACCAGTCAGAAATGCCCATGGGATATGCACTGTGAGAAACCTTTTCTCAGCAATAGGAAAAGTGACCCCTAGCAGGAGGACCTATCCCAAGAATCACTGGCTCTGTTGGACCACGTAAGAAAGCACACTTAGATTCCTATTTGTTGGTCTCAAATTTCAGACTAGCAATCTAAATCTATAAACATATCAAAATCCTAATTCTACAATCTGTAAACTTAATCTCTAGTCAGCCACACATCTGAGGTGGTCATTTTGTTTCCTTGATACATAAATGAGGGAGATGATAAGTAACAAGCCAAATTCAGTATCAATTTTATATTATGTGCAAGTATAGTAATGATTTGTGATCACTTTGTTAATTGGTATTTATGCTGCTTTTTAAAGAGAGGCATATATAGGAATATAACAGAGAGAATTTGAGATTTTCATCAAAATATTCAGGAAAACTTAACTTGGTGATCAGTATTTAGGTACTCAAGACAATATGAATTCTTAGAACCATCCATTTAGACTTATTGTATGTACAAGCAGCATTTGAATGCTTGGGAAGATTTTATTTTGTTTTAATTTCATTATGAGCATTTGAAACTCTGACTTCCTGGATATATAAAGTGCTAGAAAAAATCAGGTATATCATATTTATAGGATTCTTTAAAATGTTTAAGAGAGTTTCCTTAAACTTTCTGCAAATGTTTTGAGGAATTTAGGAAATTTTAGTGTAACAAATGCATAAATAAATTGAATATTAATTCAAACACAGGATACAGGAACAAATACAGGGTGGTATTTTCACTTATTCACAAAATTGCTACTTTTAAAAAAAGATTTATAAGTTTACTTTGTAATCTTATGAAAAGGTAGGCTTTACAATTAAAATTCTATTAAACAGGATATTAATTTAAAGAGAAGTAACTAACAATAGACATTCTTATTTGTGTACAAAAGCCACCTCTTATTTTTAATCTATAAAAATAAAAGTAAATATTTGTATTTATTTCTCTAAATATAAAATTATATTTTAATATAATTGCTTATATTAAAAAAGCAATTGACTAGGTGAGTTGAAAAAAGCAAGTTACAGAGAGTATTTAACATATGATGCAATTTTTATAAATGAAGAAAAATAGCAAAAATTTCATATATTATGTATGGATTAACATAGAGATCAATAAAAAGTATGAATATGTGAACTGAGAGGGGAATGCAACAGGACAAATTTTACTGAGGTTTATTGTCAAAAAAACTAAGTAATCATAAGCCAATGTTAATATTGGTTTATTTTAGGCATTCATATTGGTAATAATTTTACTATTCATTGTGTTTTTAAGTTTCCTCAATTAAAATATCTCTAATGTAAAGATTCAACAGTACACTCAGTTCAGTTCAGTCACTCAGTTGTATCTGACTTTATGCGATTCCATGGACTCCAGCAGTCAGGCTTGCCTGTCCATCACTACCTCCTAGAGCTAGCTCAAACTCATGTCCATCGAGTGGTGATGCCATCCAACCATCTTATCCTCTGTCATCCCCTTCTCCTGTCTTCAGTTTTTCCCAGCCTCAGGGTCTTTTCCAATGAGTCAGTTCTTCGCATCAGGTGGCCAACGTATTGGAGCTTCAGCTTCAGCATCAGTGCTTCCAATGAATATTCAGGACTGATTTCCTTTAAGATTGACTTGTTGGATCTCCCTGCAGTCCAAGGGACTCAAGAGTCTTCTCCAACACCACAGTTCAAATGCATCAGTTCTTTGGCACTCAGCTTCCTTTATGGTCCAACTCTCATACCCATACATGACTACCAGGAAAACCACAGCTTTGACTATACGGACCTTTGTCGGCAAAGTTATGTCTCTGCTTTTCAATATGCTGTCTAGATTGGTTGTAGCTTTTCTTTCAAGGAGCAAGCATGTTTTAATTCCTTGGCTGCAGTCACTATATGCAGTGATTTTGGAGCCTAAGAAATAAAGTCTCTCACCATTTCCATTGTTTCTCCATCTATTTGCCATGAAGTGATGGGACTCAATGCCATGATCTTCGTTTTTTGAATGTTGAGTTTTAAGCTAGCTTTTCGTTCTCCTTTTTCCTTTCATCAAAAGGTGTTTTAGTTCTTCTTCACTTTCTGCAATAAGGCTGGTGTCATCTGCACACCTGAGGTTATTAATATTTCTCCAAGCAATCTTGATTCCAGCTTGTGCTTCATCCAGCCTGGCATATCACATGATGTACTCTACATATAAGTTAAATAAGCAGGGTGACAATATACAGCCTTGATGTACTCCTTTCCCAATTTGGAACCAGTCTGTTGTTTCCATGTTCTAACTGTTGCTTCTTGACCTGCATATAGATTTCTCAGGAGGCAGGTAAGGTGGTTTGGTATTCTCATCTCTTTAAGAATTTTCCAGTTTATTGTGATCCACACAGTTGAAGGCTTTATGCAGTCAATAAAGCAGAAGTAGATGTTTTTATGGAATTCTCTTGCTTTCTCTATCATCCAATGGATGTTGGCAACAGTACACTAAAAACCAATAAAAAAAGTAAATTGGACATAGACTTGGGCTATTTAAGTAGAATCACTGTGAGGTTAATGCCTGAATAATTAAAATTATAAAAGAAAACATTTGCATTTAAAAGAAAATAACAAGACTGAAAGAAGCAAAATTTAAATTAAAAAAAAGAATGAAAAATCTTCTACCAAGATGTCTCCCACATTATGAGTTATGAGTGATGAACAATCACAGTGACAACTTGAGATTTGTTGTGTTGTTTCAAGTAGAGTGGACAAAATAATGTGTGCTTGAAGAAAATAAGCACTGGTGATGGAATATGCTGTTTCCAATAAAACTAGGAAATAAATCATAAAAGGCTGCAGTAGAAACCCCAACGTGGAGAAAGTTTATCTGTGAAAATCTAAGTGAAATGATTGATGATGTATTTCTGTGACATCCATGACACTTTCATGTAGAATTCATAGTATTGGGTAAAATTCTCAATTAAATTTCATTGTGATGCAGAAATCATGCATCTGAGATTTTCTGTGAGCCAAAACCAGAGGATTATGGGCCACAACAGCCTTCAGGATGATGATACTGTCATAGTAAGCTGCTGTAACAGAGCTTTTGTGTAAATGTTTCCTTATCTGCCTTAATCACTCACTTTCTGCACAAAACTAGGTTCTGAGAGCTTTCTTCTTACTTATAAACATGAAATCCATCTCTAATGGAAAAAGACTTTCCATTGGTGAAAACTGTCAAGGGGATGTGCAATTCCAGAGCCAGATTCCCCAGTATTTCCATGATGGCAGCATTGTTGGAAGAACTGTGTATAGCTCTATTTAAAGAAGATCAAATGTGACTACAAGTCCTGCTATTTGTTTGTTTGTTTCTGAGAAATATGTCTTTCTGTTTTGCATAAATATAATTTTTTTTCTGGTAAAATTTTTTTTCATTTTTTTTTCCTGGTAAACTTTTAAAGACAAATATTTCAAGGGAATATAAAACTTAATGAAGCTATGGGTTATGGATTCAGATAAGGGTTGAGTTTGTTTTTTGCTGGCTAAGTGGTCTATGAGACTTATTTGTGCCTGCATTTGGAGATGACTGAATTATGGTGGCAACAAGGGAGGACAGTGATGTGGGATACCCATCAGTGTTTGATTTATGGCAGACAATGAGAGGTATCAACTTTTTTTTCCTTCTCATTAAATTACTCCCATAAAACTTGAGAAATGTTATATTTTCCTGTCTTGGGTTTATTTATTTTAGTGATTGAAATGAAAATAAATTTCCATGAAAAATCTCATTGCATGACTACTAAATAATTTGCAATTAATAGCTATGTTGATAGACCATACAGGGCCCAGAACTATATTTCCCACCATTTCTACAACACAACCATTCTGCTTAGTTGGTAAGATGATGATATTTACTTCTTCCAGGTGAATGAATGTGTTCACCTACTTTTTTTCTAAAACAACAGCAACAATCAAACCTGTATTCAGCTTATCTAATTTTGTTAAATTGATGATAACATTTACCAGAAAAATAAAACTACTAGACTCCTTTATTTTCCTTCTCTGAATACAGCAAAGCTGAATTATGTTTTACATTATCTTGAAAGAATTTTTTATGGAAGGATAGTTGATTTACAATGTTGTGTTAGTTGTAGGTATACAGCAAAGTGATTCAGTTATACATATACATATATATAAGTATAAATAGACAGATACCCTTTACAGATTCTTTTCCCTTATAGGTTTTTTTTTTTTTGGTCACAACATGTGGCATGTGGGATCTTCGTTCCTTGACCAGGGATAGAACCTACAACCCCTGCAGTAGAAGCATGGAATCTTAACCACTAGACCTCCAGGGAAGGCCCCCCTTAGAGGTTATTACAAAATATTGAGTATAGTTCTCTGTGCCATACAGTAGGTCCTTGTTGCTTATCTATTTTATATATAGTAGTGTGTATATTAGTAGTGTTCTAATCGTAAATTCCTAATTTATCTCTCCCCCATTCCCCTTTGCTAGCTAGAAGTTATATATTAAGATACTTTTCCTACCAGGTAGGAGGAGTCATTCTCACTTGGGTTAAGTAACTATGATTTTTAATGCTTACGTGATATCATAATCAAGGTACTAAGTATAATATCAGCTGGTTTTAGGTGTACTCCCATGTAAAATGAGGAGCTTTAATCCAAAGATATATTTTCAGAGTCTATATATCACTGATGCTGGAAAAGACTGAAGGCAGGAGAAGAGAATGACAGAGGATGAGGTGGTGGGATGGCATCACCAACTCGATGGATATGAGTTTGAGTAAGCTCTGGTAATTGGTGATGGACAAGGAAGCCTGGCTGTGCTGCAGCCCATGGGATCACAAAGAGTCAGACATGACTGAGCAAGTGAACCGAACTGAACTGATACATCACCGAGTGTCATGGTTTAAACTGTCTTCTGTACCATCATGCTATCAATACACTCATTCACTGTTATGAAAATTCCATGAAGAATATACACATCCCAGGTGTCTCAGATGGTAGAGAATCCACCTGCAATGCAGGAGACCGGCTTTGATCCCTGGGTTGGGAAGATCCTCTGGAGAAAGGAATGACAACCCGCTCCAGTATTCCTGCCTGGAGAATTCCAAGGACAGTGGAGCCTGGCAGGCCACAGCCCATGTGGTCGCAGAGTCGACACAACAGAGCAACTAATGTATTGTTATGTAATGTACTTAGATACTTGGGAAATGTAATTAAATCCCAAGATGGCTACTAATATGATTAAGGAGAAAGAACAGCAAGGCTTTTCTAAGCCAGTTAAAGCCATTGTGCCGGCTGCTTACTCAGTAATAAATCACATCTGATATCTGGAAGGAGAAATACCTTGTAAGCATTTCTGTTCTTTTCCTGTCCATAAAAGGAAGGAATATTGTATTAGGATAAGATTTCTGATGGAGTCAAAAGAAGCCTCATCCAGACTGTGCAGGTACCCTCAGAACTGCTTTATTTAGTGGAGTTCGAGGTTGTTTTTGCAAAGCCCGAGGTTCTTCTGCAAAATTGATGCTATACCTCAGGGAGGGCATATTATGTTTGTGGTGGATATAACACAGAACCATAAACTACAATCGTTTTTAAATTACCTGAGCTGAACAGCATAACTTACAAGGTCCAATTAAGTATAAACAACAACAAAAGTCTATTAAACTTTTAAGTATCACCTCCAATTGGTACGTTTTATTTTAGGTCTAATAATATTGATGCCAGAGAGAAAAGATGAATAGAAAAATTATCTGTATATAAACGATCAATAGAGGATGAAAATTTGATTCCTTTAAGAGAAATTGAAAGCTATTATAATTCTAGGAAGAAAAGGAGAGTCTTCTTCTAAGCGTGTAAGGATCTCAAGAAAACTGTGAATTCTGTCATTTCTGGAGACAATGCAGAACAGTCACACATGTCTTTCTGATTTTGTTTTAGTAGAAGAACTAGTTGTTAAATCTACAAGGAGTACATAGGATTTACCAAAACCTGTATGAATGAATGACTGACTCTCAATAAAAAACGACTTGATGTAAAATAAGGATGCGGATTTCAAGATTTTTTTTTCAATTTTGGTCACAGAATACACAATCTGAATACTCATCTGAGATGGTAGTAATGAACATTTCATTAGGGGAGCTATGAATGCAGACCTCCTCGTTTTTGCACAAATCAGGAAATGAAACATGTCTCTCCTAATAAAGTGAAGGCCCTGGTGCTGGAGAGCTTGGTTCCAGGTCCTGACTGTGTGACCTTGGTCTGGTTACTCAACCACACTGGGCTGTAAAATAGGGTTAATAGTGCCTAAGTGAGGTCTCAAGAATAGAAAGGGAAATCATTCATGCTGAGTTCTTGGAAAACTGGCTGGCACAGAGAACTTGATGGACATCAGTCCTGACTGCTCTTTCAGAGCAGTAACTCCCAACATTGTGATTTTGCTGAGACTCAGAAGACAGAGCATGTCCATAGATGCCATACACCCTGTGGGTTCACTTCTATAGAAGCTTCTACAAATGGCCTTCCTCACTCATGACAAATATTGTATTGGAAAGCAAATAAGCAAAGAGAAATCATTCAGAGATGACTCTGACTCTGTTTTAACTTAAAATGAGAAATGATTTTAAAGCCTCAGCACCTGTTTCTAGTAACAAGCTAAAATGACAACATACATCCCAGTAGATTAAGACTGCTTAGTTCTGCTTAGTTAGTTCTGCTCAGAATTTCTTCTGGAAATTAAGGGAAGGGAGAGGTACTGAAGTTATGGTTCTGGATAAAGCCATTCACTGGTCATTAGTTATGATCAGTTTCTTTCCCATCTGTTCATCCATCTACCTGTCTCTCCATCTGTCCATTGATCTACCCACTCATGCTTCTATCCATCACATCTTTGCAGAAGATCTACTTGGCGCTGAAAATACTGAAGGAACTCTGTCAAGAAGCTTGCATGCCTCCCTGGAGTCCTAGGTTCCTTTGCTTTGCTATTACTCTTGGTTTGTCTTGTTTTGTTTTTTATTCTTTAGGGGGAACTTCCTATTTTGGCAGAAGGAAGGAGAGTAAAATTTCTCCTAATAGGCTCATAATGAATTATCTTTTCTTGTAGCTTATTGAATTTCTTCATAACAGCTGTTTCAAATTCTTATCAGTTAGAACACAATTTTCAAGGCTCTGTCTCAGGGAAAAAAAAAAAAATCTGAGGCTGCAGATGAATGCCAGCCCAATCCCAGAGCCTGCTGGACAGAAAGTATTATTGAACAAACACTCAGAAGAGTGGGAGGAAAAGGAAGAGGCATGTTTCTTAGAGAATCAGAGTTCATGACAGGTACCTAGGGCAGTTTCTTTGATCTTCTTCCAGCTTTTATTATTCTGTATTTAGTGAACCAATGAGGTGGCTTTTGGTTTACATTTAGGCTAAATATTATTCTCTGTGGGCTAATATAGTAAGTATACTTTAGAATATTTTTGTTTAAATTTGCTTGTTACTGCTACAGCAGACTTATTACACTTAAAGTAAAATCAATCTTTAACTTTAGTGGGTAGCTACTTCTTGAACAATTGATTCTACCTCGTTTGTTTATTTAACATATTAAATGATGAAGGAACAGGCAGTCATATTCTTACAGTATTTCCTACATGTAGATGTAAATATACCATAAAGTCTGGTATAGAACAGAAAAAGGAAAATGTTAAGAATCTATCTCTGTTTCCCAGAATTTCCTGCTACACTTTCCATGGTCAGCGGAACAGTATGTTACATGGTCACACAAAAAATTGGAAGTCTAACCACAGAAGTGATACATATTTAAATTACCCCTACATTTTCTCTAAGATGTATGGTGATGATTAGGAGGACAAGGGTCAGGCACTCAGAACTCTGCCCTCGGCGCAGGACTAACATCAACGACTGCACATACAGGCAGCAGGCAGACCAACTGTGCGCCAGTGTGTGAGTTTTCAGGACATCTACTTGGAAACTAGAAAACTTCTTTTCAGAAGTATAGCTCACGGATGGTTAAAACAAAAAAGGGAAAATTAACACAAGAGAAAATTAAAGCAGCAAGGAATAATCATCATCCTCTCCTGTTGAGTATTTGACTTTAAAAAATCTGTGCATTATTTATAGACTAAATAATCGTCATTATGATGATATATGCAACAAATGTGCATTACTGGATTATTTGTGCAATGCATAGTTTTTCCCCTGGGTATAAACTTTTGACCTGGTTACATAAAAAGGCATTCAAAGAAATAATACAATAGTTTCAGGACAATAAAATGATGATAAATGAGTCTATTAATGAATGATGGCTTTAACTATTTGGATGCATTTTAAGAAAGATGAGGAATTTATTATATTTTATTATATTTGTTTCCAGGTTATCAGCAAGTAATAGCAGGCTTTTCTTGATGTCATGGTGGTCACAACAGAAACCAGGTTATCTGACTCAATGATGTAATAATTATATCAGGATTCCAAATTTTAACATTAAAAAATAGTCTAAGAAAATTATAAGCAAAATGCCAACAATTCAGGAATAGTTGTACTTTCCAGAAGAAGCTTGTACAGGTGAAAGTTTGATGTGACCAATTTGACGCTGTGGACTTTTCAAGGCAGCAATTTTGGCAAGGGAACATTTTGATATGCCCTAAACTATTAAATTCTCAGCTTCTTCAAATGTCAGGTTCTTTACACAGAAATGATCCCCATTCTTCCCCGAGCCTCGTCACACCCATCCTGCATGAACTGTCTGTAGGCACATGGAGTTCATGTCTAGCCTTAGCCACCCTACAGAGGGTATCTTAAAAGATGCACATGTCTTATGCACTTGAAACTCCACCCCCTTCAAATTTTTGTTTTTAATCTTATATCTTGAAATGACTGAATGTCAAAAAGGCTGTCAAAATGTTCTGTCTTCAGAAGTGTCATGCTGGCCAGAGATGAGCAAGGAAACCTGAGGAAGAAAAAACCCTCCTGCATTTATCTCAAGTACATGCAGAAATGGAAAGACGCAGTACAGAACAGTCCACATATCACTACAAAATCAGAGGTCTTCAGGATCGGGAAAACCTGAAGAGCCTGCAGTGTAGACAGGAACCCCACACCCACACTATCCACACACAGCTGGTCCCTGCTCTCCTAGGCTGCTCCCTCTCCTGCGAAGAGTCATCAACCCTCCCCCTCACAAGTCCTGTTGCACCGTGAGCATGAACACTAACTGGGTATTTTCCTGCATCTGAGACTAAGTCCTGGCCAGAAACTGGTTTCTGACACTCTCTTCTGCTTGAATCTCTATTTTCATCATCTTCTTAGGACATGGGGACTGGCTGTCCCCTCTCCAGAGGCACCTCAGAACACATTAGTACATCTGTGAATTAAAATTGATTTTTATGTTTCAGGTTTTTATTTTGTTAGTTAACTCGTCCTTCAACTCACGCAGTGCCCTTGCTGCTGTTGTTTTCATGGTGAGAATATTTAGGATTTACTGTCTCAGGGACTTGTAAGTACAGCACACTGTTGCGCATTAGATCCCAGAATTTCATCCTCTCACAACTGGGAGCTTGTGCCGTTGGACCAACATGGCCTTGATCCTCCAGCCCCCAGCCCCTAGAAGTCACAGTTCAGCCTTTTACAGGTGCCACGTACAAGTGATAGCATGTGGCATTTGTCTCTCTCTGTCTGGCTCATTTCACTTCGCATGATACCCTTAAGGTCCATCCATCCTATTGCAGATGGCAGAATTTCCTTCCTTGCATGGCTGAGTAATATTCCATTGTATTCATTTACCAAATCTGCTCTATCCATTCACCTGTCGATAGACACTTAGGTTGTTTTTGTGTTCTGGTGATTGTGAATAATGCTGCCGTGAGTGTGGGAGTACAGATATGGCTTCAAGATCCTGCTTTCATTTGCTCTGGATACACGCCCGGAGTGGCATTGCGGGCTCTCTCAGGGGTTCTATCTTCAATTTCTTGAGGGTCCTTCATACTGCTCTGCATCGTGGCCATATCAATTTCATTCCCGTCAACAGTGTACAAGGTCTCCCTTTTCTCCACACCCTCCCCGACACTGGAAGACCACCTTCTATGGGAGCCCTGCCAGCTCCAGGCATTATGTTTCTGATGTTGATGTACAACTGTTCGGCCATAAAGCTTCCCGGCTTCTGTCTCTCCCATGACCATGCTCCAGCTATATGTCAACCTATGCCGGACAGACCACCTACTGCCCATCACAACACTCTCTGAAGGCAGCATGACATCTGCCAGAGTCTGTTTGCTCTGGTGTAGAGAGGCCCACTTTTAATAGCCACTGCCAACGTCAGAGGGAGGGTCAGGTCCTGCGTTCCCAGACGACCTTGGGGAACACACCAAGGGCTTTGCATCTCTACTAGAACATCATTTCCATTAAGTGCTCATCTAATTGCTGGAATCTCAGGGGTCCGAGGACCCACACGTTTCTGAGGAAGTACTTTTTATCTTATGAACACCAATAACTAACAGAAATGGAGAAAGAAATGGCAACCCACCCCAGAATCTTGCCTGGAGAATTCCATAGACAGAGGAGCCTGGCGGGCTAGAGTCCACAGGGTCGCAAAGAGTTGGACACGACTGAACGACTATCACTCACTCACCCAACTAACAGAAATGGCTGTTTCATACAAGAATTCTCCATTTAGTGGGTAACTGCTATTCTATTCTGTCTGCAATTTCTCTTCTTTGGGTTAAACATCTCTACTTCCTTCCATTATTCCTCTTCACAAATGTCTCAGGTCCCTTCACTTCCCTGTTGACTTTGGAACATGCTTCCATTTATCTGTAATTTTCTCAAGCGCACTATGAACCAAACACAACACCACTGCAGGTTGGTTTCACCAAAGTGGAGTGAATGGAGTTCTAATTCCTCTTGTTTTGCAATGTTGGTGGCTTCTTTGAAATCAGTCACAGATGGCAGTGAATTGGAAGAAGCTGGCAAGAAAGAATCTGAGCTTTAAATACCAAGTACTCTAAGGTATATAACTACCAAACAGAACAAAACCAAAGTTATGATTTCTTATTATCATTTCTTAAAAAGGCATGTAAAGAAAGTTGTCAGTTACTCTGAGAAAGAGCTAAGCTAGTTTTGTGTAATAAGTCTGAGTAGATTAAGGTTTACTAGCTTTGTTGTTATTGTTTAGTTGCTAAGTCATGTCCAACTCTTGTGACCCCATGGACTGTAGCCCACTAGGCTGCTCTGTTCATGGGTTTCTCCAGGCAAGAATACTAGAGTGAGCTGCCAATTCCACCTCCAGGAACTTCCCTCCATAAAGTAAATGCTGGCTGAGTATATATTTTCAAACTATCTTCCTTCAAGTCCATATACACACATAAATTCGATTGTTAAAATAATACATCATCTGAATTCTGAAACTGTTCTCCTGCTTTTAAAGTGATGGACTGATGACTGGATGTGTGGCAAGGACTGAACTAATTAAATTGTCTGACCAAAGTGTGGTTTGGAGGCAGACCTATGTGTCCAATCGTTAACACAAACATTGGTATCATTTTTTGTGCTTTTAAGGTAGATTAGACTAAGAACCTCTTAGAAGATGCCCAAAAGGGAGATGAATGAAATAAAGAAGGTGTTGGGAAGGAAAATGGGCATGATGGGGAGATTCCGAGGTGGCATAACAAAGCTTAAACATGTTTACAGTCCTGACTGTCATTTTACACTGCGTGACATCTGGCCACATTATCTAGTTCATCTGAGTCCCAGCATTGTTATTTATGAAACAGGATTAATAAGTATTTTTGTTACATATATATATATTTTTTCACTTTAATGTGATGTGCTGTACAGTTTCCATCAGCACACACAGAAGAGCTGTGTACAACAGTCCTTCTCTGAAGAAAACCAGTATTTCTCTTCCCAACATCTCTCCTTAAAGATCCTGTGGACCTAGACACTCACCCTCCCCGCCCCACCCCCCACACACAGAGTCAGTTAAATGACTGCTGTTGACTGATCTGATGACCTGGCATCCTCCTGGATGAAGGTCCACACTCACAGAAGATATTATGAGTGATCCCCGGTTGTCAGTTGTGAAGAGTGTAGCCAGGAACTAAGTAAATGATATGTCCTAATTTCAACACACTGTTGGCTTTGGAATCCGGGCCAAGTTTTCATGACAAGTCTCCATCTGGCATCCCAGTCGTGCTGGTTTTCTGGATGGGAAAACATCCTGTCCAGGATCCCTTATGATCAAAAGAACTCAGCATGGGGATTAGCCTGTCAAAGAGAGAATGCACTGAATCCCACAGGGCGTAGGGTTGTGACAGGGCCATTGTGTGAGTCTGAGACAGGTTCAGTATTTTGTAGTGAATCTACTAATTCCACTTGATTCCTTTAATTATGATGGATGAGGGAGATTATATCTATGAGATAGTCTGCCCATTAACTTTTTGCATTCTGGCCAAGACTGTCTATCAAATACTTTTTCATGAGGATTTTTAGAAATACCTGCTCTTGAATGAGAACACAGAATGGAGAGTGAGAACACAATGGCGTGAGAGAACTTGGAGTCAGACACAGAGGATATGGAGCTGAGATCAGGTTTGCATGGGCAACTTGTAAGGTTCAAGGTAAGTCACTTCTCCCCCTTTAGCCTCCAGTTTTCTCATCTACAGAAAAGGGGTTACAAGATCCACCTCCAAAGATGCTGTAAGCATCTCATGAAGAAATATAAGTAATGTAACAGAGACCGAAATGGTAGAAGATTCTCAACAAGTGTTTCCTGGATCAAAGGCATGAAATGTTTCTCATAGGTGGTTTTTCAAAGAGCAGTAATTTTAAAAGTGAAAGTGTTAGTTGATCAGTCAGGTCTGATTCTTTGGATCCCATGGACTGTAACCCACCAGGCTCCTCTGTCCGTGGGATTCTCCAGCAAGAAGCAGGTGGCCATTCCATCTCCAGGGGATCTTCCCGATCCAGGGATCAAACCTGGGTCTCCTGCACTGAGGATGGATTCTTTACTGTCTGAGCCACCACCAAAAGCCCAACACCAACTTTATGACCCACTAACGGAAACAATGTTCAAATATCAGTTCAGATAGGAAAAGCTCTGTATAACTCTCAGGATTCTAGTTTTTCCATTTACATGGAATACATATCAGATCCTCTGATTGAAGGTGTCAAGCATCTGAAACAAAGAAGATAAAAACTAGAATTTTGTAATTCAAAATTTATAGAAATATATAAATGAAAAAGAAACCTAAGTAATTAAACTTTCAAATGATGTTTTCTGTAACTGTACAGAATTTATATTTCTACACTATAAGTTAAATTTAAAACTTCATGAAGATGTTTGGGACCCTGTGTGTATGTGTGTGAAACTAAGTTATGTATAGTTGTTACTACTGGTAGAAAGTAGTATTTTAAGATAATTCTGCTTGGCTTTGTAAAGTCAGATTCATTCAAGCTTGGGCTACTGCTAACATTTCCGTGTTTAATAAATGCTACCTTGTGAGACTATCAGATTATTTTGCAAACAACCAGGCTAACATCTCAGGGGTAAAAAAAGACAAACAGATAAAGGAAAGACGAGCAGCTTAACTGAGGTCAGGTGCTGACCCAGATTTTCTTAGTGAGCAAACACTGCTTCTGGGGAAAGACTTTGGTAGTTTGGAATTGGCATTAGGTCATTAAGGATAATACTAGGATAGTCATTTGTAACTTATTTTACAAAGAAATTTGCATGTACTGCACCTCAAGCAGATGTCAAGTACAAGAGAAGAGGCATAGTAACGAGGAAACTGTAAGTCAAGCATATGAGGTGAGGATGACAGTTGAGATTGAGATACAAGCATTCATGCATGTGGGCAGCAGGCTGTGGACCTATCTCTGATATCTGAATGTTTCTCTGAGGCTGTAGCCACTCTGCAGTGGATGCAGACACAGTCTGTCTCCTGTTGGGAGAAAGTGGTGATCAAAAGAAAGTTCACACTAATAAATGACACTTGTTTTTCTGTTTCTGACTTACTTTACTCTATATGACAACAGCATGTGAACTGTGAACTTCCAGATGTTCAAGCTGGATTTAGAAAAGGCAGAGGAACCAGAGATCAAATGGACAATATCTGCTGGATCATCAAAAAAGCAAGAGAGCTCCAGAAAAACATCTACTTTTGCTTTATTGACTACTCCAAAGACTTTGACTGTGTGGATCGCAAGAAACTGTGGAAAATTCTTAAAGAGATGGGAATACCAGACCACCAGACCTGCCTCCTGAGAAATCTGTATGCAGGTCAAGACTGGACGTGGAACAGCAGACTGGCTCCAAATCAGGAAAGGAGTACGTCAAGGCTGTATGTTGTCACCCTGATTATTTAACTTATATGCAGAGTACATCATGGGAAATGCCAGGCTGGATGAAGCACAAGCTGGAATCAAGATTGCTGGGAGAAATATCAATAACCTCAGATATGCAGATGACACCACCCTTATGGCAGAAAGTGAAGAGGAACTAAAAAGCCTGCATGGGTTTGGTTTGAAAGTTCATGAAGAGTTGGAGCCAAACTCAGCACCGCTGCAGCCCACAGGCCAGGCAAGCCCAGGATCTCAGGGGTGGTGGGGAAAGCATGGGCAGGCAGGACAGGGTGCAGAGGGAGGAATAAGGCGGGGCACAGAATAAAGGCCCCACCAGAGATAAGCTCCTTGAGCTGGTGGAACTGAGTTTCTCGATCTGACAACAGCAGGTGCATCCATAGTTTGTGGGACCTGAAACATAAACCATTTGGGGGGCCTCTGTTGAGAAGAAGCATTCACCATCAGGCTATGAAACTCGGTACAGGCCTGAAGAAGCTCAGTGACCGCACCTACACCTCAGCTCACAATCGAGAGGCTTCTGACAGAGGTGGTCAAAACCACACCAAGGGCTCAGAAGGGATCAGGGCTGAGTCTCAGGGAATCTCTCTTAGAGACCCCGAATTCGGGACTGTCTGGCGAGTCCTTCCCTTGACCATCGAACTCTGGAAGCCTGGGGCGCTCTGGGCACTCCAAGGGCGACACCCACTAATTCATCTCTCTCTTCCCACACCCTCTCTGGTCCTCTGACTCTTTCATTTTTGCTGCTGGCCCTCTGAGAATTTACTTGTGTTTCAAATTAGCCTTTAAAGGGATCTCTGATGTTTCTTTTCTGTTTTGGGAATTTTGCTGGTTGGTCTGCCTAGTTAAAACCATCTGCTTTCTTCTGGGTCATTATTAATAAAAAGGGAAATTTATGAGGCACATACTGTGTCCCTATTTGGCTGCTTCTCCACTTGGGCCCTTTCTGGAAAGTTTTCCAATGGTTTCATGGCCACTCTTTACTTAGGATTACTCATAATCCAATGAGCCTGGGGATACTTTAGGAGACTGAGTAGGAATACTTACGCTACTGTCTGAAAAGGGGAGCTCTTTACCCTAGTCTGCTTCACATGAAACAGCTAATATTGTCTACATCAATACCAATCTCCATGAAGTGAACAGAAAATATAACCAAAGGGAAAACCACTCGGAGTGGAGTCTGATCCCTCTTCCTTCCCCCTATGCCTCAAAACACACACACACAGAGACACACGCAGACAGAGAGGCAGACACACACAGAATACAGAGACCTGAGGGTAGCAGTGAGCCAGAAATACGTTACTACTAACACGACAGAGAATTAAAGGTCGCAGGAAGTGAACTCATGTCCCAATGGATGAAACACAATAAGGTTTTGAAGGAAGAATTCTACCTGGAAAGCATGGCTTTTACAGGGGAATGTGCATACGGATTGATTGACATTCCAACAGTGGAAAATAAATGAATGGAGTCTATAAAAGTCACTAATTCTGATTTTTTTTTTTTAAAAGAGCAAAGTAATATGCACAGGGGTGCATATTAATTAATTTTTAGTTTTGCATTAAGTGTTTTCCACAGATAGTTTCACATAATCCTCAGAACTGTGTATTATTATTTCCATTATTTAGCAGATGAGGAAATTGAAGCTTAGAAAAGATAAGTAAGCAAGAAAATAAGTCAAACTCACTCACTGAGCAAAAGTGACTCTGAGACTCCATTGCCTGGATGTCAGGGATTTTAAAAACCATTTTTGCCCAAGGAAGGCCAAGCACTTTGCAAAGATCTTGTCAAAATGATCAGTTGGAACTGAAGTTAAAAGCAGACTGGAGTTCAAGTATTTATGACATTCTGCTACGTTGCAGGTGGCACTTCAGAGGGAGGCAGGAGAGAACAGAAAAAGGGGTGAGGTTGCGGAAGGGTCACCATGCGTATGACACTTAGCGTTGTAAACCTCGAATCATTTTGTCTGAGGACTTGTCTTTCTTTCTCCCTTGGACCTTGGTTTTTCAGAAGAGGGCATCATCTTGCCTCTGTGTCCTGGCCAGTATCTGGCACAGAGAAAGAGGTCAATAATCACTTACTGAAGGCAGAGACACAAGAGGAAAAAAAGATTTTTTTGATCTGTAAGAACCCAAAATGGTAAAAACACAGCAGAAGAGGAAGACAAACAGGTTTTTCAAAATAAGTGAGGGAGGCAGGCACAAAGATACAAAAATGAGCACAGAGCTTAGCTATTTTAGGAGAAGCAAAGATAAAATCACCTTGGAAGGAACGATGAATGATGAGGTAAATGTGAAAGAAAAATGGAAAAATGTGGGTAAAACAATTATAAACTATTTGTCAGTGATTTCTACACATTGATTTCTACATACAAAAATTAGAAAACTTTTGTTACCCATGTTTTAAAAAACCCAATGTTATTTCTACCATAATATTCTTCAAGTGCCACTGATGGGAATCTTTTTGACCATGTTATGTAGAAGGCTAGAAGGCCACGTGTGATTAAAGGGCCTTCCCTGGTGGCTCAGACGGTAAAGAAACTGCCTGCAATGTGGGAGACCCTGGTTTGATCCCTGGGTTAGGAAGATCCCCTGGAGAAGGAAGTGGCAATCCACTCCAGTACTCTTGCCTGGAGAATCCCATGGAGAGAGGAACCTGGCAGGCTACAATCCATGGGGTCGCAAAGAGTCGGGAAAGACTAAGTGACTGACACTTTTACTTTCACTTTCATATGGTTAAAAGGAACACTTTGTGATTACTATGAGACTCTAATGTATAATAAAACTTTATTATCATAAGAGAGTCTTGAAAATTTTTAATGAGGAAGTTTATGCACTGAGTATATAAGCCTCAAATTCATAAGGCATAAGGCTCAATCTGAAGAAAGACGGGAATGACAAAACATTTACTATTTTTTTTTAAATTTTGAAATTTAAAATAAGTATAGACTTACAGAAGTTTCAAAAGTAGTATTGAGAGGTTCTGTGAACACTTCACTAAGCTTCCCCCAACAGCAGTCTTAAGTAACTACAATACTTTATCAAAATCAAATTGACATTGGCAAAATACAATTAATTAAACTATAGATACAACTCAGATTTCACCAGTTTTCATGCTGTTTTGAATGTTTGTATATGTAAAAATCACATTTTGAAGGTTATTACCTTCAGAAGACCTGAGGAATATAAATATGAGACACATGGTGGTCCAGCACACCATGGCTCATAGCTGTGGTGTGGCAAATTGGTCATCTGAGGAGGCCTTACAAATAGCTGAGAAAAGAGAAGTGAAAGGCAGAGGAGGAAAGGAAAGATATACCCAACTGAATGCGGAGTTCCAAAGAATAGCCAGGAAAGATAAGACAGCTTTCTTAACTGAACAATACAAAGAAATAGAGGAAAACAATAGAATGGGAAAGACTAGAAATCTCGTCAAGAAAATTGGAGACACAAGAAAACATTTCATGCGAAGATGGGCTCAACAAAGGACAGAAATGGTATGGACCTAACAGAAGCAGAAGATGTTAAGAAGAGGTGGCAAGAATACACAGAAGAACTGTACAAAAAAGATCCTCATGACCCAGATAACCATTGTTGTGTGATCACTCTAGCCAGACATCCTGGTATGAGAAATTAAGTGGAACTTAGGAAGCATCACTACGAACAAAGCTAGTGGAGGTGATGGAATTCCAGTTGAGCTATTTCAAATCCTAAAAGATGATGCTGTGAAACTGCTGCACTCAATATGCCAGCAAATTTGGAAAACTCAGCAGTGACCACAGGATTGGAAAAGGTCAGTTTTCATCCCAATCCCAAAGAAGGGAAATGCCAAAGACTGCTCAAACTACTGTACAATTGTGTTCACTTCATATGCTAACAAGGTAATGCTCAGAATCCTTCAAGTTAGGCTTTAGCAGTATGTGAACTGAGAGCTTCCAGATGTACAAGTTGGGTTTACAAAAGGCAGAGAAACCAGAGATCAAATTGCCAACAACTGGATTCTTGGATTGGATTTCAGTAGATCATAGAAAAAGCAAAGAAATTCCAAAAAAAAATTTACTTTTGCTTCATTTAGTTAGGTTCAGTTCGGTCACTCAGTTGTGCCTGACACTTTGTGACCTATGGACTGCAGCTTGCCAGGCTTCCCTGTCCATCACCAACTCCTGGAGCTTGCTCAAACTCATGCCTATTGAGTCGGTGATGCCATCCAACCATCTCATTCTCTGCTTCATTGACTACACTAAAGCCTTTGACTGAGTGGATCACAACAAACTGTGGAAAATTCTTCAAGAGATGGTAATACTGGAATGCCTTTCCTACATTCTGAGAAATCTGTATGAAGGTCAAGAAGCAACGGTTAGGACTGGACATGGAAAAATGGATTGGTTCAACAATGGGAAAGGCTGTATATTGTCACCCTGCTTATTTAATTTCTATAAAGAGTACATCACGCAAAATGCCAAGCTGGATAAACCACAAGCTGGAATCATGAATGCTGGGAGAAATATCAACAAGCTCAGATATGCAGATGATACCACTCTAATGTCAGAAAGTGAAGAGGAATAAAGAGCCTCTTGATGAGGATGAAAGACGAGAGTGAAAAAGCTGGCTTAAAACTCAACATTCAAAAAATGAAGATTATGGCCTTCGGTCCCATCACTTCATGGCAAATAGATAAGAAAAAAGTGGAAACAGTGTCAGATTTTATTTTCTTGGGCTCCAAAATCACTGTGGATAGTGACTGCAGCCACAAAATTAAAAGACACTTGCTCCTTGAAAGAAAAGCTATGACAAACCTAGACAGTGTATTAGCAAGCAGAGATACCACTTTGCTAACAAAGGCCTGTCTAGTCAAAGCTATGATTTTTTCAACAGTCATATATAGATCTAAGACTTGGACCATAAAGGAGGCTAAGCACTGAGGAATTGATGTTTTTGAACTGTTGGTGCTAAAGAAGACCTGTGAGGGTCCCTCAGACAGCAGGTAGATCAAACCAGTCAATCCTAAAGGAAATCAGTCCGGACTACTCACTGAAAGGACTACCGCTGAAGCTAAATCTCCAATACTTGGGCCACCTGATGCAATGCACCAACTCACTGGAAAAAACCCTGATGCTGGGAAAAATTGAGGAGAAAGGGGCAATAGAGGATGCGGTTGTTGGATGGCATCATCAATGGACATGAGTTTGAGCAAACTCAGGGAGATAAATGAATGTCAGGGAAGCCTGGAGTGTTCCAGTCCATGGGGTTGCAAAGAGTCAGATAGGACTTCGTGACTAAACAATAACAAAAACAAAGAGGCCAAAGTCAGTAAAAATTTAACATGTCGGAAAACAGCTTTTTTCCTTAAAAAAGGGGTATCAAGTGACAGAAACATAGGAACATTTGTTTTATTGAGGAAATGCAAATTATTTGAAATAAATTTCTATGGACATAGAGGTACAGATATTAAGGAAAAAAGTTATCATTAAGATCATTACTTCAAACACAGGGCGATCAGATTGCAGCTATAAAAGAGAACTTTAAAAGGCTCATGGACTTCTACATTTTCATAGCTGTTAAAATGTGTATTCATAAACAACAAGGTTCTTCTGTATAGCACAGGGAACTGTATTCAGTGTCCTGTGATGAACCATAATGGAAAAACATATGAAAAGAATATATATGTTTAACTGAATCACTTTAATGTATAGTAGAAATTAATATACTTAAATCAAGTGTACATCAATAAAATAAAATTTTAAAACTTTCTCTGCCAAGCTACAAAATGTCTACACTTTGTTCTTTCCAGCATAGCCCACCTTCTGCCATAGAAACTGAACTTGTTTCCTCAACCTTCTTTGCATTGAGTCACGGACATGCAATCCAACTCTGACTGACAGAAGTGAAAGGAAAGTGTGCTAGAGGGCATTCCAGGAAAGAATATCTATGGATTAAAAATGGAGAGAAAGAGATTGAGAAACAGGAAAAAGAGATAAGAAGCCCTCTCCCTCTTCCTGCTATTTATGTTCTTTGAGGACAAGATGCCCGGATATTCAGCAGCCATCTTGCCACCATGAGGTGAGGACTAGAGAGTCACAGAGAAGCTGAATCCCAGGTTCTGTCAACTGAACTAACTTTGGATATAGACTGTCTGTGAACTTCTTGTTTGTGACCAAATAAAATGCTATGGTTTTGGTCAATTATGGACAGACAAAGCACTTTGACTGATTCAGTTGCTAAGACCTCTGGACATGCAGTAGCACTTACTGAACAGTTACCAACACGGCACTAAACAGTCCCAACAGGTCACTGTGCCCTTTATTCAACATCCCCTCCAACAAATTGCTTCTTGAATACATGGACTATAAATGACCAACAGCCAAGAATGAGCCAATGAATGTCAGTTCCATCTTGGAGATAGAAAAGAATCCAGAAGGAAGTTTTGTTTTTATATACTCAAGGAGTTTATGGTTTGGGAAGTGTTGGTGTTGAAGGCAGATGTGAAATGGAAATGGAGTGATAAAAAAGAAAAAATGTCAATGTGCATCTGAAGGCTGTTTGTTTGCAAATATATTCAATGGCTAAATATATGTTTCAACCACAGAATCTAGAAATATTAGAGATGGGCTCTATCTTGAAAGTGAAAGGCCATTTTCTGGCTTTATGGTTATAAACGATTAGGTGTGTATGTTACAAAGTGATAACTGACATCCACATTAAGTGGGTCTGTGATGCTTCCTTTCCCCCAAAAGGAGGAAAAGAGGATAGGAGATTCTGTAAATGTAGGGAAGCCACTCCAATTTGGATGAGCAATGGTACTTCTCTTCAGGAATGCTGTTCTTGCAATTTCACCAAATGTTTGCACTCTCTTGGAGAAAGAAGTTGAATGTATTGAGAAAGGGTGGTTTAAGGCCATTAATCTTAGATGATGCTGTAGAGAAGCAGGACACAGCCACCATTCTTCAGTGGCTGTCATGCACCTAATAAGCAGAGATATTTTCACGATGGCTGGCAAAGCTACCTTATATATATTCGATACAGAAAAATTATAAACTATAGATCACTATTAAATCACCATCACCACCAACAAAAAAAGTTATCTATGACTTCTCTTGTGGCTCAGTTGGTGAAGAACCCACCTGCTGTGCAGAAGACCCAGGTTTGGTCTTTGGGTCAGGAAGATCCCCTGGAGAAGGAAATGGCAACCTACTCCAGTATTCTTGCCTGGAGAATCCCACAGACAGAGGAACCTGGTGGGCTACAGTCCAAGGGACCGCAAAGAGTCGGACATGATTGAGCTACCATCACCTCCACCATCACCACAGAGCTGTATTTGAAAACTTTTTCGATTCCCAAATGAATTTTTCAAAGCAAAAGAGTATTTCAAAGTTAAACTCCATAAGAAAATTATAGATTAATTTTATTCTGATCTATCATACATACATAGTTCTGCTAGCCATGGTTCAACTCAAATTCTTCTTTTTGCTAGTTCCCCAGACTCTCAAGTCCTTACTGTCTGGTTTCCTTTCTTGACTAATCATTTTCCACTCAACTACACTTTCCTCAGTCATTGCTGTGTGATGCAAGTTCTATGAGGCAGAGTTTTGTGCATTTTGTTCTCTTAAATGCAGCCCAAGGGTTCACCCAATGCCCAGCCCACAGTTGGCTTTCAGGTGTTTATTGAATAAATTAAGGGATTTATTTTATCCTCTAGTTAAATTGCAAACTCTTTGAGAGTGGGATCCATGTAATTCTGTATCATCTCCTGCACTCATTGTGGTGGACACTGAGGAAATAATTGTTAATAAGCAGGTTGAATGATGCAAAACGCATGGAGAGAATTCCCATTATTTCAGGTGATAAGCCAGTGTCCTGGTCAACAAAACCACCATTGTTTTCTCTCCCTGGACTTGTAAATATACAACAAATGCAAGTTATTCACCAGGCAAATGCCTATTTATACTCTAAAATTTTAGCTTTATGCTGAAACCAAAAGGCAAATTATCCAGGTCAATATGGCGACAATTGCAAACACTCCACCTTATAAACATATTTGATACTTAACGTGGAATCCACCAGGATGAGAAGTGCACAGAGTCTCTGCCAGGCAGAGTTGCAAAATCACAAACTGACCTTAACAATCAAGGGAAAGTTATGACTGACTGTGATCTTTCAACATTTTTCTCAAAACATTCAAAACTCTCTCCCCATCAGTTATAAAGGTAAAGAGAAATAAAAAAGAGTAAATCTTGTTTTTTAGTATCAGTTCAGTTCAGTTGCTCAGTCATGGCCGACTCTTTGCAACCCCATGGACTGCCGCACGCCAGGCCTCCCTGTCCATCACCAACTCCTGGAGCCTGCTCAAACTCCTGTCATGCTTTTTTAATATACTATAATTTAAAACCCTAGAAGGACTTCCCAGGTAGCTCAATGGTTAACAATCTGCCTGCCAAGCAGGAGACTTGGATTCGGTCCCCGGGTCTGGAAGATCCCCTAGAGAAATGAATGGCAAGCCACTCCAGTATTCTTGCTTGGAGAAGTCCATGCACAGAGGAGCCTGGTGGGCTACAATCTATGGGGTCACAGAGTCAGACAAGACTGCCCGACTAAACAATAACAACAACAGAACCTGAGAAATGACAATTAAGGTGTCTTACTTCATTGGAAAAAAACACGAGCAGTTTGAATAGTTTCTTCCTGTTTCTGCTGGAAACACATCATGCCAGCTGGCCTGGGCAGGGCCTCTTAAGAGGAGTGCCCTTGGCAATGAACTTATCTGTCACCTCTGAGAGGTAACATGGGCAACTGGGTGTGTGTGTATGCGCTAAGGATGCTTACGATCTACTTGATAAAGTTTAAAAAAAAATCATAAAAAGAGAGTTGCAGGCGCTGGACACCTCCTCACTGGAGCTCCCCAGGGTTTCCCAGGTGGTACTAGTGGTAAAGAACCAGCCTGCCAATGCAAGAAATGCAGGAGATGTGGCTTCAATTCTTAAGTTGGGAAGATCCCCTGGAGGAGGACATAGCAACCCACTTCAGTATTCTTGCCTGGAAAAACCCATGGACAGAGGAGCCTGGTGGGCTACAGTCCATAGGGTCACAAAGAGTTGGACATGACTGAAGTGACTTAGCATGCATGCATGCATGATCTTCAGGGGGAGCATCTGTCCCTGGTCTCTCAAACCCCAGCATGAAGCGGGCTGTGAACAGTCACACTGCCTGGGGCAGTGTGGAGCCACTTGCACACTGGCTGTGGGGACTGATGCATTGCAAGGGAGTGGCTTTGTGCACATTCTCTCCTCTTGCTGCAGGTAAATGCTCCACCACCTACATCCTTGTCTGTTCTCAAGGATCTTGAATCCTGCACTGGCCTTTCCCTGGGTGGCACTTACCTGCCTTCTAACCTTGGCCACATTGCCTGGGCCACCCAGTGGATGGTGAAAACATGTACAATATGGAAAAAAAAGCATCTTTTCTATGCCTTGGAAAATCATTACATTGCTTTCTGGGTTTGAGTCAGTGGCCAACATTTTTGTCCTTTGCACTTGCATGGAATGAAACATGGAGAATTCCTTTAACATGAATGTTGTTTGCTGGTCTCACTTTCTCTGGATCATCTTCATCCTTTCCACACCCTCCCACCTTCCTCCTGTAGGTTGACAGTCTTGCTTTCCTGAAGTTTACATGGAACGGGGAGGCATCAACAATCCCACAGTCAGCTATTTCTTCCATAATTCCACTTATGTTTGATTTGAATTTCACTCTTGGCATTATTACTTTTTATTGCTTGGCTGGATTTTCATTTTTGTTGATATTTTTATTGCTTAGTTTCACACATATACATGCACACATGTATATATTATATATGCTTTGCAGTCCAGGATTTGGTAAAACTATGATCAACTTACTTTATTATTACTTTTTCTTAAATTATACATCTTCCAACTATGTAAGAACTTTTGTCTAAGTGACTAAAATTCACGTAGTGAATCTTTGAAATTTTTAAGGGAAGAGGGCTCCCTAAATGTCATCATGCATCTTGAAGCATTATTGTAACAACAAAAAATTCAATAAGTAGGTACATACAAGAAAGGTTGTGATCTAAACCAAAGTTTCAACTGTATTAACTTTTCCAAAGACATGTCCTTAGAATTCCTGAAGAGGATGACGAAAGAAGCCAAAGATAGAAATGATAGAATTTTTACAGAAAAAGAGATGCCGTTTGTATGCAGCTGTGTCTAATAAACATACTTAAGATGCTCATTCAAAATCAAAACAGTTAGTGTGTACACTTTCCTCAATTCATGAAGAACCAAACCCCTCATTTTAGCTTCTTTGGGGAGGAATAAATATGAATTACAAACTGTAAACTGGATCCTATCTTATTAGTTAATCAAATCTCAAGGTAAACTCAGATGTACTGACAAATTCAAAGCAACATTTTTAGTTAAGATTTTCAGAAGATAGGTCTTCAGTTAAAATTTACTTTCTCATCTATACCAGAGGCTGAACTCTGCATGGTGAATTTTCTCTCTCAGTTGGTAGCATCCATGATTTCTACAGTTTAATATGCTCCTCATTCAAAACTACTTACTTCCAAGTGCTTGGTTTCCATAATAGTGTTTATTTCCCCTTGTCTAACAAGAGCTAAAATTTCACCAGAGTGCCTTTCCAGACTACATTAAGCCATATGAATATTATAGCCTTATTGGAATAACAGGAAATATTTAACCAAACTTAATAACTTACTTGTATTCTCTCTTTGTCTAGATCATGGTACATAAAATTAAGACCTACTGACTTTGAAGTGAATTTTATGTGTATGTGTTAGTATCCATATAATTAGAAATAAAGATTACCTATCTTTATTTGAATTGTTTTATTTCTAAAATCCAGTAGTTTAGTAAAATAATGTGTTTAATGAAACTAAGATTTGATGAAAATTTTCCTAGTTTCTAGTTAATTTTTATCAGCCATTTTATGCTCCTTAAACTTTTACATTTCAAATAGTTTTACCTTATTTTGTTTAAAATGTTGGATCTTTAAAAATATTTTGGTTTCCCAAGGCATAGATTCGTATTTTCCTATCAAAAACATGAACTTGATTTGAATGTTTAATCCTGGTGAGGCTTAGTGAGAATATAATAATTTTCACTGGGTGAGGCTTGGTGCTATTTCTTTTCTAACGCTTGATAATTGATGATAAAACAATAGCCGCTGATGAGTGAGTGCTTATGTGGCACTTTTCTGTTCCTCTGAATGAAGGAAGAGTGTCATTATCCATGGTACAAAGTGTCAATATCAAGAGCCGTTGCTCAATGAGGCCCGGGACATTGAAAATGACAATTACGTCTTTTCTTCCTCAAGGCCATTTAATTACAATGGAAAAATTGTGAATCCATAAATGAGAATTCTCATCTGGCATGTTAAAATTAATCTCCTTACTCTGATCACATATATGTAACATGCTTTTTTGTGTTATATATATATTTCTTTATCTACAGATATACACACACATATATTTTTTCTGTTGCCAATTTCTCAGCAAATCTTTTAGACATAACTTCTGCACACTTTGACATTATAACAAGGTTGGATAGAACACACGATCCCTTAGAGGACTGAAATATGATAAAAGAATCCTTTAACCTTTATTCACACAAGTATTCTCTCTTTAAAGAATCAATCATAGACACTGGAAACTGTTTGGATTACTTAAAAAAAGACTTTGACAGAATTTTAGAGTAGCATTGAATGTTTTTTATATGTACCAATACATATTAATGGTAAAAAGAGACATTTGCCTCAATTAAGGCTGCATAATTTCCTGAGTATTGCCACCATGGACAATATTCTGATCATCTCATATTGAGTGTTGTCTCAGTAAAGTATGATTAAAAGTATTCTTCGCAGACTTCCCTGGTGGTCCCGTGGTTGTGAACCTGCCTGCCAATGCGGAAGACACAGGTTTGGTCTCTGGTCTGGGATGATTCCACGTTCCACAGGGCAACTAAGTCAGTCAACTAAGTCACAACAATTGCTCAGTCTATGATCTAGAGCCCATGCTCTGCAACAAGAGAAGCCACTGCAATGAGAAGCCTGCACGCCGCAACAAGCAGTAGCCCCTGATCACTGCAACTAGAGAAAGCCCATGTGCAGAAATGAAGAACCAGGAGAGCCAAACATAAATCAATTAAAAAAAATACTCTGTGCATTACAGTAGCTGGTTAACTTGAAATTTTAGTACAATCAGATTGAAAGATATCATTTATTGAAATTCATACAACTTTCCCTCCTCTTTTTCTAGCTTTATTAGTTGGCACAGGTTGCTTTTGTACTGCATTGTAAAAATCTGTATTACATGTTAGGAGAACTCATTTAAGAATTCAATTTAAATCCCAAATGTAATGTTGCATGCAGATTTTTAAAAAAGCACTCGTATTTCTGTTTAGCAGGTCACTGTAACCTCCCTGCACAGACAGCTCACCACCCTCCTGTCTGAGTGGTCCTGGCTGGAAGCAGGTGACACAAAAGGCACATTCATTCCATCCAGGAAGCATAAAGTAAGTTATGCATGTTATTTTACTTTAAGATTTTAGTGTATATATGCAACTACACATTTCTCTAAAGTGTCTCTGTTTCACAAGAAACATGGGAATATACCGGGCTTCCCAGGTGGTGCTAGTGGTAAAGAACCCACCTGCCAATGCAGGAGACATGGGTTCAATCCCTGTGTTGGGACAATCCCTTGCAGGAGGGCATGGCAACCCACTCCAGTGCTCTTGCCTGGAGAATCTCATGGACAGCGGAGGCTGGTGGACTATGGTCCATAGTGTCACAAAGAGTCAGACAAGACTGAAGTGACTTAGCAGGCAGGCACGGGAATATATAAAACTGAAAATAAGCAGAAATTGAATTGTGGGGCTGGAAGCACTGCTTGAAAAGTTCCCACTAATGGGTGACTTTGGTCAGCTGCATCTAGATTGAGAACCCTGATCTTCGCTGAAGGTTGCTCTTTTCTGTGAATGTTGACTAATCTTCATTTCTGCTGCTGAACACAAGAGCACAGATGTCTGACTGGGTTGCATATCAGCCAGGCTGCCCCCCAGAATGGCACAAAAATTATATGCCAACCTGAAACCTACATTTGAAGCACATTTTTCAGTGTTGCCTGAGACCCTACTTGATGTCAGATTAGAAAGAAGGCTTAGAATCAATCAATCTCAAAGCACTTTTTACAGGTTTGAAGGTACAATATTGTCCTTTCCTCATTTTTACTAAAGTCTATCAGAAGGAGAAGGGTAAACTGATATGAAGAATCATTAGAGAGAGACATTCACCCAATAACTTTGTTATGATAGGCCAGTGGGATGTGCTGTTTTTGAGGTGTGTATACCCCCACCTTGGACACATTCTAGCTACCACCTTGATGTCACTAGACATGAAGTTGGAAAAACGTTAGCCTGTAACCAAATTTCCCTTCACAGGGATATAATAAGGAACTTAGACAAGAAAATCAGGGTTGGGCGAGTTTCTGAATACTTATTAATTTTGCTTTAAATGTATTTTATGTATAAATTGATATAGTTAATATTTAATATCATGTGTGGTTGCCAACTTGCTCACATGCATGCATGCTCAGTCACTCAGTCGTGTCCGACTCTTTGTGACCCCCTGGTCTGTAGCACGTTCGGCTCCTCTGTCCAGGGGATTCTCCAAGCAAGAATACTGGAACAGGCTGCCACTTCCTCCTCCAAGCGATCTTCCCAACCTGGATATCCATCACACGCATTTTCTACACTGGCAGGAGGATTTTTTACCACTGAGCCACCTGGAAAACTCCAACTGGCTCACAAAATTCCTAAAAATTTAACATTCAGCCCCTCCTAGTTGTTGTGATCCAAGTTTAGCACATCGCTGGGTAGGGAGACTTTTATTATTTCATTTTATACAAATATAGTGAAGCGTGTCTTAGACTTAAATTCTTGTTTGCATTCTTTATAGTTTTTGTTCCAGAGTTCATTGTAAACATTATTAGAAAAGTCACAGAGGAACTTGATATTTACTAATGAATTTTTCCTGAAGCAAAACAAGAAATGAAAGGGAGAACTAATTATCCAGCAGTACTACATATATGTCTATTTATACAAGCAGTGTAAAGCCACCACTTCACTATAGCTTTAGTCCATAATTTATCTACTATGGAGAAATACAGATTAATATGGTGACAGCTTATCTTCACTGATCTACATTTGAATATAAACTATGTTCTGGAAAAAGCATATTAACTATTTTCAAGGAAACTATAAAATATAATTTTATAAAACTATTCATAAATATTCTTAACTTTATTAACATGTATAGATACCTTTTAAAAAGTGTTAATTTCTCCCTACAGTATTTACAGAATAATTTTTATTTTATGTAAATAACTATGGTGAGTGGAGAAAAATGAATGTGTTTCAAATTGGTTCAATATGTTTCAAAAATGGGGCTTTGCTGGTTGCTTAGTGGTAAAGAATTTGTCTGCAATGTAGATTCAATCCCTGAATCATGAAGATCCCTTGGAGAAGGAAATGGCAACCCACTCTAATATTCTTGCCTGGGAAACCCCATGGACAGTGGAACCTGGTAGACTACAGTTCATGAGGTCACAAACAGTTGGACATGACTAAAAACAATAAAATAAAATCTGCCATCTACCTAGGGTAAGGGCATATATTTTGCCATAAACATGCCAATTTACTCAGAAAGTCACCATTTCCATAAATTGCAAGCAATGGCAATAATAATGCAGATATTAAGAAAGCAAATGGGAATAAAGCTTTACCCAGAGAATTATGACATATTATAAATTGAAGGACCAGTAACCAGACTTGATTAGCTCATGGGAGTCTTTGTTGAATTGGTCCCAGATTAACAGCTGGAAGCGAGCTCTGGCCCTGACTGTTGAGTGCTAATTAATACTGCTCACTGTCAACACTCATTACAAGAGGCAAAAAAATTGTATTTTTCAAAAAGTGTCACTGAACTAATAATTTCAGATGGATGTTGACAACCTTAAATAGCGAGGTTTTTAGCAACTTAAGAAATAAATTTGCAAGATTTTAGCAAGTCTATTAAAAATGTGCATATGAATTATTTTCTAAAGTTTGAACTACTTGAAAGGTGACAACAATATGATCTTTAACCTGATAATACATCATTTTAATGCTATGACATCTTCATTTGTTATGGAATTTAATAGGACTTTAAAAATTATTAATTTCAATTATATATGGACTAACTTGTAAGTGATCAACTACTTTTGGGTTTTGAACATCTTCAAAAAAATCTTCCTGAACGTAAGGAATACCTGTTGGTCAAAAAGAAAGTGCTTTTTATTTTAAATGTATAATGAATCATGAAGATTTGAGGCACTTTATTCAAAAGGGACAATAGAGATTAGGAGACACTTAGTCTATGTAAAACAGAATTTGATCTTTGCAGCCTTATCTTCTATTGGGCCATGAATCATGGATGTGTATTAATAAAAGGCATATCAGCTGTCGCGGGATGAAATAGCCCCAGGCAAGCATCTCCCAAACAGGAAAACCTGGCTTATTAGAGAAGTTCTGGATGCGGGCTGTGGCCTGGAAAGGCTGCACACTTTGGTGTTTACGTAACACATTCATCTGAGGATTTCACAAACTTTGCAAACACACACTTGTCAATTTTCACAGCATCTCCAGGAAGCAGACAGTGTAAAAGAGGATCATTCACACAAGAAAGCCGTATGGGCAAGAGCCACACAGGAGGTGAGCTTGTCAGGAGTCACTGTGAAATTGATAGAGTGATTTTTCTGTGCATACAGTAGGTGCTCAATAAATACCAGTAATGGAGCTGAATCAGAGCCTGAGCTAAGTAGTCATGGCTCTCCCTCTTTCTCCTCTTCTCTCCCTTCCTTCTTTCCTCCTTTTTTCTTATTTTCACACTATGAAAGTTAATTATTTTTTGCTCAAGGGCTCATAGTGCAAGCAGTAAACCAAGTGTGACCTTTGATTCCATGAGAAAACCAGCAAAAGTCCTCGAAAAGCATACTCAGCAGACCGATATATTTAGATGCAGAAAAATGTTCTTAAATGTTAGTGTTTGAAATTCTGATTGTTTATTATAAATTCAAGGATGTGGAAACCCTGGGGTTGTCTGTGAATCTTTGGAAATAGATCTCCCATGGGTGGGGATGAGGAAGCTCCTGAGCAGGCGAAGAGGACACAGCAGGGTCAGTGGTTGGTCAGGGGACTCTCCCACTGCTGAGGAAGGGCTGTCCTGAGAGTGATGGAAATGCAGTTTCACCATCTGATTTTAGAATTGCGGAGTCTTCCATCCCCTCTCCTTGGCCCCTTTCCTCAGAACCTGTCTGTTGGGCATTTGGTGTTAACTCCTGTCTCACCATCAGGGTTTCACATGCCTGTGTAGAGCTTCACGGCATTACCTTAAGACTCACTTGTGCTTTCCACAGACCTGTTTGAGAACAATGCCTCTGGAGGAACCTAGAAGCATCTGCCACATCTTACACATTTTAACAGCATCGATCCTGGATCATTGTTCTTCCATTTACTTGAGTATTTAATGATTGCTTTGGGAACACTTAGATTTAATAGTTCAAATTTCAAATTCTGTTGGATATCTGGCTAGTTAAATTGGACCACTCTTCTTCCTTCTTTCAGTCAATACATGATTGGCTGTCTTACAGTGGAGCAGGCTCAGAAAATATATTTAATCTCACCTATCAGATAGCTGAAGTCAGGAAGGGTGTTCTTATAAGCTGTGTGCTGCATTTTCCTTTGGGGGGATGGATTATTTGAGTTGCAAAGCCAGGTTAGAATACGCCTTTCTTAATTCCTTCTAGAGAAAATTTCCATCCATTAGAAAGAAAAATTTATTTCTAGTCTTGTTAACTAAGTACATCTATGATGAATAAATCAGCACTGATCAGTGTAAATGTTTATTAATATTATTAATACAAACTTTTCACTACTGAATTTTATGAATATTAGAAGTTTGTCCTGAGAGTTTTTCATGAGTTTTTCATGAGGTGGCCACACTGGCCCTTCAAGTGGTCAGCAAATCTCACAGCCCCAGTGTCCTTGGCCCCTCCTGAACACAGGCTACACTGCTTTCAGATTCTTCCACTGAAACTGGGTGATTTTCCCTGGGGGGGTTATCTTTCCTTTCTTCTCTATAGAGACACAATACCAGAAATTCATGGTTCTCCTCAGATAGTCCCTGCTTGTGACGATATATTATACTGGTTATACAAGTAAGTTTAATTTAAAATTCTATTGCTATTTCTAAGCTATATCTTCCTCTAAAGAAGGAGCTGGCATTCTTTCTGCATTTCAGAGATGGTTTGCAAGTCTCCGCTGACTCACTGGTGAAGAATGTGGGTGGGGGGACAGAGGCATTTCTTGGTGGCAGAATTCAGCTGTATTTTCCTTCTTTAGAAGTTTCTTAATCTCTAAAATATACAAGCAACTAATGCAGCTCAATATAAGAAAAACAAATAACACAATAAAAAAAAAAATGGGCAGAAGACCTAAACAAACAGTTCTCCCAAGAAGACATACAGATGGCCAACAAACACAGGAAAAGATGCTCAACATCGCTCATTATTAGAGAAATGCAAATCAAAACCACAATGCAGTATCACCTCACATGGGTCCTAATGGCCATCATCAACAAGTCCACAAACAATAAATGCTGGAGAGGATGTGGAGGAAAGAGAGCCCTCTTACACTATTGGTGGGAATGGAAATTGATACAGTCACTATGGAGAACAGTGTGGAGATGACTTTAAAAACTAGGAATAAAACCACCATATGACCCAGCAATCCCACTACTGGGCGTACCCCCTGAGAAAAGCATAATTCAAAAAGACACATGCCAAAAAAAGAAAAAAGAGAGAAAGGAAAACACATGAACCTCGATATTCATTTCAGCACTATTAACTATAGCTAAGAAATGGAAGCAACCCATTGATAGATGAATGGATAAAGAAACTGTGGTACATATATACAATGGAATATGACTCAGCCATAAAAAAGAAGACAATCGAGTCAACTATAGTGAGGTGGATGAACCTAGAGTCTATCATACATAGTGAAGCAAGTCAGAAAGAAATAAACAAATATCATATATTAACGCATATATATGGAATCTAGAAAAACAGTACTGATGAACCTTTTTTGCTGGGCAGGAATGGAGACACCAAGGTAGAGAACAGATTTGTGGATGCAGAGGGGAAAGGAGAGAGGGGGACACATTGAGAGAGTAACAGTCACATATATACACTGCCATATGGAATAGACAAGACAGCTAGCGGGAAGCTGCCGTGTAGCCCAAGGAACTCAGCTCAGAGCTCTATGATGACTTACAGTGGCGGGGCGGGGTGGTGGTTGGAGGAAGGCTCAAGAGGGACAGGATATAAGTACACAGATAACATTCATTTTGCTGAAGAGCAGAAACCAACACAACATCATAGAGCAACTATATTCCAATTAAAAATAAATTTAAAAACAAAATAGTTTCTTTGTGGGGTGCAAATGTTAGAGGTGAATCACGTGGCAAACTGCCATGAGCTAGCACTTTTCTGACATCTGGCCCAGGACAAGAATTGAGATCCATGAAGAAATTGGGGGTGCCATCTCATTGGGAGATAAAATAAGGGGAGATTGATGGGGGCCTAATAGGAAATGGCAACCCACTCCAGTATTCTTGCCTGGAGAATCCCAGGGATGGAGGAGCCTGGTGGGCTGCCGTCTATGGGGTCGCACAGAGTTGGACACGACTGAAGCGACTTAGCAGCAGCAGCAGCAATAGGGGTTCAGAAATCAAACTTTCTACTTCTAGGTTTTGCTAAAGACCCACTGCCTTTTTCTGGTAAAATCCTTCACTCTCCCCCTTTTCACTAAATCACTGTGCCACCTTCTTACCATCCCCACCAAGACTGAACTAGAGGGCAAGGGGTTTCCCAGGAACCCCGACCTTGTAACAGCCTGGGAGGGGGACAATCAGTCTCTTCCCCGCCTCCTTGCCCTTCGCTCCAGCCCTGAGTTTCCAGCAGGGAGCAGACCTCCAGCAAGGCACGGGTTTTCACACTTGGATCTTCAAAGAATGAGGCCCAGATAATATACATGTTTCAATGCTGTTCTCTTGAAACATCCCACCCTCGCCTTCTCCCAGAGTCCACAAGTCTGTTCTATACATCTGAGTCTCTTTTTCTGTTTTGCATATAGGGTTATCGTTACCATCTTTCTAAATTCCATATATATGTGTTAGTATACTGTAATGGTCTTTATCTTTCTGGCTTACTTCACTCTGGGTGGAGAGGGAGGTGGGAGGGGGGACCGGGATGGGGAATACATGTAAATCCATGGCTAATTCATTTCAATGTATGACAAAAACTACTGTAATGATGTAAAGTAATTAGCCTCCAACTAATAAAAATAAATGGAAAAAAAAAAAAGAATGAGGCCCATTTTGGTCTTGTTGAATAAACTCATGTATCCAAATGACCAGGAACCCGACCAGGGCTTCCAACTGAGTGGACTAAACCTTTAGAGCAATTCCTTCATTGCTCAAAATGATTTGGGAAGTGATTAAAGTAAAGTGTGACCGAATCCCTATGAATACCTTGGCTCAGCACATTTTCACCCTGAGAGGATGAATCTGACTCTTTTCACAGCCAGATGTCATCCAGAGCTAACTCTGGGTGAGGAAGCTGACCACGCAGGGGGAGTCTTTTTAGTTAGAAAATACGGTGGGAATAGAAAGCCACTTGGCTAAGTCATGTGCATTTGTGACCTGCATGCTGACTTAAAGTCAGGCCCCAAGAAGAGTGCCATAGCTGTTCTGAGAATCAGTGGCAGCACTGGTACAAGATGAGACCAGGGGTCTGTTCTGAGCCTGTATAAGCATAAAACCAATGACCTGTAGCATTTGTTTGAAAACAAGCCTTGTCACTTTACTGTCATACATACTCTGCTGTTGTTTGATGTCTTCCTCTAGGCATCTTCCTCTTCATTTATTTATTGGCTCATTTAATGAGGATTTGCTCATCCACATTGTGTTGATGTTAAGAGAAGTACCCAGGGTCAGACTGCCTAGGTCCACATACCACTCTGACACTGTGCTGTGTCACCTTGGGCAAGGATACCTAAAATCTCTGAGCCCTGGACTCCTGAGCCAAGTAGAATGTGTATAGTATGAGTGTTGTTGGGTGATTCAGTGATCAATGCACTCACTGCCTGACGCCCACAGGAAGGACTTCCCCAAAGTCAGTCATCAACTAACTTTAATGTAAACTACTCACTGTGCTGCTGAAATTCTTGGTTTGGGACTGAAATGAATCATAATAATAAGTAATAACCTTAAATACATTCAATAAAAATAATATTAAAATAGGCAAGAATACTGGAGTGGGTAGCCATTTCCCTTCTTCAGGGGATTTCCCGGCCAGGGATCAAACCCAGGTCTACTGCACTGAAGGCAGATTCTTTACCATTTGAGCCACCAGGGAAGCCCTTTCAAACAATACCACTCTGATTATTTATTTAAACTCTAAAATCCTCTAAAAATATTCACAGATTTATCTGGGTAATTGTACCAGTGACCAAAACATAACTTGTATGACAATGGTAGCTAAATGACAGCTATTTTAAATTCACATATGCTAATGGCCCTGAAATATCCTCATTAAAAGCCACTGATGCTTTAATCTGAAAGCTCTTAGCATTTCAACTGTAAAAAAGCACATTACCTTCACATAACAATATTGAAGTATGAGCTATAGAAGAACGTTTTGCATGAAATCCCATTACTATTCTTCTGGAAATGTAGCACATTTACAAAGATTAGATAGTTTCACTTATCAAATAATAAGTGAGATGGTGTTCTAATAAGACGCCCTCAAGGATGCTGAGGGCTGAACTCCTATGGCCAGAATCTACCTCTGACTCATGGAAATGGGATGCTCTGCTGTGAAATCCAGTAGCACAAGGCTGGAGTCTTTTTCTTCCAGTCATCAAGGACTGATGTCCACTCTCTTTTCCCTTGTAGGTGCTTCCACATTTATAGTACCCACTCCCTGCACAGAAACAACACGTCTGCATTTCTCACCAAGTGGGCAGATTTAGAAGTGCCCTCTGGTTAAGAGAATGTTGAAGAATAATAAAGCCTTTCCATAAGGTTTTTGAAACAATAGTTTTAAGAAGGATCCCACCAAAGGTATGATTTCCCAGTTATTTTGGCAGTTGCAATTATAGTGCCTTGGGCTTAAATGCTTAATTAGGAGCCTTTGGAAAGTTTCATGTCAAGCTAAAAATATTTCTAATGTACACTCTCTGCTTACTCAAAGCTGTGTGGAGCTGTAATTTACAAAGGAAACTTGTTTCTTTAATTGTTGTGTCAGTCAGAACAGGCATGGGGGGAAGCCCAGCATAATGGTGTTTATATTTAGCTGCGCCAGTGGCCCTGAAATGTTACAACCTTCATAGTTTAGGGAAAGGTTAGGAACATTATTTCCATATAACCCACTGCTTCACAATTTGTTTTGTCCTCTGAGTATGTACTTGGAAGAATTTTTACGTAGGATCCTTGCTTTTTTCTTTATTGAAAGATAATTGCTTTACAAGGTTGGGTTAGTCTCAGGTGTACATCAGAGTGATTCAGTTACACATATATATCTATTCTTTTTAAGATTCTTTTCCATTACAGGTTATTATAAGATATTGAGTATAGTTCCCTGGGCAATACAGGGGACCTTGCTGTGTATCTATCTTATAAATAGTTGTGTGTGCATGTTAACCCCATGCTCCTAATTTATTCCTGCATCCTCCTCCTTGGTGACCAAAGGTTTGTTTTCTGTTGAGGACTTTTCCTTCTTTTCTTACAATTTTGCTTCCCTTCAGAGTGAAGACGCGAAGAAAGTTTATCACTCAATTCCCATGTTATGTGTTACAGTGAATCAGCACAGAAAGTTAGATTAATAGAAAATATACACTAATATGTAGCATATGAATTATAGAGGTTTATTTTATCTGAGTTCTCCTATTTTTACACTGTCTTTGGTTTATAAAGAGTATATTTCATTTTGGAATAAACCTAGAGATGAATAAACTGAAGAGAAGTGCACATTTTCAGGATGACTCACCTATTTACCAAATGTGAGAGGAGAGAAGAGGAAAAAACAAAGACAAATGAGCAAAGAACAAGGAAGGATGCCTTGGGCTTTCCCAGGACTTCTGGCTTTCCAGCCTTTCACATCCAACGATGCAGCCTTCCCAGGGAGCTGTTCTCAGTGGATAAGCTCATCCTCCAAGTGCAGGGGCCTGAGTCACACCCATGCCAGAGATTTAGATAGCTTCGGGCTGTCAGCCCAGCTTTGCCATCTCCAGCAAAGTTTGGAGATGAACTACACAATATTGCTGAGAATCGGGGTCCTCCTCAGAAAACTGGGACTATGGTAAGTGTTCACAGGTTGTCCAGTCACACTTACGGGCCAGCGTCTGCACGCGACACCTCCTCAGAGAGTTACAGTTGTTAATTCTTCTTGTGATCACGGCAGTTGCTACCTACGGGCAGAGGAGACACTCTCCAGCTATCGTGTAAAGATGCACCAAAGAAGAAAGGATGCTGGAGCCTTGTCAATGAACTTACAAAGAAAGAAAGGGGTTTCGCTCTCTCTCTGGAATTCCCTTCAGCAGCTGCTGTCCACACCTCATGTCAGGCTCAGCCCACGCCCCAGTAGCTTCCAAGTGCTATTTCTTAGAATTGACTCTCCTTCCCTCAGAAAACTTTTTGGCCTGACCTCTAATGAACTTGTGCTTTACCATGTGTGGTAGTCTCTAGTTTGTGTTGAGTCAGTTTTGATTAAAATTATTTTTGTACTCAAAAACTAAAAATAAAAACACCCAAAGACAGCAATTCCACTTCTGAATATATATAAAAAATACCAAAACACAAATTTAAAAAGATTTATGTACCCCAATACTCAGAGCAGCTCTATTTACAACAGCTAAGATGGGGGAGTAACCTGAATGTTTATCAGCAGAGGACTGGATAACGAAGATGTGGTCCATACATACAACAGAATATTACTCAATCATAAAAAGAAAGAAAGAATGCCATTTGCTGCAATATGGACAGACTTGGAGTGTATTATGCTAAGTGAAGTAAGTCAGGCAGAGAAAGGCAAATACTGTATCTTATAACTTATATATGGAATCTAAAAAATGCAAAACTAAATAAAAGAAACTAGTGAAAGTGAATATAACAACAGCAACAAAAAAGCAGTCACAGGTACAGAGAACAAACTAGTGGTTACCAGTGGGGACGGTGGAGGAGTGGCAATATAGGGGTAGATTAAAAGGCACAAATTATTATGTATAAAATTAATCAGCTACAAGAAAAATATTGTACAATTCAGGGAATACGACCAATATTTTATAATTATAAATGGAGCATAATCTTTAAAATTATAAATCACAATATTATATACCAGTAACATAATACAGGACATCAACTATACTTCAATTAAAAAAAAAACCTAAACTAACTATTATTTTTGTATTTTATGTGCATTAATCAAAGAGGTAAGATGATGGCACTTAGGGACCCCTGGACAATTAAGAGACAAAAGCAATCTTCTAAAAATTATTAACACTTTAATACATTTGTCTTATGCTGTATTTGATTTAAATATCAGCATCCTTTAAATGTTTAATAGTAATTGCAGTAACGTAAAGAGTAATTGCAGTAATGTATAGAGTTACGTGCATGCTTACATGCTCAGTCACTCAGTCGTGTCTGATTCTTTGCAACCCCATGGACTGTAGCCCACAGGCTCCTCTGTCCTTGGGATTTCCCAGGCAAGAATACTGGAGTGGGTTGCCATATCTTCCTCCAGGGGATCTTCCTGACTCAGGAATAGAACCTGCGTCTCCTGTGTCTCTCGCATTGCAGGGGGATTCTTTACCCACTGAGCCACCTGGGAAGCCCTGTCTGTATAGGATTAACCTATTATCAAAACAAGTGGGCATATATATTCTACATCTTTTATGAAATAAGTACTGGAATTCAGTGTTTAACTAGTGCACTGCATATAAATGAAAGAAAGGGCATTTTCTTACTTATGCGGTTTGAAGGGAAAATCAGGTGTAGTATTGGCAGAGAGAGAGAGCTCGGGGTTTATGGTGAATAAAAAAGAAATATGGCACTCAGTCTGTAACAATTATAGTCCTAGGAGGGATAAAGATAAGAAAGAATGTGGACATCTAGAGATATTTCTTTCATTATCCTTCCATTATCCTAAGTGTTATATAACAAAGATCTGGTAGGGAGTGACATGCATCTAAGACAGAAGAAGGATGAGGACATGTCCATGACATAGTCGTAAATAAAGTTGGAAGAGTGGATAGATGCAATTTAAGAAGGTCTTTTCCAGCTAAATGTCTTCCCCGATAGCTCAGCTGGTAAAGAATCTGCCTGCAATGTGGGAGACCTGAGTTCGATCCCTGGGTTGGGAAGATCCCCTAGAGAAGGGAAAGGCTACCCATTTCAGTATCCTGGCCTGGAGAATTCCATGGATGAGTTCATGGAGTCTCAAAGAGTCAGATACAACTGAGTGACTTTCATTTTTCCAGCTAAATAGAAGTTTTGACTCAATTTAAGTAATAAGTACTTGGCTGGTCTTCACCATCAGAAGTATACAATCAAAATAGCATTTTTACAAAATGAATGGTAATTATGATAGTTTTACAAAAAACAATCAGTGAGCAATATGCAAGGTAACTGGAAAGAGGGATTACAAGATGTGGTGCCAGCTTGCAAGCTGTGGCTGGGACAGGCGGCAGCTAATTTAAGGTAGATTTTCTCAGCAATTCTGTATTAAACCTTGCCATGGATTACTCAGTAAGTGATGGAAAAATTCTCTCTGAATTACTTGGAGTTGGGGTCGATTTCTCAATCATTTGGGTGTTGTAGGTGAGTATTTCAGAGAAGGTAAGAACCAGGGACAAAAGGAAAACAGAACTTTGGGTCTATGTAAACTGTACCCGCTGGCTCTCTGGTATGACTGCGTCAATGTAACTGCATGTTTGTGTAGCTTGTACTCTCAGAGCTGCTGCAGACAGCAGGCTATAACTGCCTGGCCCTCAGGAATCTGTGTGAATTGCAGCCTTCAGGAATTTGCATGTTACTGCAATAACCTTGCAATGTTATTACAGTGTTTCTGGAAAATGGCAGTAAAGTGTTTTGTTCCATGAAATCAATGGGAAGAACAAGGTCCTAAATGAACCTTTCGCAAGTAACTATAAATTCTGGTCAAAATACAAAAATAACTACCTGAAGTCTCTAAAGAGTGAACACAGGTAGGAATATTTGGAAGGGAGTAAAGATCTGGAGGGAGAACTAGCATGAGTTGAGTTTCAGGCTTCTGCAGACTTACCTTAAGGGTCTCTGGGGCCACCTGCAGAAGCAGCCACAGAGAGAAAGTGAGTCTACGAAGGGACCCCAAAGCATGGGCAGATTCTGCCAGGACTCTTCCTAAGCGCTGAAGCTGTGTGTGCGGGACACACTTGAGACACACTCAAGGCGACCTGGGTTACTAGCCAGTGCGGGCAAAACAGCTGGCAGCGTGTGTCTAAGCAATCACCCTCTGACACAAAACCCTCCACACCCTTTGGAGGAACATAATGGAATGCAGAGTCTCCACAGCACAATACTCACAAGGTCCAGGACATGATTCAAAATTATGTGAGAAAAAGTGAGAACACATGACCCATTTTCAAGGAGAAAACAATCACCAGATGCCAACCCTGAGATGACACAATTGTTGGAATCACATGACAAAGATTTTAAAGCAGTTATTATAAAATGCTCAATTGATAAAATATACCGGCAAAAAGAAAATGATATTAAAATATCTCAGGAGGGAAAATTAAAAGTGAAAGCCAGCATATTACAATGCTTTCTAAACACAGAAAAAGTATCTGGAGAAAAGGGCGTCTTTTTAAATTTTTTTACTGCACAAAGGCACTGAACAGGCTGTCCATCAAATTCATATTTCTGGAAAGTACTTAAAGCTTATTGCTCTTGGAAGGCCATAAAAATAGTAAAAACTAACCCAGGAAAAATTACTTTTATTAAGTCCTTGGAATTGGCCTCATATGACAAGGGAGCTGAAACATAATTTAGCAATGCTAGGTGAGAACTAAAACATGCAAAACTTCCACTCACTTCCATATTCTAACAGACTTCCAGGAAACAGAATATAGAACATTTATAAAGAGAATAATAGTTATATAAAGTGGTGTGCAGTTAATATCTCACATATTTTTGGTCCATAATTATTCTTTCAAATGTTGGTTGTTTTTAGGTTGTATAATAAAATAATATACATTATAATGTACATTTAATGAAAAATGAAAGTGATATAATATGTGACCAAATATTTTATGTTCTGTTATGAAGCTATGGTTTGTGTCTATAGTCACAGCAATGTGGTAATGATATTTGTGGATGATGATGGAATTTATTCACTGATTTCCTTTTATATAGTATTGTTTTGTTTATCTCTGCAGGGAATACAAACGTCTGTTTTGTAAACTGATTTGAGGAGAACCTTCTAGCATACTGTACAAGAAGCATAAGAAGCAAAGGAACTCAATCAGTTATGTGCTCAGGAGGAAAGTTACTGATTCTGATGCCTTATGCAGACAATTTGTGCTTGGAGAACTGGCTGCGAGCTATCAGAGAACTTGCTGGCTGCGGTCAGCATGATCAGTCTCTTCTTAGCCACATTAAACCAGACAATAGTATATTCTCCAAATATTACAGGTATCAAGACACTTACATGATTTCTCACATTTACTTTGTCAGGATTAATAATATGAATGTTTTACACTGGCAAAGGAAACTGTGTTTAAAGGAAACCCAGTAATATAAACTGAGAGGCAAACTTTTTATTTCTTCCTTTTCTATGTGATTTTTTGGGGGGTTCAACGGATATATACCCATATTTTTACTCTAACCATTCCCATGTATCTTTTCTCCAATGAGGATGAAAGTTCTTCAATACTCATAACTGTGTTACATGTTTCTCTAACATTTCACATTGTACCTTGTATGAGTATTAAATACAGAAGCTCAGAAATAAGAGATATTTATATAAAATTAGATCTGGACAAGTAACTTGAAGTGCCCAAACTAGAGTTTTCTCACCTACCCTGTAAAGGTTTGTATAAGACAGAGTAGCTGAAGTGCATATATTAACCTGAAATATAGTAAGTACTAAAAAAAAAAAAAGTAGCTATTGTGCTTACATTATTATTGTACTTGGTAAAAAATTCATTGGATGAATGACCAAATGAATGAATAATGACATAATTTTGTTAACGCGAATATTTTGTCTCATTATGACCTCAAAAGATGTGCTAAATGGTTTATTTGCAGGTTCTCATAGAAAGTGAACTAAAACACTATTTGGCAACCCTAGGTGAGAACTGAAATATGTGAATTTTCCACTCAGTTCTATATTCTAACAGACTTCCAGGAAATAGAATGTGTAACAGCATTTGTAACAGAATGCTTTCTATGAATGTGATGAGGAGATGAATCTTACAATAATTTATCAGCACTTAGAAACTTTAACACATTATTCCAAGACAAAGGGTATGATGGAGGATGGAGATATAAAGGTGAAAAGACACGATCTTGTTTTGAAAAACTTTCATTTAGTAACTGAAACAATAGATTACCTGGTGTAGACAGTGGTCCCAGACACTGGGACCTAGCTAGGGATTATAAAATGAATCATGCAGTATAAAAATGTATGTATACATAAACATGAGCTTCCCAGGTGGCTCCGTGGTAAAGAACCCACTGGCGATGCAGGAGATGCGGGTTTAATCCCTGGATTGGGGAGATGCCCTGGAGAAGTAAATGACAACCCACTCAAGTACATGAATTTGAGCAAACTCTGGGAGATAGTGGAGGACAGAGGAGCCTGGTATGCTGCAGTATATGAGTCACAAAGAGTAAGTCACAACTTAGTGACTGAACAACAATAATACATAAATATATATGTGTATGCATGTATATAGAAGGAAATGGCAACCCACTCCAGTACTCTTGCCTGGAAAATTCCATGGATGGAGGAGTCTGGTAGGCTACAGTCCATGGGGTTGCAAAGAGTTGGAGTGACTTCACTTTCTTTCTTTCTGAAGTTCCTTTTGGAGAAGGAAACGGCAACCCACTCCAGTGTTCTTGCCTGGAGAATCCCATGGACAGAGGGACCTGGTGGGCTACAGTCTATGGGGTTGCAAAGAGTCGGACATGACTAAGGAACTAACACACACATATACACACACACACGTACAAAACTTGTTTTGCAAACTTCCTTTACTTCTGCTTTAATAAGCATACTCTAATTTTAGATACTTATGTGAGAGTCAGATAATCATCAGTTTATGCCCCAAAGACTCATTATCTGCTTTGCTATTTGTCATTTAATACATAGTCTGTTTTTAGGATTCAGGCCCATTTTGTTAATAACACGCAGCTTGACTAGACATTGTAATGAGTCCCAACACTCTTCTCACTTTCTGATTAGACACAGTCACCCAAGTCTCAGCTCACATAGAATTATGTGGATAGTGAGGAACCCAACAGAACAGAACACAACCACAAAATCAACGGGCAAACAGAACACAAACACGCCTACCAGTCTGGTCAAGTGATTTGCTAATACACAGTTAACAACCGACTCTAAACAAAACACAATGACAAAACCCTGTGTGGTAGCATTTGCTACTTTCTGTGGCATAAATTCTCCATCTCTGACTGATTTCAAGCTACCTGTGTAAGGCCAATGAGAGCAGAATTAGGGAGAAAAGTGCAATAATACACTATTACACTGTCTGCCCACCAGAAAAGTGTGATGGGCATAAATAACCTTGAGAGTTATAAGAGTAAAGCACAGTAAACAATTAGGACATAATGGACTCAGAGTATCTGTAGCCTTTATTTTTAATGTAATTTATTTAATTTTAAGTTTATATAGCTTAATTTTTAATTGCAGCCAAAGTACAAAATTCCTGAAAATTCTTTGTTGGACTTTGGTGAGCCAGTATGAGCTGGCAGCACACCCTGCGTGTGGTGCAGTGTTCAAATGTGGGGCATGTGAGCTAAGGCTGGACTCAGCCATCTCCAGGAATTACTGGCCCTATAACCTAATCAACCTTCACCTCAGTGTTCGCATCTATGTAATTACAGTACCTACTTCATAGAGCTGTTGCAAAGATAAAATAAGGAAATACTTGTATGACACTTGGTACAATATCTGAAACATAATATATTCACTCAATATATTGTTTTAAATTGCTACTACCACAACACAGTATTGGTAAAATGACTCTGCTCATGCTGAAATAAAAACACCCTGAAATTTTATTGATGTGAAAACATATTTCTTATTTTGTGATCTATGAAGAGACAGTTTTGTTTCCTAGACAGCAGATGGCAATCTGCTTCTAGAAATTGAAAAGGGGGAAAAAAAGTCCCAATCAATATGGTTGATGCAGTGATTTATAAGTTTGTTTGAAAAGCAGAAAGGGACTCTCTACATTGTGTATACATCTGCAGTAAGAGGCTTCACCTTAGATAATAATTCTGGCTAGCTGAGCATCAGACTGGAGTTGAATGTTAAGAAGTAACCTGAGGCTAACTCTAGGCTTGGCAGGAGAGAGCACTTTAATATATAAATAATAGTCACTGTATTTAATGATAGAGAGGAAAGAAACCCTTAAGTCCTTGCCTATAAGTTTTGTAGAAAATTTATAGTGTATACTTCTTGCAAAGAAAAGAAAAAAAATTCAATACAATCCTGAGTTTGGGGCATGTTTATTTACATATTTGAAACAGAGGTTGACTGAAATATGGTGATGGCTTTATAAAAAAAATTACACCATTTATGGTCATAGAGCAAGAAGACAAACTAGTTCAGTCCAGCAGGTTTTGGGAGGGGGCAGGTGGAAAATGATATAAATCAAATGGGACTTGGAATCAACAGAAAAATCAACATTCCACTTGAGAGCCCTTCAGCAAAAATAGTGATGGTGAAGTGTTATTGGGGAAACGTGTTGAAGGAAGTTATGAAAACATTTTAAGAAAAGATTATAGGGTTTGCTTTGGCTTTCCACACAGTGGGACAATCCTATCTCCACATAAAAGAACCAAGGACAATGGGGTCTTGCAGCAGAAGGTCAATTCCAAAGTTTCCTTAAGGGAATAGGGTAGACTTAATGGAGTCGCAGCCTTCTTACCAAGAGGTGTCTTATGTTTTGGGGATGACTTTGACAGACATCTTGTTGCCTAGAACAAGTTTCCTCAAATTATAAACACCAACACCTTGGTCCTCCAAGTATCTTCCAAGGTGCTCTCTTTAGAGTCTCTACTTTTCCAAGTCTGTCTTGCCTTGAGAAAGTTATGAACAGTGTGAAAAGGCAAAAAAGATATGACATTGAAAGATGAACTCCCTAGGTTGGTAGGTGCCCAATACGCTCCTGGAGAAAAGTGGAGAAATAGATCCAGAGGGAATGAAGAGGCTGACCCAAAGCAGAAACAACGCGCAGCTGTGGATGTGCTGATGGTGAAAGTAAAGTCCGATGCTGTAAAGAACAATATTGCATAGGAACCTGGAATGTTAGGTCCATGAATCAAAGTAAATTGGAAGTGGTCAAAAAGGAGACGGCAAGAGTGAACATTGACACTCTAGGAATCAGTGAACTAAAATGGACTGGGATGGGTGAATTTAATTCAGATGACCATTATATCTACTACTGTGGGCAAAAATCCCTTGGAAGAAATATAGTACCCCTTGTAGTTAACAAGAGTCTGAAATGCAGTAATTGGGTACAATCTCAAAGATGGCAGAATGATCTCTGTTCATTTCCAAAGCAGACCATTCCATATTACAGGAATCCAAGTCTACACCCCAACCACTAATGCTGAAGAAGCTGTAGGTTCTATGAAGACCTAAAAGACCTTCTAGAACTACCACCAAAAAAAGATGTCATTTTCATCATAGGGCACTGGAATGCAAAAGTAGGAAGTAAGGGTATCTGGAGAAAGAGGCAAGTTTGGCCATGGAGTAAAAAATGAAGCAAGGCATTCTTGCTTAAGAATGCAAAATGGTCATAGCAAAAAGTTTTACAAACAGAATGCACTGGTCATAGCAAAACCCTCTTCCAACAACACAAGACAAGACTCTACACATGACATCAGTAGATGGTCAATACCAAAACCAGATTGATTACATTACTTGCGGTTGAAGGTGAAGGAGTTCTATACAGTCAGCAAAAACAAGACTGGGAGCTGACTGTGGCTCAGATCATGAACTCCGTATTGCAAAATTCAGATTTAGATTGAAAAAAGTGTAAAAAACCATTAGTCCACTCAAATATGACCTAAATCAAATTCCTTACGAGTATACACTGGAAGTGACAAACAGATTCAAGGGATTAGATATGATAGACAGAGGACCTGAAGAACTATGGACAGAGGTTCATGACACTGTACAGAAGGCAGTGGTCAAAACCATCCCCAAGAAAAAGAAATGCAAAAAGGCAAAATGGTTGTCTGAGGAGGTCTTAAAAATAGTTGAGAAAGAAGAGAAGTGAAAGGCAAAGGAGAAAAGGAAATATATACCATTCTGAATGCAGAGTTCCAAAGAATAGCAAGGAGAGATAAGAAAACCTTCCTAAGTGATCAATGCAAAAATAAGGGGAAAACAATAGAAAGGGGAAGATGAGAGATCTCTTCAAGAAAATTAGAGATACCAAGGGAACATTTTATGCAAAGTGGCACAACAAAAGAGAGAAACAGTATGGACCTAATAGAAGCAGAAAGTATTAAGAAGAGGTGGCAAGAATACATGAAGGACTATATAAAAAAGATCTTAATGACCAAGATAATCATGATGGTGTGATCACTCACCTAGAGCCAGACATCTTGGAGTGTGAGATCAAGTGGGCCTTAGGAAGCATCACTATGAGCAAAGCTAGTGGAGGTGATGGAATTCTAGGTGAGCTATTTCAAATCCTAAAAGATGATGCTGTGAAAGTGCTGCACTCAATATGCCAGCAAATTTGGAAAACTTAGCAGTGATCACAGGACTGGAAAATGTCAGTTTCATTCCAATCTCAAACAAAGGCGATGCCAAAGAATATTCAAACTACCGTACAATTGCACTCATTTCACATGCTAGCGAAGTAATGCTCAAAATTCTCCAAGGAAGGCTTCAACAGTACCCGAACCAAGAACTTCAGATGTTCTAGCTGGATTGAGAAAAGGCACAGGAACAAGAGACCAAATTGACAACAGCTGTTGGATCATAGAAAATGCAAGAGAATTCCAGAAAAACATCTACTTCTGCTTCATTGACTATGCTAAAGCCTTTGACTGTGTGAATCACAGCAAACTGGAAAATTCTTGAAGAGATAGGAATACCAGATCACTTTACCTGCCTTCTGAGAAATCTGTATGCAGTCAAGAAGCAACAGTTAGAACTGAACAAGGAACAATGGACTGGTTCCAAATTGGGAAAGCAGTATGCCAAGGTTGTATATTGTCACCCTGCTTATTTAACTTATATGCAGAGTATATCATGACAAATGCCTGGCTGGATAAAGCACAGACTGGAATCAAGACTGCTGGGAGAAAAATCAATAACCTCAGATATGCAGATGACACCAGCTTTATTGCAGAAAGTGAAGAGGAACTAACCTTTGATGAAGGTGAAATAGGAGAGTGAAAAAACTGGCTTAAAACTTAACATTCAGAAAACTAAGATCATGGCATCCAGTCCCATCACTTCATGGCAAATAGATGAAGGAACAATGGAAACAGAGGCAGACTTTATTTTCTTGGGTTCTAAAATCACTACAGATGATGACTGCAGCCACAAAAACTGAAAGATGCTTGCTCCTTGGAAGAAAAGCTATGACAAACCTAGACAGCATATTAAAAAGCAGAGATATTACTTTGCCAACAAAGGCTGGTATAGTCTAAGCTATGGTTTTTCCAGTAGTCAGGTATGGATGTGAGAGTTGGATCATAAAGAAGGCTGAGTGCCAAAGAATTGATGCTTTTGAACTGTAGTGTTGGAGAAGACTCTTGAGAGTCCCTCGGACTGCAAAAAGATCAAACCAGTCAATCCTAAAGCAAATCAATCCTGAATACTCATTGGAAGGACTGATGCTGAAGCTGAAGCTCCAATACTTTGGCCACCTGATGCAAAGAGCTGTCTCATTAGAAAAGACCCTGATGCTGGGAAAAATGAAGGCAGAAGGAGAAGGATATGACAGAGGATGAGATGGTTGGGTGGCATCACTGACTTAATGGACATGAGTTTGAGCATGCCATGGGAGATGGTGAAGAACAGGGATGCCTGACATGTTGCAGTCCATGCAGTCACAAAGTTTGGACATGGCTGAGCTACTGAACATCAACAACTTTTTAAAAACTCAGTTATCCTAGGAAAAAGACAAGTTGCCCAATCTCACCACTTTTACTCAACATCGGTTTGAAAGTCCTAGCCACAGTAACCAGACAACGAAAAGAAATAAAAAATATCCAAATTGAAATTGAATAAGTAAAAGTATCACTGTTTGCAGATGACATGATACTGTACATAGAAAATAAACGGTGTCATCAGAAAAATATGAGAGTTCATTAATAGATTTGGTAAAATTACAGTATATAAATCTAACACAGAGAAATCTCTTGCATTTTCATGCACTAAGAATAAAAGATGAAAAAGAGAAATTCAGGAAGCAATCCCATTTATCATTTTATGAAATAGATTTAAATAACTAGGAATAAATCTTAAGGAGGCTTATATATACATATATATGTATATACTTATGTATACTTATACTTATATATATATAATACATATACTATGAAAACTAAGACTCTGATGAAAGAAAGAAAAGACAACACAAACATAAGGAAATATATACCGTGTTCTTGGATTGGAAGAATCAGTATTGTTAAAGTGACCATACTATTCAAAGCAATCTATAGATTCAGTGAAATCTCTAACATAAAAACAATGGCATTTTTTATGAAACTAGAATGAAAAATGTTAAAAATTGTATGGTAGTATAAAAGATCCCAAACAGTCAAAATAATCTTGAGAAAGAAGAATAGAGTGCTGCTTGCCTGCCATTGACCTGATATGGAAAAATCAGTCTTCTTGACTTCAAACTACATGAAAAAGCTGCAGTAATCAAAATGGTATGGAACTGGCAAAAAAAATAGATACTTGTATCAGTGAAACAGGGTAGAAAGCCCAGAAATAAGCTCATATTCTTATGTTAAGTCTACAACAAAGGAATCAAAAATATACAATGAAGGAAAGATAGCCTCTTCAATAGGTGGTGCTGGGAAAACTGGACAACTACATGTAAAAGAATGAAATTAGAATGCTCTCTAATACCATATACAAAATAAAGTAAAAATGGATTAAAGACCTAAGTGTAAGACTGGATACTATTAAAACTCCTAGAGGAAACCATACACAGACATCTTTGACATCAATCACAGAAATATCTTTTCGGATCCAACTCTGAGTCATGAAAATTAAAAATAAATGGGACCTAATTAAACTTAAAAGCTTTTGCACAGCAAAAGGAACCATAAACAAAACTGAAAGACAACATATGGTCTGGGAGAAAATATTTTCAAATGATACTATCAACAGGGATTAATTTTCAAAATATATAAACAGTTCATACAGCTTAATATAAAAAAAGACCAAACAACCCAATCAAAAACTAGGCAGAAGATCTAAAATGACATTTCTCTAAAGAAGACATACAGATGGCCAACAAACACATGAAAAGATGCTCAACATTACTAATTATTAAATAAATGTAAATCAAAAGTACAATAAGATATCACTTCACACCAGTCAAAATTGCTATCACCAAAAAGTCTACACATAATAAATGTTGGATAGGGTGTGGAGAAAAGAGAGCGCTTGTACACTGTTAGTAGAAATGTAATTGGGGCAGTCACTATGGAGAACAGTATGGAGTTCCTTACAAAACTAAAAATAGAATTACTATATGGTCCTTTAATCCCACTCCTGGACATATATCCAGAGAAAGTCATAATTCAAAAAGATTCATGCATCCCAATGTTCACAGCAGCAGTATTTATAATAGCCAAGGCACAGATGAATGGATAAAGACGTACATATACACAATAGAATATCAATCAGCCATAATAAATGTAATAATGCCATTTGTAGTAGCATGGATGGACCTAGAGAGTGTCATACTAAGTGAAATAAGTCAGAGAAAGATAAATATCATATGATACACTTACACGTGAAATCTAAAATATAATACAAATGAACTTATATATGAAACATATGTAACCCACAGACATAGAAAACAAACATAGTTATCAAAGGGGAAAGGGTAGGAGGGATAAACTAGTAGTTGAAATTAATATATACATACTACTACATATAAAACAGATAAACAATGGTGAGCTACTGTATAGCACAGGGAACTATACTCAATATCTTATAATAACCTATAATTGAAAATAATCAGAAAAACAATATATATATATTTAAGCTGAATCACTTTGCCGTACACCTGACACTAACAGAACACTTTACGTTTACTATACGACAATAAAAATGCAAAAGAAACTTAAAAAAAAACCAAAGTAATTTATCCTACTTACATACCTACTTTACCATCAAAGGAAAATCCACAATACTCAAAACTGAACCTCTTACAGGAACATGTGCTACTTCTGAGCAGTATGGGAATTATCAATGTATTGTTATGTAAAGGGTAGGTACCTTGCAGTCAATTCAAATCTTTTTTTCTATACTCAAATACATTTAGTAAAATATTTCTTTCTTTCATTTCACAGCTTTAAAAACATAGTATAGAGAACAATGTAACAAACCTTTATGTATTCGGCCCCTAAATTTCCAAATGTTCACATTTTGTCATTTTGACTTCTGATCTATTAATTTGGCTATAAAAGAACCAGATAACTTTTGATAAAACCAAGGTCCCTCTTTTTTTCCCAGCCCATCTCTCTGCTTCCCTCACCAGACACAGTTATTATCACAGATCAGGTGTGTATCTTTTCGGTCTATAAAATTATATCCTTATTACATTCCTAATCCATAACCCATCTATAGTATTGTTTAATGCTTATTATTATATTTACATTGTGATATAATTCCATATACTATTGTTAAGTTGCTTCTTTCAGTCATTCAGCTTTATCTTTTTGTGATGTGATGTTGAAAATTATAGATACAGGTTGTTTCTATATTTGCTATGTAGTTATTCCATCACATAAATATTCTATATTTTACATTTTCTTGAAAGAGAATATTTAGTTTTCCCTAAAAGCAATCCTGATAAAAAAGAAAAACAGGTAGTTTATCATCTTCAAAAATGTTCTTGGTTTCAATTTCTAATTTCAAATTTATTCCAGTGCAGAAAATCTAGAAATCAATCAAGTGAACAACAAACAGAATCTTCTCCAATCCATTTAAAGCATTAAGTGAATATTAATATTCTATTAATATTTTGGTATGGGGCTTTCTAAGGATAAATGCATTTACAAAAATGACATCCCAGTGCACTGGCCACTTGTCAAGGGGTTCATGAATATTTTGATTCTTTTACATGTTCTTACTCTAATTTGATCACAATGAATTTAAAAAGGCATCTATGGAGAGAAGTTGCAAAAACACAGTCTTATTTCTAAGTGCAGAATCACTGGGAGCCTGGGCAATGCACTGGTGAGGAGGCTGTGGGGTCAATGGCAGGCAAGCTGCACACAGACATGGTCATTTACCCTATGCACCTGCCAACACTCTTATGAGTGGACCATGTGTGAACTCCTTCCTGGCCTCCCCCAGTGGTTTTACATACACAGGTTAAACTGAAATTACTTAAAAAAATGGATGGTTGCTTGCTTTGGTGTAAATAATTTGGTACAAAACTAACATTCTTTATTTTTACTTTTATACACTAATAATTATATAATTTGGTATTAAGTACTCTTAAGAATTCAAAATGAAAGGAAGCAGCAGCATTATTCACAATCATAGCACTGTTATTCACAATTGTCCAAAAATGGAAATAATCCAGAAATCTATGGATAGATGAATATGCAGACAAAATGTGTAATATACATACAACAAGATACTATTCAGACATAAAAATCAATGAGATTCTGGTGTATGTTGTAACATGGATGCACCTTGAAAATATATGCCAAGTGAAACAAGCCAGATACAATAGGACAAATTCTGTGCAATTCCACTTATATGAGGTGCCTGGAATAGCCAGATTTACAGCGACAGAAAGGAGAAGTAGGAGAAGCAGGGCTCCAGGGAGAACAAGGGAGGTTACTGAGTAGTGGGTACAGACTTCCAGTCTGGGATGATGACCACGTTCTAGAGTGGGACCGGGTGATGCTTACCTAGCACTGCAAATGGACTCCATGCAATTGAACTGTACACTTAACATGGAAAATTTTATGTTATATATTTTACCAAAGTAAAAAGAAAAGAGAGAAAATCAATCATTCTAAGCAATTTCTATAAAGCTGGCATTTTTACATTGAATATTTCATTGTTTTTTGGCGGGGCAAAACATGATGCAAGAGTTGGAGGCTCCAGTGGGAGAGTCTGTTTGCTTTCTGAAAGGATTTCTATTTTTCAGTTCTTGTAGGAGAAGAGAGGCTTTGGGAGACAGTGTTTGTCTGACTAAACAAGATGTTGAGGGGATTTTCCCTTGGCAAACACAGAGCAGGATTTCTCAGCCCTGGCACTAGTGACATTTTTGGTCGCAATAAGTCTTCTGCAGGGGTGTCCTGTGTGCGCAGGATGTTCACCAGCTTGCCTGGCCTCCACCTGCTGTACTTTTAACAAAACCCCAGCCCTGACTGAGAACCACTGCTGCAGGGCCACTCTAGACAGAAACAATAGTGAAAGCAAGAGTCATTCAATGTGGTAAAAGGTATTAAGATCTTGTTCTCTGTAATTCTTTCAAATACCTTCTCATCTGTCACTACACAAATTCACAGTCCCTCAGCCCACACTTGGGGTTGTCCACAATCTGTCCGCAAATCTTTCTAGTCCTACCGCCCACCACTCTCTCAGAGAAACCTTCTGTCTCATGAAAACGGGCCTCATTTCAAACACCTATTCACTCTCTCACGACATGCTTTTTATCACGTCTTCCATTTGCCTAGAATTCCCGGGCCTTCTCCTCCCGTGACGGGCCTTCTATTTATATTTGATGGCTTTGCGGCTGGCTCAGATGCTACCTCCTCCCTGAATGCTTCCTAGATTCTTCGGACCAAAGTATCCTTTCTCTTGGAAGCCCGGTGGTGCCTGCTGAATGGCCTAACCTATTCACGTGGCAAATCCACACTGCACAATTTGGGGTGTATATCTTACGAGTTAAAGCCTCTCCTGCAGTTTCTAGCACCGGGCCTTCCGCATAGAATGGGTGTGTTGGATGCAGGAGAGTCACAAGGGGAGAAAGGGTGAGGTCTCTAACTTTTAAAACATCATTTGCAAGTCAATCAAGGAGGCTCCTTTACCTGGTTTGAACCACAGAGATGCTTCGGGCCCAAATCAACTCATCCATCTAACTGCTGCATGAAATCCAACTTTAAAAATAAAGTCCTTTTTTTGTGAGTTTTTTTTCAGATTTTAAGTATGTATTGAAATAAGCAGAGTCTAGTTGATAAGAGTCTCTCTTTAACAAGTCCTTAGCAGACTGTTGTAGGGTCCCTGGGGATGAGTATATCACTGGAAAATCATGGTTCATGGGAAGGAGAAACAAGCCAGTGAGAGGAGATGCAGGACACAACACAGATGGACTGATTTACCATGACTGTATTATATATATATATGCAAACATACTTGTATGTATAAATATATATCTAGAAATGCATACATATGTATATATATATGTATATATATATGTATATATATATATATATATATATATATATATATATATATATACATATATATATATGTATATATATATGTATATATACATATGTATATATATGTATTTATTTTGTGGGTTGTATTAAAAGCAGGAATTAACAAAAAAACTCAAGATCACAGCAGAAATACTGAAGAGATAATATGAAAGATAAATATACTCATTTTTAGGCAGATAGGCTTTCATGAGAGCTGAAATAAAAGAGTTTTTTTTTTTACAGTTAGAAGGAGAACATATTTCTTTCTATACATTATTTCTTATAATGTTCTTGTAGCTTCAGAGGCAAAAGACTGATAGAGAGACACTGACTTTCACTCTTTCTAAGCTACAAAAAAAATGGCTGTTGTTTCTAAATTTAACTTGTTATAATTATCTGGCTTTTCCCCAAACCTGCCTGACTCACCTGATTAGCCTAATCAGGGGGCTCTAATGACTAAACTCGGGGAAGGATGGCTGGCAACTAATGTATCCCTAGTGTCATATGTGAGGACATATCTCTGTGATGGTTACAGCAGATTAAACTGGTGTTTTCACACTGTGGATGTGTGGTTCTACAGACATACCCTGAGCTGGTATATGCACACCACAGCCCCTCAGAACCAGGGCTCCTGGAGGGACGGTGGGAGCTATGGTGGGACATGGACGAAAAGGAGCCCAAGATTCAGATGGACTCTTCAGTCGGGCAGATGGGAGGCTCCCTGTACAGTACCCACCTTGACCCCATGGAGGCAGGACATCTGGGTTGGTCTCCCAGATGCCAAACAAGCCTCCTTCACTTGCTGACTCAGTCTGATTGAGGCTTTCCTTCCACAGTCAAGGATAAAGCTTTCCACAAGAGCAACTGACTTAAACATACAAGTGACTGGTATCATTCACCTATTACTCATTTGTTCATTCACTGGACACATGTAGTGCCCATGTGCGCCAGGGGTGGTAGACAGACGGGAGTGACCCTTGCAAATATCTTCAGGTTGCCCAGGAAGGAGGTACCTGGGCTAAGGGGGGGCTTGCTCCCAGACTCAGCTTACTGTGGACCCCAAGGGTTCACATATTAGACAGACTACCAGGTCCCATAGGCTTCTAGCAAAGGTTGAACCCTAAGGCCAGGTGGTTAATGACTCTCATTCAAGCTGCATTTGCCTTGCTCGTCAGATGAGCGAGAGCACCTGCAGATGCTTCTGCACCCGGTCTGCACCCAGTCACTCCTGCTGCCCTCCGACACGGCCCTTTGCCAGCACAATTCCAACTGCTGAGGAAATACATACAAAACAGACAGAAAGCTTTACCCTCAGCATTTGAACATTCCAGCAGGGGAGCCAGATGACAAACACACAGTGTAAACACATAAAACACACAGTACTACCCAGAGTCAGTGATGGAAAAGCGGGGATCAGGAAAGGGGCAGAGTGCAGGGAACCGGGTAGGGATCACCATCCTTTTGCAGAAGCAGATTTGGAGGGAGAGGGGGCTAAAGAGCCCGAGGGCTAGAATCTCTCAAGGTTGGGGGGGGGGGGAAGTCAAGGAAAAGGGGAGGACCAGGGGTGCATCAGGTCAGCATGGGGGAGGGCTTGCATTTTATTTTCTCCTGGGCTTCCCTTGGGGAAGCTGGGAAAGAATCCGCCTGCAGTGTGGGAGACCTGGGTTTGATCCCTGGGTTGGGCAGATCCACTAGAGAAGGGAAAGGCTATCCACTCCAGTATTCTGGCCTGGAGAATCCCATGGACTAGTCCATGGGGTTGCAAAGAGTCAGACATGACTGAGCGACTTTCACTTCACTTCACATCACTTCTGGCTGCTCCTAAAACCAGTTACAAGACAATATTGCCCAGAGATCCTCTAAGATGCTGCAGTTGATGAGGGATCATCATGTGTCAAGGTGGGTCCCTCTCCACCCCTGCCACCCAGCAATGCTCTGAGGATCAAAGGAGACAAAAGCTTTGAAAGGAACTTTGAAAACAAGGAACGCTGTCCACGTTGGCAAGAGAGCATCACTGCAGAACTGGACTAGAAATAAGCAAGGTGATGATTCCTGTATCCAAACATTACTGACTGCAGTAGAAAGATGAGAGAGGGAGGGAGAGAGAGATGGAGAGATGGCCAGAGAGATGGAGAGATCAAACACAGACTTGGTCCCTCATGAACCTAAGTGCCAACCTGATTGTCAGCTGACTCTTCTTTCTCCCTTCCTCTCCTACAGGGCAGAGCTCCGTTCCTCTGACGCAATTTTGCTCCTGAACCATTTGACTGCAAAACCCAGGCTCCATTCTAGGACAAAAGTACTGACTTTATCCTGTTAAGTAAATGTGTAAATTGAAAGGCAGACTAATTTTGCCACCCTCAATTTCCTCACACAATAGAGATTAACAATAATTGCCAACTAGAAGAGGAGGAACATGGATGAGAAAAATATGTCTCTTAAGAACACATAAAAACAAGGGTCAAGATTAAAGAATAGATTAATGAATAATTTTATGCAAGAAACAAAATTAATAATTTCCTAACAGTAACAGTTTTATTCTTTAAAAAATCAAATTTTTCATTATTTCATAGACTCACTCTAAATTTATTAGAGAGAAAGTGTTGATAAATTTGAAGACTATTTCTTTTGCTCAATTACGCTCAGACAGTAAAGCATCTGTCTGCAATGTTGGAGACCCGGATTTGATCCCTGGGTCGGGAAGATCCCCTGGAGAAGGAAATGGCAACCCACTCCAGTACTGTTGCCTGGAAAATCTCATCAAAATAGTAGGTAGGGAGCTTGCAATTAGTTTATGATTCATAAATTTCAAATATTAGTAATTATTTAGAAAAGGAAACTAATTTTCTTAAACAACATGAAAGCGAAACCTTTAACGTTTAATTTTTATCTCATTAGACTACTGTGATCCATTTATAAACATGAATTACAGAAAGAATGTTAAAAATAATACTTATTAATAGAAATAATTTAGAAAAATTATAGTGAATCTAACAAACACACATGAAAGTATTTACATATTATGTACTATGAAGGAAAGTAATCATAAGTGTCTATTGACAGATGAATGGATTAAGAAAATGAAGTACGTATATGCAATGGAGTACTATTCAGTTATAAAAAAGAATGAAATAATGCCATCTGCAGCAACATGGATGGACCTAGAGATTATTATACTAAATGAAGTAAGTCAGAGAAAGACAAAGAGCATGATACCACTTATATGTGGAATCTAAAATATGATACAAGTGGATTTATTTACAAAACAAAGACTCATAGACAGAGAAAACATACTTATGGTTACCAAAGGGGGTAGGGGGAGGGGCGTGGGGGGAGGTAAATTAAGAACCTGGGATTAACTGATACACACTACATAAATAAAATAGGTGAACAGTACAGTCCTATTGTAGAGCACAGGGAACTATATTCAATGACTTGGGATAAATCATAATGAAAAAGAATGTGTGTATATAAAGTGAAGTCACTCAGTCGTGTCTGACTCTTTGCGACCCTGTTTCCTTCTCCAAGAGATCTTCCTGACCCAGGGGTCGAACCCGGGTCTCCCTCATTGCAGGCAGATTCTTTACCATCTGAGCCACCAGGGAAGGCGTGTGTGTTTGTGTGTGTGTGTGTTTGTGTGTGTGTGTGTGTGTGTGTGTGTGTGTGTAATGGAGGGCTTCCCAGATCGCACTTGTGGTAAAGAACCTGCCTGTCAATGCAGGAGACATAAGAGACACGGGTCAGATCCCCGGGTCAGGAAGATCCCCGGGTCAGGAAGATCCCCTGGAGGAGGGCATAGCAACCCACTCCAGTATTCTTGCCTGGAGAATCCCATGGACAGAGGAGCCTAGCAGGCTACAGTCCATGGGGTTGCAAAGAGTCAGACATGACTGAAACGACCTAGCAAACACACACACATATATCATTGACTCATTTTGCTGTACACCCAAAACTAACACATTTGCAAATTAGCTATATTTCAAGAATTTTTTTTTTAAATAAAAGTGATCATAGACAAATGTGGTGGATGAAGTAAATCAAAGCAATTGATCTGAAGGTGGCCTGGCTTCACTGGGTGAAATGTATCTGGGTATATTGTGCTCACCATTCATAGTCTACCCATTACATTTGGTTTCCCAAGTTAATTAGAGGGTTCTTTTTTTCCACCTTCTCTATTTTTGAGGCCTTGAGTCAGCATGTGATTTGGCCAGTGGGGTGCAGCCTTTGAGGTGTGGCCAGCTCAGAAGCGGCTTGGGTCAGGGGCTGGGGCACCCGGCACCTGCCAAGAGCACCCAGTGCTCCTTCCGCAGCTGCCGCTGGCTCACAGCTGGTTATGGGGGACAGTGTTTGTGTCCAAACACCAACACTGAGAAGAAACACAGGCATAGTAAGAACATCGCTGGGAGAGCTTTTTGGAAATTTGACATATTCTTACATGTGAAAATTTTAGGAGGTTCCTATCAGTACCTATATGGAACAGATTTTGGCATTTTCATGAGAAAAGATCTTGTTCATTTTTACTGCTACATACCATCAGAATGAATGAACTGTGTGTGTATCAACAATCATTTGATGTGTAACCACCAGTTTGTGTTAAAATGTTATAAATATTTTCCCATTAAAACACCACAGCACAATGCTCTATACATCATTAAGCACCTGCTTGCTGTGATTTTAAGAAGCAATTTTCCTTTCTTCATTTGAATATTAATATGGTTACTTTCAATTCAGAATGTGAAAAGTATTAGACACAGGCTTAAATGGACAAGGAAGTAGAGTTGGGCAGGCAGAATAATGCCCCATAAAGAGGTCTGTATCCTAATGCCCAGAACCTGTGATGTCACCTTATATGGCAAAGAGACTTTGGAGAGGTGATTAAACGATGGATTTTGAGCTGAAGAAATTTTCCTGAATTATCAGAGAGGCCCAATGCAATCATGGGGGTCCCTGTGAAAGGGAAGAGGAAGGTCTAGGGGATATGGGTTCAGGAGCCAAGGAATGAAGGTGGCTCTGGAATCTGGGACAGGAAGGACATGGATTCTCTCCTGGAGTCTCCAGAAGTAAGGCAGCTTGGCCAACTCCTGATCTTAGCCCTGGGACATCTTGGACTCCTGACCTCCAGACCTGTGTTGTCTCAAGCCACTAAGTTTGCAGTTATTTGTTACAGCAGAAATATGCAGTAAAGGCAGAGGATTTATACACTGATTTTCTCTCCCATTTTCTAATAAGCACTACAGGCTCAGTTAAAACAGAAGATAAAGCATGTGTGTGTGTGTGTGTGTGTGTGTGTGTCTGTGTGTCTGTGTGTGTGTGCGTGCGCGCACGCAGGCAGTTGTGATTGACTCTTCGCAACCCCACAGACTGTGTAGCCACCAGGCTCCTCTGTCCATAGAATTCTCCAGGCAAGAAAACTGGAGCAGTTTGCCATTTCCTTCTCCAGGGGATCTTCCCGACCCAGGGATCAAACCTGCATCTCCTGTATTGGCAGGTGGGTTCTTTACCAGCTGAGCCACTGGGGAAGCCCAAGATAAAACTTATTTAAGGATAAAAACCAAACATGTAGAAGCACCTGCCAGTTCTCAAATGCACAGCTGAAGAAGCCACTCTGGGAGCTTCTGTGGATGTCCCTGCTTTGTGATCAGTCACGGGTGATTTTAATCCCCAGGCTTTTAATCCCCGGGTACAGGGTACAGACCATACTTACGAACATAGCTCAGCAGACCCCCCCACAAGAAGAGGTGGCTGGGAAATTTTCTAAGGAAAACCTGGCATGTGATCCTACACTTTATCAACCAGTAAAACTTTTGTTTATTACAAACATTCTTTGTGGCTTGTGGAGAGTCTACAGATAACGCAGTCACCCAGATGACCTCACATCTGAGCAGGAGCTGAGCAGGTGATTAGGATGGAACGTCTGTGGCCCTTCAGACTTACACGCAGAAGTGCTAACCCCCTGTGATGGTATCTGGAGGGGAACTATGGGAGGTAACTGGGTTCCAATAAGATAATGAGGGTGAGGCCCTCACAACTGGATCAGTGTCCTTACAAGAAGAGGAAGAGAGAATACAGCTCCTTCTGCCACCTAGAAATACAGCCTAAGGCACAATCTTTAGGTGAAGAAGACCCAGCTGGTACCTTGATCTTAGACTCTAGAGAAATCAGTTCCTGATATTCAAGCCACCCAGTCTATGGTCTCTTGTTACAGCATCCAAAAAATAATGGTTTCCTATGAGGAAAGTTCACACTGTTGCTGAAGGATGGGGAGATTCAGGAGGCTGCATCCTAGTCACCTCAGGAATGTGACAGTTTCCCCAGATTGGTTAGGAAAGGGCAGGTGCAGGAGGTGGATTTTCCTAGACTTCCTGAGGGAAAAAAAAGAGGGCATCAAGACACATGCTCTCTGCCTTGGTCTTTGGGGATGAGACTCACCAGGAAATGAGCACCTTTCCTGAGATAACAGAGAAAAGGTGGAAGTCATGCAAAGGGCACCTCAGTGATGAAAGCTTGAATGCAGAGACTGAGCTCCTTGGTCCGAGTTTATTTGGCAATAAGAAGCGTGGCAAGAGACACAGAGGGAAGAACTCAAAAGTATGAATGAAATAGAGCTGCCTGAAGGCAGTTTGGACAGCAACACTCAAGTGCTTCAGTGAGAGTGGACAAAGGTCTCAGAACCTGAGAAAAATAGTAAGAGAGGAGTATGGTGTCCAGGAAGAAAATAACTGGTTTTTAATAAATTAGAAGTGAAAGAGATGGAGAGATTTGAGAGATGATTTGAGAGAAAAGTCATGTCAGAAATGACCAGCTGTTGAGCGATGTGCAGAAAACTGTAACATATTTTTTAAAAAATCCCTCAAAATTTCATGAGTGGAGACTCTGCAATAAACACTCTTCAGAACGAAAGATAAATGGCTGTGGCATTTCAGCTGTGATGGAGTATTTAGCTCCAAATGTCTCCCATGATGACAGAAGATAATCTATGAAATTCAGTTACAGGCAATTTGAGAGGAAGACAAGTAGATTTGTCCCTCATTTATAAGCCTGCTGCAGTTGAGCTTGAGGAGAAGGGCAGTGTGTCCAACTGCGCAAATGCTACAGAAGAGAACCAGAACCCAGGACTGCGCTCCGCTGCCCTTCCTGGAGGGGCTGTGAGTGGGGCAGGGCCTGGGGAGGTCTATGGAGTGGAAATTGTGGTAGAGAGCACTTTTGTGGGAAGATGGTGAATTGTCTAGAACACTCATGCTGCATAACTCTGCAGAATATTTTCACCACCATTTACAAAGTGCAGTTTTGAGCTCACCATGTCGCTGACGTGGGTCCCACCATTATTAGAAGCTTATCTTTCTCTCCATCCTCATCACAGCGATCCACACAGACACGGGGGATCCATCACTGTTATTTCTCTGCCCTAGTGCCGACACAACACTCATCCTCCCTTTCTTGTCTATCAGCTGCTCTTCCCCAGAGGTCTGGCTAAAAGTCAAGTGACACAGTGAAATGCAGTTTTTCCACATTTATGAATGTGCTTGTAGTAGTAGTGTTAGTTGCTCAGTGGTGTCCAACTCTTTGCAACCCCATGAACTGTAGCCCACCAGGTTCCTCTGTCCATGGGACTCTCCAGTCAAGAAATACTGTAGTGGATTGCCATTCCCTTCTCCAGAGGGAATTGACCTCTGGAGACCCAGGGATTGAACCCGGGTCTCCTATGTTGCAGGCAGATTCTTTACCATCTGAACTACAGGGAATGTGCTCCTGCCTTTTTCCAACAATTATAAGATGCACACATCAGACAGAACTTGGGAAATGAGTATATTACATGACTACTATAAAAAGCTGCATTCTTAAATACTACACGTGCCCAGCTCTGAGGGCCCCCGGGCACCCAGAGACAGGGAGGGGTAGAGGACAGTCCCACTCAGGACAGAGGAAAGGATATCATCACCAGACACCATCATTTTGGTGATGTCTCCAGGTGGCCTATGTCTTCTCCGTGAGTCTGTGTATGATTTGCAGCCAGAAAGAGCAAAAACCTGCCATTTTCTCTGAACATTTCCCCAGGAGGCCCAGCCTGTCTTTTGGGTTTGCAATGTATCATATTCTTTCCACTATAGATAAATGAGCTATTCAAATATTACACTTATCACATAACATATCTACTCTTTGGAATGTATGCATGCATTCACAACCTGTCAAATCTACTTTAAAAAGTAAGCAAAGCCCCTGATGATGATGTGTAATGGGTTAGTAGTTAGTTAGAAGTCTCCTCAGTATTCCACATTCCCCCCACACCCTTGAAAAGATTTAAGGTAAGTGTGTAAGGACACAAACTTTGACCTTGGACCCTCTGGGTTTGAATTTCAGTTCTCACTACCTGGTGTCCACGTGACTTACCCTCCCAAAGCCAGGATTTCCCCATCAAGCCAGGTAACGATGGGGAGGGACGCAAGGTGGCAGAGGAGTAGGACAGGCAGCTCATCTCCTCCACAAACACAGGTCATGAGAACAGTGCTTTCATGCACTCTGTTGCTCAGTCCTGTTCACCTCTTTGTGACCCCATGGACTGTGGACCACCAGGCTCCTCTGTCCAAGGGATTTTTCAGGCAAAATACTGGAGTGGGTTGCCCTTTCCTCCTCTAAGAGATATTTCTGACCCAGGGATTGAACCCACGTGCCTTGGATTGGCAGGTGGATTCTTTACCACTGAGCCACCTGGGAAGCCTCCATGAAAACAGTATTTGCCCTCAAATGGGAGCCATGAGGTCCTCTATGTGGTCAACCTGAACTTGTACATGCTATGATAAGGGGAGTTGAGAGGGATCTCATTCAAAATATAAAAGGAGACATTAGCCTAATGGGTCTGTGCTGGTGTAGGGAGGAGGGGCCTGAATGTGCAGAGTGGAGACAAGAGAGGGGGCACAGTGCCTGTTGGAGGGGCCTCCGTAAAGAGCATCAGTGAGGCACCAGGCAGAGGACAGGATGGGAGCAGAGGGACCAGAAAGGAAGCCAAAAGAGATCCAGGAGCAGGACCCAAGCGTAAGAGTCAGAGTCAGGTGCAGCTGCCACTGGCAGACAGTCACCTACAGAGAAGTTCCAGAAGCACCAGGCCAGCAATGAGCTGATGAAAGATGATGTGTGAGGAGTACTTCATGAGTAAGACTCACCAGGAGACATACAGGTTCATTCAATGCATCACTGTGGAGGCCTGGACGATGGGCTAGAAGGGGGGTGACAGGGGAGACAATTTTTCTTGGACTTGGAGAACTATCCACAGGGCCCCAGCAGCTTTACTGAGTATTTGTCTGAGCTGGTCCTCACTGGGGTTGCTTTTGGAATATTAGATAATTCTTAATTTTACATAGTCTTGGAGAATTATCTCTTGTTCATCACATCATTTGCAAGCATTTTTTCCCCCAGTCTGTAGGTTGTCTTTTTGTTTTGTTTATTGTTTCTTTTACTGTGCAAAAGCTTTTGAGTTTAAATAGGGCTCATTTTCCCTTCAAAGGCCACAGCTTTGTTGTGGTAAACGGGCTTCCATAACTCAATGAAGCTATGAACCGTGCCATGCAGGGCCACACAAGATGAACGGGTCACAGTGAAGAGTTTTGACAAAACTTGGTCCACCCAAGGAGGAAATGGCACCCACTCCAGTATTCTTGCCTGCAAAAATATATGACTCCAAAAGATGAGCCCTCCCTGGCGCCGCCCCCCTTTCCCCCCCCCACCCCCAATCCAGAGATATGTCCAATATGCTACTACAGAAGAGTAGAAGGCGGTCACTAACAGTTCCAGAAAGAATGAAGCGATTGGGACAAAGTAGAATTGATGCTAAGTTGTGGATGTATTTGGTTGTGAAAGTAAGTCTGTAAAGAACAATACTGCATAAGAATCTGCAATGTTAGGTCCATGAATCAAGGTAACTGGACATGGTCAAGTGGGAGATGGCAAGATTGAACATTGACATCTTAGGAATCAGTGAACTAAAATAAAATGGATGGAAATGGGAGAATTTAATTAAGATGACCATTATATCTACTATTGTGGGCTAGAATCTCTTAGAAGAAGCAGAGTAGCCCTCATAGTCAACAACAAAAGAGTCTGAAATGCAGTATTCAAGTGAAATCTCAGAAATGACAGGATGATCTCAGTTCATTCCAAGAGCAAAACTCAATATTATGGAAATCCAATTCTATGCCCAACCACTGATGCTGAAGAAGGTAAAGTTGACCAGATCTATGAAGATCTATGGGGCTTCCCTAGCGGCTCAGATGGCAAAGAAACTGTCTGCAATGCAGGAGACTTGGGTTCAATCCATGCGTCAGGAACATTCCCTGGAGAAGAGAATGACTACCCATTCCAATATTGTTGCCTGGAGGATTCCATGGAAAAAGGAGACTGGTGGGCTATAATCCATGGGATCACAAAGAGTAAGACAAGACTGAGTGAATAATACTTTCACACACACTTTCACATGAAGAGCTACAACACCTTCTAGAACTAACACCAAAAAAGATGTTCTTTTCATTATAGGGGATTGGAATGCAAAATAGGAAATCAAGCACTATCTGGAGTAACATGCAAATATGGTCTTGGAGTAAAAAATGAAGCAGCACAAAGGCTAACAGAGTTTTGTCAACAGACCATGCTGGTCATAAAAATTACCCATCTCCAAAAACCCAAGAGATGACTCTACACATGGACATCACCAGATAGTCAGCACTGAAATCAGATTGTGATAAGGAGCTCAGATCATGAGCTTCTTATTGCACAACTCAGACTTAAAGAATGTAGGGAAAACCACTTGGCCATTCAGATATGACCTCAATCAAATCCCTTACAATTATACATTGGAAGTGACTAATAGATTAAAGGGATTAGATCTGGTAGACAGAGTGCCTGAAGAACATTGGACTTCAGTTTGTGACACTGCACAGGAGGGAGGAACCAAAACCATCCTAAAGAAAAAGAAATGCAAGAAGGCAAAGTGGTTGTCTGAGGAGGGTTTACAAACAGCTGAGGAAAGAAGAGAAGTAAAAAGCAAGGGAGAAAGGGAAAGATATAACAAACTGAATGCAGAGTTCTAGAGAACAGCAAGGAGATATAAGAGGGCATTTTGAATGAATAATGCAGAGAAAGAGAAGAAAATAATAGAATGGGAAAGATGAGAGATTGCTTCAAGAAATTTGGAGATACCAAGGGAACATTTCATGTAAGGATGGGTACGATCCTTTAGGAAAGAAACAGTAAATACCTAACAGAAGCAGAAGAGATTAAGAAGAGGTGGCAAGAGTACACAGAAGAACTATACAAAAATGGTCTTAAGGACCCAGATAACCATGATGGTGTGATCACTCACCTAGAGCCAGACATCCTGGAGTGTGAAGTCAAGTGGGCCTTAGGAAGCATCACTACAAAGCTAGTGGATGTGATGGAATTCCAGATAAGCTATTTCAAATCCTAAAAGATGATGCTGTTAAAGTGCTGCACTCAATATGTCAGCAAATTTGGAAAACTCAATAGTGGTCACAGGACTAGAAAAGGTCAGTTTTCATTCCAATCTCAAAAAAGGGCAATGTCAAAGAAAACTCAAACTACTGTTCAATTAGGCTCATTTCACATGCTAATAAGGTGATGATCAAAATCCTTCAAGCTAAGCTTCATCAGTATGTGAACTGAGTACTTTCAGATGTACAAGCTAGGTTTTGAAGAAGCAGAGGAAACAGAGATCAAATTGCCAACATTTGATGGGTCATGAAGAAAACAAGGGAGTTCCAGATAAACATCTACTTATGCTTCATTGACTACACTAAAGCCTGTGTGCATCACCACAAACTGTGGAAAATTCTTAAGGAGATGGGGATGCCAGAACATATTACCTATCTCCTGAGAAACCTGTATGTGGCTCAAGAAGTAACAGTTAGGACCAGGCATGGAACAACTGACTAGTTCTCAACTGGGAAAGGAATATGGCAACAATGCATATTATTACACTGCTTATTTAACTTCTATGCAAAGTACATCATGTGAAATGCCAGGCTGAATGGATCAACAGGTGGAATCAAGATTGCTGGGAGAAATATCAACAACCTGAGATTTGCAGATGATATCATTCTAATGGCAGAAATTGAAGAGAAATTAAAGAGCCTCTTCATGTATTTTGTGCCATACCATACAGTTTTGATGTATGTAGCTACTGTAGCTTTGTAGTATACTCTGAAGTCAGGTAGCCTGATTTCTTCAGTTCTGTTTTTCTATCTAAATAGTGCCTTGACTATTCAAGGTTTATTTATTTATTTTTGTCTCCACACAAATTTTAACACTTTTTGTTCTAGTTCAGTGAAAAATGCCATTGGTAGTTTGATAGGGATTGCACTGAGTCTGTAGAAAACAGCTCATTATACTTAACAGCATCAAAACAAACAAAGCAATCAACAAATGGGCAGAAGGCCTGAATCATTTCTCCAAAGAAGACATACAGATGGCCAAGAGGCAAATGAAAAGATGTTCAACATCACTAATTATTAGTTAAATGCAAATTAAAACTACAATGGGATATCACCTCCTATCAGTCAGAATTTCTATCATCAAAAAATCCACAATCAGTAAGTGCTAGAGAGGTTATGGAAAGAAGGGAACCCGCCTACAGTGTTGTTGGGAATGTAAATTGGTACAGCCACTATGGACAACGATATGCAGGTTTAGTTAAAGAACTAAAAACAGAGCTACCATATGATACTGAAATCCCACTCCTGGGTATATATCCAGAGAAAAACATGCTCTGAAAGGACACATGTACCCCAATGCTCACTGGAGCACTGTTTAAAATAGATAAGACATTGAAGCAACCTAAATGTCCATCAGCAGAGTAATGGATGAAGAAGATGTGGTGCATATAAACAGTGAAATATCACTCAGCATGTAAAGAGAACGAAATAATGCCACTTGCAGCAGCGTGGATGGACCCACAGCATGTCATACAGAGTGAAGTAAGTCACACAGAGAAGGAGAACTATCCCATGGCATTCTTTATATGTAGTGTCTAAAAAGAAAAGATACAAACTAACTTACTTATAAAACAGAAATGGACTCATAGCCTTGGAGAACAAGCATTTGGTTGTGAGTGGGGAAGACTATGGGGAAGAGATAGTTGGGGGTTGGGGGATGGGACATGTACATACTACTACATTTAAAACCGGTAACCAGCAATATCTACTGTATAGCACCGGTAACAATGCTCAATGTTACGTGGCAGCCTGGATAGGAGGGGAGTTTGGGGAAGAATGAATACCTGTAAACATATTGCTCAGTCCCATCACTTTCACTTGAAACTATCACAACATTATTAACTGGCTGTACCTTACTACAAAATCTTTAAAAAAATTAAAAATAAAATAGTCTTGGAATAAGCATCAAGGTAAATTGGAAGTCATCAAACAGGAGATGGCAAGAGTGAATATTGACATTTTAGGAATCAGTGAATTAAAAAGGACTGGAATGGGTGAACTTAATTCAGATGATTTTCTATCTACTAATGTGGGCAAGAATCCCTTAGAAGAAATGGAGAAGCCCTCACAGTCAACAAAAGAGTCTGAAATGCAGTACTTGGGTGCAATCTCAAAAATGACAGAATGGTCTCTGTTCGTTTCCAAGGGAAACCATTCAATATCACAGCAATCCAAATTTATGCCCCAACCACTAGTGCTGAAAAAGCTGAATTTGAACAATTCTTTGAAGACATACAAGACCTTCTAGAAATAACACCAAAAAAGATGTCCTTTTCATCATAGGGAACTCGAATGCAAAGGTAGGAATTCAAGCGATACCTGAAGAAAAAAGGAAATTTGGCCTTGGAGTACAGAATGAAGCAGGGCAAAGGCTAACAGAGTTCTGCCGAGAGAACGCACTGGTCACAGCAAACACCCTCTTCCAACAACAAAAGAGAAGACTCTACACATGGACATCAGAAGATGGTCAATCCCGAAATCGGATAGGTGATATTCTTTGCAGCCGAAGATGGAGAAGCTCTATACAGTCAGCAAAAACAAGGCCTGGAGTTGAATGTGACCCAGATCATGAACAACTTATTGCAAAATTCAGACTTAAATTGAATAAAGTAAGGAAAACCACTAGACCATTCAAGTATGACCTAAATCAAATCCCTATGATTATACACTGGAAGTGAAAACAGATCCAAGACATTAGATCTGATAGACGGAGTGCCTGAAGAACTATGGACAGAGGTTCATAACATTGTACAGGATGTGGTGGTCAAAACCATCCCCAAGAAAAAGAAATGCAAAAAGGCAAAATGATTGTCTGAGGAGACCTGACAAATAGCTGAGAAAGAAGAGAAGTGAAAGGCAAAGGAGAAAAGGAATGATATATCCATCTGAATGTAGAGTTCCAAAGAACAGCAAAGAGAGATGAGAAAACCTTCCTCAGTGATTAATGCAAGAAATAGAGGAAAACAATAGAAGGGGAAAGACTAGAGATCTCTTCAAGAAAATCGGAGATACAGAGGGAATATTTCATGCAAAGATGGGTAAAATAAAGGACAGAAATGGCATGGACCTAACAGAAGCAGAAGAGATCAAGAAGATGCAGCAAGAATACACAGAAGAACTATACAAGAAAGATCTTAATGACCCAGATAACCATGATGGTGTGATCACTCACCTAGAGCCAGACATCCTGAAGTGCAAAGTAAAGTGGGCCTTAGGAAGTATCAGTATGAACAAAGCTAGTGGAGGTGATGGAATTCCAGCTGAGCTACTTCAAATTCTAAAAGATGATGCTGTTAAAAGTGCTGCACTCAATATGCCAGCAAATTTTGAAAACTCAGCAGTGGCCACAGGACTGGAAAAAGTCAGTTTCATTCCAATCTCAAAAAAAGGCAATGCCAAAGAATTTCAAACTACTGCACAATTGCACTCATTTCACACATTAGCAAAGTAATGCTCAAAATTCTCCAAGATAGGCTATAATAGTACATGAACCGAGAACTTTCAGATGTTCAAGCTGAATTTAGAAAAGGCAGAGGAACCAGAGATCAAATTGCCAACATCACTGGATCATCGAAAAAGCAAGAGAATTCCAGAAAATCTTCTACTTTGGCTTCACTGACTATGCTAAAGCCTCTGACTGTGTGTATCACAACAGATTGTGGAAAATTCTTGAAGAGATGGGAATACCAAACCACCCGACCTGCCGCCTGAGCAATCTGTATGAAAATCAAGAAGCAACAGTTAGAACTGAACATAGAACAATGGACTGGTTCCAAATTGGGAAAGGAGTACATCAAGGCTGCATATTGTCACTCTGCTTATTTAACTTACATGCAGAATACATGATGTGAAATGCTGGACTGGATGAAGCACAAGCTGGAATCAAGATCACTAGGAGAAACATAAATAACCTCAGATACACAGATGGCACCACACTTATGGCAGAAAGTGAAGAAGAACTAAAGAGCCTCTTGATGAACGTGAAAGAGGAGAGGGAAGAAGTTGGCTTAAAGCTCAACATTCAGAAAACTAAAGATCACGGCAGCTGGTCCCATCACTTCATGGCAAACAGAAGGGGAAACAATGGAAACAGTGATAGACTTTATTTTCTTGGGCTCCAAAATCATGGCAGATGGGGACTACAGCCATGAAATTAAAAGACTCTTGCTCCTCAGAAGAAAAGCTATAACAAACATAGACAACATTTAAAAAGCAGAGACATTACTTTGTCGACAAAGTTTTATATAGTCAAACCAATGGTTTTTCCAGTAGTCATGTATGGATGTGAGAGTTGGACCATAAAGAAAGCTAATTGCCAAAGAATTGATGTTTTTGAAATGTGGTATTGGAGAAGACTTTTGAGAGTCCCTTAGACATGAAGGAGATCAAACCAGTAAATCCTAAAGGAAATCATTTCTGAATATTCTCTGGAAGGACTGATGCTAAAGCTGAAGCTCCAATACTTTGGCCATCTGATGTGAAGAACTGACTCATTGGAAGAAACCCTAATGCTGGGAAAGACTGAAGGCAGGAGAAGGGGACGACAGAGGATGAGATGGTTGAATGGCATCACCGACTCAGTGGACACGAGTTTGAGCAAGGTCTGGGAATTGGTGATGGACAGGGAGGCCTGGTGTGCTGCTGTCCATGGGATTGCAAAGAGTTGGACATGGCTAAGCAACTGAACTGAAGAATTAACAGTTTTGATTTTAGTAGTGACTTTATTTTTTAAAAATAGCTTCAAATTATGAAGAAATATGAACCCAAGGATCTGATGTCATGATTACATTTTAAAGTTTTGGTATTTTTATTACCAGATTTATAAATTTTACCAGCTTTATCACCAGATGAGTATTAATTGCCTGTATATATCATACACATATCTAACTTCTCAGATGTTCAAATCATGAAATAATGGACATCAATTGTCATAGAATGAACAAATTCATAGACATTAACTCTCTTCAGAGTGTGTGGCATATCTAACAAAGCACACACACATATCCAACTGAAGTAATATAGGGAAATAGGAAACAAGTCAATAATTCTTTATTAAAACCTCTAAAATACCTCTAAAATCATTGCCAACACATTAAGGTCAAGAGACTCACCCACCGAGTGCAATACCACACTTCTGTAAAATTCAAGTCAGATATAACACATCTGTTCTAATGCATATAGTTTAATAATGTAAATATTAATGGCAATGTTATGTAAATTTCAAATTCGCTGATCTTAGCTTTCACAAGCCCAATAATCGAAACAGCGACATATGCATTAGGAACACAACTAAAATGAACAAAACTCAGAAAAATACCCTTCCTAACGGTTTCTTCCATGCAATATACTCACTTTGAATAATAAACAATTAAAGGTTCTTAAAATTCTTAAAATCTCTTTATGGTAATAATGCAGTCTGTACTATATAGTGTCCATGAAATTTATTGAATTATGAGACTATAATTTTAGAAAATGGAGCTGCTGCTGCTGCTAAGTCTCTTCAGTCGTGTCCGACTCTGTGCGACCCCATAGACAGCAGCCCACCAGGCTCCCCTGTCCCTGGGCTTCTCCAGGCAAGAACAGTGGAGTGGGTTGCCATTTCCTTCTCCAGTGCATGAAAGTGAAAATTGAAAGTGAAGTTACTTAGTCGTGTCCAACTCTTCATGACCCCATGGACTGTAGCCCACCAGGCTCCTCCATCCATGGGACTTCCCAGGCAAGAGTACTGGAGCGGGGTGCCATTGCCTTCTAGCAAATGGAGAGAGCAAGTCAATTTTTAAAATCATCCCAAAGATACATATGACTTCTCAAAGGATCTTCTATTAATCAGCATTTCTTCACACTCAGCACAAGTTTAAATAAGACTGTGTGAATGCTTATTCACAAATTTTCCTAACTCTTGTGATGAAATAGGATAATTCTATACTCCCTGTGAGTTAAGCTTCATTCAAACTGAGCACAGATATTTTGTAAACGTTTAACTGATGACTATAAAAACATATAATGTGTCAGTTTAACGTGCCCTACTGATTTATAGAAGGGGTGTTCATTGATTTGTCTGCATCATTTAGTGGGGTCTTGAGGACCTTGGGCCTCTCTTCTCAATTATAAACCAGGAGGCTGACGTTGGAAGCTCCAATGTTCCAGTCCAGCTTTAATTCTGCTTCCATGATTATGCTCAATTTTAATGCATTTTCTGAATTATCGTCTCTACTTTTAGACTGTATTTTTATCTGCCTTTGTACTTGTGCTCCAGCAACATGTTCATTTCATATTTTTAGAATCCAATTTTGAGTAACATATACTCAAGTAAACGCTTGAGTTTGAGGGTCTTTGGTATTTAAAATGAATATATTAGACCGTTTTTCTCATATGAATTGAGTCATTGTTAAATGAGGATAAACTGCACTGTACCCCCACTATTCCTCAGCTACATACACAGTAGTAAGTGGGAAGACATGTCTTCCCTGTTTTTATTAATGCTGACAATGCTTATTGTAATAATCACATTTTATACACACAATGGAATACAACTAAGTCATGCAAAAGAATGAAAAATGCCACTTGCAGCAACATGGAGGGGCCTAGAGATTATCATACTAAGTGAAAAAAGTCAAAGACAAATACCATGATATCACTTATGGGCTATGCTCAGTCACTTCAGCCATGTCCGTCTCTTTGCAATCCTATGGACTGTAACCCAACAGGCTCCTCAGTCCATGGGATTCTCCAGGGAATAGCATTGGAATGGGTTGCCATGCCCTCCTCTATATCACTTATACATGGCAACTAAAATATGACAAAAATGAACTCATCTACAAAACAGAAACAGACTCACAGACACAGAGGACAGACTTGAGGTCGCTAAAGGGGAGCAGGGATGGGGAGGGTTGGACTGGGAGTCTGGGATTAGCAGATGCAAACTATTATATATAGACTGGATAAACAACAAGATTCTACTGTATAGCACAAGGAATATATTCAATATTCTGTGATAAACCATCATGGAAAAGAACATGAAAAAAACATATATATGTGTATAACTGAATCACTGTGCTATACAGCAGAAATTAACACAGTGTTGTAAATCAACTATACTTTAATGAAATAATAAAAATAACCACGTTTATTATAGCATTTGAGTGTGATTTTAGGATGGTGTCGTCTATATATTGCTTCATAGTTCTAGCATTAAGCAGATCTTTATTATAGCTTCCCCAATATTTTACTCTGAAGCAGTTCTTACTCAGCACTGGCAATAAACATGTCCCAGCAGCTCCTGAACAATACCACAAATATCCTTCTGTGGTTCTCAGATCCACGAAATACTTGTATCGGTTCCTATTTTTTTATATACAGGACAAGTTTAGGAGGACCTGACCCCTTGCTGAAGGCACAGCTGAGAGTCCGAGTTCCTTTTTCACCTCGAGGAGCTCTTGAGGAGATAGTCTGTTTCTCTGATGGTACTGAGAGGTGGTCACAAAAGAGGATAGTCAGGTCATTCCACGGGCAGACAGGCCACATTCCACGGGCCAACACGAGGCTGGACCCTGACACAGCTCCCCCAGCCCAGGGGCTATGCTCATGGCCAGTTCCTAGCTGCAGGGGAGACACATTCAACCCTAACCTGCGAACAGGAATCTGTACCCACAGAGCTCAAAACATTGGGACTTATGTACGAATGTGTCTTTGGTCTCACAAGTTACCCCTTCTTTGGGACCTTGCAGTCTTCACTACTAGATTTCAAAATCAATCCCTAAGGTGTGTGGGGTCCTTCTTTTCAGTTTATAGGTCTGTTGCAGTCTCCATGTTTTTACAAAGTTACTCCAAGTTTACTCTTTCCCTCAATTGCCACGTGAAGTTGATGCCATCCAAGGGAGTGGATTAGGATAATTTGAAGATCACCTTCCTCGCAACATCCTGATACAAGTTTTCCCAGCTCACGGCTTCCACGTCCTGCCAGACAGCCCTCCTGGATCTCCTACTGTGTGTCTTTCAGGGACTTGGCTCCTTCACCCTCATTAAGGGTCATCAGTTTCCTCTTAGTCACCAAACCCAGCATCTCTTCTCTGGCTCTGCATTTATTTGCAACAGTACAATTCTTGCCTGCACTTTTCTTTCTGATACTTTCTCCCCTGTGACTTCCTTGATGAGTAAAGGTCTTCACTCCATTGTTGTCCCATCGCCCACTGGAAATCTCTCATGAGTCCTGGCATTGAATGTCCTGCCAGAACCTGCAGCTTCATAGATCACCCCCTTCCCTGTCAAACCAGCAGTTCCTCCTGGGCTGCTCGCTCTGTCCTGGCACCGCTGTCTGTCACTAGGGCTCAAAATGCATCACATCAGTGTTGTCTCCCAGGTTCTCTGATCCCCCCCTTCCTAGGCTCATTGCCAGATGATTCAGCGCTTACACTTGCTGTGTTCAATACCAGGAAGTTCCTGGTTCATTTTAATAATCCATCCTCCTGAAGCTCAGCTCTGATCAGACCATCACCCTGGGTCCTCATAGCCTAGAGAATCAAGTTCCTGAGCCTAACATTCAAAGTCGTGACTGAACTGGAGCCTAACTAATTTTGACCTCCTTTCTCACCACCTTCATTTCATGAAACTAAAGTGCTCACAATTACACCCCAGGGTGCTAAACCTTCCTGCCTCACAGCCTTCGCAGGTGGGCATCTGCCTACAGAGCCACGCGTCCTGCACGTCACTGGGGACTCATTTTTTCCTTCTCTCTCTGCGGAATTTTACACCTCTTAGGGCACCTACAGAAACTTGGTTTTAACGTTTGATTGTAATTTCTCATTTTTCTGTGTTCTGGGGACAAAAAGTGAGCAATGTAGAGTTTCCAGGTGCCAGGTACGTGTGAGGTTCTTTGGATGTAAAGTTCCCAGGTACATATCATGTGTTGCCTTTCTGACTCTATAAGCTTCATGAGAATAAAATCTATGATTCTCTTCTGAATCTCCTAAAACACAGAGCACTGGGATTACACACACACACACACACGTGTCATTTAAATGGATGAACCAAAGCTGAATCCCAAGCTTCCTGACCATGGTCCTCTCTCCCACCCCACCCCCTTCCCATGCACGCCTGTGCTTGCTACCTGCTCTTGGATTTCTGAATTCTGCTGACAAGATTCTATGTGAAAGTTCATGTAAAATTATGAACAACATGCCACATTGTTTCCTGCTTAAAACTGTAAACAAGCACTCTCTTCTGCTTTAAAAGAAACACATACAAAACCAGTCAAGGAAAAGTCACACTTCTGCACTTCTTGTTGTCACCGAAGCCTGGGTTGGCACTTTTTTTTACCTTTGCCAAAGAATGAGATAAAGGAAGGCACACCTCTGCATTGAGGCGTTCTACATGAGGAAGCCTCTGGATTTCAATTTAAAAATTAATTTACTGCAAAGGATTTGGCAGGGCTTCCCACATGGCGCCAGCTATAAAGAACATGCCTGCATGAATGCAGGAGACATAAGAGATACGGGTTCAATCCCTGGGTCGAGACGATCCCCTGGAGTAGGCAAAGGCAACCCACTCCAGTATTCTTGCTTGGATAATCCCATGGACAGAGAAGACTGGCAGGCTACAGTCCACAGGGTCGCAAAGAGTCGGACATGCCTGAAGCAAGTTAGCATGCAAGCATAGAAGGAAGCATGTTCAGTTCAGTCGCTCAGTCGTGTCCGACTCTTTGTGACCCCATGAATTGCAGCACGCCAGGCCTCCCTGTCCATCACAAACTCCCGGAGTTCACTCAAACTCATGCCCATTGAGTTGGTGATGCCATCCAGCCATCTCATCCTCTGTCGTCCCCTTCTCCTCCAGCCCGCAATCCATCCAAGCATCAGGGTCTTTTCCAATGAGTCAAGCAGCAAAGACCCTCGAAAATACTTTTGATGGAAGGAAGCCATGTAGAAGTTAGTGAGTTCAACAGCAAAGACTTGGAGCTCAACAGACAATACCATGCAAATATGCTAACCCCCCAGTTCAGATGATGCTCTTCACAGGAGTCAGTTGGGATGCTAAAGGAAACTTCTCAGGACTCTCTGAGATTGGCAATGATTCTACATTTATTTTACAGAGGCAGACACAGGGCCGAGGAAAGCTTGAGGCATCTCCCTGAGGGGCATGATTAGGAGGCAGGAGAGTGGCAGTCTGAAGCCAGGCAGCCCGAGCGCGCGGGTGGAGGTGTGAACCGTCCCACAGCCGAGAACCGAGGGTTGCAGGGGGGTGGAGCTAATTCACCCCAGGGTCCATCTTTCCTACAGGCACGCTTGTCCTGGGGGCGGGGTGGCTCTGCGGTCCTCCACCAGGAACTGGGCATTTCCTGCCTCTTCTGCTGAACAATGCTTGGTGGTCCACACCCTGGGCGTCCTCTCACCTGGTCTCCACCCCACAGGGCTGAGCATCAGTGGCCGCTGGGCTCACGGTGCAGCAGCAGTATTGGTGCCCTCTCTCCTGCCTGGCCCCATGGGCTCCGGTGACCTCAGCAAGAGCCCTGGGTCAGGACAGTCAGTGGTCCAGGATGCGAACCCCTGCGCCCAGACCAGCACCTGCTGCTAAACATCTGGTGCAAGGGGGCACAAGAAGGTGATTGAAAGGAGAGTCTTCACTTCCAAAGATGGTACAAGAGGTACCTTGAGGTACCTGATAATTGCCATCTGATAATTACTGAGAAGAAGAGGAAGAGGCTCACGAAGATAAAGGTTATTTCTTTATCGTATCCCAGATACAAGCACAGACAAGTAAGACACTGAAACAACCTTCTAAACTCATGTGACTGCTACCCAGTACCAAGTGGGCTTCAAACATCACTGTTTCCCCCAATGGGCCAACCCCATTCTCAGTGTGAGAACTTCACGCTGGGGGATACTAGAAGCAAATTTCTGCAAAGAAGACTATTTAAATTTTTTTGTTTGGTTTCAATATGTAATTCTCAGACTGTTTAGTTATAGGTAGCTAATAAAACAAATGCAATGAACTACAAAAATTAAGTAGACAAAACACCGTAATTTCTTACCGATGAATAAATAGCAGCAGGTGGTACAGTAGTAAAGAATCCACCTGCTAACGCAGGAGATGCTAGAGACCTGAGTTCAATCTGGGTTTGGGAATGGAGCAGGGAATGGCAACCCTGGTAGGCTACAGTCCATGGGGCCGCAAAGATTTGGACAAAGACGGGATCAATAAAAGACAGAAATGGTATGGACCTAACAGAAGCAGAAGATATTAAGAAGAGGTGGCAAGAATACATAGAAGAACTGTACATCAAAGATCTTCACAACCCAGATAATCACGATGGTGTGATCACTCACATTCTCCTAGAGCCAGACATCCTGGAATGTGAAGTCAAGTAGGCCTTAGGAAGCAACACTATGAACAGAGCTAGTGGATGTGATGGAATTCCAGTTGAGCTATTTCAGATCCTGAAAGATGATGCTGTGAAAGTGCTGCACTTAATATGTCAGCAAATTTGGAAAACTCAGCAGTGGCCACAGGACTGGAAAAGGTTAGTTTTCATTCCAATCCCAAAGAAAGGCAATACAAAAGAATGCTCAAACTACCACACAATTGCACTCATAACACACGCTAGTAAAGTAATGCTCAAAATTCTCCAAGCCAGGCTTCAGCAATATGTGAGCCGTAAACTTCCAGATGTTCAAGCTGGATTGAGAAAAGGCAGATGAACCAGAGATCAAATTGCCAACATCCGTTGGATCATAGAAAAGGCAAGAGAGTTCCAGAAAAACATATATTTCTGCTTTATTGACTATGCCAAAGCCTTCGACTGTGTGGGTCACAATAAACTGTGGAAAATTCTGAAGGAGATGGGAATACCAGACCACCTGACCTGCCTCTTGAGAAATCTATATGCAGGTCAGGAAGCAACAGTTAGAACTAGACATGGAACAACAGACTGGTTCCAAATAGGAAAAGGAGTACGTCAAGGCTGTATATTGTCACCCTGCTTATTTAACTTATATGCAGAGTACATCATGAGATGTAATGGGCTGGAGGAAGCACAAGCTGGCATCAAGATCACCAGGAGAAATATCAGTAACCTCAGATATGCAGAGGACACCACCCTTATGGCAGAAAGTGAAGAACTAAAGAGTCTCTTGATGAAAGTGAAAGAGGACAGTGAAAAAGTTGGCTTAAAGCTCAACATTCAGAAAACTAAGATCATGGCATCTGGTCCCATCACTTCATGGCAAATAGATAGGGAAACAGTGGAAACAGTGGCTGACTTTATTTTTGGGGGTGCTCCAAAATCACTGCAGATGGTGGTTGCAGCCATGAAATTAAAAGATGCTTGCTCCTTGGAAGGAAAGTTATGACCAACCTAGACAGCATATTAAAAAGCAGAGACATTATTTTGCCAACAAAGGTCCATCCAGTCAAGGCTATGGTTTTTCCAGTAGTCATGTACGGATGTGAGAGTTGGACTATAAAGAAAGCTGAGCGCCAAAGGGTTGATGCTTTTGAACTGTGGTGTTGAAGAAGACTCTTGAGAGTCCCTTGGACTGCAAGGAGATCCAATCAGTACATCCTACAGGAGATCAGTCCTGGGTGTTCATCAGAAGGACTGATGTTGAAGCTGAAACTCCAATACTTTGGCCACCTGATGCAAAGAGCTGACTCATTGGAAAAGACCCTGACGCTGGGAAAGATTGAGGGCAGGAGGAGAAGGGCACAACAGAGGATGAGATGGTTGGATGGCATCACTGACTTAATGGACATGGGTTTGGGTAGACTCTAGCAGTTGGTGATGGACAGGGAGGCCTGGTGTGCTGCGGTTCATGGGTCACAAAGAGTCAGACACGACTGAGTAAGTGAACTGAACTGAACTGAAGCACTGAGCACGCATGTGCACACACACACACACACACACACATGCAATTATATATAGGATGGATAAACAATAAGGTCATGTTATGTTGCACAGGGAACCATATTCAATGTCCTGTGATAAACCAGAGTGGAAAAAGTATGAAAAAGAAATCACTTGGCTATACACCAGAAACTAACACAACAGTGTAAATCAACTATACTTCAACAACCAAAATAGTATCTGTAGGTAAAGAATAAAAAAGAAAAAAAAATGCTTGATTTCACCAGGAAAGCAATCACATTTAGAAGGTTTCCAAAACAGTATACACTATATCATAATATTACCGTATAAGTAAATTCTAACTAGGTTATAAGTCACCTAGGGAAATAACTATGTTGGTTCATTTAAATCAAAACAAATTTTCTAATTAAAAATGTCCCTCCCTTGACTCAGTAATTCTTATGACAAAGGTTCTGGGCTCAACCCTGGCATGAGGTTTATTTTGTAATTTGTTCTCACTTGTTCCTGAAACTTTTGCAAGGTTGCCATGGAGTCAGAAATGAAACTTGGGGACAAGTATTGAGCAGTTCTCAGTGGTCTTCCTTTTGAAGCCAGTCCCAGCAGCCTTGCTCCTTTCTGTGAGAAGCTAACCAGTCTCCCTGCCTCCATACTGGACCAGAAGTGATATTCCTCATTAAAAGTGGCTATTTTATTATTTTTCTGCTAATTTTTATTTTATTTTTCATTTATTTTTATTAGTTGGAGGCTAATTACTTTACAATATTGTAGTGGTTTTTGTTATACATTGACATGAATCAGCCATAGATTTACATGTATTCCCCATCCCGATCCCCCCCCCCCCCACCTCCCTCTCCACCCAATTCCTCTGGGTCTTAGCTCTTTCTCAATGATTTTTATCATGACAGTTTCAAGTTAGCCTCTGCACACGATTTTAGCAGCATGCCTCTGACAGAGTACCCGGGGAGGGGGCAGTAGGGGGGTGTGGGGAGGGATTATCATCCAGTGAATTCTGACAGCAAACGCTTTTCAGCAGAGTATTAATGGGGTCCTGTGGGGGCTCTGTTCAATGTGCTCTCAATTAGTAAACAAGACTTCAGCACCTATCATGGGTAACATGATCTGTGCACCGTGGGAGGAGGGGTCTCAGGATGCTGGGAATGGGTTCCAGGGATGAGGGGGACCCTGAAACTTAGCAGTTACAGGCTTACTATACAGAGGAGTAGAAGGACTCATCCTTCAATAATGGCCAACATGCTGGCCAAAAGACATGCCATGGGAATGCAAAAGAGTTACTTGGCTAAATCTTAAGAAAATTTAAGAATAGTGATGGTGGAAGAGTGTGTCCTTTTTCAGCAGGAAAGAGATGCCCACATATATTTATCATTTACAGTATATTTATCCACAAATGCAGGAAAAATAAATGATGATCCTTTCCCAAAAGAGGATGCATAGAATCTGATTAACTGATGACACTCAAATGAGCCTTCTTGAAATTCTCTAGTATTTGGAATTTATTAGAATTTCTCAGATTCAGGAAACATAAGCAAAGGATTCTTCAGGGAAGAGGAGGAGAGAAAAAAAAAAATTCTCCCTCCACGAGCCTTCCTTTCTACCAGAAATATGCTTTTCAGAACTGACTGTCCACAGAATTTTCCTTTGCTTCAATCTTTGCCCAGGGAATTATCATGGAAGCGCGTTGCCAACTGTGGCAGCTTATTTTGCACTTGGGTTCTGACCCGGCACTTTGAAGGCACCTGGCGAGGTCCAGGCTTGAGCAAAGCCACGTGCAATGATGCCAGGCTTGACCTTTAGGCAAGAAGATGTTTTCTGGCCTTTGTATAAACACATGAAAATGAACCTCATCCGTTTATACAAGTGGATGCTCTGTAGGAAGGAGAGCCAGTTGTCCAGGTTAGCTGGCAAAAAAAAAAAAAAGAAAAAAAAATGTTACCGTGTTGCTTTAGAAAATAGATGAAAAGATACTAACCCTTTTGAGCTGCAGCTGCGGAAAATAATGTTAACCTGACGTGTCAGGATGAAAAACATGTGTTTATGTTTCAGATGTTTTTTCTTTTTATTTCCCCCTGTCTCCATTCTTAACCCCCAAATAATGCCTAAGCATGCCCAAAGAGGCACTTTATTTTTATAGCTGGGCTTACAGAAAGCCGATGGCACCTGAACCTCTTCTCCGCTCTAATTGCTGATGGTCGTAATTTCTACCACTAACATTATAGTAACTGGGACTGTGCGCAATAGTGAGAGCTTCCTTTTTTCATTTTCAAACCCAGCAAAAAAAAAAAAAAAAGAATGTGTTCCCTGTAGAGTTGGACAGTGAGAAAATTTGATGCTCTCGCTGCTCCTACGATTGGAAACGAAAAGAGATTTCTGCTCTTTCCAGATAACCAGAAATCTTAGTCCTCCAGTTCGCAGAGGAACTCTCTGCCCAGCAAACCAGAATAGGATGTGCATTCTGTGTCATAAAATGTCACAGCAGCTCATGGTTTAGGTCTGTGTGCTGGGTGGTTTTCACCTCGCATCACACAGAAAAGAATTCCTTTAAGCAACACGTTAAAGAATATGGCTGGAAACAGGGACAGTCTCTTCGCTTGAGTGGCAGAGTTTACCAAAGAATTCAGAAAGCTAACAGGAATACGTCTGGAGAAAGGATGTACACGGATGGTGTGACATCCTTGTGAGGGGATATTTGGCTGTAGAAACAGGAAGGACTGATGCTCTATTTCAGACCCAGGGAAAGACGAGCATGGTTGAGGGAGTAACAGCTATGCGATCGGAGCTTGTTTAATGATGTGTTAGCTGAAGCCTAAAGTGCAGTAAACGTTTACTGCCCAGAGCTTATAATGAAGCGGTGGGCAATGCCTTTCATCAGAGGCCATTTCTCAATCAGTCAGGGCCTATTAACGGTCACAATAGAGGAAAACAGAAACTGTGACCTGTGCCTCTAAAAATACTGCTTATTGGCAACTGCTCCCTGGAAGAGGTATTTTGTGTTCATTGGAACTGTGAGTGTGTGAGTGAAATTTTCCAGCAGTTCACAAAAATCCCCAGACCGCATCAAGGGCACATCTGTGAACTTTAGGAAAAAAGTGAAAGTCCGGGAAAGAATGAGAAAGCAATCATTCTCTTACGTGACAGACTGGCTGTCACTAAATCCTCCTTTGTCTTGACATTATCAGGAGTAAACGGTAGGGAAGCGATCTCTGTGCACATTTCCAACTGGTATGTCTGCCTCCAGCCCATGCGGTTTGCTGTTTTCACATGTGCTCTTTGGGTGCAAGATTTCGCCTGGTCAACACGGCCGTGACTCAGCATATGTGGTGTCACTTTTGCAGTTGCTGTCGTTCTCTACCCTGCTCAGGAAATGTCCTCTGGCATTCCAAGGAGTAAGACGTAAAAATAATTGGCAAAAGGAGCCTGTGGTTTCTCGACCTTCATTTCAATAGATTTTAAGAGGATACAGTAGACCATTAGGGTGACTAACAAGAAATACAGCAAAGAGATGGTTAATCCAAACGGCCTGTGCCTCTTGACATCAACCCCTCTTCCACCAGGGACACGGAGGCCTAACAGGTGTGTGTTTTATGTGGTGGATGTAGGCGCACTCACTGAATATTTAAAAGCAAACAAACAGCTTCCATATGTGCCAGCCTGCCTGCCCCCCACTATGCCCACCGCCCCCCACCAGGTGAATGTGCTCTGTGCTTCCTGTCTTAACTGTGGATTCAGTCACTTGAAGTCGAAAACTCAAAATTATAATCAGCAACTTCTTCCACAGCTTTTCCTAAGGATCTCTCAAAGCAGCCCACTTCTGTGTCCCCTGCCACTAGCCTGGACAAGACCACGTTGACTTTCCAACTTCCATCCCCTGTAAACTCTTACTGCCACAAGGAGGATCTTTGTCGGACAAGCATTTGGTCTTCTGTATCTCCTACTAGTGCTTCTTTAACAACTTATTACTGTCAGGAAAAAGCCCAGGATGTTAACACTCTTACCTCCCACCTCCTTCCCCACTGCCCTCTACACCAGTCACAGGGAGTTTCTCCCACTTACCCCCAAGGCACCTAATCTGCACTAGCGGCCTCTTCTGCCTGGAATGCCCTCCTGCTCACATCTCTTCCTCATCCTACAGGATCCGCCCCATGTGTCACTTCTACTGGGGGTTTGTCTTCATGGTCGCCAAAGAAGGGGAATGTTGGCCGCACACCCCTCTTACCTCTGTAGGGGTAATGATGTACTTCCGTGGTGTGTAAGCTCTGGTGAAAGTAGTGAAAGTGTTCATCTCAGTTGTGTCCCACTCTTTGGGACCCATGGTCTATAGACAGCCAGGCTCCTTTGTCCATGGAATTCTCCAGGCAAGATTACTGGAGTGGAGGAGTCATTCCCTTCTCCAGGGATCTTCCCAACACAGGGATCGAACCCAGGTCCCCTGCATTGCAGGCAGATTCTTTCCCTCTGGGCCACCAGCAATACCACCTAGGGGGCCTCACAATTGTCTGAGCCCCGCTGGCAGCAGGTTTGGGGTGTGTCCTGGGCAGCACTTCCCCTGGGTGGGCGTGGTGCATCAGCACTTCAGCTCAGGGGTACTCAGGGTAGAAGACACTACGTCAAGTAGAGAAATACTTTCAAAGAACAAAAGATGTCATCAGGACCGCCTTGGTGGTCAAAGGTTAAGAATCTGCATGTCAATGTAGGCAATATGGGTTCAATCCCTGGTCTGAGAATATTCCACACATCCTGGGGCAACTAAGCCTGCATGCCATGACTACTGAGCCTGCTCCCTAGAGCCCGTGGACCACAATGAGAGAAGCCAGGCAATGGGGAGCTGTGCACCTCAGTGAAGACCAGCCCCCACTCACCGCAAGAGAAAGCCCTCCAGCAGCAATGACAATCCAAAATAATAATTTTTAAAAATAATAAATAAATATTTCTAAAAATGTTGATATTAGATGACAGTTTATGGATTATAATTTAATAAATTTTATCTCCCATTAGAGAAAAAATGATCACTGTGTTAATCAATTCTACCTTTGAAACATCTATTCAATTGCTATATACATAGTAAATACTAAATAAACATGACATGGTAAGAATAAAACTTTGTTGAGTGCTTACTATAAACCACTTCCCTGGTAGCTCAGCTGGTAAAGAATCCACCTGCAATACAGGAGACCCGGTTTGATTCCTGGGTTGGGAAGATCATCTGGAGAAGGGATAGGCTACCCACTCCAGTGTTCTTGCCTGGAGAATTCCATGGACAGAGGGGCTTGGTGGGCTGCTGTCCATGGGGTTGCAAAGAATTGAACACCACTGAGCGACTTTCACTTTCACTTCACTTTCACTTACTATGAACCAAGTCCTGTTGCATAAATATCATATGTACTAATAAGAGGTAGTTGGTACATGAACCCAGATATGCTGAAATCAAAACATGCATTGCTTGAAAACTTACTCTGTGGACTGATTTAAAGAATTAAACTGTAGGGTTTCCAGACATCAAATATAAACAGACACACAGAAAAAATAAATAATTGGAGTCAAGCACTGCATCACACAGATTGAGATCATTCTCACTGGCAAATCTCATGAGAAATGAGATGCACTTAAATAAGAAAAGATAAAAATGCTACTTATGGTGTAGAATGTTTACTGTGTATAGGAAACAGATTTGCAAATGGTAAAGCCATCTATAGATTTATTCCCATACAATGGAAAATAAATCTAAAAATTTACAAAACAATTAAAAAGAAGGAAAAAATATAATCAAAAAGATAAGGTAAAGAGTTAGAATCAATCCAGCAAAAACCTATAGAACAAAAACTGTAGATAAAAATAGCAACAGGCAAAGTAAAGCAATTGACACAGACTCAACACTTAAAACACCCTCAAAGATCATCTCAGGATGACCTGTATTAGAAATACAACTTTGTCTGAAAATTCCAAGACTCCAAGATATTTGGCTGATGCCTCTCTAACTAGGGAATTAGATATTTGTCCTGCACTTCTCATACAGTTAATTTGGTTGGTAGGTTTATGACTGGTTGCTTCCACTGCTGTTTCCTCAAGCTGGTCCCATTTTTGCTCCCTGCTCTATAAACTACTGAATGGGAGCTCACAAGACCTTCCTCCAAGTGCACCCCAAGCACTTAAGGGCAAGAGAAACACGTGAAAAATGATGAATATCTATCAGTTCAGTTCAGTTGCTCAGTTTTGTCCAACTCTTTGTGACCCCACGGACTGCAGTACGCCAGGCTTCCCTATCCCTGTCCCTCCTGGAGCTTGCTCAAACTCATGTCCATCGAGTCAGTGATGCCATCCAACCATCTCATGCTCTGTCGTCCCCTTCTCCTGCCTTCAATCTTTCCCAGCATCAGGGTCTTTTCCAATGAGTCAACTCTTCGCATGAGGTGGCCAAAGTATTGGAGTTTTAGCTTCAACATCAGTCCTTCCAATGAACACCCAGGGCTGATCTCCTGTAGGATGGACTGGTTGGATCTCCTTGCAGTTCAAGGAACTCTCAAGAGTCTTCTCCATCACAACAATTCAAAAGCATCAAATTTTCAGTGCTCAGCTTTCTTTATAGTCCAACTCTCATATCCATACATGATCACTGGAAAAACCATAGCCTTGACCAGACAGACCTTTGTTGGCAAAGTAATGTCTCTGCTTTTTAATAGTCTGAACTAAATTCTTTTAGATCCTGAGTGCTTATACCCACAAGTATGATGAGGTAATTCACTGATCAACAGATGTACCTGGCAATTAAGTCTTCTTTTAATATTAACATTTCCATATTTAATCTCATGTCACTGTGAAAGGGCACACCACATACCACGCTACTGAAGAGCTCTTATGTAAATTCTTTTTCAAAACTCACATTTATACTCGTACTTGAAAACCTACCCCTAGCCTGCTACACAAATAGATTTTATAAATAAGACTTTGATCAAAGGAGTGGCAAAAGTGTAAATTATAAATTGCTTACAACCCTTAACAAATCAGTTCTATAATGTGTGTGGACACAGCCTTTTGAACAAGCAATATTTATGCTAGAAATCTATCCAAAACAAATAATCTGAGATACACACACACACACACACACACACACACACACAATGGCTTTAGTACAAAGGTATTCACAACTGTAAGTTTTGTAAAGGTGTAAAGTTGGAAATAAAATGTTAATCAATAGGGAAATGCCACACAGGAAATTATTACTAAGCCATTAAAATGAGTTTTGTAGAAGAATTTGCAAGAAAACAGACAAAGGATTAACTGCAAAGTTAAATGAAATAAGGGTTTTCCTGGTACCTCAGCTGGTTAAGAATCCACCTGTAATGCAGCCCAGGTAGAATATAAAGTGAAAGTGAAGTTGCTCAGTCGTGTCCGACTCTTCGCGACCCATGGACTGTAGCCCAACAGGCTCCTCCGTCCATGGGATTTTCCAGCCAAGAGTAGTGGAGTGGGGTGCCATAGCCTTCTCCAGGGGATCTTCCCGACCCAGGGATCGAACCCCCATCTCCCGCATTGTCGGCAGACGCTTTACCATCTGAACCACCAGGGAAGTCCTTTTTAAGTAGAATATAGGATGACCCCAAATGGTCAAAACACACACATTCGAGAAAGATCAGAAGAAAATATAGCAACATGTTAGAAACAGAGGTACTCAGGACGTGGAGTTGTGAGCAAATTTTGTTCTATCTTTCTTAATTTTCTAATTTTACCCAATAAATAAATTTTACTTTTTCAGCCAGTAAGATAAGGGAGCAACACTATTTTTAAGAACACCAGATAGATGGTGACCAGCCCTTTCCTCAGGGCACAGGTTGTATCACCTTTTGCATATTTGCCTGTTTTATTTCTCTCATCGACTGGCTCCACTGACATTGCTGGGAATGATGACTGTGTCTCCTGGGTCTCCTTTTATGGTTAAAAAAAAAAAAGTTAAACAATTAGTTCTATCTGGCAAGTATCCAATCAATGCCAAGGAGGGCAAAAAAAAAAAAAAAAAAAGAAAGAAAACACTCTTGAAAATTTCAGTTTCTGTCTGGGCACATGAAATTGTTTACCATCACAGCAGTAGTTAATAAACGAAAATTACAGAAAAACATCAAAGGAAGAGGCAAAGTCACAGTCCAAGATGTTTCTGAGTTTCACTTCCACCTGGACTCCTGGTTACCAGCTGCCTCAAAGCAAGAAGTAATACCCCACTATGCAATATCTTAAACAGAATTGGTTCATGATGCTTTTCATGTCTACTACATTCTTCTACTTCCATGTACATTCATTCTATTAATTTCTACGAGTTTGATATTGAAACTCCAACTAAAAACCTTACTATTTTATGTACTTAAACATTATTACATATAGTGGAACTACATGTAACTTTGTTCTATATTTTCCAAGTATCATATAAATGTGCTATTATATTTTGATAATTTAAAAAATCCAGAGCAATGACATGTACAGTCCTATGAATGTGACTAATAAATGTTTTTGTTTTTATTCAAGAGTTAGGCGTTATAAATGCTATGTGTTACTCCACCCCTAAAATGCATCTACTTAAGGCTGTAAAAGTTATCAAAGAATGACTACTGGGCTTATACATCTCACAAACAAAAGCATCGGTTCTAAGAATAAAAAGAATCTTTCTTAGAGGATCTTGGGGAAAACCTCTTCAGGAAAATAAAGAAGATGAGAAGGATTGCAGAATCAAGCATTTAGTCAAGGACTCAATTAAGTTAAAAAGTACCTGTTGACAGTAAGTAGGACCAGTACTTGCCAGCGACTACCGTATGTGAACACACTAGGGATATCTGTTTCTTTTCTTTTTCTTTTCTTTCCTTTTTTTTTTTTTAGCAAGCATATAAAATATTCAAAGCATTAACACAATGCGGCCAAAGCTCCAGAATCTGGGCAGGGAAGCTGGTGTGAGACTAATTTATAGGGCAGATTGAATGCCTGCAGGGACTTTCTGGTGTGGATACACTGGGCAGACTCGCTCTACTTTTGGAAACTGAAACCATTAAGCATAAACTCTAGGAAAAGCCTGTGACAGTTAGATCCCTGCAGAAACGCACGCACTTGGCAATTCCCACACCAGATATGGGGGTGTGTGGCTCTGAAGACTCAGTGAGCAGGCAGCGTGGGGTTTTTTCCCCTGTGAAGTGTTTGCTCCTAGTCCAGGTTTTATCTCAAGTCCACTACATGGATTTGAATATGCAAACATTAAAATGTTGAAAATGAACCTGTACACAATGCTAGTCTACCCGCCCTCCACTCCTGAAATGAGTTTCTTTTGAAACAGAGGACTCAATGGGAGCAGATGATAGAAACAGAGATTCTGTCCAAGACAAATATGGAGCATGATTGGCCTAAGACCGGCCTCTGCGGTGGCCCCGAGGAGAAGGTCAGGGGCCTTCTCTGGTAGTCCAGTGGCTAGGACTCGGTGCTTCCGCTGCTAGTGGTAAAGAATTCGCCTGCCAGTTCAGGAGTCATAAGAGAGGTGGGTTCCATGCCTGGGTCAGGGCGATCCCCTGGAGGAGGGCATGGCAACCCACTCCAGCACTCTTGCTTGGAGAAGCTCATGGACAGCGGAGCCTGGCGGGCTACAGTCCATTGGATCGCAGAGTTGGACACGAGGGATGTTGTCTTAGCATGCACACATAGGGAACTAAGATCCGGCAAGCCATGTGGTCAAAAGAAAAAAAAAAAGAAGGAGGAGGTCAGAAGGTCAGGTCCTGTTGTTAGAGACAGAACAGACACCCTGGGGAAATCCCTTAAAACAGCTCAGTGAATATCTGCGGGGACTTTAACGCTGGTGCAGGCTGGGTGTTGGCAGGCTAGGGAGAGGTCCTGAGAAAACAGGCTCACGCACTCTGATAGAGAGATCCTGGTGTCCTGACACTCAGCACAGAGATGCATATGCAAGGAAGACTGTTACACGGAGGAGAGGCTTCAGGAGCCTGAGCTCCAAGACAGGTAGGGGGCAGTGCCACTGCCTGGGTTGCCACTGGGGTCTGAGTCTGTCTCTGGTCTGTTGCTAACCAGTACGTGGGTTCTTGGACCCTAAGAGGACCACTCTCTGTGAATCCTGAGGCTCTTTCTAATCCAAATACCTTAAAAATAAAAGCAAAACCAGAAACAAGTACATTTATTAAAAGCATCTTGCTCAATGGTGAAGAAAGGCAGATTTAAAAATGATCTAATCAAGCAGTTCCGTGATAACTCAGTGGTAAAAAATCCACCTGGCAATGCAGGAGAAATGGGTTTGATTCCTAAATTGGGAAGATCCCTAATCTGGGAAAAAGAGGAGCAACTAATCCCCTGTGCCGCAGCTATTGAGCCTGGGCTCTAGATTCTGTGAGCCACAACTACTGAGGTCTGCATACCCTAGAGCCCGCACTCTGGAACAAGGGAAGCCCCTGCAATGAAAAGGCCGCAGACTGTAGCTCCAGAGAAGCCCCTGCTCACCTCAACTGGAGGAAAGTCTGAAGGAAGACCTAACACAGCCAAAAAGTAATAAATAAAACGTAAAGGCTTCCCTGGTGGCACAGATGGTAAAGAATCCACCTGCAAGGCAGGAGACCTGGGTTCAAGATCTGGGTTGGGAAGATACCCTGGATAAGGGACTGGCTACCCACTCCAGTATCCTTGCCTGGAGAATTCCATGGACAGAGGAGCCTGGTGGGCTAGAGTCAAATATGAAAGGCCTGGCAACAATTGCCACAAGTCAAAACTAAATAAATAAAATTTTAAAAAAATTATCTAATCAATATAAACCAAATACTTTGATTCAGAAATACACAAAAAGCCCATCTTTAGAAATATGACTTATATTCATCTTCATGACCAAAACTATAGCTAATATCAATAGAATTTGTAAGTTAAAATAATGCTTACAAATGAGGTCTAGTTTTGCTTTGTCTGCCTGAGGGATCAGTGGTTAACTTTATCAGCATATTAAATTTGAAGAGGATTGTTAATTTTGTTGAATATAATGTTTGAGTAAACTGAAATTGCTACCACTGTTATGCTGCATAAGGGCAATAAGATTTTATTTAAAAGTACATGGCTTTACTTTCGAAACTCAAGCTGTAGCTTGGGGAGTATGGCTGGGGTGGGACTGAAGGTGACTGCCTCTAATAATGATTTGTGAGTTTGACTGTTGAGATTCCGTGGTCTGAAGAACTTATGATAAGATGCCAATAGTCAAAGTAAATTGTTTTTCTCACCTGTTTTAACCTGAATTATTCTGGATGGCCCTATAATGTAGTCATTAGGAAGTTTTTATATAATACCTATAGTTAAGTAAAATCAGAAATATGCTTTTTTTCAAAGAAGACTTGATACTACGTCAGCATCACCTGAAGGCCACACATCTAAGTCTTGGTTCTGCCACAGAGATGAGCCTGATGAGGCTGCCTTGAGGGCTGAATGGGACCTGCTCAAGGAAGGCTGGTTTTCATTTTCAATCAAGAGCAGAACCCAGGGCCGACCTGAGTCAGGACTCACACCGCCGACCAGCACTGTGCCTGATAAACCCGTTTCTCACTCCAGCTCAGTAGTCTCCATGTTTGATCCCTGGACAACATGACTGGACCATGCTATAGAGAATACAGATTCTGCTTCCTTTGTGAGTTGAAGTGGGTAACTTAAATTTGCAATTTAAATTTCCTTAATGAATTTATTAATGTAATTTAAGTTAGTAAAGTTCCTGGTGCAGCCACTATGGAGGACAGTATGGAAGTTCCTTAAAAGCCTAAAAATAGAGCTACTATATGATCCAGCAATTCCACTCCTGGGCATAAATCCAGAAAAGATGAAAACTCTAATTTGAAAAGATACATGCATCCCTATGTTCATAGCACTGTTTATAATACCCAAGATGTGGGAGCAACCTAACAGTCCATCAACAGAGGAATAGATAATGATGCGGCACATTTATACAATGGAATATTCAGATCAGTTTAGTCGTGTCCAACTCTTTGAGACCCCATGAATCGCAGCACGCCAGGCCTCCCTGCCCATCACCAACTCCCAAAGTCTACTCAAAGTCATCTACATCGAGTCGGTGATGCTATCCAAGCATCTCATCCTTTCTCGTCCCCTTCTCTACTTGCCTTCAATCATTCCCAGCATCAGGATCTTTTCAAATAAGTCAGTTCTTCAAATCAGGGGGCCAAAGTATTGGAGTTTCGGCTTCAGCACTGGTCCTTCCAATGAACACCCAGGACTGATCTCCTTTAGGATGGACTGGTTGGATCTCCTTGCAGTCCAAGGGACTCTCAGGAGTCTTCTCCAACACTGCAGTTCAAAAGCATCAATTCTTCGGCCTGAGTAATGGAATATTACTCAGCAAGAAAAGAATTAAGTAATGCCATTTGCAACAACACAGATGGACCTAGAGATTATCATACTAAGTGAAGTAAGTCAGATAAATATCATATGATATTGCTTATATGTGGAATCTAAAATATGTTAAAATAAAGTTATTTACCAAGACAGAAACAGACTCACAGACATAGAAAACAAACTTATGGTTACCAAACAGGAAAGGGGGAGGAATAAATTAGGAATTTGGGAGTTTGGGATGAGTATATATACACCTCTCTATATAAAATAGATAATTAACAAGGATCTACTGTATAGCACAAGGAACTCTGCTCAATATCTGGTAATAGCTTATAATGGAAAAGAATCTAAAAATGAATACATAATGTGTGGGATGTGTTTTTAAATTTACAGTTATTTACACAAATGGAAGAGCATGTGTATATATGTATGTGTACATACACATATACACACATATATATAAGAAGGTCTTACATTAAAATATATACAAACAGGTGCCTATGTGGGAAAATAGGATTGAAAATAGGAGATGAAGTGGAAAAACACAATTTAAAATATTAAATATTCTATAGTAAAGAAAGGCAGTCTTTGGATAACAATGCCAATGTACCACGAGCTGAGGGCTTGATCAGTCCTTTTCTGTGCCCCCGCCTGGTAATAACCACATTATGTATTATAACATGTCTTAGTGAAACCTCATGCCCGACTCTGAAGTATCAGCTTAAAAGATATTTTCAAAAATGTAGACTGATTGCATTTCCTTACATATTAGGATAAGAGGTATCTGGACATACTTGTCAACTTTCAACATTCCACTAATGTGAACTGTATTCATCTCTCAAGGCCTGGCTCAACTTCCAAAACAGTCTTGCTCTGTTTTTGAATGATTAGAGAATTCACTCTCCAAATCACTCACTGGGGATCATAGAATGCTATATATTGTTATTTTTAGTATTTCATGTCTTGCATGCCATCTAGGCTATAAATTCCTTAAGATCAATGATGTTTACATTTGTTTCCCCATAGTGACTTGTTTACTGTCTTGCACATGGTGACATTCTTATTTAGGCAGTCAACCACTGATTTGTGGTAACTAATAATGAAGACAGGAAGTATGATTCTAATAAAAAATTATTATACTAAGAGTTTTAAAAATTGTAAATAGAATCCTAGTAACTTAATATGCTGTTTTTTTCTGCCAAAAATCTTAGTCAAACTTCTATTTTTACTTTGCTATTATTTATTTACACCATAAATCTATGTTGTAGGTAGTGAAATAAGCCACTGTTCTATAAAATTTTAATAAATTTCTCAACATGTAATATATCCCATTCACATGATCAAAATCTCAAGTAAACTAGATAATATCATTATAATAACCTATTAAATATATAGTTAACTTAAATGGCTGAGCTCAAACAGCAAATTGGGATGTAATTATAACAATATAATTGTAACAAATGATATCTATGCTTAAGGTTTTAATATATAAAAACTGACATAGTTCAGAGTCATCATGGATTTTTATTTGTTATGCTTGTTCTGACAAACTTGAATAGCTAATAAATAGCTAATAAAGGTGAATTTACGATTAAGTTACTTTGATGAAGCTCTGTTGCGATTCAGTGAAAAATGTTTCTGTTGTCAAAAACAAAATTAGGATTAAAGTGTATTAACAATATCATGTCTGCTCTGTATACTAATTTTCCTGTTTAAGCTAAGGACTCATCTGCTTGAGGATAATCTTATTATACTCAATGAACAGATTCACCATTAGCTCTTCTTGCCCTTTAATTCTATTACAGTTTCTATTTGTATTTCAATTTTTGACCTTTGCAAATTTTAAAATCAACATTTCCTGCAAAATTTAATTATACTGTTTTTAATATGACAGACACCTAATTATGTTGAAACCTTAAATAAACTTTTGTGGGTCAGCAAAAATCAGTTTGAAGTCTTCCCCATCATTTCAGAATCCCACTTAAGATGGAAATGTCTCTGGAATAAAGAGGCTGCCAGTTAAGGAGGCCAGGCTGTGCAGACATGCTGTAGGGCTAGGATGCTCTGCATTACTCTCTCCACATCCCTCAAGCCTGATTCCCTCTGATGACAAGGAGAGTGCCATGTCTGTGACCTGAGGTCCAGGGTGCTGCAGGTACTTTTCAAGGTCAGATCACCAACCTGGATCAGCTCTAAGGAAGGAACCAGTTGCAGACACAAATGGTGCCTTTGACTCCCTGCTTGCTTTGAAATGTGACACCTGCTTCCCATTAAGGTCAGAGCTGTGAGAATTTGTCCATTGGGAGTTCACTTTTATATTTCTTTTAAAGGTGTACGTTTTCTGAAATGAACACATATACATTTACAGAGTGATTATTTTCTGCTAACAAACAGGGCACACCAACTGTACTTACATATGATAATGAGGAAAAATAGTATCAGAGGATACTATTTCTTTACCCTGGTGGCTCAGAGGTAAAGAGTTTTCCTGCCAACGCAGGAGACTCGGTTCGATCCCTGGGTCAGGAAGATCCCCTGGAGAAGGAAATGGTCCCCCTCCACCCATTACAGTATTCTTGCCTGGGAAATCCCATGGATAGAGGAGTCTGGTGAGCTCCAGTCCATGGGGTCATAAAAGAGTTCGACATGACTTAATGACTAAACAATGAAGTATCAGAGGAACCAAGAATATAAAGAAGGAAAAGTCAGAATTACTCATCAATACACATCTTAGACTGAGTAACAAGTTACAATCAAAATGAAACTTTAGAAATGACAGCATAGCTCGGAAGTGAAAAAGAGGTTTGTTTTTTTAAAATTTTATGGAAACTTTTGATAATAATCCCTGTAGTCTACTTAGGTGCCATTCCTGAGATATCTTTGGGAGATATCAAAACACTGAAAGCTTTTAATAAAATTCTGATTCATATTTTACATCATTCCTCTCCGGAATTTTGCTCTGCTGGAAGATAACCAGCTCTCTCAATTAGCAGGACTCAATTTAAAGATGAGCGAATTCTCAAAAATTACTTCAATTGATGGTTTGCAGCTACATAATTTACAAAGTCTCTTCAGTTCTAAAATTCCGTCATTCCCTAACTATTCATTCTTATGTCTCAAAAGAAAGATGAACAAAATTAGGATTTATGTAACTGTCATATAAGTAAAACAGATTTTCTCAAAATCTGGCTGTTCCTCTCGGGTTGGCCTGCCAGCACTTGGAGGACACGCAATAGCATCTTCTCCAATTTTGGTGCATTTGGCCCATTTTCTGCTGGAATGAAGGCCTCTCCCTCTATGAAGACACATAACCTTGGCCTGGCCACCAGCATCATCCTTTCACCCCCTGCCCACAGAAATTGTTTCATGGGCGTGTTACCTGAATTTGTTCAATAAGACACACACTCCTTTTAAAAAAGTTTTTGGGAAAAGGACATTTTACTCTGCTTGGATAAGGAAAATTTAGGTAAGATGATTCTCTCAACCCTCATGTTCAAAGAGTCTACTTGGAGTAAAGTCCATTCAGAGGAAGCACAGTACAGACTATAAATGGAAAGAGACAGACAGACAGACACCAAGCCCGTAACATCGGAGTCCTCGTTTCCAGCTATGCTGGAAGCAAGGAATACTTGAGGACTTCCTGTTAAGTGAGCTGGCATGCTCTTTTTTGCTTTCACCAGTTGTACTGAGTCTCTACATCTTGAAGCCAAAGGAAACCTAAGAGACAGGGGTTTGTAAAGATGGAGGCTGGGCACCTCCAGTTTCACGGCAGTTGGTGCTATGCACCCCCTCTTCAGCACAGGTATCCTCTCTCCCGAGATAGACCCTTCTCACTCTACTTCTTCTTTAGGCAATCCTCCGGTCAGTAAAAAAGATGCACAGATACACACATCTCATTAAGTACTAACCTCTAGCCTTACCTTTGCATTTTAAAAAGAGAGCAACCTGTCACCTATTCAAAATTGCAATACTCTTAAGTTGACAATTCTGAAGTGCTATGTACTAAAATAATCTTCAAAAGCTTAAAAATGCCTTGACAGTCCCTATGTCTCAGAAAGGCCCTCTTCTGTCAGTCTTCAAACACGATATCAAACAAAGACAGAGTCGAACTGAATTCTGATAAGGTTTAATTTTCATACAGTACTTTTTAAAAATTTTGTCAGATTTACAACTGACATCTCTCTTGGGCTCAGCCTCTTTTCTCTCTCTTTTTTTTTCACATTCTGGTTCACTTTCGAAATTTAAATTTTTCTGTACTTTCTAAATGCCTGGGATTTGGCTCAGTGGATATACCACTTTTGAAGCAAATCCACAGCTAAAAGTGGGTATAAACATATGTGCAGCATTTCAGTGTTCATTTATCAAGGGTGGATGTGTCCCGGAAGCTATAAATAGGAAGCGCAGTGCTGGGTGTGCGTTGACATTCATATGCATATGAATTCTTGCCTGCATCTACTAAGATATTTTTTTTCAAATTTCATGATAATACTTCTTTGTGAAAATTTCATTAGCTACTATAAATCTGGCTTTGAGACTGTCACTTATTTAATAGAACTTTTAAATTATTTTAACATCCCAGCAATGTCAAGAATATTCATCTACTCATTTCCTCATGTTCTCTGCTTCCCACGTGTCAGGAGACAGCTCCGATTGTACCACTCCTGTGCCAGGAGACTCAAAGCACACATAGCATTTCTCAGCATCATACAAAAAATGAGATCATGCCTCCGAGGGGCTGGGCACAGGGCCTGACACACAGTAGGAGTTGAAATTAAGGTCAAGTCTCCCACCTGCTTTTCCTGCTTTTTGTTTCTTTGCACTAACGTGCAGGTGCATAGCAGCCCCCTTCTTCTAATGGAGTGACGCATTTTAGAACTGATCTTAACTTGATCCCCCTTGGTGGCTCAGACTTTAAGGAAACTGCCTGCAAAGCAGGAGACCCAGGTTCAATCCCTTGATTGGGAAGATCCCCTGGAAAAGGAAATGCCAACCCACTCCAGTATTCTTTCCTGGAGAATTCCATGGAGAGAGGAGCCTGGCGGGTTATAGTCTATGGGCCACAAGAGTTGGACATGACTGAGTAACTAACACACACACACATACACACACACACACTTTTCTCACCTGACTCTCCTTTAGAACCATAGTTATTTTACAAGGGGCCCTGCTAATACCCTGAAATGAAATTCATAAGTAATTTACCTAACCACAATCCCCCCTCCCCACATCCATAATATAAAGGAAACACATAAGGAAAGGAATTAACAATAAAAATATATTTCCATAGGTCAGTGTTTGAGCAGGATATACCTGATTAGAAGACACCATTCCATGTTGGGTGGTGGCACTTAGACACAGAACACTCATGACCGTAACTGCCGTAAATGTCTAACAGGCCAGGTGTGTTTCACTGGCAACTCCACTGCGGGCAAGCTGTGTTGCCATCTATGGCATTAATTTGAGGGGAAATAATGGCCACCTCTTTTCCAAATAAAACTAACAACAGCTGTCTCTTGATTTACACAGTAGTTTAATTCCTCCAAAATTTAGTATTAAAATTGTCTGAAATTACTTTTGTGTCTATTTGCAAACTGGAAGTAGGCTTAATTTCAGGTAACTGTAAACAGGCTTTCTACCTACATAAACGTCCAGCAGGATTTTCAAAGTGTAAATGCGCTGTGCAATGCAGGCAGACAGAATATCTGATCTCTGCCTAGACACTGTGACAACCAAAAAGCATCTCACGTATTTAAAAAAACTCTCCCTGGTGTGGGGCGTGAGCCTATCCCCACTGAGACTTTTTGGAGTGACAAGTTTTATTTCAAACCACATCTTTAGTAATAATAAAATATTTGCCACATTTGAGAAAATATTCTGGTGGTGCTGTCCATTGCAATGAAGACGTCACCCGTGTTCTTCTGCATTCCAGTTTTATTTCAAACCACATCTTTAGTAATAATAAAATATTTGCCACATTTGAGAAAATATTCTGGTGGTGCTGTCCATTGCAATGAAGACGTCACCCGTGTTCTTCTGCATTCCTGTATATGTACGGATAATCTCCCGATTTTGAGTTTGCTGAAATGGCCTTGAAATAGAGACATTAATTACATGCTTATTTGGAGACAATGTAATAAGCTTCCTTTGCCAGAGTAATTGGAACCCTGTAGTTATGTTCTTCTGATTATTACATAGTAGCAACAAGTTTTTAGGCACATAAAACACCAGAGGCAGGTTGAGCTGTAACAGCATCTCAAAGTCAATTGGAAAAAAATTCTAAATTAAGAGGGAAAAACACATGAGCAGTCATTGAAATGTTCTGATTCATGACTTTGTGATTACCGGAAGATAGCCATTTTAAGAGCCATGTTTATTTAAAGATCTATTTCATTCAAGAATTGATTTACTTATAAGACACTTAGAAAATAATTGACTCCAAAATACTCTACAAGAAGATATCTCTAATGTTTATGTTATTGTCTTCAAAAGAACAACATGGCAAGACCTTCCTGTATCAAAGCAGACACAACAGCAACAAGAAGCTTGAATTTAAAGTGAGATTTTGCAAAGCTTTCATGATCAGTGATGCTGAGAAATAAACAGATATGGCACAAGAAAGGGATTCTGAGACACTGAAAACAGAACAAAAGAAACAGAATTTAAAGATTCCTATAAGGTAAAATACTAGGCTTTTGCTGTAGAGCCACAAATGTATTCAACAATTTAACTTGCCACCATGACTAAGAATAAAACAGTGGTTTATACTTATAGCACCCAAATAAGTTTGTTTTGTGGCAGTCTTCATTTAGACAGTATGTTATATTAATTTCTCTTTCCCAAAAAAATATAGAAGCTTTCTTTTACTGGATACTAGCCTTTGAAAATGACTGATTTCCAAATAGTTGAATTTACAAAAACCACTCACCAACCAAGCACAGGTAGGAATCATTTGCTATGACCATCCTTTTTGAGATTTATTGTAAAATTTACTTTAATTGGAGGATAATTACTTTGCAGTATTGTGATGGTTTTTGCCATACATCAATATAAAGAGGCCATGTGATGACTTTTTGAACCAGGGAGAACAGTGCGCCTTTCTGGAAGTCAATATTTTGAATATTTTCCCAAGTAACATGGATGTGCTTGAGATGGGGGAGGGCATGGTGGGAGAAGGGAGTTAGAACACCTCCAAGTATGACATCAAGGGAAGTTTTCCATCTTAATTTCCCAGATACTTGCGTGGCTGATGTCACACTGTTTCATCCAGTGTGTGTGAGTGTATGTGTGTGTGGGGGGGGGTGGGTGCTAGTACTTGTGAACATGCACACACACACACACACACACACACACACTCTATGCCCTGTGGCCCCCTCTCCTTCCTCTCACGTGCAATGTGGCTACATCGGGAATTAATGTAAACCATGTCCTCTGCCCAACATGCTCTTCCCTCCAAGTCATTGCATGGGTGGTTCTTAGCCCTGAGACCTCCTCTCAGATGTCACCTCTCAAGAGAAGCCCTCCCTGACTCTCTATGGAAGACACACCATTCTCACACACCACCAGTCATTTTTATCCTGGCTCATCTCCTTCACAGCACTTAAAAAGCTCCAAGGAACATGGATGGGCCGAGAGGTTATCATACTAAGCAAAGTAGGTCAGAAAGAGAAAGACAAATACCATAAGACATCATTTATATGTGGAACCTGAAGTCTGATACAAATGAACCTGTCTATGAAATGGAATCACAGACACAGAAAATAGACTTGAGGGTACCAGTGGGGAGGTGGGAAGGGGAGCGATAGATTGGCGGTTTGGGGTTAGCAGGGGCAAACTATAATACAAGATGGGCAAACAGCAAGGTCCTACTGTATACACAGGGGACTGCATTCAACATCCTCAGATAAACCATAATGGAAAATGAAGAAAACAAAAAAAAACAAACAAAACTGCACTGATCTTGTTTGTTGACTGTTCACTGATGATTCCACCGCTAGAATGCAAGCTTCTGGAGGGCAAAGTCTGTGTTTCTTTTGTTTACCATTCTTACTTTCAGACCTGGAACAATTCTTGGCATTTAGAAGACACTAGAGAAAAAATATCTTTGTTGAGTAAGCAAAGATTGAATATAATTCTTTGGACCTAAAAGTTATGTCGTTCACCTTCACTTTAGTATTCCCAGATAGGTTTAAGCTTCACAGAGATAAATGACTAAACGAGCTATTGTTCTGTGTTGACTCTGAGACTCAAAGTGATGCTAAGTTGCTAGGATGCACCATCAGCTCACGGTGGTGGATGAACTTTGGCTTCTCTGAGCTCCTCACCTTCTCAAGTACACAGAGGACGTGTCCTACCCTAAGAGCCTTTCTTGTGATGACTCATTCTACAGAGAGCAAAAAATCTAGACCTCAAGGAAGAATAAAGGAAAGCTTGTTAAGGTTATGATGCTAAACACTAAACGTATGACTTTAAGAAGTTGGTAAAACTTAAATCAACATTTAAAGGAGCTCTGGAGAGACAAGTATGTCAAACAGTCATCCTGACAAGTGTCTATCTGATTTGGACCCTAAGATCCCTTCCATACCATAGTATTCTCTTCTCCTGCACTAGGACCCACCCAAGTTCATCACAACACAGCCTTCTGCGAAATGCAGGCACATCCTGCTAACACTCCTCCCCACCATTGGGACCCTTCCACCGAGAACCTCCTCCAAAGAAAACAGAAGACAGTGATACCCTCACATTTAATTTATCACAGAAATAGCCCTATAAAGTCTTCCTGAGATGCTTTAGATGATTTTGAGTACAACCTGTAACTATTAGGCACAGCCTGTAAACATTTGAAGTTCACCTTTCCATGTGTCTTTCTCTAGTATTCTAAACAAAGAGAATTTTGCCGTGGAGTTAATGAGATCACTGCCCAAATCAAGCAAGATAATAATGTCTGCAGGGAAAAAAAATCATGAAAGACGGAGAGTTGTACAAATCTGAGATTCTATTCTGAGGAAGGAAAAGAAAGATTCAGCGATTGTTTCTGATTAGAGCTCAGTTCCTGGCTTGGCCACTCACTACCTGTGAGGCCTCAACAGGTCTACTGATCTCTTTGTGCATCAATTTTCTTCATTTTAAAAACAGGGACCATAGCATGCGAGTCCAAGCGGGGAAAGAGAGAGTGGGATGAATTGGAAGGTTGAGATGGACATATACACACTACCCTGTGTAAATTGATAGTTCATGGGAAGCTGCTTATAACACAAGGAGCGCAGCTCTGGGCTCTGTGCTGACTCAGATGGGTGGGATTGTGGGGCGGGGTGCCGGGGAGTAGAAGGGGTCTCGAGAGGGAAGGGTATATGCATACATATAGCTTATTCATGCTGTTGTACGCCAGAAACTAATACAAAGTTGTAAAGCAACTCTACTCCAAAAAATGAAAATAAAATTTTTTTTTTTTTTTTTTTAAATTTTTATTAGTTGGAGGCTAATTACTTTACATCATTACAGTAGTTTTTGTTATACATTGATATGAATTAGCCATGGATTTACATGTATTCCCCATCCCAGTCCCCCCTCCCACCTCCCTCTCCACCCGATCCCTCTGGGTCTTCCCAGTGCACCAGGCCCGAGCATTTGTCTCATGTACCCAACCTGAGCTGGTTATCCGTTTCACCCTAGATAATACACATGTTTCAATGCTGTTCTCCTGAAACATCCCACCCTTGCCTTCTCCCAGAGTCCACAAGTCTGTTCCATACATCTGAGTCTCTTTTTCTGTTTTGCATATAGGGTTATCGTTACCATCTTTCTAAAGTCCATATATATGTGTTAGTATACTGTAATGGTCTTTATCTTTCTGGCTTACTTCGCTCTGTATAATGGGCTCCAGTTTCATCCATCTCATTAGAAGTGATTCAAATGAATTCTTTTTAATGGCTGAGTAATATTCCATGGTGTATATGTACCACAGCTTCCTCATCCATTCGTCTGCTGATGGGCATCTGGGTTGCTTCCATGTCCTGGCTATTATAAACAGTGCTGCGATGAACATTGGGGTGCATGTGGCTCTTTCAGATCTGGTTTCCTTGGTGTGTATGCCCAGAAGTGGGATTGCTGGGTCATATGGCAGTTCTATTTCCAGCTTTTTAAGAAATCTCCACACTGTTTTCCATAGTGGCTGTACTAATTTGCATTCCCACCAACAGTGTAAGAGGGTTCCCTTTTCTCCACACCCTCTCCAGCATTTATTGCTTGTAGACTTGTGGATAGCAGCCATCCTGACTGGCGTATAATGGTACCTCATTGTGGTTTTGATTTGCATTTCTCTGATAATGAGTGATGTTGAGCATCTTTTCATGTGTTTGTTAGCCATCTGTATGTCTTCCTTGGAGAAATGTCTGTTGAGTTCTTTGGCCCATTTTTTGATTGGGTCATTTATTTTTCTGGAGTTGAGCTGGAGGAGTTGCTTGTATATTTTTGAGATTAATCCTTTGTCTGTTGCTTCATTTGCTATTATTTTCTCCCAATCTGAGGGCTGTCTTTTCACCTTGCTTATAGTTTCCTTTGTTGTGCAAAAGCTTTTAAGTTTCATTAGGTCCCATTTGTTTATTTTTGCTTTTATTTCTGAAATTCTGGGATGTGGGTCATAGAGGATCCTGCTGTGATTTATGTCGGAGAGTGTTTTGCCTATGTTCTCCTCTAGGAGTTTGATAGTTTCTGGTCTTACATTTAGATCTTTAATCCATTTTGAGTTTATTTTTGTGTATGGTGTTAGAAAGTGTTCTAGTTTCATTCTTTTACAGGTGGTTGACCAGTTTTCCCAGCACCACTTGTTAAAGAGGTTATCTTTTTTCCATTGTATATCCTTGCCTCCTTTGTCGAAGATAAGGTGACCATAGGTTCGTGGACTTATCTCTGGGCTTTCTATTCTGTTCCATTGATCTGACCTATACATAGAAAACTATAAAACACTGATGAAAGAAATCAAAGAGGACACAAATAGATGGAGAAATATACCATGTTCATGGATTGGAAGAATCAATATTGTCAAAATGGCTATACTACCCAAAGTAATCTATAGATTCAATGCAATCCCTATCAAACTACCAACAGTATTTTTCACAGAACTAGAACAAATAATTTCACAATTTGTATGGAAATACAAAAAACCTCGAATAGCCAAAGTAATCCTGAGAAAGAAGAATGGAACTGGAGGAATCAATCTGCCTGACTTCAGACTCTACTACAAAGCCACAGTCATCAAGACAGTATGGTACTGGCACAAAGACAGAAATATAGATCAATGGAAAATAAAATTTTTATTGTATTAAAAAAAATTAAAAACGGTAACCGTGGTGAATTAACCTCACAAAACAGATCCCATGGTGAAAGAGTTACTATACCTAATATACAAAATGTGCTAAATTAAGAAATGAATTAAACATATACTTCAATGTTTCTATCACTGTTCCTCTCTTTGTATCCATACATTTAAATTAATTTAAGCACTACCCCATGTTCTCAGTCCCTCAGTTGTGTCTGACTCTTTGTGACGCTAAAATCCTCTGTCCATGGGATTTTCCTGGCGGGAATACCGGAGTGGGTTGCCACTTCCTCATCCAGGGGATCTTCCCCACCCAGGGATCAAACTGGAGTTCCCTGTGTCTCCTGCATTGCAGGCAGATTCTTTACCGCTGAGCCGCTGGGGAAGCACAACAGAGTGGGTTTTTTCTACACGTCAAGAAAACTGTATACGCTAAATTCTAGGTTTGGGAGCAGCTTGGACACTGATTTGAAGGAGAAAGCTCTGGGTTTGAGCTCCAGGTCAGCAGAGGGCACTGGGCGCATCACCCAGCCTCCGGGCTGTGTCTCCCCTCAAGGGTACATAGAAGATGGGACGGCTCCGTGGCTCCTGAGCTGGTTGCAAGCACCATGGTATCATTTGGAAGACTTAAACCAGGGGATGCCTGATTCCTCCCTTGGACCTGGGCCAGGTGGGGCTGGGACCTGGGATTTTAAAAGCATCTCTTCAGGTGATTATGATTTAACTGTACAGAAACAGGTCAGGTCAGGGCCCAAAACTCTGGTCCATGGCGGTGATGCCAGAGCTCCTGGCATGCCTCATCGCAAATGGACGGGGATTCTCAGGTTTTTATCCACCCGGCTCAGAATCTTGTCACCGGCGTTGGGATTCTGAAGTAAATCAGCTTTAGCACTCTGAAATAAATGAGGCATTTCTGAATCTATGAGGTTGAAATCTAGACTCTGGGTGATGGTAAAGATAATAAGACATACACTTACTTTCGGGGAACTGGGGGCTGGGGACTTTCTTTCATGGTCACAGCCATGGATTCTGCATAGCAGATATTTATCAGGCACAATTAGCTAGTTTTGTAATAAGACATTACTTATGCTTTAGGGCAGTACTGTCTCACATGGCAGCCACTGAATTTAGATATGCCATAATCATAAAATGCACATGGGACGCTGAAGATTCCATGCGCAAAAAAGAATGCAAAATAACTTAATAATTTGTATATGAAATAATAATCCCATTGCTTATTACTCCCAACAACACCCAGTTACTTAAGAGATTTTTAAATTCACAATAATTTTTAAAATAATTTTATTCATCCATCCAATCATGTTATTGTTTGCGACAATAAAATTGTCAGTGTAAAAACACAGAATCTTAATGATAAATTCCCTATTTTTCTGATATTTTATGGCTAATATTTTGTTGTTTGGGTATTTTCATTTTACAGTAATTCCTTTTCAGGGAAGCACTTATCAAATTATATACAATGTGAAAAATATTCTCAGAAGTTTACAAGTTGTTTTAATTTACCTGCATTATTGAACTACATTGTTTGCTTTCTTTAGATCTTGGAGATTTATTGTCATTAAAGTCCAGATCATGTTACATATAGTGAAAGTGCGTGTGCGTGCATATCTTATGTCTAACTATTTAAGCACCATTATATGTACATTAATAAACAAAATTACATATTTTATTCATAAATTTAAAAAGGAATGTAAAATAACTTGTTAATAATTTTATATGAAATAATAAGGTTAATATTATGTCAATATAATTCTGATATAAAATTTAATAAACATTACTTAAGAATATTTTTGATATATTAGTTAAAATAAATATATTATTAAAATTAATTTCACCCATTTCTTTTTAGCTTATCGAATGTGGATACTGGAAAAATTACCTGTGGGGCTAACATTACATTTCTATCAGAGCAAGGGCTGAAATGTGCTGAACCCGGGGCTTTGGCATAGCTTGAAGTATGATGGGCTCCACGTGGCTGCCTGCTGGGCAAAGGATGCTTCGCTGATAGAGTGGACACCAGCTGTCACATGGACACAGTAGGGCAACTCAGACTGCCACCACGGAGGAGATGCAAGCAGACCCTGAGAAGAAGCTGATGGACTTGAAGGCTGAATTAATCCGGGGCCAAGGAGGGAAAGAGATGAAGAGAACAGACAGAGTCTGCCCTGCCCCTGTCTCCTCCTCATCCCTAGCCAGGCCATGGCTTCTGCTCAGCGGATCAGCTCCATCCCACCTCCAGCCTTTGTCATGGAAGCTCTGCCACGGCAGAGGGCAGGGGGCAGAGGGCAGGGGGACTTGGGCCCCCCGCCTCCCAGCAGAGAAGACGGCCTGTTCACATTATGACACATTGCTGCCCTGCAGGGGTGTGAGAACAGAAATGCTTCATTATTTTAGTTTTTAAACTGTACTTTTGGCTCTGCTGGGTCTTCATTGCTGCAAGGGATTTTCTCTGGTTGCGGTGAGCGGCCCACTTTCTAGTTGCGGTGCAGAGGCTTCTCGCTGCGTTCCTTGTGGTGGCGCACAGACCTAGTCGCCTTGAGGCATGTAGGATCTTCCCGGACCAGGAATCTAACCCAAGTTTCCTGCATTGGCAAGCAGATTGCCATTGGCAAGCAGATGGCTCTTTACCACTGAGCCATCACGGAAGCCCTATTTTTCTAATTAACTTTTATTGGTATATCGTTGCTTTACAATCTTGTGTTAGTTTTTATTGCACAGTAAAATGAGTCAGCCATACATGTGTATATACATATATATATATATATACATATATATATATATATATACATCCCTCTTTTTCGGACATCCTTCCAACTCAGCTTACCATAGACCACAGAGCTTGTTGTGCTATACGTATACACTGCTGATATTACATATGTGTGCATCATCCCTCAGTCATATCTGACTCTTTGCAACCCCTTGGACTGTAGCCTGCCAGGTCCCGCTGCCCACAGAATTTTCCAGGCAAGAATACTGGAGTGGGTTGCCATTTCCTACTCCAGGGGATCGTTCCCATCCAGGGATGAAACCCGCATCTCTTTATGTCTCCTGCATTGGCAGACAGATTCTTTACCACTGTATAATAGAGAGTTGGACTGTGAAGAAAGCTCAGCACCATAAAATTGATGGGTTTGAACTGTGGTGTTGGAGAAGACTCTTGAGAGTCCCTTGGACTGCAAGGAGATCCAACCAGTCCATCCTAAAGGAGATCAGTCCTGGGTGTTCATTGGAAGGACTGATGCTGAAGCTGAAACTCCAGTACTTGGGTCACCTCATGTGAAGAGTTGACTCATTGGAAAAGACCCTGATGCTGGGAGGGATTGAGGGCAGGAGGAGAAGGGGGTGACAGAGGATGAGATGGCTGGATGGCATCACCGACTCGATGGGCCTGAGTTTGAGTAAATTCTGGGAGTTGGTGATGGACAGGGAGGCCTGGTGTGCTGCGATTCATGGGGTCACAAAGAGTCAGACACGACTGAGCAACTGAAATGAACTGAACTGAATACAAATAACTAATAAGAAACACTTTACAAGATGTAAACATAAAGTAGAGAGTCTACAGCAGGTGGTCAGTGGCCTCTGATCACCATCCTCTTTGCTAGCTGCCGTGTTACTTTCTACCTGGTGGCCTTTGACTCTAATAATTTCTGCTTCACTTTGCACAGCCAGTCACTCGAACACAGTGCAGCTTCAGTCCCAGATCGTCACAATAAATAGGAATACTTTGCTTCCTAGTAGCATTATGTCTAAAATACAATGTACATACCTTAATTTAAAATTATTTTATTGGTAAAAAAATGCTAACCATCATCTGAGGTTTCAGCCAGTCATGGGAGTAACACCAAAGGTCACTGATCACAAACAACAAGGTCCTACTGTCTAGAACAGGGGACAATATGTATTACCTTGTAATAAACTGGAACAGAAAACAATATGAAAAAGGACATGTATGTATATGTATGCATGTGTGTGCTCAGTTGCTGAATTGTGTTTGACTATTTGCAACCCCATGGATTGTAGCCTGCCAGGCTCCTCTGTCCATGGAATTTCCCAGGCAAGAATACTGGAGTGGAGTGCCATTTCCTACTCAAGGGGACCTTCCTGACTCAGGGATTGAACCTGCATCTCTTATGTCTCCTGCATTGGCAAGCAGATTCTTTGCCATTAGCACCACCTGTGAAGTCCATATGTGTGTGTGTGTGTGTGTGTGTGTGTGTATACCCTTTTGCTGTACACCAGAAATTCAGAAATTAACACATTATAAATCAACTATACTTCAATAAAAAGGTCACTGATCATAAATCACTATAACAGATATAATAATAATGAGAAAGTTTGAAATACGGTGAGAATTATCAAACTGTGACAGAGACACAAAGAGAGCCAGTACTGTCGGGAAAGTGGGGCCAACAGACTTGCTCGAAGCAGGGTTTCCAACAACTTTCACTTTGTAAAAATGCAATACAACGAAGTGCAGTAAAACAAGGTCTGCCTGAATTCTTTTCCTTGAACTGTTTGCTAGTTTGGCCTTGACCCACTGCGGTTGATTTTAAATCTATAGCCATTCATTTCTCTCAGTAATGCTCTCTACCCTAGAGGCTGGGAAACCAAGTCCCCAAGCTCTTGGTCTCCCTGAAGGTAATGTTTGCCATGTAACTCCGTTCTAGCCAAAGGCTTGTGGGCAGGAATCGCTGGAGAAGGATCTCTCCCCATGAAAAGGCCAAACCTTGTTAGGAACCCCTTGGGCCCTTTGCCACTTGACTGGAATGCAGCTGTGAGGCTGGAGGTGAAGCAGCCATCTTGTGACCATGAGAAGACAAATATGAGGATGAAAGACTCAGGACAGAGGAGTAAATAGCACTCAGTCTTTAAGGACATTGTGGAGGCTTGACTTCCTTCAGGTTTCTTGTTCCAGAAAAATAAATCCTGAGCCTGACAGGCCACTCTTAGTCCAATTTCTACTGCCTTCAGCTAATATAATCTTTACTAATACAGAATGATTATTTATAGCAATATCACAATAAAAGTCTTTTTTTGTCTTTTTTTTTGCTTCCTGGAAATCCCTCAGTGACCGAGCCTCTCTCCCATTTTCCCATTTTCCACCCTGTTGCCTTTCTCCTCTGCTCTCCCCCACCCTCCTCCCCATCGTGTCCTGCCTCACCAGATTCAGAACTCCAAGGAAATGCAGCAGAAAAGAGAAATAAAGCACTGAGCTGGAACACATGCGACCCTGAGGCCCCAGCGCCCACTGCTCCCTGCCCCCTCCCCAAGCAAAGGGTCCATCTGAACCCTTGAGTGCCAGGGCCTTGGAGGGAGGCTGAACTCGACACCAGCGGTGCAGAGGGGAGGGGGCGGTGGCGGCCCCCCCAGGCTGGCACCTGGTCTGAGTTCCCCATGTGCTGAGCCCTCCAGCACCACAGGACAGACTTCAGCATGTCCCGATTGTTCACGGCGACACAGGCTTTTGTGTTCTGTGTTGAACCCGCACACGCCCTGCCAGCCCAGCACAGCCGCCAGGCTCTAGTTAGCAAAGCATTCCTTCCCACAGATAAGAAAAAGGAGCCTGCAATCCAAAAACAGCCTCGACAAAGGAAAATTGAAAAGACGCCCAGACCACAGCACAGGGACGTATGAACTCAAAGGAGAATGTCTTTTCCCCCAGAGCTGTTTATTCAGAGCTTTCTAACGTAACCAGGTGATACGGGTGATGTGGATGCAGCTAAGGTCTCCACTTTTCCTTCAATGCGGTGGTATCTACTTTCTTTCCCCAATTTCTTCACCTGGCAATACATACCCTGGCTGTTTTGGGTGAAATAAGCCTCTCTCACTTTCTATTAAAGGCCGTATGAGATCAAATGTAGCGGGAACATGCAAAGGCCCATGCCCTAGCTGGGTACCTTTACCCGAAACTTTACCTCAAAGTGTTTTGCACATTTGAGCTCAGTTATCTCATTACAAAGTCCAAATGGCTTTTTTTCTTTCCCCCCAGCCTGATATTTCATTGCAGACCACTCCTGTACTATGATGCCATCATACGCAAAGTGTACACATACACACAGAATTTCCAAGTGCGTATTTTTGTCATAAACCCCAGGAAAGGGTACCTGGAATCCAGCAGTTCTTTCTGAGAATCTAATTTTCTTGCACGTTTTCTAGGCCAGCTTTAGAAGTGGTCAGCTTCTCTCCATCCCCTACCTCTCTACATGCCTGCCTGAAGGACATCACTTTAGGATGCTCCTACTGTCCCTGACTCACGGCTGCCTCGTCCCAGGCTCAGTATGCCTCCCTCCTTTGTCTCTGCAGAGCTTGAAGCATCTTTCCCAGAGTGACTTGGGATTCTGTTCAGGTTACCACTGGAGGCCCTGCTTCTACTCCGTCTCCATGACTGGACATGTTTACTGAGGTTTCATTCTCTCCATCCTCTGCCCTGTGGTCATGGGCAGCATGCCCTGCATCAAGGACTCCGTCAGTGAGCACACCCTTGAGCACCAGACCCAATGCTTGAAATCACAGAGGATGTACCAAGTAAGGCAGGTCAGAGTCTATAAGTCCAGACAGACAGACAATAGACCAGTGAATCCAAGAACCAACAAGAAAACTCAGGGACGTCTCATAATCAACTAACTGGAGCTCCCCAAGGAAGGGATCTGAAGCTTGAGAAGAACCTCATCTCTGACCTTAGGATCTGTGGTCTGTCTCGTAATGTTTTTAATTCGTCAAACAACAACTGTGCAAACCTTGCAGGAATGGATTTGAACAGGGAAGTGGGCCTGCTTTGTTACTGTGTATTTGGTTTCTGGAGAACAGGACAGTTCTTTACCTTCATGTGCATGCTGTAGGCTAAGTCACTTCAGTCCTGTCTGACTCTTTGCAATCCCATGGACTGTAGCCCACCAGGCTCCTCTGTCCGTGGAACTCTCCAGGCAAGAATAATGGAGTGGGTTGCCATGCCCTCCTCCACGGGATCTTCCCAATGCGGAGGATCATACCCGTGTCTCCTGCATCTCCTGCATCGGCAGGTTCTTTACTGCCAGCACCGCCTGGGAAGCCCATTTACCTCCATATGCATATGCAACACATGATACTCTAGCTCATTGGAAAACCTGAAATGAACAGCACCATCTGGAGTCAGGGTAGCAGGTGCAGGGAAGGGGAAACACTCTGAGCAGAGCTGCCTGATCCACCACGTCTCTCTCTTTACAGGCTGCACCTCCAGTTCTTGCAGGAGGGTGTGTGCGTGTGGTGTGTGTGTGTGCAGGTGTCTCTGTGACTGACGAATCTGAGTAGGCAGCCCCAGAAAACTTCTAATACACTTACATCCAGCTTTTCTCTGTGAAAAATGAATGGTAAACAGAACCAAGCCTGGAGCACTGGTGAAACTGGTAACCAATATAAGTGATGGGTCAACAAGAAACTGGCTTGCAGAGGAAAGGATAAATGATGCAGAGTTAAAGTCCATGCTACTCTATTGGTAGAATTTAAGACAATTTTAACTCCTTCTGTTACGTAGGAGTGATGTCTCGATTTTCTCTGGCCAGCTCTGAGTTCTACATTTGTCCATTGTGGAAGCCCAGTCTCTCCAATACAACGTGAAGAGGCCCACTTTGTGCTTGGCTGCTCACATTGCTTATTATGGGCTTCACAAACAGCTCTGGTATTTCCAGTCTTGAATAGGAGCAGACTCTGTCAACACCTGGGTCAGGGCAAAAGTCAAACCTGAAGCAGATGTGAGCAGTTTCATAGCCTTCTGAAAGCACAGAGGTTAGTGTCATGGTCATAAAGTAAATCTCAACTTCACATTGTTGCAGGCTAGGTTAAAGAAAGAATTCTGTTTTTAGAAACCAAAACATTTAAGGTGTGACAAGAAGATGAAGGTGGAAGCAAGATTCATCCCAGGGAGTCCAAATAGGCTTGTCTACTGGGTGTGCGTGCATGCTCAGACACTTCAGTCCTGTCTGACTCTTTTGGATCCTATGGACTTCAGCCATTGAGGGTCCTCTGTCATGGGATTCTCCAGGCAAGGATACTGGAGTGGGTTGCCATGCCCTCCTACAGAGGATATTCTTGACCCAGGGACCCAACATGAGTCTCTTGCTTTGCAGGTGGATTCTTTACCACTGAGCCATGGGAGAAGCCCAGTCTATTGGGAAAGTGGTGGGAAATATAATGAAGGTGTCCTCAGGAGAGCATCGGTCATTACGGGTTTGTCCTTCAGAAACCATGCCCTTATTTGGAGTGTGTGTGTGTGTGTGTGTGTGTGTGTGTGTGTGTGTGTGAGTGTGTGTGTGTGTGTGTGTGTGAGTGTGTGTGTGTGTGTGTGTGTGTGTGTGTGTGTGTGTGTGTGTGTGTGTGTGAGAAACCCGAAGTGGAAATCTCTGTAAAGAAAGATGGATGAGCTTCCCAGGGCTGCTGTAACACATTACCACTAACGTTTGGGTTTAATACAACAGAAATTTGAATTCTTCCAGTCTGGAAGTTTGAGAAAAGGTGCCAGCAGTCGATAATTCTTCTGAAGGTTCTAGGGCTGAAGTCTTTCTTGCCTCTGACTGACTTCTGCTGGGTCTGGCAATCCTTGGCCATTCTTGGTTTTGAGCCACATCATCCCAAGTTATCTCCATCCTAACATTCTTCTCCATGCATCCTCTTCTCTCCTTTCAAGGACACTGGTCCCTGGAGTTATGGCCACCCTATTTCAGAAAGGCCTTATCTTAGCAACTAATTAGGACTTCCCTGGTAGCTCAGATGGTAAAGTGTCTGCCTACAATGTGGGAGACCTGGGTCCGATCCTTGGGTTGGGAAGATCCTCTGGAGAAGGAATTGGCAACCCACTCGAGTATTCTTGCCTGGAAAATCCCATGGATGGAGGCGTGTGGTAGCTTACAGTCCATGGGGTCGCAAAGAGTCAGACATGACTGAGCACCTTCACTTAGCAACTAATTACATCTGCATGGACACTGACCCTGGTTCAAAATCAGATCACATTCTGAGGTTCTGAAAAGATGTGAAATTTGTGGGGGACTCTAGCCAACTCACTACAGGTGTCATGAGATCCATGTTTAAATACAAACAGCAAAACTGTGAAAAAATAAGGGAAACTTGGCCCAGATCTCAGACCCGGGACCACTACAGGTGTCATGAGATCCATGTTTAGATACAAACAGCAAAACTGTGAAAAAATAAGGGAAACTTGGCCCAGATCTCAGACCCGGGACCAGTCCTTGCTTCTCTGATGTTGGCATGGTCCTGGGTGTCTGCTCTCCCTGCCTCTGCCAGCCTGCTTGTGTCCCAGTCTTCCTCTGCCACATTTCAGCTTTGAGACCTTGGTGAGTTACTTAACTCAGCAATGCCTTGGTTTCCTCACGTGAAAATAGCTTAATTATACTCACTTATAGAGTTTCTACAATTATTGCATCATGGAATCAGTGTCAATCACTCATACAGTACATGACCCAGAGTAACTGACAGTCCACTGCTTTGATAATTATCAGTCTCCCTGTTGTATTAGTAGATACAGTATATCCTGCCTGTTACCAGCATGGTCATGTTTCTTAAACTGATATCTGATGTCCTTTTCTGTAAGAACTTACATGTTCTCCAGCTGATGCCCAGATAGAGGAAGTTCTCAGCAGACACCACACCTGGGATATCTAATTCCACGTCTCACCCACCCTCAACCTCCCACCCCACACTCAACTGTCCCCCAGCAGCTTAGGGGCATTGAGCAAGGATGAGCCCTTTCCTCACGCGTCCTTGCTTCAACACCAACAGCCCCTGAATATGGAATATCTACTTGGTGACCACCGACCTGTGTGTCTCTGATGTCAGCCCAGGAGGAAGACATTTCCTGAAAGTGCATCCAAGGGCCCCTGGTTCCCACTGAGCCACAGTCTCTCACAATCACTCGAGATTATTTATTGATACAACTTCATTTTTTCCGTAAGATTTCCTATTGGTTTTCATTTATCTTCCACGCCCAATTGGTTCCTTTTCCTGCCTTTTTTCTTGTTCCATTTATGTTTTGTAAATAAGTTCATTTGTATCATTTCTTTTTAGATTCTGCATATAAATGATATCATTTGATATTCTCTTTCTGTGTCTGGCTTATTTCACTCAGTATGACAAGCTCTATGCCCATCCATGTTGCTGCAAATGGCATTATTTCAATCTTTTTACGGCTTAGTAATATCCCAAGGTATATATGTACCACATCTTTATCTATTCATCTGTTGATGGACATATAGGTTATTTACATTTGACACAACTTCTTTTGTGGATGGAAAGTTCCCTGAGGCAAGGCAAAATTGCCATATTGTCACTCTGACTCCCTGGAGGAAATCGAGCATTTGGTGAACAGCATATGTTTGATGTTAGTGCTCTGCCTTTTTACCAGGTGTACAACCTTGGAGAAGTTTCTTAGTTTGCAAATTCGGGTAATAAATATATTCATCTAGTGGGGCTTAGGTAATGTTTGCAATGCGTAAAGCCAATAATTTATTAAAGGATACATAATAAATGCCTTTAATATCCTATTGAACTGAAGTGAAAGTCGCTCAGTCACATCTGACTCTTTGAAACCCCATCAACTATACAGTCCATGGAATTCTCCAGAACAGAATACTGGAGTGGGCAGCCTTTCCCTTCTCCAGGGGATCTTCCCAACCCAGAGATCGAAGCCAGGTCTCCTGCAGTGCAGGCAGATTCTTTACCAGCTGAGCCACAAAATCCTGTTACCTGAGCATAATTGGAAAAAAAAAAAAATCATACAAGTTTGGAGATCTTTGCATCAACTACTGAGTCTCCCATTTTAACAGGCTCAGTTTAATCTTTTTATTTTTATGCTCATTATTTGCTTTGCCTGCACACCTTTATCCAAACTCTCACTGCTCTCCCAGGACTCTGCTTAACTTCATTCTCAGATTGGGCCCTACCTCCTACTAGAAAAGTTACATATTGATAAACAAGTGAATAGAAAGTCTGAAACATGATCTTCATCTCCCTACTTCCCCACCACCCTTTCTGGGACACACACACACATACACTGAAACACATACATGAATATATTCATTCTCCATCCTTTCTCCCCCTCCCCTCCCTCCATTCCTTCCCTCCAGAGAAGGATATACTCCTTTACGGCTAGGTGGCAGCCCCTCCAGCTGAGTGCCCTTCACATCTGGTCTCTCTTTTCTCCTCCAAGGTTCTGCCTTATCACACACTCTCTCTTAGATACCTTCCCTTCTGGAGGGCATCTTACTGGTAGTGTAGCCTATAAATATACTCCCCTTCATGAATGACAGCCTTGTCATGGCAAAGGAGCTTGCATAACTCAACAAAGCTATAAGCCATGCCATGGAGGGCCACACAAGAGGATGGGTCATAGTGAAGTGTTCTCACAAAATGTAGGCCACTGGAGGAGGAAATGGCAACCCACTCTAGTATTATTGCCTGGCGAAGCCCATGAGCATTATGAAAAGGCAAAAAGATATGACATTGGAAGATGAACCTCCCAAGTCAAAAGATGTCCAATATGCTACTGGGGAAGAGCAGAGGGCAATTACTAGTAGCTCCAGAAAGAATGAAGTAGCTGGGCCAAAGAGTAGCAGAAATGACACTCAGCTGTAGTTATGTCTGGTGGTAAAAGTGAAGTCTGATGCTGTAAACAAGAATATTGCATAGGAATCTGGAATGTCCATGAATCAAGTTCGAGATGTGGTCAAGCAGGAGATGGCAAGATTGCACATGGAAATCTTAGGAATCAGTGAACAAAAATGGATGGGAATGGGAGGATTTAATTCAGATTACCATTATATATGAGTAGCCCCCATAGTCAAGAAAAGAGTCTGAAATGCAATACTTGGGTATAAATTAAAAAATGACAGAATGACCTCACTTTGTTTTCAAGGCAAATCACTTAACATCATAGTAATCCAAGTCTATGCCCCAAGCACTGATGCCAAAGAGGTTGAAATTGACTAGTTCTACAAAGGCATAAAGCACCTTCTAGAATTAGCACCACCGGAAAAAAGGTCCTTTCATAATAGAGGTTTGGAAGGCAAAAGTAGGCACTCAAGTGATACCTATAGCAGCAAGTATGACTTTGGGGTACAAAATGAAGCAAGGCAAAGGCTGACGATTCTGTTAAGTGAACACACTGGTCAGAGCAAACACCCTCTTCCAACAACACAAGAGATGACTCTGCACACGGACATCACCAGATGGTCAACACCAAAATCAGACTGAGTTCATGCTTTGCCGCTGAAGATGAAGAAGCACTACACAGTCATCAAAAATCAGACCTAGAGGTGACTACGGCTCAGATCATGAACTCCTTATTGCAAAATTCAGGCCTAAGTTGAAGAAAGTAGAGGAAATCACTAGACCACTCAGGTATGAACTCAATAAAATACCTTACGATTATACAGTGGAAGTGATGAATAGATTCAAGGGATTAGATCTGGTGGACAGAGTGCCTGAAGATCTATGGATGGAGTATCATAACACTGTACAGGAGGTGGTGACCAAAACCATCCCAAAGAAAAACAAATGCAAGAAGGCAGAGTGGTCATCTGAGGAGGCTTTACAAATAGCTGAGGGAAGAAAAGAAGCAAAAAGTAAGGGAGAAAGGGAAAGATATACTCAACTAAATGCAGATTTCCAGAGAATAACAAGGAGAGATAAAAAGACCTTCTTAAATTAACAATGCAAAGAAATAGAGGAAAGCAACAGAATGGGAAAGAGTACAGATCTTCAAGAAAATTGGTGATATCAAGGAAACATTTTCATGCAAGGATGGGGCACAATAAAGGACAGAAATTGTAAGGATCCAACAGAAGCAGAAGAGATTAAGAAGAGGTGGCACAGAAGAAGTATACAAAAAAGGTCTTAATGACCTGGTTAACCATGAGGGTGTCGTTACTTACTTAGAGCTGGACATCCTGGAGTGTGAAGTCAAGTAGACCTTAGGAAGAATTACCATGAACAAAGCTAGTGGAGGTGACATAACAACAGCTGAGCTATTTAAAATCCTAAAAGTTTATGCTGTTAAAGTGTTGCACTCAATATGTCAGAAAATTTGGAAAACTCAGCTGTGGCCACAGGACTGGAAAAGGTCAGTTTTCAATACAACTCAAAGAAAGGCAATGCCAAAGAATGTTCATACTACCATACAATTGGGCTCGATTCACACACTAGCAAGATTATGCTCAAAATCCTTCAAGCTAGGTTTCAGTAGTATGTGAACTAAGGACTTCTGGATGTACAAGCTGGATTTAGAAAAGGCAGAGGAATCAGAGGTCAAATTGCCAACATACACCGGTTCATAGGAAAAGCAAGGGAATTCTAGGAAAACATTTACGTGCGTTTCATTGACTACACTAAGGTCACTGACTGTGTGGATCACAGCAAACTGTGGAAAATTCCCAAAAAGGCAGGAATACTAGATCACCTTATCTATCTTCTGAGAAACTTGTATCCAGGTCAAGAAGCAACAGTTAGAACTGGGTATGGAACAATGGACTGGTTCCAAATTGGTAAAGGAAGATGACAAGTCTGTATACTATCACCCTGCTCATTTAACTTCCATGTAGAGTACATCATGCAAAGTGCTGGGCTGGATGAATCACAAACTGGAATCAAGACTGCAGGGAAAAATATCAACATCCTCAGTTATGCATATGGTATCACTTTAATGGCAGAAAATAAAGAGGAACTAAAAAGCTTCTTGTTGAGGGTGAAAGAGGAGAGTGAAAAATCTGGCTTGAAACTCAACACTAAAATAATTAAGATCATGTAGGAGATGCATGATGCAAGGCACCCAAAGCCAGGGCTCTGGGACAACCCAGAGGGAAAAGGTGGGGAGAAAGGTGGGAGGGGGTTACAGGATGGGGAGGGGATACACATATACCTGTGGCTGCTTCACGTTGATGTATGGCAAAACCATCACAATATTATAATTATCCTCCAGTTAAAATAAATAAATTAATTTAAAAAACTAAGATCATGGCATCCCATCCCATCACTTCATTGCAAATAGAAGGGAAAAAGAAGAAGCAGTGACAGATTTTATTTTCCTAGGCTCCAAAATCACTATGGACAGTGACTGCAGTCATGAAATTAAAAGACACTTGCTCCTTGGAAGAAAAGCTATGACAAACCTAGACAGAGTATTAAAAAGCAAAGACATCATTTTGCTGACAAAGGTTCATATAGTCAAAGATATGGTCTGTCCAGTAGTCATATACAGGTGTGAGACTTGGACCACAAAATATGTTGAGCGCTGAAGAATTGATTCTTTGGAATCGTGGTGCTAGAGAAAACTCTAGGAGAGTCCCTTGGACTGCAAGGAGATCAAATCAGTCACTCTTAAAGGAAATCAACCCTGAATATTCATTGGAAAGACTGATGCTGAAGCCGAAACTCCAATACTTTGGCCACCTGATGAGAAGAGCCAACTCATTGGAAAAGACCCTGATGCTGGGAAAGATTGAAGGCAGGAGGAGAAGCAGGTGGACAGAGGATGAGATGGTTGGATGGCATCACTGACTCAATGGACATGAATTTGGGCAAACTCTGGCAGACAGTTGAGGACAGAGGTGCCTGGCGTGCTGCAGCCCACAAGGTTGCAAATAGTTGAGCATGACTTAGCAGCTGAGCAGCAATAATATACTAAACAGCTCATTCCAAATAAAACAGACAACAGCCAAAGAGTCTTCCTTGGGTCTGCCTCTGGAAGTTTTCTTGCCCTCCTCTTTTCTCATCTAATCTTTCCCAGAACAACCCAGAAAACCAGTCCTTTGTTTTCATCACCCACTTCACTGAAATCAAGGAAAATCACTCAGCTGAAACCACCCTCACTAAAGTCACCCATATCCTTGATGTTGCTAGATTCAGTGAATACCCTTGGGTACTGTTGTCAGTGGCTCTTTCCCTAAATTTAAAACTACTGATCACGCTTTCTAAGACTAGCAAACTTCTGTGCTCTGGGATACAATTTTCTTCTAGTTTTCCAGTAGATTTTAAAAATGTATTTATTTTTTATTGCAGGATAATTGCTTTACAGAATTTTGCTGTTTTCTGTCAAACCTCAACATGAATCAGCCATAGGTATACACATATCCCCTCCCTTTTGAAACTCCCTCCCATCTCCCAGTAGGTTTTTTACCGTTTCATTGAAACTTCTATTGGAGACTTTTTGTTGTTGTTCTAAGCACTGTGGCCTAGAGCCTGGCCTCCTTGGCCTGCCATCTTCCCACTATTCTCCATGAGAATGGCATCATCTCCATGACTTGTTTCTCAGCATCAAGTATGCCCCTCATATGGATAGTTCTCCCCTGAATTTGAGAGTTGATTATCCTACTGTCTTTTGAATTTCTCTAACTGAATGCTCAAAGGCATTTTAAATTTTGCTTGTTTAAAGCTAAACTCTATCTTTCCTCCTATTCCTCTCCCCCATACTCTCTGTCTTATAGGCAGGTCAATCATCCAGTCACCACAGCCTAACGTGAGATAGCTCAGGGCAGGGATTCAAGGCAGTGTCTCTTTAGGGTACACAAATTTTAGGGCAGCCTCTCTGGAGCTTTTGGAATGAGGACAAAAGCTTTAGAAGCAAATCCTCTCGACTCTGCAGAGAATCACCTTGAAGTTTTCTCTTGATTCTGTAGATACAGGGTAAGAAGGCCCCTCTTGTCCTAGGATGAGTTTTATCGTTGTTGCTTGTTTTCTTTCAAATGTCTGTCAGAATGCTTCACTTGCTGATCTTCAGAGCTGCTTCCCGGGTGAAGGGGCACACAGTGGGTTCACAGAGCCAAGGGATTTTCCGTGCTTCTTGGCATCTTCCAAAGACCTACGCTACAATGAGTTTCAATCAGCACCTTCACGCACCCTCCCCACTCACCCCGCCTAGCTAATTGATCTTCAATCACTTTTTCTTCCTTTAACATTTCTTTTTTCGTGTAGTTTACTTTTTAAAACTTTTTATTTTATATTGGAGCCTAGTTGATTAACAATGTTAGTGTGATAATTTCAGGTGTACGGCAAAGTGACTCAGTTACACATATTCATGCATCTATTCCTTTTCAATTTCTTTTCCCTTTTAGGCTGTTACATAACAATGGGCAGAGTTCTCTGGGCTACACAGTAGGTCGCTGTTGGCCATCCATTTTACACACGTCAGCGTGTGCATGTCTTGAGCACGCCTCCTTTTCTTCACACTGACATCCTCCTAAACCGACTCTTGGCAGTCACTACTCCCACAGAGCTTCCCAGGTTCCCAGTAACTAGTATTGTCCTAAACTCCATTCTCCACAAAGCCATCCAAGAGATCCCGAATTAAAAACCATTCAATAATTTCCACGTCTTGTGGGATAAAGACTGTGCTCATTAATTGGCACAAACCCTCCCCATCCTCACATTCGTAGCTCACCCCTGCTTCTCGCCTGCACTAGTCAGTAACGGCAGGAGATGCTGTCTCCCACGTGACAGGTTACTTGCCTCTTCCCCCGCTAGCTGACATAATCAATTTTGCTCTGAGCACCTGTCCCTGCCTCTTCACCTGTCTCGTCTTGCCCACCATCCCAAGGCTCATGTGATGCCCTGCCGGGTCAGGAGAGCTGCTCTTCCATAGTCATGACACCCGTGCTCCTGTTTATTGCTCGCTAGCCATGCTGAACCTGGTTCATCATCCCCACCCCTGTTCATCCTCCTGGGGAGACACTCTTACTCATTTTTCTATCGCTAGCAGCTGTCAGAGCTCTTAAAAAATTAAAAAAAAAAATACTCAGCAAATACTTGTTCAACTGAACAAGTAAATTCCAGCTCTCTTGCCAATTTATGATGACCCAGGGCAAGTCCAAACTCTTTGGCACTCTGTTATTTCATGTAACGTGAAGGAGTTGAACTAATCTCTTAAATGTCCCTTTCAGCTCCAATGTTCTATGATGCTTCTATTATATTTGCTGAAAGAGTGTATTGGAGTGAAAACTTATTTTTAATAGTCTGTAATTACTAACAAAAACACTCCTTATTTCATCACTCTGTTCTTCTGCATGAAGTTTAACATTTAAAGAGTTTAACTTAAAATATCTGAGTGAGTTATAGCACATAAAATCCCCACCTTTGTGTGCTGAAGTAAACAGAAGTAAATCACATTCATAAAGTTTAATCACTAGAAATGCATTCAGACTTGTAAGGAAGGCAACTTGGTACTGGGTTACATTAGTCTTTGTTGCCTGCTTTTGTATTTCCTTATTGTTAATAACTTGATTCCACAGATTGTGCTTCCAAATTTAGGACCTAATGCTTCTTTGCTTTTAAGTGAAGTTTTTATTTTGCAATAACGTTTTTCTTTTTTAAATTGAAGCATAATTGCTTTACAATTTTGTGTTAATATCTAATGCAGAGAAAAGTGATTCAGTTATGCGCACACACACACACACTATATATATATATATATATATATATATATATATATATATATATATATATATAGTGCTGAAGCTGAAGCTCCAATATTTTGGCCACCTGCTGCAAAGAGCCAGCTCATTGGAAAAGACCCTGATGCTGGGAAAGATTGGGGGCAAGTGAAGAAGGGGGTGACAGAGGATGAGATGGTTGGATGGCATCACTGACTCAATGGACATGAATTTAAGCAAACTCAGGGAGATAGTGAAGGACATGGAAACCTGGTGTGCTGCAGTTCACGGAGTTGCAAAGAGTCGGACATGACTTTAGCAACTGAACAACAACAAATTCTTTTTCAGATTCTTTTCTGCTATGGTTTATCACAGGACACCGAATATAGTTCCCTGTGCTATACAGTAGGACCTTGCTGTTTATCAATTCTATATATATAATAATTTGCATCTGCTAACCCCAAACTCCCAGTCCATACTTCCCCCAACCCCTCCACTGTAGCAGCCACAAATCTGTTCCATATGTCTGTGATTCCATTTCTGTTTCTTAGATATGTTCATTTGTGTTCTAGTTTAGACCCCATATATGGCATTTATCTTTCTCCTTCTGACTGACTTTACTTAGTATGATAATCTACAGGTCTCTCCATGTTGCTGAAAATGGCATTATTTCATTTCTTTTTATGGCTGAGTAATATTCTAGGGTATATTTATATTACATCTTTATCCATTCATCTGTGGATGGACATTTAGGTTGTTCCCATATCATAATTTTAGATTTACAGAAAAGTTGCAAAGATAGTACATAGAGTTCAGCTTTCCTTATTTTTAATATCTTATGGTAGTAGAGTATGTTTTTCATAGTTAATGAGCCAATATTGATATACTCTTGGAGAAGGAAATGACAACCCACTCCAGTACTCTTGCCTGGAAAATCCCATGGACAGAGGAGTACGGTAGGCCACAGTCCATGGGCTTGAAAAGAGTCGGACACAACTGAGCAAGTTCACTTTCACTTTACTGATATACTCCAATTCATTGCAGCATATCCTTTATTTAGATTTTCTTAATTTTTACCCAATATCCTTCTTCTCATCCAGGATCTCACGTGTAACATTTAGGTATTACATTCCCTCAGGCCCTTCTTGGCTCTGATAATTTCTCAGACTTTCCTTGTGTTTGAAGAAGTCCTGGTAGAATATTTTGTGCAACATCCCTCAGTTGGAGGTTATCTGCTGTTTTATTCATGATTAGAGTGGAGTTACAGGCTTCTGAACAGGGGCCACAGAGGTAAAGCATCATTGTCATCACTCCATGTTAAGAGGACATACTATCAAGATGACTCATGAGTGATTCAGGGATGATGTTGTCCTTAATCACCTGCTAAGGCAGGATCTGTCAGACCTCCACACTGTGAGGTTACTGTTTTCCCTCCTTTCCACGCTGCACTCTTTGGAAGGAAGCCACTATGCTCAGCCTACCCTTGGGGCCTGGGGGAGAGGGAGGCGGTGGTGGTCCACCTCTCCCAGGGTGGAGTGTCTACACAAATCATTTGAATTCTTCCACAGGGGAGATAGGCCTCTCCTCTCTGATCTGTTGATTTATTCCACATTTATTCTTATTAACATGGACTTATAGATTGTGGGTTATTTTGGAACATCAAGCTTACATTAAACACTGATAGAAGTAAAAGGAGAAGAAAGTAAACAGGAAGCAGGAAAGGAGACAGGGGGCCGAGGGGCATCACCTCCATTATCCTTAGACCAATGCCAACTCTGCAGCTGAGTCAAGTCTGGACAGTAACCCCCACTGCAGCGCATCACACCCACGAGCACCTCGCAACTAATCCCGGCAGCTGGAGAAACCTTCGACACCGCTAAGGTTCAAGAAAACAGGACGCCACTGGGCCCCGGAAGCCGCCCCAGGCTCGCTCCTTCGACTTACTGCGTCCTCCGCCCCAGGCTAACCAGGCGCTTCCCGTCCAACAGCACACATCCGTTTTGCCTGCTTCTGAATTTCACACAAATGGAATCATACTACACATTGACTAGTTTCTGGTGTCTACTGGTGTCTGTGGAATCATACTACACATTGACTAGTTTCTGGTGTCTACTGGTGTCTGACTTCTTTCACTCAGTATTTTTCAAAGGGTGGAGGTGGGGAGAGATTCCCCGCGTTTTGCATGCAGCTGTAGATTATTCCTACTGCTACATAGGAGGAAAATTTATTATGTAAATACACCATGGTGTAGTTCCTTATGTGTATTTGTCCATCTTTCTTAATGCTGTATCCACAGTGCTACTAAACCACATGTATTTATGCTTTGGGGCTGATCTGGATTTGGTAATTTCCAACTTGTGACAATTAAGGAGTGCCACTGGGGACAATCAGGAACATGTCTTTTAGTGAACATGTTGCGTGGGTTTATTATTTTATACCCAAAATGGAACGTTGGATCCATGTAACTACGACTACTTCAAGTAGATAGTGCAGTTTTCCAAAGGTATTACACCCATCTGCACTCTCACCAGAGAACATGAGAGGTCCACTTGCTCCACGTCCTTGACAACATTAGAATTGCTCGCCTTTAAATCCGTGTCTGCATAGTAGAATGTTGTTGAAGCTTTATTTTTTACTTTCCTGATAACTGATGAGGCTAAGAGCCTTTCATACATATATTGGCCGCTTGAATATAATCTTTTGTGGTGTTCCTTTTGTAAAACTTTCATTCAAGAATTTCTTGCCTTTTTTTCTATTGAGATTTTTTTTTAATCTCTTTAAAGGATGTGTGTGTGTGTGTGTGTGTGTGTGTGCACACATTTATATATTCTGGATATGAGTCCGTTGTCGAACATAATCTAATTTGAATATTTTCTTCTACTCTGTGGACTGTCTTTCACAATCTTAACAGTGACTTTTGATAACTAAATTGAAATGCAGTCTAATTTAGTAAAATTTTAATTTTTGTTACCACCTTTTGCATTCAGTTTGCGAATCCTTTACTAACTCAGAAGGATGTTCTAGAACAGAGGTTGGAAAACCATGGCGTGCAAGCCAAATCTTTTTTTGTAAATAAAGTTTTATTGGTGCACACAAGGCTCATTCCCTTCTTTGTGATCCATGGCTGCTTTCCTTCTTCAACAGCAGAGAGCTGAGTAGTTGCAATACCATATAATCTTTGAAGCCTAAAACACTTGCTGCTTGGCCCTTTAAGTAAAGTTTACCCACTCTTTTCTAGAAGTTTCTTCTTTCTTTTTTAGCTTTACATTTAGAAATGCAAATTATCTAGATTAGATATTTACTATGATTAGAATTTATTTCTGTGTATGTTGTGATAAAGGGTTAAGATTTGTTGTTGTGTGTTTTTGTGTTTTTTTTTTTTTTTTTTTTTTTTGGCCACAAGGCTATCCAATTCACCTGCAGACCTTATTAGGAAAAACAATCCTTTTACCACTTTATGACAGCGTCATCTTTGTCATGGATCAGAGGACCTGTACGTGTGGCTCTGTTTCTGGACTCTTTCCATTGATTTATTGCTGTCTGTCCTTACACTAATACTGCTCTATCTGAAGTGCTGTGGTTTTATGACAGGTGTCATAAATGCACATCCCCCAACAGACCTGTAATATTTAAGTCCACATATAGCAGAGCGCCTTAAAAGCAAGGAAAATGAGATGGATGCACATATGTGAATGATGGTCCTTTCTACTTGGAATAATCAGTGGCTTCACACTGAAATGCTCTTGATTTAAACATAATTCAGGTCATCACACCAGTTCTAAAAACAAACTAATTTTTTTGCAGATTATAATTAGTGTATTTTATTCCTTTCAAAAATGTAATACTTAGTTTCATTATATTTCATTCTTTTCAGACTTCTTCCTCAGATACCTAAGTCACCATAGAAATGTCTCATAAGCAGATCTTCTCCTGCATCTCACCTGCTGATCTTCTCCTGCAGATCAGCAGGTGAGATGTGTCCAGTCCTCCCTCTGGGCTAATACCTGCCTTTCACTTGGACAGCTAGACCTGCCCATCCTGCCTCTTTCCTCTTTTCCCATCGCTTTTCTTCTTGGACTGTAGATAATAAATAGGATGATTCCACCTGATATAACTACCAACACTGCATACAATTTATTTCTTCTGAAAAAAAACTTTTCCAATCAAGCAGGCCATTAGAATTGATTCTTAAACCATATCCTCCATTTACCCTTCCTCAGTCTGTTGCTGAGTTGTGCTGAGAGGGTCTCTGTGCTGCTGGGTCTGTTCACAGATTTACTGGATTCCGTTTCTTTTATTGAAAATGTTTAAAAACTTGTATGTACTCTAGGAAAGCCCCCTCTAGCAGAGTGTGACAGAAGGGGTTCACCTGTCAGCATGGTGTCTAAACGTAGTTTTTAAATCATCTGCTGACTTCTCGCTTCAATCCAGTTAACAGATGTTGGGTCCTTTGCATCTCACAAGTCTGTTGAACTTTTTCTATTGCCTCATCTTGAAATAAACCAAGAGAAAAACACATCATTTAGCTTCCTATGCTGTATCCACACTGTGTTCAGGAAAAGCCATGATGTAAGAAGTTTCTGAAGGTGTGGGACTGCATTTTAGTGGTTTTTTCTTTTCACATGTCCTGTAGTTGGCTTACAATGACCAGGACACAGTTGATGATAGGGTTCTTTGCATTTCTATGAGGTATTGGCAATGATTAGTACAATGTTCCTCCCTGCACGTGGATCTCATCTAAAGAGCTTTTTAAAAATTTCTGCTCAAGAATCACAGAAAAAGAGAACAAACTAGTGGTTATCAGTGCGGGGAGTGAAAGTGAAGATGTTAGTCGTTCAGTTGTGTCTGACTCTTTGTGACTCCATGGACTGTAGCCCACCAGACTCCTCTGTCCATGGAATTCTCAAGGCAAGAATACTGGAGTGGGTAGCCTTTCCTTTCTCCAGGCGATCTTCCCGACCCAGGGATCAAACCCAGGTCTCCTGTATTACAGATGGCTTCTATACCATCTGAGCCAGCAGGGAAGCCCTGCTTCCTGCTGTGGGGAAAGTACAAACTATTGGGTGTAAGATGGGTTCACAAATGGATTGTGCAACATGGAGAATAGAGTCAATATTTTGCAATAACTAAAAATGGAAAAGGATATGAACTTTTAAAAAACTGCATTAAAACTTCTAAAAAATCAGTGTTTAGATCTCCCTCTAGAGATTCCTATTTAACTGATATGTGATGAAGCTTAGGAATTGGTATTTTCTTTAAAAAACTCCTCAGATGATTCAAAGGACTGAAGAATACAAGTTGTGTTTTACATTTCATAGTGTCCTGTGAACTTATATTTGATGATACTTAGATTTATTTTAATATTTTGTAATTCTATCAACCAACCCAGAACACAGCTGTTACCTAAAAGGTTGTATTTTTATTACATTCATAGCAGTAAACATTGCATCATTGATTTTATTCTTATATTACTTTCAGAAATCCCAAATCGCTTTTGCAAAGATCAACAAAACAGAGAGGACATGCATTTGTTTTTTACCCACGTGCTGCTATGCCACAGTATTTCTGTTTTACTTTAAAAGTATTCCACTCTGTTCTTCTACTGGTAGTTAATCCTTTTCTGATCACTGCATGAATGGAAGCAGGCAGGGGAAAGTATTTCAGGAAAGAGGAGAATTTGGGGAGTTTCTGGCTGGGGCCAGTGACAGGAGACCTGCTGCCTGGGAAGCCATCCTTCTCCACGTGGTGAAACGCTCTCCTCTCCTCCTCCAGGGTAAGAACTGTAGGCCGACATCCAATATACAGCTCCAGCAGTGAAATGGACAGTGAAATATTTATACATGTAAACCCTGTAAGATGGCCCCAGATTGGAACCCGATGAAAGGGAACCCAAAATATTACACACACACATACAATGGTTTTGAAAACAAAGCATCTACAAAGAAGGGCACGAACCTCATGAACCACTCTGTCTGCCTTCCTTCCTATCATGTTGGGAAAAGGGTTCCAGACCTTATCCAAGGTTCATCACTTCTCCTCACAGGTTACACATCCCATCTTCTCTCAGAGACTTTTCTAACCCCTCTGTTCCCATAGCATCAATGTATCCTTCTGTACCAGAGCAATCGCACCAGAGAAGACAAGTGTTCTAAAATAAAGGAAAACAAGACAAGAGAAATAAAAGCAGCAAAGATTCCCCTAACTGAACCCAGCTCCTGTCCTTATCTCCACCCGCCTTCTAAGCAACACATCTTGCAGAAGCTGTAAGTTATCTTTTCCTCTGTAGCTCCTTTTCTGCATCATTCCAGAGGGCCTTCCCCATTCAACTCCACCAGGAAGGCTCTTCCCTAACTGCTGCCAAGTTGGGACACTCAGCAGTCCAATCCCTGGTCTCTTTGTATTTGACCTTTCTGCAGCATCTGGCCCAGCTAACCCATCTGTCCCTCTTCCAAGAAGTCCACTCCTTCCAGCTCCCATGACAACGCATTTCATTAGCTCTCCTTCCACGATGTTGCCTTGCTGCTCTGCTTTTTCTCTTAACTAACTTTTTAAATAACAGTTTTACTGGGATGTTAAGTCACTTACCATATAGTCACTCATTTCAAGTGTATAATCCAATGTGGGTTTTTTTTTTTTTTTTGGTATATTCAGAATTGTGCAAACATGGCTACAATCAATTTGAGAACATTTCATCACCACAATAGAAACTGTACGCCTTTAGGTAGTCATTTCTCATTTCCTTTTAACCATCTCCCTTCGACCAGCCTGAGGCAATAGTTAACCTACCTGCAGGAACAGGTATTGAATTTTTGTCATGTTTTTTTCCTGCTTATGATATATACATGTGATTTTTCTTCTCTTGCCTATAGATGTGATGATTAGCTGACTTTTTGAGTGTTGAAGCAGCCTTACATACTCGGGATACCTGGTTGTGATGTGTAATTTTTTTTTACACATTGTAGGACTGGCCTTACTAATATTTTATTTGAGAATTTTGCATCTGTGTTCATGAGAGACATTGGTCTGTAGTTCTCTTTTCTTGTATTTTTGTCTGGTTTTGGTATTAAGGTAATGCTGGCCTCTTGAAAGGAGTTAGTAAGTAGCCTTTCTGCTCCTATCCTCTCAAAGAGATTGTATATAATTGCTATAATTTCTTTCTGAAATACGTGGAATTCACCAGTGAACCCTTCTTTGCCCAGTGCTTTCTGTTCTAAGGTTATTAATTATTTACTCAATTTATTTAATAGATATGGACCTATTCACATTATTTCTTCTTGTGTGAGTTTTGGCAGATTGTGTCTTTTAAGGAATTGGTCCATTTTTCACTTTAACAAATTTTTGTGCATAGGGTTGTTTATAATATTCTGTTATTATCTTATAATATTAATGGGATCTATTGATGTCTCTTTCTCTTCATAGAAGACTATGTCTTCTAATTATTTCTCTTTGTCTGGCTAGAGGCTTATCGGTTTTCATTGTTTAAAAAACTGGTTTTTGGTTTCACTGATTTTCTCTATTGGTTTTCTGTTTTAATTTCATCAAGTCCTGCTTGAATTTCATATTATTTCATTTCTTCTCTAATCTCCATTCTTTCTTTGTATATTTGCCTATTCTGGATATTTTATATAAATGAAATTATGCAATATTTGGTCTTTTGTGGTTCTGTTTTCAAGGTTCATCCAAGTTGTAGTGTATGTTAGTACTTCATTCCTTCTTATTGTTGAAAAATGTCACATTTTACATCACATTTCATTTATCCACTCATTAGTTGGTGGACATTTGCGTTGCTTCCACTTTAGGACTATAATGATTAATGCTACTTGAATATGAACATTAATATTCAAGTTTTTGTATGGATGTACATTTTCATTTCTCTTGGATATATAGCTAGAAGTGGAATTACTAGGTTATGTGGTAACTTCATTTTAACCCTTTGAGGAACTGCAAGACTGTGTTTTCCAAAGGCTCTGCACTATGTTACCTTCCTATTAGCAGCATACAGCAGTTTCAATTTCTCTATATCCTCCACCAAACTCACTATCATCTGCCTTTTCATTGGCTTTCCCAGGTGGCAGAAGTGGTAAAGAACCTGCCTGCCCAAGCAGGAGACATAGGAGACGAAAGTTACATCCCTGGGTCAGGAAGATCCCTGGAGGAGGGCATGGCAACCCACTCTGGTATTCTTGCCTGGAGAATTCCATGGACAGAGGAACCTGGCGGGCTACAGTCCATGGGGTTGCAAAGAGTTGGACACGACTGAGTGACTAACACTTTATTATAGCCATCCTGTGCTATGCTGTAGGCCCTTGGTGTTTATCTATTTTACATACAGTAGTGTGTATATATTAATCCCAAATTCTTCATTTATCCCCCTCCCCTGCCTTTCCCCTTTGAATGAAGTTATATACCAAATAGAAATAGACCCATAGACACAGAAAACAAACTATGGTTTTCATAGCTCTTATCTTGACCTGATATCCTTTCTTCCTTACTGATAATTGTCTGCCTCCCTCCCCCATCCCCAACTAGAATATAAGCCATGAGAGGTGAGGGATGACTATTTTCCTTGTTTGATACAGTATCCCCAGGGCCTAGTTCAGCAGTCGGCACATATCAGGTGCTTAATATTTATTTCTTGAATCAATAGTTTATGAATTTCATAGTTAGAGGAATATATTTTGGTAAATTCTCATACAGCATTTTTGCTTGTTTTGTCATTCATTCCAAATGAGTACAAACTTCAATTGGGACAAATTTTTTAACTTAACTAGCAGCATGCTTCCTCAAGATTAAGAGTCACATCCTCACTAGCTACCTGGTGTTCTAAGTGGATCTTTCAAATGATGGCTTGTTTTAACTAGGTTTTCTCCTCCTTACTAGGAAGATACTATTAACAAAATGATCACAAGAACTTCCAGTTGAACCGTAACTGAGAATCAGAGTCATTTATAAAGGAAACTCTTGATTGCCCCGAACCCTGTATTCATTAGTGTTGCACATAGAGATGGAGAGAAAGTGAAAAGAGATCAATGACTTTCCCAAGGACACAGGGCCAAGAATTCAGTCTACGTTTCTCTTTTCTCCCCAGATGTCTTGTTCTTTCCACAATAGTACATGATCACTCATCAGGGTATTTCTTGGAGACATGGAACAGTAAAAACACACCTTCTTCCTCTTCAGGTTTTCTCTCTCTTTACTTGCAAAGCCTTTACTAGGTATTATGGAATTCATTAAAAATTTAAAAAAATTAAAACATACATAACTGAAAAAGAATACTCTGGAATTCAGAGGACTGGCTGGAGCCTTCATTCTGTAACAGTAATCACAGCAGAGGTAATGGACCTGAAATGAGCACTTTTCTGATAATATAGTTTGTTCTTGTACTAAAATATTAGAATTATAAGAATTTATATTTTAATTACTCAGTAATTTAAAAAATCTGCCATTTGAAGCAACAAGGATGGATCTAGAGAATATTATGCTGAATGAAATGAATTAGACAGAGATAGATAATACTGTATGACTTCACTTATATGTAGGATCTAAAAATTAGCACAAATAAATATGTTTGCAAGACAGAAACAGACTCACAGACATAGAAAACAAACTTGTGGTTACAAAGCGGGAAGGAGGGGGAGCTGACAAATTAGAAGTTTGGGATTAACAGATACAAATGACTATATACAAAATAGATGAGCAACATGGACTTATGGTATAACCTAGGGAATTATAGCCATTATCTTATAATAACCTATAATGGAATGTAATCTGAAAAAATATTGAATCACTATACTCTACACCTGAAACTATATTATACTATAAATCAACTATACTTTGATAAAAAATAATTTATATTTTTGGAATCCTGATATGAAAAATCCTGATATAAGACAAGAGATGGCACCAAGCATGACTTATAACTGACACTTTATGCATTTATTTAAAGGAAGGATTTATTGCAAAACACTGGAAATTTGCAAACTTTTGGGAAAGAATATGAGAGGAAATGAGTATATGTGTGGGAGAAAGACGAAAAATAGGTTCTTGAACCTGTAATTTAAACTCCCACTCTGTTTCTCGCAAATGTCTACACGGATAGTGTTTAGAGTAACTCATCCCTTTAAAGGCAACACATCCTGCCTATAGGGTTATTACACCTGTTTAAAAAATAATTAATGCAAGTTTGTTGATATTTTTCAATGTGCTATAGACGTGACACATCCAGGGACCAGGGCACCAGCACATTTAAAAAAAAAAAAAGCAACAAGGTATATGTTTATATGAAGGATGATTTTAATGTTTGTAATAAATGATATTACTTCCTTCACAATTCATAGGTAACTAAAATCTACCATTTATGGAATGGACTTTCATTACCGTTATATAAAAACATTTGATTCTGGATAACAGCTCATCAATATAATTGTGTAGAGATTTTTGGTGTGTTTACTACAAGCATCACTAAAATGGTTCAGTGCTACCGAATCAGCTTTATAGCGTGGGAACATGAGATTAAATGTTCAAATCCCATTTAAATGACAAACAGAGGCAATTTAGCAGAAAGCATGAAGAGCAAGTTTAACTCAAAAGATGAGTGTAATGTACTCATTTAAGTCATTCTTTAGACACAGCAGTGAATGGAATGCATTCAAGCAGCATCCGACAACGTGTAGGATTACTCACTCATTTAATCACTACTCAAGGCCATCCTCCTCCTATTTGGACAATAGGTTGTGTTTATTCTAGGGTCTAGGACAATCCGCCCAGCTTTGGATGCTAATCTAAATTGGCTTCCTGGAGGATTCCAACAGGGTCACATTTCTGGGCCTCATTGCACTGCCTCTTATTCCTGATGTTTTCCAGTCTCCAGCGTCAAACACTGTCTGACCACTGTGGAAGGTAACAACTGATTGAAATGATGAATGAGCTTGTGCCACATCATTAAATGTGTTGTTTTCAGTCCAGAGATGCAGAGCCTCTAAATTAGAAGCACACTAAGGTGACCCAGCCAGTCAGAGGTGAAGCCTTCTCCTTCTCTGCTCCCTATGCTTTCTCACTGAATTAAATCTGCACCCTGACACTTTCACATCTGTAAAGTTTCAAAATAAGCACTTTTTTTTTTCCCTGACTGTACTACCTTATCTTTATTTCCCCAAGAATCCCATGGACAGAGGAGCCTGGCAGGCTACAGTCCATGGGATCGCAAAGAGCTGGACACAACTGAGTGACTAAATAACAAAATAACAATAAAAGTGATTTTGCGGATTCTTCATATTCAGAATGCCAGCAGGCACACTCGGTGGACTGGCCCCTCTAATGGGCTCTCTCTGAAGGACAGTGAACACCTCCCGCAGGTGAAACTGGAAGGAGGAAGATGTACCAGATCAACCAGGACCCAGCTCTAGTGACGAAGAGCGTGTGCAGTCTTGCCGCCGCTGTGTGGGGGAGGAAAACCAGGTCTCCCCGGAGCCTGGCTTTGGACACTCCAGATACTGTCTAGGAATCTTGAGGCTGCCTGCCTAAGTTTCCAACCACTCCTGCTGCTGTTGGTGGTAAGTATCCTCAGTGTAACTCCACCCTCCACTTGGGGAGAGCTAACTGCATCCCTTCCCCAATTCTTACTCAAACATGTAAATTCTAAGCAAGAAAACACACATACTGCTGGACAGCAAGACATCTGTTAGAAGCAGAAGTCAAATCAGCTGCAGAAGGACATGAAATGACCTTTGGAGAATATGTATGTCATTCAATAATCCTGGAAGCATTCTGGAAATGTTTGACTTGATAACCTCATATGCTCATCCTTATGATGATTAAATCTTATTTATAAGGATGTGTGTTGGTAGGTACTTAAGAAGCATGTACATAAGTTAATTATTATTTATAATGCAGCTTAGAAAACATATTATTAGAAAGCAGGCTAAAGAGGCAAAGATAAGAGGAAAGAATGAAGCTGCAAAAATTTTTTTAAAGACTGTCAATTAGTCATAAAATTAGTCATAATTTTTATCTGCTGAAACTTATGCAGAAGACACCCTCTAATTTTACTGTACTCTTGAGTTTTGCAATTTTAAAAACATCTAAGTTCCTCTTATCTCAGAATCTGTAAAATGATAGTGATTACAGATAGTTATTTTGTTAAAGAACTTTTCCCAAAGGTGTTATAATTCCAAAAGGAAAGAGGCAAATATATTGGCCATTCCTGGTCCTTAATATTTTTTAAAAAATTTTATTTTCCACCTGAAAGTGAACAGAGTAAGACTGCCTGAGGGCTAACTAGCAATATCATATTCCATGCAGACTTTATACACTTTAATTTTCTTAGTTCCTCAGAGCTGATAAATGCATCCAAAAAGCAGACTCCCAAAATTTGACAACATATAAGAGGGTGACTATTCCCACAGATAAATATGTAGAACAAATTATATAATAAAATCTGGCCCTGATCATGGACTCCTACTAGGAATTAGAAACTGGTTACAAAAACTAAAAGCATGAGCACACGATGTGGAACAAGGCAGATGTGTTTCTTTTTTTGCTGTTGAGCTTCCCTCGTAATTTTTTTTTTATTAAGTACAGTCACTGCTGTGCCGTTTTTCCTTTTCAGATGAGCAGATCAGATAAGCAGGTGCCTTTAGGGTTTGGTTCATCGGTCCTGACAATAGATAAAGTCTCAGGTTATGAAGAAGAGAGATGTGTAAGTGAGCAGAAGTATTCACCCAATAGCCGGAGATGAAATAATACCCACCCTTGTAGCCCAAAGGGTTTCCATGGGAATCCTGTCTATATTAGCTTTGGCAGAGACATGTGGCTATTTTTAGAGGATTTGAAAGCCACTAAAAATGCCTTTCACTTTTATTCCAAAACTGATCTGGTATCTATGTTATGAACCCTTTCTCCCTCTGCACACATGCAGATACACACATAGACACCCCCCTACACACACACACACACACACACACACACTCCTGAAAAAGCAATTGTATTCAGCTTGAACTTGGGTGCAGCTGGAAATCTAAAGCCAAGTCCCTGGTTGTCTTTTTCCACATCATTCAGGTGCTGACAAGCCTGTCTTTTTAATTAGCTCTAATTGCTCCTAAAACTGTACCCAAGAGGACTTGCTATCAGACCGAAACCTGGAGACTAGCTAGCTGCAGACACTTGGGCCTTTCCTGATACAGCGGGCATGAAGGACCTGGTTGATTCGTTGATTAACGCAAGTTACTGGGTATGGACAAAGCCCAGTAGGACGAAGGGAAAGGTTGTCACCTGGAAAGGGATTCTTTTCCCCACGACTATCTCCAGGAGCCCAGAGTCATCTGTCTGCTCTGCCTGGTAACAGGGCTCCCCCCAAACCATCCCCGCCTCCAGTGAGGACCCATTTATCTGACATCTTTTCTACTTTCTTCTTTTTCTTCCAATCATACTTTTTGGTCTCACTGGCACTTGGATTAAAAAAAAGACTAGTGTGTGTGTGTCTGTGTGTGTGAGTATGTGAACCTTTGTCCTTTTACTTGTATTATGCTTCTTTTACTCTAGTTTCTTATCTTTATTTTTATTTTACTTTATTTTTATTGGAGTATAGTTGCTTTACAATTTTGTGCTCTTGTCTGCTGTAAAGCACAGTGAATCAGCCATAGATATACATATATCCCTTCTTTCGTAACAGGATGATAAAATGTAGGATGCTTATCTTTCAGCAGTGTTTAGCATGCTCTGTGAACGTGGTGAGCTGGCAGGTTCCCCTCTGGTGATGGGCTCTCTCTGAAGGCACCGTCAGCAGGTGACCTGTGGTTTTGTATTTCCATCCAAACCATATTTTGAGAAATAGGCATGAAGTGGGACTGTTCGAGGTAAACTGGGAGGTGTGATTACCTACCTACAGAGAAACAGCCCTCTGTTCACATCCAGGGAAGACCTGGGCGATGCCTCCACTGCAAACAGTTATTCCCAAATCCTCAACCGCAAGATCACTGTTCTGTGGGGCAGCTCAGAGACGGGAAAAAGCAGACTATTCTTACACAAAGCTGAGCTCAGGTATGCTCCTCCTTCAGTCTCAGCCACGATCAGTTTGAATTGATCGCTCTTCCTTCTGCCATAATTATTCTTACGCTTATAACTCAAGTGGGAAAGAGACTGAAAGCCTTGGAGAAAATGCACCTTTGTTTGCTCAGATTGATGTGTTTTGACTTCAGGCTCATAGCACCAAAATGGATAGGTTCATTTTGGGACTGAGACCCATCTCTTCACATCTCTTCCTTCCCTGAGAGGAATCATAATGAAGACGTCATGTCTCTCCTAAGGATTTGAGGCAAGTGGCTCAGCTCTGGAGAGCCAGGTCTCCTGAAGTAAGAAGCATCACGGGCGCTTTTGATCTCCTTTTGGCTTTAAAGCATTTTGGTCTGATAGAAGTTTCTCGAAAGTCAAAGGTATTCCTTCCCCAGTTACTCAACCTCTAGTTTCAGTAGATTTGCTCTCATAATTATTCATGTTGAAACATCTGGCCAATGTTAATAACTTCTCCTTCTTACCACACTTTCATTCCTTCAGTTGTTTTCCTAGGTCAACAGGGCCTCAATCTGACTCATCTCCTTCCTACAGGTGCATAACTTACTAATTTTCCCATAATGGTAGACTAATGGAAAAATTTTAATGTAAATAATATGCAGGACAAAAGGCACAATCTAAATAACTGCATACATTCAGAGCTGATTATAGGTGCTAAGTTATCACATGACAATTGCCCTAAATTGCATTCCTATTCCTTGGCTGGTTCACACACTTCTGCTCACACTTTCCTAATTTCCAGCTGGTAACATCAGAAGTTCTGGCCTCAGCTCAGGCTCCAGTTCTGCCCTGAAGTCTGGTCTGACCTAAGCTCCTTGTAGTCAGGTAGCTGTTGAAGACACAGAGGGAAAATTTACACCTTTTCTCCTGAACCCTCCCTGGGTTTTCTGTGGCTACAGATTTGGTAAAGTATGATTTTTCAGACAAATAAGTAAATCATCTAGTAAAAATATCTTAAGATCCTGAAAATTATATAAAGACACAGGAAAGACAAAATAACAATAGTTCTAAATAGGATAGCTTTAAAATGCAAACACATGAACAATAAAACAGAAAGGGCATTGTTGATGAGAGAAACCAGGGCTTAGGGGAGGGACGTGGTCACACACGGGATTCCACTTTCTTTAAGAAAACTTCAAAAAGCTCAGTTTTGAGGTCATAACCCTCTAAACAGTCTCCTGGGGCTGAGGAGACAGGATTCTTCTTTAGATTCTTCCTGCAGCATCACCATCCTGGGATGCTCTCTGTCGTGCTCCCTGCCTCGGCTGCCCAGAGACCTCTGTGCATCCCGACTCCCTGGAGGCTGGCGCAGCCTCTATACCAGGGGCTCTGTCTGTGCTGAGCTTCCTTATCCCCTGGTCAGACCAGGAGCCACTTGAGAGCAGAGACTACACTTCTGCAGTGGGTGAAAGACCTGGTCTGTGTCTGAAAGATGAATATTTCTTGATTTACTCTGAATCCAAGGCTAAGCTCCTCAAACACCAAAAAGAGCTAACTGACATGCCTTGTAATGTCAGAATTAATTCTATTTTCTTCTGTTCTTAGAAATAGATTTAATTCAAGTATTAATTTCCTCATTATATTGGTTATTATGGTGGGGAATTTCAAAAACCAGAAAATAGTAAAGGTATATACACAAAAAAATGTGTGCATTTTTCCTTCAAAGATAGCTTCAGCACACACTGATCAGGCAATATTATATGAACAGCATTCTCCTAGGGTGGTTTACTCAGCAAACTTTGCTTCCTTTCTCCTGGCTGCTATAGTTTACTCTGATTTATGGTTTTTAAAGGACTAATGTATGAATAGGCTCCATGAAAAACTCAATTTGAATGCTCTATTACAGTCCAATGGTTTCCCTTTATACTAATTCAGATATAATGTTACATTTATTCACAACATTTCATCCCAGCATAAATGAAAATTAAATTACTTCATAGGCATTAACATTATTCTTTATATTTGCATTATTACCTTCCACACACCTAGATGGGATTTCTCTGGTGGCTCAGTGGTAAAGAATTCGCCTGCGATGCAGGAGACATTGGTTCGATCCTTGGGTCAGGAATTCCCTGGAGGAGGGCATGGCAACCCACTCCAGTGTTCTTGCCTGGAGAATTCCATGGACAGAGGAGCCTGGCAAGCTAAAGGTCATGGGGTCGCCAAGAGACAGACATGACTGAAGTGACTGAGGATGCATGCACACATGCCTAGAAGACAGTTTTCAATATGCAGAAGCTGGCCTTGATTCTGATATAATAATACATAAAAATTTAGAAAGGATCCTTAATTTTTTTCTATGCAGTACAGATTCAAAAAATTAAAAACAACTATTGGTTTTTGATGGATTTAATCTACTTTTATCAAGTATGTGTATTTAAACCGAGTACATATAAAGTGAAGTGAAAGTCACTGAGTCGTGTCCAACTCTTTGCAACCTCATGAACTATACAGTCCATGGAATTCTCCAGGCCAGGGTACTGGAGTGGGCAGCCATTCCCTTCTCCAGGGGATCTTCCCAACCCAGGGGTCGAACCTGGGTCTCCTGCATTGCAGGCGTTTTCTTTATTGTCTGAACCACCAGGGAAGCTGAGAGGAAGAAGGTGCCTCCCAATAAAGGGGCAGGAAGGAATTCGGTAAAATTCTAGTGAATCGGAGGGGACGAGCATGGACTAATGTGTCAGCTGGAGACTCCACACACGGGGAGTCCACACTTGCTCATCAGCTCTCCCCCATGGCTCCCATCTGGTGCTCCTGAAAAGATTGGGAGCAGGTATGAGACAGAGGTCCCGGCCGAGGCAGAAGCACACAGGTGACCAGCTAGGGGACAGGCATGGAGCCAGCAGAAAAATAAAAAACACTGAAGAAGAGAAAGAAAATTAAAGGAACAAGAAAATTAAAGGAAGTTCTTCAGACACCAACACACGTGATACCAGATGGAAACCTGAAGCTATCCAAAGAAATAAATAGTCATGGAAGTAGTAAAATGAAAGTACACATGAAAGATATCTTTTCTCACTTTTAATCTAAAAAAAGAAAAAGAAAGGTAATCTGATACATTTTAAAGACAATATGATTACTTAAAGCAAAAAGAGTAACTGTATTGTGAGGTTTCTGTATAGAAGTAAACTGACAGTGACAAAAACAGAAGGATAGAAGGGAGTAAATGGGGTATACGTTAAAAGTTCTCATGTTACAGGTGAAACACAAAAAGCTATTGAAAGGTAGCCTTTCATAAGTTGAAGATGTTTATTGTAAAATATAGAACAAGCAAAAAATTTTAAAAGAATGACAAATAATACGTCAATAATAGAGATAAAATAGAATCATAAAAACCATTTAATTCCAAGATAGAAGAAAAATAAAAAAAGGAGAAAGCACATGTAATTGACAGAAAACAATGAGAAATACTGTAGATTTAAATCCACTATACCAATAATCATATTAAATGTAAGTATTCTAAACATTTTAATTAAGAGATAAACTGTCAACTTGAATTAAAGAATGTCTCAACTATACGATGTGTACAGAGCACAGTTTAAATATAGGGACACAGATAAAGTGAAAGTGAATGTGTTAGTCATTCAGTCGTGTCTGACTCTTTTCAGTTCCATGGACTGTAACTGGCCAGGCTCCTCTGTCCATAGAATTCTCCCGGCAAGAATACCAGAGTGGGAAGCCATTCCCTTCTCCAGGGGATATTCCTGACCCAGGGATCAAACCCAGATCTCTTGCATTGCAGGCAGACTCTACCATCTGAACCACCAGGGACACAGATAGGTAACAAAGGATGAAAAATATGCCAAACAAATTATAATCAAAAGAAAGCTGGATGACTATACTAATATAAGAGAGTGTACTCCAGAATAAGAAATATTACTAGGAATAAGAGGGACATTATGTACTGATAAAGAGTTTCATTTTTCAAGAATTTATAAAAATGTGAAGCAAAACTGACAGCTCTGAAAGGGGAGGTGACAGTTTCATAATTAGAGGTGTCTGCACACTCTTTGCTCAGCCATCCACAGAACAAGGAGGTGACTCAGTCAACACTGCAGAGGCTTCCACCATCATCAACAACCTGACCTAACAACAGCACCCCATCCACATCAGGAGAAGGCACATAACATGTACATTGAACATCCACTAAGTTCGTCCCCCGTGGCTCAGCAGTACAGAATCTGCCTGCAATGCAAGAGACACAGGAGACATGGGTTTGATCCCTGGGTGGGGAACATGCCCTGGAGGAGGGCATGGAAACCTGCATGGCAACCCACTTCAGTATTTTGGCCTGGAAGATCCCATGAACAGAAGAGTCAGACAGGCTATAGTCCACAGGGTTGCAAAGAGTCAGACACAACTGAAGCGGCTTAGCACAGATGCACGCACAAAGATAGTCATATTCTGGGCTAGAAAACATATGTGGATAAATTATAAACATTTGGAATTTACAAGTAGGATGTCTCAAGATTGTCACTATTGACAATTATAATCAGATAATTTTTGTTTTTGTTGTTGTTGAGAACTTTCCTGTGCAATTCAGGGTGTTTAGCAGCATCCCTGGCCTCTACGCCCTATGCCAACAGCAAACCCCTCTCCTCTTCCTAGTTGTAACAATCAAACTTGTCTGCAGACATTGTCAAAGGTCCCCTGGGAGGCAAAATCATCCCCAGTTAAGAATCACTGATATAAAATGTGTTCTCAAAATACAACAAAAGTCCAGTGGCACAAAAAAGATAATATATTATGTCAAAGTGCTTTTCTCCTAGAAATGCAAGAGTGATTCAATATTCAGTGACTAACAATAGTTGTACTACTAGTAATACAAACATCTCAGTGGATGTGTAAAAAGTATTTGACAAATTTCAGAATCTTTATAATAAAAACCCTCAGTAAGCTAGGAATAGAAAGTAACTTCCTCAACTTAAAAAAGGGTACCCACAACAAACCCACAATTAACATCACACTTACTGATGAAAGAATGAAAGCTTTTACCTAAGATGAGGAACATGGCAAGACTCTGCTCTCACGACTCCTATTCAGCCTTGAAGTAGCAGTTCTAACCCAAGCAATTAAGCACAAAAAAAAGAAATAAAGGGTATATGGATTAGAAAGGAATAAATAAAAGTGTCTTTTATTTGCACACCACATGATGTATATGTAGGAAATTTCAAAGAATTTACATAATTTAAAAGAGACTGCTAAGAAGATGAAAAGTCAGAGACTGAGAAAATACTCACAGAACACATATCTAATTAAAAATTCTTCAATTCAGAATTTATACAGAACTCTTACTATCAATAATGAAAAACAAAGAACCCATTTAAGAAATGGGCAAAATATTTTAAAATACTTAACCTAAGCAGAAAAATGGGTGGCAAGTAGCGTGTAAACATGCTCACCACCCATAGGTATTAGAGAAATGCAAATTAAAATTACTGTGAGACACCATTGTACAACAACAAAAAACACTAACATTTTAAAACCTATCTCCAACATGTGCTGGTCTAGACACTAAGCTACTGAAACTCTCACCTTGCTGACTGGAATGCACAATGACATAGCCACTCTGAAAAAAAAGTTGGCAGCTTCCTATAAGTTAATAGACATTCACTATATAACACAGGGTTATTTCTTCTACATATTTATCCACATAAAATTACTCACAAAGAGCTCTCTGAGAAGGTTTATAGCAGTTTTATTCATAGTCACCAAAACCTAGAAATGCATTGGTGTTGGACTTGTGTTCTGTAGAACGTTAAAAGGCAAAGGATCCCTAAATGAAACAAACAGTATAGAAAGGGGCTAATCCCTTGCATGGATTAGAGTTCTATCATGGCGAAGGGTCTGGTGTAACTCAATTAAGCTATAAGCCATGCTGTTCAGTGCCACCCAAGATGGGCAGCTCATAGTGAAGAGTTCTGACAAAACATGGTCCACTGAAGGAGGAAGTGGCAACCCACTCCAGTATTCTCGCCTGTAGAACCCCATGAACAGCATGGAAAGTAAAATATATATATATATATATATATATATATATATATATGACACCAGAAGATGAGCCCCTTAGGTCAGAAGGTGTCCAGTATGCTATAGGGGAAGAATAGAGGGCAATTACTAATAGCTCCAGAAAGAATGAAGTGACTGGGCCAAAGCGGAAATGATGCTCAGTTGTGGATATGTCTGGTGGTGAAAGTAAAGTCCGATGCTGTAAAGAACAACACTGCATAGAAACCTGGAATGGTAGGTCCATGAATCAAGATAAATTGGATGTGGTCAAGCAAGAGATGGCAAGAGTGAACACTGACATCTTAGGAATCAGTAAACCAAAATGAACAGGAATGGGCAAATTTTGAAATGCAGCACTTGGGTGCAGTCTCAAAAAGGACAGAATGATCTTGGTTCATTTCCAATTCAAACCACTCAATATCACAGTAATCCAAGTCTATGCCTCAACCACTGCTGCTGAAAAAGCTGAAGATGATAGGTTCTATGAAGACCGACAACACTTTCTAGAACTAATATCAAAAACAGATGTCCTTTTAATCATAGGGAGTTGGAATGCAAAGTAGGAAGTCAAGGGATATCCAGAATAACAGGCAAGTTTGCCCTTGAAGTAGGGCAAAGGCTAACAGTTTTGTCAAAAGAACATGCTGGTCATAGCAAACACCCTTTTCCAACAAAGTAAGAGATGACTCTACACGTGGACCTCACCACATGGTCAATACTGAAAACAAATCAATTTCATTCTTTGTAGCAAAAGATGGAGAAGCTCTATACAGCCAACAAAAACAAGACCTGGAGTGGCTCAGATCATAAACTCCTCATTGCAAAATTCAGGCTTAAATTGAAGAAAGTAGGGAATACCATTAGACCATTCAGGTGTGACCTCAATCAAATCCCTTATGATTATACAGTGGAGGTGATGAATAGATTCAAAGGATCGGATCCCGTAGACAGACTGCCTGAAGAACTACGGACAGAGGCGTGTTACAATGTGCAGGGGGCAGTGACCAAAATCATCCAAAAAGAAAAAAAAAATGGAAGACAAAGTGGTTGCCTGCGGTGGCCTTATAAATAGCTGAGGATAGCAGAGAAGTGAAAAGCAAGGGAGAAGGGAAATATATACCCAACTGCAAAGTCACAGAGAATAACAAGGAAAGGTAAAAAGACCTTCTTAAATGAACAATGCAAAGGACTAGTGGAAAACAATAGAATAGGAAAGATTAGATATCTCTTTAAGAAAATTGGAGATATCAAGGGAATATTTCATACAAGGATTGTCACAATAAAGGAAAAAATGTTAAGGACTTAAAAGCAGCAGAAGAGAATAAAAAGAGGTGGCAACAATACACAGAAGAACTATACAAAACAAGTCTTAATGAGCCAGATAATCACAACAGTGTGGTCATTCACCCAGAGCTGGTTATCCTGCAGTGTGAAGTCAAGTGGGCTTTAGGAAGCATGACTACAAACAAAGCTAGGGGAGGTGATGAAATTCCAGCTGAGCTATTTAAAATCCTAAAGGACGATGCTGTTAAAGTGTTGCATTCAATATGTCAGCAAATTTGGAAAACTCAGGTGTGGCCAAAGGACCAGAAAAGGTCAGTTTTCATTCAAATCCTAAAGAATGGCAATGCCAAAGAAAGTTCAAACTACCATACATTTGGGCTCAATTCACATGTTAGCAAGGTTATGCTCAAAATGATTCAAGCTAGGCTTTAGCAGTACCTGAACAGAGAACTTCTAGAAGTATAAGCTAGATTTAGAAAAGGCAGAGGAACCTAACTTCAACTTGCTAACATTTGTTGGATCATGGAGAAAGCAAGGGAATTCCAGCAAAATATGTACTTCTGCTTCACTGACTACACTAAAGCCTTTGACTGTGTGGATCACAACAAACTGGAAAATTCTTAAAGGGATGGGTGTACCAGACCACCTTACCTGTCTCCTGAGAAACCTGTATGCAGATAAAGCAGCAACAGTTATTAATAGAACTGAACGTGGAACAACCAACTGGTTCAAACTTGAAAGAAGAACAGCAAGGCTGTATACTGTGACCTTGCTTATTTAAGTTATGTTCAGAGTACATCATTGAAATGCCAGGCTGGATGAATCTTCAAACTGGAATCAAGACTGCTGGGAGAAATACGAACTTCAGATATGCAGATATTGCCACTCTAGTAGCAGAAAGTGAAGAGAAACTCAGGAGCCTCTTGATGAGCGGGGAAGAGGAGAACGAAAAAAACTGACTTAAAAGTCAACATTCAAACAACTAAGATCATGGCACCCAGTCCCATCACTTAATGACAAGTAGAAGGGGGAAATGTGGAAGCAGTGACAGATTTTATTTTCTCGGCCTCCAAAATTAGTGTGGATGGTGACTGCACCCATGAAAATAAGAGACATTTGCTCCTTAGGAAGAAAGCTATGGAAAACCTAGGCAGTGTATTAAAAAGCAGAGACATTACTTTGCTGATACAGAACCATATAGTCAAAGCTATAGTTTTTCCAGTAGTCATGTACAGTGTGAGAGCTGGACCATAAAGAAGGGTGATGCTTTCATATTGTGGAGCTGGAGAAGACTCTTGAGGGTCCCTTGAACTGCCAAAAGAACAAACCAGTCCATCATAAAGGATATCAATCTTGAATATTCATTGAAGAACTGATGCTGAAGCTCCAACACTTTGACCACCTGATGCTAAGAGGTGACTCATTGGAAAAGACCCTGAAGCTGGGAAAAATTGAGGGTAGGAGGAGAAGTGGGCAACAGAGCATGAAATGGTTGTATGGCATCACAACTCAACAGAATTAGAGCAAGGAGATAGTGAGGGAGATAGTGAAGGAGATAGGAGCCTGGCATGTTGCAGTCCATGGGGTCACAAAGAGTTGGACAGTACTTATCAACCAAAGGACAGCATAATTTAAATTCTGCTCCACTCAGTAACTCAGTACCAGAATAAAGAAAGGATTGAAAAGCAACCATAAACCAGACTATTCCATGATTTCTTCCCCAAATCTCCGTTTGCTCCTGTTATCCTACATATTATAAATTAACATTTGCCATCATTTGTCTGTTTCAATAACAAATAAATTAAAACCTTTCTTAAATGAAAGCAAATTTTCTGTTTTTAGCAAGTAAGAAAATGCAGTCAATTTTAATTGATAAATAACATTCAAACATTCACAATGGTACACAGTTCTCCCGTCTCATCAAAAACCATTCCTCTAGAAGCTAGAAGAATCTTGATCAATAGATTCTTCCCTTTCTGCCCTTCATCCCTGTGTATATTTGCTATGCACTGTTTCTGATAAAACCGAGTATTCAAATGAGAGCAGTATGAGGACCAGAAACACAGTGTCACAGATGGCTAGCGCAGAAACAAAGCCCCCAGATCCCCTCATCCAATCTCCTACTTGCACACTGGCCTCCCAGTTTGTCAGAATGAACTGTGTGCCCAACAGGATGGAGACGAGTCAGGCAGGTGCGGGGATCCTGTTGATACGTGGACCCTGTTGGTGCTCATGCTGCCAGTGATGCCCATAGCAGTGGGGTAGTGGGGGCCAGAGTGGAACTAATATGTTCCTAAATCCCTGGCTTTTGCTGCCCTACTCATCTGCCTTGAGATAGAGCTATATTTTGAAGAAAGCAAAAATAGAAAAAAGCTATTTTCTTTGCCTAAAATCCTCTCATTTCTTTTACCTGTTAATGCCTACTCATCCCCATCTCACAGCTTAAAGGCCCAAGGCTATTTTTCCCACCCTGGCGTTAGCATCATCCTCTTAAGCACTTAGTACTAACTTGCATTCTGTCTTGTAGCACACAACTTGATTTTGGTGAAGCATTTAGTTTATAATTAGTCTTCTTTCTTTAAAAAAAAAAAATCTATCTCCCAATACCAATGATTTAAAATCTATCTCCCACTCAAATATAAGCTCATCAAGAAAAAAGGACAATGTCTCTCTGGGTGACAGCTGTTCATCCAGGACCTGATTCTGTGTCTTGATCAGGGCATACACTCAACAAACCTACAATTTTTCACTAAGCGGTTGCTGGTCAGGCTTCAGAAATAGTTTAGCCACTATATGCAATAAATATCAAAGTCCAAGTCTCAAAGAAAAAGTAAAAGATATGCCTTTGAAATCCAACTCTACCATTTACTTGCTAATGATTTGGGGAAGCTTATGTAAACATCTGACCATAATTAATCCTTAATAGGAATATAAAAACAATTAATGGATAGTTGTTCAGTCACTCAGTCATGTCCGACTCTGCATCCACGTGGACTGCAGCACACCAGGCTTCCCTGTCCTTCACCATCTCCTGGAGCTTGCTCAAACTCATGTCCATTGAGTCAGTGATATATCCAACCATCTCATCATCTGTCGTCCCCTTCTCCTCCTGCCTTCAATCTTCCTCAGCAGCAGGGTCTTTTCCAATGAGTCAGTTCTTCACATCAGGTGGTCAAAGTATTGGAGTGTTAGTTTCAGCATCAGTCCTTCCAATGAATATTCAGGACTGATTTCCTTTAGGATTGATTAGTTTGATCTCTTTGCTGTCCAAGGGATTCTCAAGGGTCTTCTCCACACCACAGTTCAAAAGCATCAGTTCTTTGGCACTCAGCCTTCTTTATGGTCCAACTCTCACATCCATACATGACCACTGGAAAAAAATTATAGCTTTGACTATACAGACTTTTGTTGGCAAAGTAATGTCTCTGCCTTTCAATACACTATCTAGGTTTATCATGGCTTTTCTTCCAAGGAGCAAGCATCTTTTAATTTCATGGCTGCAGTCACCATCTGCAGTGATTTTGGAGCCCACGAAAATAAAGTCTCTCACTGTTTCCATTGTTTTCCCATCTATTTGCCATGAAGTGATGGGACCAGATGCCATGATCTTAGTTTTTTGATGAGTTTTAATCCAGCTTTTTCACACACCTCTTTCACTTCCATCAAGGCTCTTTCAGGCTCTTTAGTTCCTCTTTGCTTTCTTCCATAAGGGTGGTGTCATCTGCATATCTGAGGTTATTGATATTTCTCCCTGAAATCTTGATTCCAATTTGTGCTTCATCCAGCCCAGGATTTCTCATGATACACTCTGCATAGAAGTTAAATAAGCAGGGGTGACAACATACAGCCTTGATGCACTCCTTTCCCAGTTTGGAACTAGTCTATTGTTCCATGTTCGGTTCTGTTACCTCTTGACCTGCACACAGTTTTCTCAAGAGGCAGATAAGGTGGTGTGGTATTTCCATCTGTTTAGGGATTTTCCAGTTTGTTGTGATCCACTCAGTCGAAGGCTTTAGACTAGTCAATGAGGCAGAAATAGATGTTTTTCTGGAATTCTCTTGATTCTTCTGTGACCCAACAGATGTTGGCAAGTTATCTCTGGTTCCTCTGCCTTTTCAAAATCCAGCTTGAACATCTGGAATTTCTCACTTGTTTCACATACTGTTGAAGCCTCATTTGGAGAATTTTGAGCATTACTTTACTAGTGTGTGAGATGAGTGCAACTGTGCAAAAGTTTGAACATTCTTTGGCATTGCCTTTCTTTGGGATTGGAAAGAAAACTGACCTTTTCAAGTCCCATGGCCACTGCTGAATTTTTCAAAATTTCTGGCATATTCAGTGCAGCACTTTCACAGCATCATCTTTTAGGATTTGAAGTAGCTCAGCTGGAATTCCATCACCTCCATATCTTTGTTTATAGTGATGATTCCTAAGGCCCACTTGACTTCGCATTTCAGGATGTCTGGCTCTAGGTGAGTGATCACACCTTTGTGGTTATCTCAGTCATTAAGATCTCTTTTGTACAGTACTTCTGTGTATTCTTTCCACCGCTTCTTAATATCTTCCGTTTCTGTTGGGTCCATACAATTTGTGTCCTTTATTGTTCTCATCTTTGCATGAAATGTTCCCTTGGTATCTCTAATTTTCTTGAAGAGATCTCTAGTCTCTCCCATTGTATTGTTTTTCTCTATTTCTTTGCATTGATCACTTAGGAAGGCTTTCTTATCTCTCCTTGCTATTCTTTGGAACTCTGCATTCAGATAGTTATATCTTTCTTTCCTCTTTTGCCTTTCATTTCTCTTCTTTCTCAGCTATTTGTAAGGTCTCAGATAGCCATTTTGACTTTTTGCGTTTTTTTTTCCCTTGGGGATGGTTTGATCACTGCCTCCTGTACAATGTTATGAATCTCCATCCATAGCTCTTCAGGTACTCTGTCTATCGAATGTAATCCCTTGAATCTATTTGTTACTTCCACTGTATAATCATAAGGGATTTGATTTAGGCCATACCTGAATAGCCTAGTGTTTTCCTACTTTCTTCAAATTAAGTCTGAATTTTGTAATAAAGCATTCATGATGTGAGCCACAGTCAGTTCCAGGTTTTTTTTTTTTTTTTGCTGACTGTATAGAACTTCTCCATCTTTGGCTGCAAAGAATATAATCAATCTGATTTCGTTATTGACCATCTGTTGATGTCCATGTATAGCGTCGTCTCTTGTATTGTAGGAAGAGGGTGTTTGCTCTGACCAGTGCATTCTCTTGGCAAAACTCTGTTAGCCTTTCCCCTACTTCAGTTAATATTACAAGGCCAAACTTGCCTGTTACTTCAGGTATCTCTTTACTTCCTACTTTTGCATTCCAGTCCCCTATGATGAAAAGGACATTTTTTTTGGTGTTAGTTCTAGAAGGTCTCGTAGGTCTTCACAGAACCATTAGCTTCAGCTTCTTTGGCATTAGTGGTTGGGGCACTGACTTGGATAACTGTGATACTGAATGGTTTGCCTTGGAAACGAACAAAGATCATTCTGTCGTTTTTGGGATTGCATCCAAGTACTGCATTTTTGACTCTTTTGTTTACTATAACGGCTTACTCCATTTCTTCTAAGGGATTCTCGCCCACATTAGTAGATACAATGGTCATCTGAATTAAATTCATCCTTTCTTGTCCATTTTACTTTACTGTTTCCTAAAGTGTGGATGTTCACTCTTGCCATCTCCTATTTGACCACTTCCAATTTACCTTGATTCATGGACCTAACATTCCAGGTTCCTATGCAATATTGTTCTTTACAGCATCAGATTTTACTTTCACTACCAGTCACATCCACAGCTGGGCATTGTTTCCACTTTGGCTCAGCATCTTCATTCCTTCTGGAGTTATTTGTCCACCCCTCTCCTATAGCATTATGGGGCACTTACTGACCTTTGAAGTTCATCAGTGCCATGTCTTCTTGTCAGAAGGTATGTGTCACCAGAAGTTCAGTGTCATATCTTTTTGTCTTTTCATACTGTTCATAGGCATTCTCCAGGCAAGAATGCTGAAGTGGTTTGCCATTCCCTTCTCCAATGGACCGTGTTTTGTCAGAACTGTCCATCATGACTCGTCCGTCTTGGGTGGCCCAACACAGCATGGCTCATATTTTCATTGAGTTAGACAAGGTTGTGATCCATGTGATCACTTTGGTTAGTTTTCTGTGATTGTGTTTTTCATTCTGTCTGCCCTCTGATGGGTGAGGATGGGGATATATATCTGTTCTGAGGACAGAAAAGGTAGCCAGTAGAAGTGTAAAATAGTTTTTCATTAAATCATAGAGATGTCTCACTCAATCTTAATTACATTTTCAGAGTATCTTTTCATAAAATAAGACAAAGTACCAATTTCTGACTCAGGAGTGAATTTATTAACGTGAAAACTGATGATATTCGACTGTTACTGGTTTTTAGGTTTTTTTTTAAATTTTTTTATGCTTCTAATTTTTTTTTAATGCTTCTAATGTTTTTGTTGTTGTTGTTGTTGTTTTTATTAGTTGGAGGCTAAAGAATAATTCATGATACTGGTTTTTAAAAGTGGCAATTTCAATTTAAACTGTTTGATGATTTCTCATTCCAAGTATGCATATTTTCTCTGTATTATCCTTTTTATAACGAATGTGAATACGCTTTGATAACAGAAATATTCAACTCACCAAATATCCTTTCATGGTCCCGTTACCAACAGAAATCGTCTTAACTCCATAGCGTGTTATTAAGTAGCCTCAAATATGGCTTCAACCTACATTTTCAACCATATTTTCTAGCTCTCATATCTACTCTGAGTCCAGACCTCACCAGATGCTTCACTACCTAAATGCACCTACGGTTTCCTGAGCCTGTGCCTCAGCTCATCCTGGACCCACCCCTTAGAATTAGTATCCGACATTTCTATCAAAAGTACTGTCTAACCCTTAGGATCCAGTTCAAATGTTGTCTATTACTCCCGCTCTATGCCCTTACCTCCCCCACCTCTGCCTTGGATAACCCTCGTATTAAAACTAATTTGGAATATCGTTTTGTTTTTTAATTGAGCCAAACTGTAGGCTCCTTAATGGGGTAACAACAGGTCAGCCATTGTTTTGCAAGCACTGCCAGTTCTCTCCAAGTGAAGATTTAGAATATCTTTGGTCAATTGGCATCCTTTGAAGGTGTACATTTTTGAGTGGCATTAATTGATGAAAGTCACTAAATACATGTTGAGGGATGGAAGTGGGAGGATTTAATAGGACAGTCTGTTTTAGGATACTCTAAACAGGTGAAGGGATTTATTTCCAGCAAGTTACACCCCTAGCGTCCTTATAGATTTGCTTATGAGACACAAAATCAGTATAAGTGTGACCAACAGATCAGGTTTTCTTTTAGAATTATGTATCTATTTAATTCAGAGCCTTTTAATTCCAAATTCAATGACTTTAATGGATCAAAAAGAACTGTACTTGATCATAGGGTGGCCTTTACAATCTGAGTTATCTGTGTTGTGGCTTTTTTAATTAAATGGATTTAAAAAGCCCCATGTTATGGTAATATAAAAAAATCACTGAAAAAAAAAAGCTTATTACTTTTACTCACTATTACTTATGATTCATTAATGATGATAGCTCACCCTATGACCAAAATCTAACATCATCTAGTTTTATTGTTCATAAAATAATCCCAAAGTATTAATACATCAGTAACTCACTGAGGGAGAAGACAATGGCACCCCACTCCAGCACTCTTGCCTGGAAAACCCCATGGACGGAGGAGCCTGGTGGGCTGCAGTCCATGGGGTCACTAGGAGTCGGACACAACTGAGTGACTTCATTTTCACTTTTCACTTTCATGCATTAGAGAAGGAAATGGCAACCCACTCCAGTGTTCTTGCCTGGAGAATCCCAGGGACGGCGGAGCCTGGTGGGCTGCATCTATGGGGTCGCACAGAGTCCGACACTACTGAAGTGACTTAGCAGTAGCAGCAGCAACTCACTGAGGGTTATCTGATATGAGTAAACTTTAAGTTGTGCTGTTTCCAAGCCTATATGTTGAAATGGAATATTTTCTCTTTTGAGAAATGCAAATCAAAACCACAATGAGGTACCATTACACGCCAGTCAGGATGGCTGCTATCCAAAAGTCTACAAGCAATAAATGCTGGAGAGGGTGTGGAGAAAAGGGAACCCTCTTACACTGTTGGTGGGAATGCAAACTAGTACAGCCACTATGGAAAACAGTGTGGAGATTCCTTAAAAAACTGGAAATAGAACTGCCGTATGACCCAGCAATCCCACTTCTGGGCATACACACCAAGGAAACCAGATCTGAAAGAGACACGTGCACCCCAATGTTCATCGCAGCACTGTTTATAATAGCCAGGACATGGAAGCAACCTAGATGCCCATCAGCAGATGAATGGATGAGGAAGCTGTGGTACATATACACCATGGAATATTACTCAGTCATTAAAAAGAATTCATTTGAATCGATTCTAATGAGATGGATGAAACTGGAGCCCATTATACAGAGCGAAGTAAGCCAGAAAGATAAAGACCATTACAGTACACTAACACATATATATGGACTTTAGAAAGATGGTAATGATAACCCTATATGCAAAACAGAAAAAGGGACTCAGATGTATAGAACAGACTTGTGGACTCTGGGAGAAGGCGAGGGTGGGATGTTTCAAGAGAACAGCATCGAAACATGTATATTATCTAGGGTGAAACAGATCACCAGCCCAGGTTGGGTGCATGAGGCAAGTGCTCGGACCTGGTGCACTGGGAAGACCCAGAGGGATCGGGTGGAGAGGGAGGTGGGAGGGGGGACCAGAATGGGGAATACATGTAAATCCATGGCTAATTCATTTCAATGTATGACAAAAACCACTGCAATGATGTAAAGTAATTAGCCTCCAACTAATAAAAATAAATGAAAAAAAAAAGAATATTTTCTCTTTTGAAAACTAGTTTGCACTTGGTTTCCAGGGAATCTTTATTACTAAATACTTAATCATCAGTCTTCAAAGATTACTTATTTCCAGGGCATTGCTTCACACTGGATATAAGTAGTGCATGTGAACTCACAAAACACCCTTTCAGGAAATGCATTTGAGAGTTTCTTTCCAATGTTTGTGAACAACTCAATGGAGGCCAGGTTATTTCCCTCTTGGTCACTAACGTTTCCCCATTTATAAAAAGTATGTAGAATTTGCCATGCAAGTTATTCTGAATACCATTTTGATAGCAAGGAATACAGACCAAGGTTTTATGAACATTAACTCCATGTTATTCACTTTTCAAATTAAAAATTATAAGTGATAAAGTAATTATGGGTTCTAAAAATGGTTTTGCCTTTTTGATAGTGCCGTTATTATAATTATAATGGGACCATGGATGCTGAGTATTTCCTTGACAGGCTATATTAATTTATGTTTGCTTTTAATTAGATGACGCTGAAGAAACAAAGTTTAAAAAATACCCTATGAAAAGAAAAATCAAATGACTCAATGGTATGTCAAAACAACCCTAATGGGATTACATAAATGGAAATGAAAATATACAAAAACGTTGTAACCATTAAGAGCTTGATAATTCCATATGTGGGCTTTCTGCACCCTGTATTTTTCCATCCACCTACCTGTGTTTGGACCATCTCTCTGCCCATTCTCTGTGGAATGGAAAGCAGAGCACAGCAGGAGAAATAAAATATAATGAAGTTCAAATCCCTTCTTTTGGCTCCTTGTGAGCAGTTGGAGGAATTGGTTGAAGGTGAGTTTTAATAGCAGGGACTGAAGTTTGCAGAATATTAATGGTTTTAATTTGCTCACACGATTTCATGAACAGGGGTATCTGAGGATTAAGTGAATGATCGATGTTATCCAAAGCATATTTCTGAATGAGAATAATTCTACTTTCGACTAAAAAAACAAGCACCAAAGTGAAAACACCTCACAGACCAGGTGGCTTTAAACTATAAACAAAAGTCACTCTCTCTAATTGGCTGGAGAAGTCGGTATTCTGTTTGAACTTTTCACAGAACCTCAATCTAAATATCAGAGTCAGGACTTGCCTTTGAATGAAAATGCTTGGAGTGTTGAGAATTCCTTTTGTAGTTTATTCAAACTTCTGTGAATTGTAAGGTTCTGTCACGGCAATGGGCAAGGAGGAGAAATATGAAGAGAAAGAAAATAAATCTGTAATTTAGATTTGTTTGAGATCCAAGTGTCAACTCCCTTTATTCAAGAGTTGAGTCATGGACAAACCACTGGTGGTAAGGGAGTGGGTGAACCATGATACATGTGCTTCTAATAAAGTCAGACTATGCCATTTTAGAGCCTTGACTTCTTCTGAATGAAGTACATTCATGTGTGAACATGTCAGAGCCAGTGAAAGGAAAGCATGAACTTTCCCTGGCATACTACACACCTAGGATTTGCCTCAATACAACAGTAGGGCCCTCTTTATCCTATTGAGCTCTCCCGGCCAGTCTGTGGCATTGACAGGGGCTGTTTGTCCTAATCTGCTGTGCTCTCCATTATGACAATCTGTTTACAAGCTATTTAAGAACATCTGCCTGATTTAATGAGATTTTCACCCAAAGTAATCAATAAAATCATTTTTATTAGCATGGGCCTTATATCTCTTGATGAAGGTATAAACATCAGCTAAAAAAAAAACTGTGAAAGAGTAAAGTGTAGGAATTTAGTCATCTTTCAGTTATAGTCAAGTCATATCAGTTTCACAAATTTTAATGTGTTCAGCTCACTTGAGGATCTTATTAAAATGCATGTTTTTCTTTAATTTTTATGTTTAAAATGTATTTTACTGAAGCATAGTTGATTCACAATGTTGTATTAATTTCTGCTATACAGCTAAGCTATTCACTTCTACATATATATATATATGTATATGTATATGTATATGTGTATATATATATATATACACACACACACACACATTCTTTTTATATTTTTTCCAGTATGGTTTATCACAGGATAATGAATATAATCCCCTGTGCAATAAAGTAGGACCTTGTTGACCCATTTTGTATACAATAGTTTGTTTAAATTGTAGATTCTGATTCACTAGTTTTGGGATGTGACTCAAGTTGCTCATTTATAATTGGCTCCCAAGTAAACCTCTCTAAACTTATGGACAGGTCCATATAGGAAAGATAAAATAACATAATCCTTAACAGACCTCAAAATCCATACTCTCGTCTCCTTCTTGGCAGGATTACATTGCAACATATCATCTTTCATTATTAAAATTAAAAGTGTTTGCAATCCTGTTAGATAGAATCAAGTCATTTCACTCCTTTGGGCAATCACTACATTAGTATATATTATGTATGGTATATATTAATTTCACATAGTGATATAGTTTGGAGAAGGAAATGGCAGTCTACTCCAGTATTCTTGCCTGGGAAACCCCATGGGCAGAGGAGCCTGGTGGCCTACAGTCCATGGGGTTGCAAAGAGCCAGACATGACTGAGCATACCACACCACACACAACATAGTTTAATACAGAAGGATGCTCTTGGGTCACCACCTTCAGAGGATATGTTCCAAGACCCCCAGTGGATGTCCAAAACCATTAATAGTACTGAACTCTACATATACTGTATTTTTTCCTATAAATACATTCCTATGATCAAGTTTGGGCTTCCTAGGTGGCTCAGATGGTAAAGAATCTGCCTACAATAAGGGAGACCCAGGTTCAATCCCTGGGTCAGGAAGATCCCCTGGAGAAGGGAATGACAACCACCCCAGTATTCTTATCTGGAGAATCCCATGGACAGAAGAGCCTGGTGGGCTATAGTCCATGGGATTGCAAAGACATGATTGAGCAACTAACACACGATAACGTTTAACTTATAAATTAAGCGTAATGAAGATTAACAACAATAGCTAATAAAAAAAAAGAAATGTAACAATATATGTTAATAAAAGCTATGTGCAAAAAGATACAAAACATCCTATTGTATAGTCTTCAGCCTCCCTGTGCTTATATGAGAGAATAAAATGCCTGCATGATGAAATGAAATGGGTGAATGACACAGGCATTTTGACCTAGTGGTAAGTCACTGCTAACCTGCAGGTGATAAGTCAGAAGGACCATCTCTTTCGAGTGATTCTGGATCAGGGAGACTGGATCATTGTCCGTGGTTGGGGATCTCAGACAGGATGGTGCAAGATTTCATCACACTACTCAGAATGGGTATGCACTTAAAAATTATAAATTACTTATTTCTGGAATTTTCCAATTAATATTTTAAAATCACAGTTGACCTCGGGTAATTGAAATCAAAGAAAGGGAAACTGTGGATAAGGGATGGGAGGGACCACCATATGATCTGGCAATGTTGAGTCTCAGTTTATTATCCCAAATGGCATTTTCTAACTGTTTTTCTGTTTCCTACATGTAAGATTATTTTAATATTACTTTGAAAGAAAAGATGGTATTCCAAGATTTTGCTTAGATTTATTTTAAAACATTTAGCTAATTGTACCCAATGTAAAAGTTGAAAATCAAGACGGGAAAGCAGTTTTAAGTATCTTCACTAAAAGAATTGCAAGCCTTATTTCCTTTTACCTTTGCTTCACATTTAGTTCAATGACAGCTACCATTAGTATCTGTCAGAGATCCTGGTGGAGGGAAAGAATGACTCACCCTTTGTCACTGGCATGTCTCCTCTGGTTCATTTGAACCACCTCCTGATGCTTTTTAAAGGAAGGTAAAATTTTGACAAGTCCCGCCAACAAAATCCTAAGAAGGAGAAGAACTGCTTCCAAAGAACCAGGTCACAGGGCATGTAAACAATGATGCAGAATTTTAAATAATGTGGCAATCAGATGCACAGGGACTTGTCTTAATGAAATTAGTCTGGATTTTGAGGCTGTGAGAGGGGGCATTCACCAGCGTCTTGCAAACAGTGTGCTACAGAATTACAGAAAAGTTTCAATAATGCCATCACTGTGCGTTGAACTGTGTCCCTCCAATAGAGGTTGGAGTCCTAACCTATGGTACCTGTCAAGGAGATTCTGTTTGGAAACAGGGTCTTTGCAGATATAATACAGTTAAGATGAGGTCACAGTGGGCTTTAAATCCAATGGTTGATGTTCTTAGAAGAAGAAGAGAAAAACCCAAAGACAGAGACACAGAGATATACAGGGGAGACAGAGGGGGAAATAACCAGGTGACGACAGAGGCAGGGCTGGAGTGATGTGCTACAAGTCAAGAAATGCTGAGAACTGATGGGCATCCCTAGAAACTGGGAAGAGGTGAGGAAACTCTTCTCTGGAGCCTTGAGAAGTAATATGACCTTTCCACACCTTGACTTCAGACTTCTGGCCTCAAAACCATGAGAGAATAAAATTCTGCCATTCTAAGCCACTCAATTTGTGGTAATTTGTTATGGCAAGCCAGAGAAAAAATACAACCACATCCTTTAAGAAGAGTTGGAAATTCACTACAACTAACATCAAGGAGGCATATAATTTTTGTCTCCAACAGCTGCTTTAATTCCATTGCAAAATGTAAACAGTTTAAAGAGACCATGGCTGCAATTCTACCAAACATAGGCTCTCTCTCAGTTGCTCAGTCGTGTCCAACTCTTTGTGACCCTTTGGACTAGCTCGCTAGGCTCCTCTGTCCATGGGATTTCCAAGGCAAGAATACTGGAATGAGTTACCATTTCCTTCTCCAGGGGAATCTTCCTGAACCAGGGATTGAACTCGCATCTCCTGTGTCTCCTGCATTGCAGGTGGATTCTCTACCCACTGAGCAATCGGGAAAGCCATAAACATAGGTAAAATGTACTAAAACTCAGGAAAAGTTTCAAATACCCTGACCAATCCTGACTTTGACTGCTGCCATTGGAGGAAGGTCCTGGAGACTGAAGAGTGTGACAGTTACTTCCACTTAGTGGGTGAAACATTTAATCTTTTATTGATCTGATACTATAATGAATTGCTAAGTCTGGAGGGCACAATTCAAGCAATTAAATGATCAGAAGTAACAAAACAAGTATGAAGGGCCAATAATTTCTCAGTTGATCTTTCCAGGTTTAAGGAGCCACAGTGTGCATTAGCAATGGACTCAGTTTTCAAAATCTCTCCCCCTGTAGAGTTTTAAATGGCAAAGCAATAAGACCAAATGCAGAAGAAGAGGAGACAGAAAAGCTGAGTCACTGGATTAAAAGGTCTTGATATTTTAGGAAAAACAACATAAATTGCTCATTAAGAATAGCCCAGAAATCAGAATTTTTGTGTTGAATTTTTCTTCTTTGTATTTCAGCTCATCCTTTCCTCTCCATAAATCCATGTCCCTCCCATTTTTCAGTAGCCAGTTCTTAACTGGTGATTCCCAAAAAATCTTCTCAGTCCCGCTGAAGGAGTCCTTAACAAGTGTGCTGACCTTCTGTCTTCCTGTTTTCCTAATATATATGTATGTATATTTCTAGCATGCATATATATATATATATATATATATATATATAAACACATATTACAATGTATTTCTAGTATATATAATATGTATATTATATATAAAGATATGTGTGCCTGCTCAGTCATGTCCAGTTCTTTGTGACTCCATGGACAGTAGCCCACTATATAAAGACACTTCATATATATTTCTAGTATATATATAAACATATATACCATAATATATATATATTTCTAGTATATAAGCATAAAATAGTCCTAATGTATATACTTCTAGTATATATATATTTCTAGCACATTTTATATATACATAAAATATTCCTAATAATGGTGTGTATGTCTCAAATCTTCAGTGCACATTTACACAATTCATAGTAGAAAATTACATAACAGTCCTCCCTACCATTTCAAGATGAAACTAATTTCTTCACTCAACTTGTATCAGGATAAACAAGCTACCGGTCCGGGTTTAAATACCTGCAACAATTATTAGAGCTCATCACTGATCACAGTGGTGCCTGCCCGCCTCCTTATAGACCTCTGGTGGACCAGACTTCCCCACTCCTTGTGAAATATGTGTGGCCTTGGATTTGCTTTGGCCAGTGAAGGTGAGCAGAGTTGGTGGTGTGTCCTGTCTAGGAAGAAGATTTAAGCAGAAGGACATAATTGCTGGCAGCTTCTCTGGGCTGGTGGTTGTGGAAGCACAGGTTGGACTCAGGGTTTAAGGGTCCACCAAGCTTCTGCAGAAGAGCGCATGAGAGGGAAATAGAGGTTCGCTCTTCAGGCCACTGAGATCTGAGGCTTTGATTTTCTTCTGTTATTGCAGCAAAACCTTACTATGAGGGCAGCGATAACAAAAGGTCATACTATGTCCAATCCTTTATTTTCCCTTCAGTTAGGACTTGTCTATGAGGTGGGCAGGGTACACCAGGATGAAGGTGAAGGCCACAGTTCTGGTAAGAATACAGAACAGCACCAGTGTCTTCCCTTTATACGCTGCTTGTAGAAGGAAGTTACAAAGTGAACACAAGCAGAGACCCAACAGACCCCCGATGGGATCAGGGTTTTAAAAGGGCATGTGTTTATTGCAGCATAATACTGGTATGGTCACTACTAGAGATATTAATAAATTGAATCTGTGAAACTGCCACTAGGTTCTGTTTTCCTTTATTATATTCTATAATGGAAAATGAAAATTGACCTGTATTTACAACAAATTTATTTTAAAATTCAAATTATTAAGCTGCGTGGTAATGTTAGATTAAATTCCATTAAAATTCTATTGAAAAAATTAATTGCATTCTAATGACTAAAATCATGAACGTTACTTAATTAAATGCTTTACTTATATTAATTACAAATATTTCATTAATTAAATTTAATAACATTTGGACTCATCACCAGTCCAAATGTTAATAGAGAAAAAGTATAGCTTCTTTATTTATTAATGCTTTTATGTATATAGTTACACTTCTACTGCTACTCCAAACTTTGATCTTTAATTTTTCTAAGTATTTAATGATTGCTGCTACATGATCTGAAGTCAAGTCTGCATTTTAGATCAAGGTACATCTAAAGTGATTTAAATGATCAAAAGTATTTGACAAGTCATGCAGAAGCTAGACAGGGCAGCTTTCAACATGGATAGTTTCAAGATGAAAACACTACAGGTTAGTTTTACCCCTGAAAAGTGTTTTATATCTGTTGACTGATATTTTTCTCTAAGAAACAAGAATATTTCAGCTTTCTTTTAGTTACAGTATAAGGGACAAGAATAGGAACAGGAGCCCACACTCCCAAGTTCTGAAAGTCATCAGAGCAGACTTGGGGCAGATAAGACAGCTGCATCCATTGGGTATGTTATGTTCTCTTCTGTATTTGCACTTGACTAAGTCTCTCACAGAAATTCCAACTCAAGGGCATGGCCTCAAAAGACCTCTGCCAGGCTTTTTTCTGTAGTATTTAAACTCAACTCACCTGCTCATTAGGAATAGTGAATCTTTTAATAAAATCACTGAGGTATAGTGTAATGATTTGAATTGTGTATGAAAAGCATTAACTTCAGTAACAAAACATATCACTGACAAATCATGAAGATAAGTAACCAGACACTGGTTATAAGTTACCTGGCAATCTTGAGCAGATCATACTTAGAGGACTGGTTATTTATATCTGATGCTGTGAAGAAAGCTGATCTCCTGGAAGACAGCTGATATAAACAGCAGTAGAGAGAGAAGCAGGCAAGTCACACTTGTATACGTGATCAAGTAGATCAAGGAGAACTTTTGCAACCCTTTTGAGCTTTGAAAACTACTTCTAAGATTGTACTGGGATGGCATCTATTATACAAGGGAAGTTTTACTGCATTATGTTTTAAGAGAAATATTTTGGTAACCTTTGAGTTGCACTGCATTAACATTCAAATGACCTATTACAACAAAGGATACTGAAGCTATCTTCTAACCAGCCTTCCATCACTTATGTCCCCCACCTCCCCAGGGAGATTTCACACCTACCCCCTCCACCAAATTGCTCCATGAATGTCTGACAACCTAAAATTCATCCACAAGTCATGAACCTTCAGTTGCTTCCCTGCTGTATTAAAGCATCTGAGAGCCAGTGGCATGAATGGTGTGAATGGTGGGGTATGAGGGGCGTTGTGTGGGAACAGGATGGGGCATGGGGGGTGGCAGCTGGACATAAGCAGCCCCTAAAATCTCAACCAGAAGATCTCATCCTTCAGAGTTGGCAGACAATGGAATTAAGTTTTTATGCCTCTCCAGCACGGCCAGATGTCCTGTCCTTTCCCGAGGACCTCTTTAGAGACTCGCTTCAGCAAACTGTATTTGTTTGGGCCTGGTTTCTTCCTTGCTCATCTGTGAGTCTTCCTGAAGCATTCTTAAATTCTCACTGCAGCTGCATGGGTTAAGCCAAGTCTCCTTTAGTTTCTGTGCCTTTGTAGCATAGGAAGACTCTAATCATGTGTTGTTAGGTGTTTTCCCTATTCTAGTGCTCCCAAGTTTTACTACTTCAAGTGAGGTCTGCGGATCACTTGGGGACCTGTTAGAAATGCAAATTCTCACCACTCCACCCCTCTGTCCTGCTATATCAGAACTTGCATTTTAACCAGATGCCCAGGTGATTTATACTTATCACACAGTTTTGAGAAATGATGCCCTACGAGACATCTGGACTCCTGCTTCCCCTCTGAGAGCCTGTCATTCATCCTTGAGCCCTTCTTACAGGCTGACTCTTAAAGGAGGTGAAAAGTTGAGGGGTGTCATGATTCGGTGAAACCAGTCTTTCTGGTGACCCAGGACTATTACTGGTCCTGGTGGCCCAAGACCCTTTCCTACTAGAAAGGCCACAGCCAAGGAAACACTGTGGGGTCTTGTGTGACACTCGAGACCTTAGCCTTGGAGATCCCTCTGGGAGACCATTAACTGGGCAATCATATGTTTGGGAGGTAGCTGAAGTCCAATGCATTCCCGATTCAAGATTCTTGGACATCCCAGCTCATTATCTCCCCCCTTAAAGAAAGGACTAGCACATCGGTGACTCCACCCAAACTCCCATCAGAGACCTCTTCCCTAACTGATCACAGACCTAATGCCAGACTCACACTCTCAAGCCCTTCTGGAAGGAAGCACCCGACTGTTGCTACACCATTCATCACACTGCAAGCCTGGGAACCGAGCTCCTCAGCACGAACGTAATCTCTGACGTCACACCACTCCAGAGCAAGTCCTGGGTCTCTCTCCCCAGAGACAGAGATGCCCAATTCTGGCCTTGGTGAAGTCATACTTAGGAGAAAGGGGAAGGGCTGGGCAAGGATACAGAGCTGACGGAATTCAGCAGTTAAGATCCCCCAGGGTTCTATTCGAGTCCAAGGTATCAGATGGGACCGCTAGTTTGTTGACACTTCTAGCCTACAGTTCTACTTCCTAGAACTTTCCTTCCATCTGTGTAACTGTGCTCGGAAAAGCCTTCATCCACTTTTAATCCCCTACACAGAATACCCTCCCCCTCGTGGGCTGGTAAACACGGGTACACTCCAAAAATAACATCGTCATAGAGCTGCTCCTTGCGCTGATCTTTCACTGAGAATCTCACATCAGCCCCAGCCTTGCAACAGTCCCGTTGACTCAGACGACCTTGACAGGCTGCTCTGGAGCTCCCAAGACAACAGCTGCCGTGGCCAATCTGTCACTGACAGCGGATGTCCAGTTACTCTGGTAGGGACGTTTCTCTCAAGACAAACGGGTCCTGGCAAGTACTCTGAGTCTCCTTCCTGCTCTCAAAGTGATTCAGATTTGGTCTCCCTTCATATCCCTCCCCCAGTCTGCTTCTCTACAAGGCCATTCATCCACTATGATCAAGTCCTCTTATTCATTTTGTGTTTCCAGAGCCTTAAACTGGCAAATGTGTGCGCTATTGTCTCAGTCATGTCCAACTCTGCGACCCATGGACTGTAGCCTGCCAGGCTCCTCTGTCCATGGGATTCTCCAGGCAAGAGTACTGGAATGGGTGTCATTTCCTCCTCCAGGGGATCTTCCCAACCCAGCGATTGAACCTGCATCTCCTATGATTCCTGCACTGCAGGTGAGTTCTTTACAGACTGAGCCACCGGGGAAGCCCAAACTGGCAAATGAGAGACACTCACACTTGTGAGCTGAAAGCAATTGGAACAGAAAAACCAGAGATGCTACTTTATCCAGGACAGAAATCGGAACATTTTGAGAAGGCTATGGGATTACTGTGGGCTTCCCTTGTGGCTCAGTTGGTAAAGAATCTGCCTGTAGTGCGGGAGACCTGCGTTCAATCCCTGGGTTGGGAAGATCCCCTGGAGAAGGGAAAGGCTACCCACTCCAGTATTTCTGGCCTGCAGAATTCCATGGACTGTATAGTCCATGGGATCACAAAGAGTCACAGTTGAGTGACTTTCACTTTCACTTCCATGGGCTTACTGTAATAAACAGTGGGAAAAACTATTTACCTGGTAAGTACTTCGGTTTTCTTTCTGGTGGCCCACTCCCTTCAGTCTGCTGAGACAGTGAGCTGAGAACCCAGATAAGCTGTTCACAGACACTTTGTCCCACAAAAACTAAGATCACAAACTCACTTTGTGCCCCTACATGTGGAGTAATTTGTTACACTGCAGCAGATAACAAATGCAATGGCCTAACCTTATTGTGCCATAAATATTCTTGAAATGCAAGAGCTAATTTTATTTTCTTATTTTATAGATTTATAGTGTATGAAGTTGATGCTAAATGACATCAATTCCTGGGAACAGAAAACAGCAGAAGAGCTGCTGTGAGAATTAATAGCTTCTCGGGCCCGAGTTCTCGGCTCACTGAACACACCATCTGCAGCTCTCCTCCTCTGATAGAGAAACAAATTATGTAGGGGATTTGATGTTCTTTAAATGTTGTGCTTGTAAGGGTGGCATCTATATTATCACTTCTGAGGAAGAATAGGTTTTCAAATGAAATTTAGTGGAGCGCAAAAGCTCTGAGTTGCTGCTATGAAATGAAAGGAGTTGAGAATCAATAGAGACCAGGCAGAAGAAAACCAAATGAGCATTGAGTAGAAAGGTTGTTGAAGGAAGAGGGTGCAGTGAAATATAAATTTTTTCCTTCTGTCTTACTTACTGGTCTCATGTAATACATCACAAATGGTGGCCTCTGTCCTCCACATGCAGCATTATTGTCAGCCTCTTTCAGCAGTTAGTCCATGGAAATACCCGCCAGAGAGCTGATTTCGACAATTTCCCACAATTTTCATCATTCTCACAATTCTTATGTTAATTTGTGAATTCTTTTTTTAAAGTGTTTTAAATAGACTTTATTTTTAGAGCTGTTTAGGTTTACAACAAGTTGAACACAAAAGAGATTTCCCATGTAGGCTTTGCTCTGACCCATGGACAGCCTCTTCCACTGTCAATATCCCCACCAGATGGTCCATTTATTAACAACTGATGAACCTACACTGAGTCGTCATCACCACCCAGAGTCCATAGTTTACATCAGGGTTCACTCTTGGTGCTGCACGTTCTATGGGTCTGGACAAAGGTATAATGGGATGTGTCCACCATTATGGCATCATACAGAGGAGCCTCACTGCCCTAAAAATCCTCTGGATTCCCGCTACTCATCTCCCCTCTCGCAATCCCTGACACCATTGATCTCTTTACTATCCCCAAAGTTTTTCATTTTCCAAAATGTCATATAGCTGGAATCATACAGTAAGTATGTAGGTAGTCTTTTCAGATTAACTTCTTTTATCTGGTAATATGCACTACTGTTTCCTCTGAGTCTTTTTATAGCTTGATAGCTCAATTCTCTTTAGTACTAAACAATACTCCAGTGTCTATATCTATCATTGTTTATTTATGCATTCACCTACTGAAAAACATCTTTGTTGCCCTAATTCCTTTTAAATATCTTTTTCTCTGTGCTACCATGCCATTTCTTGTATTTTACTATGGACAATAACAAATTTAATACAAATAATAAAAAATAAAGTTATAAATAATAAATTATAAAATAAAACATTTGATAATAAGTTTAATACAATAGCACAACCAAAGCTAATTAAGAAAGTAAGGTTTTTCAAGGGCTATGTAAATTGAAAGTCTTACCAGTTTATTTGCATATAATTTGAGATATATTGAGAAATGCTGTATAGCTACAGTGGAGAACCTGAAATGGAATGTAATATTTCTATATATTGATAGACATTTCCAGAGTTAAATTATTTCACACAATAGAATATCTGGACCCTGGATGGAGTCTCTGAGAAGTGAGCCTCCTGGTAGAGGTGGGGGCTATTTCGAGTCTGAGGGACATAGATGTCAGATGTCAGGAAGCTGCTCCCAAATCTGGCCAATTTAGTGGCTTGTGAAAAGAAAAAATATCATCTGTATTTTTTGAAAGTCTTTTGAGTCCAAAGGCATAGACGATCTCTTAATCCTCTCTATGAGCCCTGTACGAACTGTGGCCTCTGGGGACTGTATTTTAACCAATTACTGAGGTGCTTAAATTATAAAGAAGAAAAAGGGAACATTTTTTCCTCTGGAAAATATTTTACAATTAAAACTACAAGCCCAAAGCAGTGATTTCCAGCTCAGATTTTGCTCAATGCTATGTTGTCTAGAAATGATCCTAAAAGGTGAAAAATAATCAAACTATACTCATTTTATTCACATTCTTATTTCCCTCTCAGTATTTTCCTTCTCTACAATACACTTGAAGAGAAAATTTTAAAAAGATGTTACTCATGCTCTCAGGGACCAGAAGTTGCCTCCTTGGCATCCCATCTCCCATCCTCCTTAGTAACAGAAATTCTGTTTTCTTTAGAGCAGTCCCTTGAACAGATAAGGAGAGCATGAAGTGAGAAAGAGCAGGGCTTCTTAAAGGCCTTAGAAGAGGTTGACTCAGCTTGGGGTCACATACTTCTGCCCTGTTGCTTGTCCTTATGCCTGAAAAGTACATGATGGCTGCCATCTTGAACCACAAGACAAACCTGAAGATGAAAATCACACACTATGAATAGTAGCAGAGAAAGAAATAAGGCTCTTGGATCACTGATATTTATGGAATTATCACACCAATGTTGGAGTGCCAACACCCAGAACTTCTGTAGAACAGAGAAATAAATCTCTACTTTATTTTAACTCACTGTTATTTGGTATAGCTGTTAAATGCAGCCAAACCCAATTGAAACAAATTCTAAAATCCATTTCCTTTTTGCTTCTAAGTGACAATTGTTCAGTCTTCTTTGGACTTTCTAGCTTTTGTTGTGCTTTGCCTGGTGGCTTTTGCTGGAGAAGATGACAAAAGCTAGTTAGCCACCCAGGAGGCAATACCTTCCCAACTGCCCCCTCATGTCACTTAAAACTTTTACCTGCCTTCTTACAACATTATCTGTCTGTTTCTACTAATCCTTCAGGAATCTGGATGTAGAGACATCTACCAAGCCCTTCCTTCTCAGCTTCATGTATGCAAAGCCATAAGAAGAATCTAAAAGAACTTAATGGGAAACATGCTAGAACCATATGAAGAAAACTTTCTAAAAGGCTCTAAAGGACATAAAAGGCAACTTGAATAATTAGAAACATATACTATGTTCTTGGATAGAAAAACTCACTCTGAAGACCTTAGTCTTCTCAAAGCTAATGTGTGAGTGTATTAATAACTGCACCCAAAATAAGTAAATATTTTTTTTCCAGAACAGAATAAGTTCATTCTGAGGTTATATAAAAGAACAACAACAACAACAGCAAACCAAGAACATCCAGGAAAATTTGGAAGCACTGAGGAATAAGTAACTCTGTCACCTAAGATATCATGAAGCCTCAGTTATTAAACCAATATGGAACCTGCATGCCTGAAAAGAGACGTAAATTTTTTTTAAAAGGTTTACATATAGACACCAAAATATATAGAATTTTGGCATATGATAAAAGGAGCATTTCATACCTGTGGAGACAAGATGGACTATACAAGAGCTGGTGTAGACAACTGGGTGAAAGTGAAAATGTTGGTCATGTAGTCATGTCCAACCATGGGGTCTTTGCAAGCCCAGGGACTGTAGCCTGCCAGGCTCCTCTGCCCATGAAATTCTCCAGGCAATAGGCAAGAATATTGGAGTGGGTAACCATTCTCTTCTCCTGTGGATCTTCCCAATGCAGGGATTGAACCCAGGTCTCCCACATTGCAGATAGATTCTTTACCGTCTGAGCTATCAGAGAAGCCCAGTGTTAGACAACTGGGTAGCCCATGCAGAAAAAAGCTGGGTCTCTATCTCATGCATACACCAGAACAAGTTCTAAAGGGATCAGAGACTAAATGTTAACACACAAACAAAGCAATAAAATTATAAGAAGAAATGTAATTGAGAATTCTTTTAATAACTTTAGAGAAAGGCTTTTCTATCACACAAAACCTAGAAGCCACAAAAGAAAAACGGATAAATTAGACCATGTATTAAAGAAAAACAAATAAAATTCTAAATAGCTTTCTGTAAAAAAAAAAAAAAGCTATAATAAAAGTCAATATATATGAAGAATATTTGTAATTCCAATAACCAATAACAGCACTAATTCCTTGGTATACATGCAGCTCCGTGGTCAGTATCTACTAAAGGCACTAAGAAAAAAATCCAAAAACTCAATGAAACTTGATCTCAGTCTAAGAACAGTTAGTGTTTAAACAATACAAAACAGCTCTCAAATACATGAAATAAATTTTTCCTCATTTATAATAAAAGCAATGCAACTTCATTCTTCAGTGAGGAAACTGACCAAACTTCCTATAAGGCTATAGCTACAGAGGCTCTCTTTGTATTATTGGTGGGAGCAATATTGTTAGAAATGTCATCAAAGGCAATTTGATAGTTTTTTTCAAAATTATAAACTTAAATACTTTGACTCAACATTTCCACTTTCGGATTTTTTTCCATACAAATACATTTACTCACCAATGTCTAACAGACTTATATATGATTATTCATTGCAACATTATCTATAACAGCAAAATGTCTGAAACACCCTAAGTGTTCTTTATTGGGGGACTGACTTTAAATTATGATATATTCATTAAATAGAATAAAACACAGCTCTAAAAGAGAATAAGAAATCTCTTTATACTGACATGGAAAAAGATATATATGATACGTTAACTGGAAAAAAAGAACATTGCACAATATTTACAGTATACTACTATTTTCTGTTTAAAAAAGAGAAAACAAAGGAAAAATATTGGGGAGTAGATTTTCACTTTACATCTTTGTATACTATTTTAAATTTAATTTATTGAAGCTTGTGTTAATTTCTGCTATATAGCAAATTACTGAATTATACATACATATACACATTCTTTTTCATATTCTTTTCCATTATGGTTTATCAAAAGATATTGAATAGCATTCCCTGTGCTATACGGTATGACCTTGTTGCTTATATATCTTTGTATACTTTTGGATGTTTGGGCCATTAAAATATATTACCTAGTCAAAAACTAAATAATAAACTAGTGACTATATCAAAAAAACACAGACTCACAGATACAGTGAACAAACCTGTGGTTGCCAGTGGGAAGAGAGAAGCGGGAGGGGCAGGATAAACACTGGGGATTAAGAGGTACAAAGCACTGGGTATAAAATAAGCTATAAGGGTATGCTGTACAACATGGGGAATACAGTGAGTATTTTTTAATAACTGTAAATGATTATAATCTTTAAAGATTGTGAATCACTATATTGTAATCTGTAACTTACACAATATTTACATCAGCTGTTCTTCAATTAAATTTTTTTCATAAAATAAAGGAAAAATATGCATATTACTGAAAACTTTATGTTCTGGAAACCTGTGTGATGCCACATTAAAGAGGCATTAAAATGTCAAAAGTAAATTGAAAGGACACTCTTTTTTTTCTTTCCTTGTCTTGAAAACCCAAATGGCTTCTGAATACATTCACCAAGACAGTAGCTGATGCAACCTCCTTCCCTGCCTGGCTAATAACCCCCAAAGACCATCAACACCTCAAAAGGTCAAGGAAGCAGAGGTTTAAATATTCTTGCCTGGTTGGGCTTTGACACAGCAGACTATTCTTTATGTAGCTTCTGATCCAAGGAGGCTCAAAAGACAGGTGCAGCTGACCCAGACCAAACTTGCAACCTAAAGCCAAGTCCAGCTGAGGCAGCCCAGATCAGCCAAATTTCTACTGGCCTAACTTGTGGGGAAGAAATAAATGCTTCCTGAATGCCCTGGGGTTTAAGTCATCGATGGCCCAGTGTTACTGTGGCGTGTGCTATGCTCAGTTGTGCCCAACTCTCTGCAACCCCATGGACTCTAGCCAACCAGGCTCTTCTGTTCATGGGATTTTCCCAGCAAGAACACTGGAATGGCTTGCCATTTCCTCCTATAGGAGATCTTCCCCACCCACGGCTCAAACTTGTGTCTCCAGGGTCTCCTGCATTGGCATGCGGATTCTTCACCGCTGAGCAACCGGGGAAGCCCATTATTGAGGGTAGCTGCTCACTAATATAGCAATTCACAAATCTCAAGAATTATTGAAGGAGCAACAGTTGTTAGATGTTTATTCCAACTCATTTCACGGGCAATTGTTCTAAGCCATCGCTATTTGGAACATGTTTACAAAAGTCCAGGAAAAAAAAAAAAACCCAGAAACTTATGAAATTGCTTCTCAGAAAATCATGGGATGTTGCTTGAGAGGGAGGGTGCTGAGTACATAAATGCTGTACCTGACTTTAAACTGAAAACATTTCATTTACTATGAGGAAGATTGTTTATCATGAAAGAAAAGTCTTATACGGTAATCGGAAATCATTACCTCAGAGCTGAAGATGACATTTTCTGCACTTTTTATTATGAATTTTGAAACAAACGAGAAGTAGAAATCTCCAGCCAGGGAGTCGGAATGAGCCTATACGGAGCTGCTGGTCAGAAGGCTCTCAGCTCATCCTTCCTCTGCTCTGGGTGAGGACCCTGCTGTGCTATGCGGAGACCATGGTTTCATCTGCCCCACATCAAGGAAATGTTTCCCTCTGTGAAAAACGGCAGTGCAATGGCAGTTAACCAGCCAATTAGGATTTTGAGAAGAGTCACTTTCCCACACGCCCTGGCAAGTGTGGGCCACGCACCACAGAGCTGAAGCCATCTGTCTCCTCTCCTTCTTCCCATTCCCTCTCTCTCCAAGAGCTCCAGTTGCTGTGACAGGACATCACGGGCTGGGTGGGTCACACACCGGCATTTCTTTCTCATGGTTTGGAGGCTGGAAGCCTCAGATCAAGGGGCAGACGCCTGGAGAGTCTGACTGTCTTCTTGTGTTTCTTCACAGGGTGAGGCTTTCTTCACACCCTCGTCTCCTCTCTGAGGGCCCTGATCTCACTCCCTGGTGCCCCACCCATGTGCCCTGATCACCGCCTGATGCCACCACACAGGAGGCTAGGATTGCAGTGCAATGTATTTGGGAAAGAGACAGACACTCTGTTTACAACACTGTCCTGATTTTATTCCTCACTGTTCTTCCTTTCCTTCAACCACAAAACAGACTTTAAAAAGGTATTATCTATTTTTTGTATTTACTCAATAACATTTCAGAATCTACTCTCCACTTAACACTGCTATCTAATCATCCTATCAACTCTATCTGCAACGCTTGTACTGGCCATTCACCTTTGACAACAATTTGAAAGGTGCCCTGTTTATTTTTAAGGTTGAAATTTATGAAAGGAAGTCACTTGTTGTGAGAAGGTGATAATAATAAAAAAGAAGTATTTTATCTATAGTTTGTAAATACCTGGCTTTCTCTGAAAAATGTAAGGGGTCATACTTGTATTATTAAGTAAAACTTTTGTTTCCAAATTTCTTTTTTTTTTTGTAAATTATGTGAAATGAGAGTTTTATGTACAATGAATCATTACATTCTGCATATAAATGACTTTGGGAATGAGGTGTTTTGGAAACTGCACTAAGTGAGATATGATGATGATCAATCCATTTTTGTTTTTAAATGAACTGTCTTATAAACATTTGATTTTATAATTTATTTTTATCTAAAATGGGATTCTTGATAAGAATAAAAAGTAATTCTTATAGAAGTAAGTATTTTCCTATTATACTTATTAAAGAAAAGTCATATCCCACTACATACATTACTTTTAAATTAATCAGTGAAATTACTTCCCCAAACTAGCAATCAATATAATCAATTGGTTTGCGGAAGATTTGTGTAACCATAGGAAAAATGATTGCCACTTGACTTTCACTCAATATATTAAGAATTTATACATTTTTAGAATATATGTTTTTATATAGACTTAAATTTAACCATTATTTTGTCACTAATTAGATTATATTTGATTTCATTAAGAAGACTATTTGAAAGGATAACATGAATCTTCTATTACATGATTTTTTAAATTAATCATTTTAGGGGAAAATTATAAGGAAAAAAACCCCTATTGTAGCGTACAAATAAGTTTTTTAAGTAATTCTTTAGAATTGTTTATTAATTTCATCATGGGTGAATTCATAGCAGGATTATACTGAGTTATTTAAATCTGTTGTGCCCTAATGCAACTGTGTCTTAAGTAAAACAGCTTGTATTTCTGCTCTGACACCTATGGAAAGTTAAACTGTATGTTTTCTATTTGACTTCAAATGCCTCTTTTTTAACTGAGAGACCCACAGATAGACATTCCGTGCCAGTACGCGCACCAAAAGGGCACAGATAGACATTCCGTGCCAGCACGCGCCGTTGGTTACTCACAAGCCATAGGTCATCAAGTCCATAAAGTTACACATGCCTGGGTTAGCCCTGCCTCTCACTCCTCGGCCCTGGTCCTCACACCGCATGCAGGCAGACATCACATTTGCCACTTTGTCAAATGACTCCTCCATTTCTCAGTTTAAATTCACTTGTGGAGTGTGTGAGTGAGTCCAGAGCAGAATGCCTCCCCAGAACGAAGTGAACAGTTCTCTGACACTGGGTTAGCAGGCCACGTTTCCAGGGATAGCCCAGAAACCTCTGAGACTGCCTCTTTTGTACGACATTCTAGCAAGAGCACACATAGACCATCTCACAGGTCTTGGGAGAAACCCCCAGTTGCCGTTTAGGTAAGTTTAATCCCTTACATTATTTAGAAAATTAAGTCTTTCAATATTAGAGGCCAAAGGAAAAAAAGAAAAACAGTCTTTCTTTGCCTTAAAAATAATAAAAGGGGTAGGTTCTGAGACATATACTTAGTACCTTTAAGTATACTTATTCTTTTTCTTTATAAAAATTAGTTTTCATTTCCCCTAGTGTTCTTGTATCAAGTTCTCTTGGTAATATGGGACTATTTATAAAATAAATAAAAATGACTAAATCCAAGTCTCTCTAAAACAATTAGAGGGCAATCGAGAAGAAAATATCAATACAAATTATATAAACACATACAGAGATAAAAGACTTGCAAATAAGCCTGGGTTTCTAAATAAAAAATCACGTCAAAAGAAACTCAATTACTTAAAGATCATATTACAACATTAGCAGACAAAGGAAGTGCAGAAGATGTAATAGACCTTAATTTTAGCATCGGAGCTCCTGAACTGGCATTTGAAAAATGAATTCAGAGGAGCTGGGACTGGAGAGCTCTCACTTGCACCAAAATAGCAGGAAGGGTTGTAAGGGGAGGTAATGATGAATGGCAATATATTGAATCTCAGGGTTTTTTCTTTTTTTTTTCAAAACTGGTTCTAAAATCTATTCAAAGTATTTTAAATGCCAAAGTATTCATGAGACCAGCTTTGATAAAAGAAAGAGAAGAAGGAAGGAAGCCAGACAAGTAGGCAGGCTTCCTGTATCTCCTGCCCACTGAGGTTGGAGCATCTCTCAACAGCAGGCCTCCTCACAGGCCTGTGAGCCTCAGGACCCCTAAACACGTGGTGGTAAAGCACTACATTGGGTATTAGATTCTCAATTTTCTCTTGTGTCTCACATGATTGCTTTGTAAAGTAACAGGAATATCAAGACTTACATGATAGAATAAGAAGTAAAAATGAAAACTAAATACTTAACCCTTACTATATTCCAGGTGCTGTGCCAGGACTTGAAATTTATCATCTTACTAAATCCTGAAAATCAATTTCAATATTATCATCCCCATTCTACAGATGAAAACACTCAGTTTCATTTTTCTTAATTTTTATTTATATTGGAGTATAGCTAATTTACGTTGTGTTAGTTTCAGGTGTAAATCAAAGTGATTCCATTACATACATACCTGTATCTATTCTTTTTCTGATTCTTTTTCATTATAGCTTTTTACAGATTAGTGAGTACAGTTAATTGTGCTATACAGTAGGTCCTATTGTTCATCTATTTTATATACAGTAGTGTGTGTCTATTAATCTCTAAATCTCAATTTATTCCTCTCCCTCACCTTTCCCTGTTGGTAACCATAAATCCATTTCTTTTCTTTTCAGACAGTCAATAACTTGTGAAGCTAGAATCAAAACAGTCTGAGGCTCTCTCATTATACTATTATTACTGATGTTATTGTTATTATTGCTATTTTAATGATTATCACATTTACATTCATGGAGTTAACAAATAGGGAAACAAACAAAAAAAAAACCACATTAAAACATATAAACAATATGCTTAAATAGCTCTATAAGACAATAATCAGAGATGCAGTGAGCGGTAATTCACAGGATGCTCAGCACATCCCGGCCCTTCCTCTGGTTCAGTCACCAAGTCAGTTCACTTCTATGCAGAGCATCTCTCAACCTCACAGCCCTATGAGGCTGATTCCAGTGAAGACACAGACAGAGGTCAATAAACTTCTCCATGGTTAGAATCAGGATTTAAGCCCAGGTGCTCTGATTCAGAGATTTGCACATAACTGCTCCTGGGTGGAGACTTTCATAACTGGACGCACAGACCTCGAATGCCTGAGAATTCCACAGAAGGCAAAGTGTCTCCTGGCTGGGAGGAGCAAGGAAAGTTTTTAAACAAATAAGAGAAAGGATTTACTCAGAGCTTTGAAAAACTAGGTGAACAAACAGAAAAAGGAAAACAACAGCAACAAAAAAGGGCTTAACGATGTGAAAGCACAGGCTGGTCCAGAGAAAGTGTGGGCACCCATGAAGGAGGAACACAGGCCTGAAAAGAGGGGCGCTGAGAAAGACAGAAGGGTTGGTTTTCCACAGCTGCCCGGACAAATTACCACAAACTTACTGACTTGAAACAAGACAAATCTGTATCTAATAGTGCTAGAGGTCAGAAGGCAAAATCAGTTTCACTGTGCTGAATTCGGGAGTCAGTAGGGTTGGTTCTCTCCAGGGTTGGGAGAGGAGAATTTGTTTCCTCTGCTTTTTCAGCCACTAGAAGCTGTGTGCATTCCTGCTACGACTCCTGTCTCCATCTCCTGTCCTCTCACACTAACACGCCTGCCTCTCTCAAGGTAAATACCCTGACGATGACACAGGCCCACTCATATGACAGGACAATCTCTCCATTGCAAAGTCCTTGCTATAAGCCCACCTGCAAAGTCCCTTCACCATGTAAGGTACTCTATTTCCAGTTTCCAAATCTGTTTCTGTCTTTTTCCTTTTTTATTCAATCAAAGTATAGTTGATTTATAATGCTGTATTAGTTTCAGGTGTATAGCACAGTGATTCAGTTATACACATTCATGTATATGTATATGTGCATGCACGCTAAGCCACTTCAGTCATATCCAACTCTTTGTGACCCCATGGACTGTAGCCTGCCAGGCTCCTTTGTCCATGGGAGTCTCCAGGCAAGAGATAAACAATAAGGACCTACTGTATAGCAAAGGGAGCTGTGCTCAATATTTTTAAATTATCTACAGTAATTACCTACAGAAAAGAATCTGAAAAATAATATTTTATATAATATATAAACAAATAGCATATATATATAATATATACAAATAACATATATTATATATATAATATATAAACAAATAATATATATTTGTTGTATATATAACAAATTTATATAAATATAACAAAAATATTATATTATCTGAAAAATAATATTTTATATAATATATAAACAAATAACATATATATATAATATATACAAATAACATATATTATATATATAATATATAAACAAATAATATATATTTGTTGTATATATAACAAATTTATATAAATATAACAAAAATATTATTTTTCAGATTCTTTTCTGTAGGTAATTAAAAAATATTGAGCACAGCTCCCTTAGCTATATTCAGTTCAGTTCAGTCGCTCAGTGGTGTCCGACTCTTTGCAACCCCATGAACTGCAGCACACCAGGCCTCCCTGTCCATCACCAGCTCCCGGAGTTTACTCAAACTCATGCCCATCGAGTCGGTGATGACATCCAGCCATCTCATCCTCTGTCATCCCCTTCTCCTCCCGCCCCCAATCCCTCCCAGCATCCGGGTCTTTTCCAATGAGTCAACTCTTCGCATGAGGTGGTCAAAGTACTGGAGTTTCAGCTTCAGCATCAGTCCTTCCAATGAACACCCAGAACTGATCTCCTTCAGGATGGACTGGTTGGATCTCCTTGCAGTCCAAGGGACTCTCAAGAGTCTTCTATAACACCACAGTTCAAAAGCATCAATTTTTCGGTGCTCAGCTTTCTTCACAGTCCAAATCTCACATCCATACATGACCACTGGAAAAACCATAGCCTTGACTATACAGACCTTTGTTGGCAAAGTAATGTCTCTACTTTTTAATATGATGTCTAGGTTGGTCATAACTTTCCTTCCAAGGAGTAAGTGTCTTTTAATTTCATGGCTGCAATCACCATCTGCAGTGATTTTGAAGCCCCCCAAAAATAAATCTGACACTGTTTCCACTGTCTCCCCATCTATTTCCCATGAGGTGATGGGACCAGATGCCATGATCTTAGTTTTCTGAATGTTAAGCTTTAAGCCAACTTTTTCACTCTCCTCTTTCACCTTCATCAAGATGCTTTTTAGTTCCTCTTCACTCTGCCATAAGGATGGTGTCATCTGCATATCTGAGGTTATTGATATTACTTCCGGCAATCTTGATTCCAGCTTGTGCTTCTTCCAGCCCCGTGTTTCTCATGATGTACTCTGCATATAAGTTAAATAAGCAGGGTGACAATATACAGCCTTGATGTACTCCTTTTCCTATTTGGAACTAGTCTGTTGTTCCATGCCCAGTTCTAACTGTTGCTTCCTGACCTGCATATAGTATATAGCTATATAGTAGGTCCTTATTGTTTATCTATTTTATATGTAGTGATGTGTGTCTGTTAATCCCAAACTCTTAATTTATAACCCACTCACTTTCCCCTTTGCTTTTTATGTCTGTGAATCTATTTCTGCTTAATAAATAAGTTCGTGTCATGTTTTTAGATTAAACATATACGTGATATCATATGACATTTGTCTTTCTGACTTACTTCACTCAGTATGATAATCTCTATGCTCATCCATATTGCTAAAAATGGCATTATTTCATTCTTTTCTACAGGTATTATTTCATTGTATGTGTGCCACATCTTTACTCATTCATCCATTTATGAACATTTAGGTTACTTCCATGCCTTAGCTATTGTGAATAGTGTTGCTAATAAACATTGGGGAACATGTATCTTTTTCAGTTAGAGTTTTCATCTTTTCTGGACACATGCCCAGGAATGGGGTTGCTGGATCATACCATAATTCTATTTTTATGTTTTTAAGGAAACTCAACACTGCTTTCCAAGTGGCTGCACCACTTTATATTCCCACTAACAGTTGGTGAGCTCCCTTTTCTCTACACCCTCTCCAGCATTTATTATTGATAGACTTTTTGACGATGGTCATTATGATCTGTGTGAGGTGACAGGTCATTGTAGCTTTGATTTGCATTTTTCTAATAATTACCAATGTTGAGCATCTATTCATGTGCTTCTTGGCCATCTGTAGGACATGGACATCTTTGAGGGGACATTTATCAGCCTATCATGCAACACGATAGTGAATGACTTTGTGCCAAACTAGAGGTTAGTGAGAATTACTGAAGGATATTTAAACAAGGAAGTAGCATGATTAAAGTAATATTTTAGGTCTACTAATCTGGCATTTAAGATTATTCATCTATTGCAATGGTTCTCAAAACTTGGAATACAGAAAAATCACATTTTGAGTTTGTCATAAAATAAAGATTTCTGGGTCCCTTCTATGCAGATATTCCTATTTATTGAGTTGTTCAGACCAAGAATCTTTTTTAAAAAACCCACAGGTCATTCTGATACAGGTGATCCCAGAAATACTTTGACAGATGCTGGTCTATGACACTTAAACACTTCCATAAATCTACACTCACTCCCTCCTCACTCCACACAGGGATCAGATCAGAATAAAGAAACACATAATAATAATAATTATAACGCATAATAAAGGCACAAAAATAAAACGCATATTTTAACCTGTTTTCAGATTTCTTTGTAAGATGTATCAAAAACCTAAACTAATAGCAACATAATCTCTGCTCTTCTAAGTCATGTCAGTAGTGTCCGACTCTGTGCGACCCCATAGACGGCAGCTCACCAGGCTCCCATCCCTGGGATTCTCCAGGCAAGAACACTGGAGTGGGTTGCCATTTCCTTCTCCAATGCATGAAAGTGAAAAGTGAAAGTGAAGTCGCTCAGTTATGTCTGACTCTTAGCGACCCCATGGACTGTAGCCTACCAGGCTCCTCTGTCCATGGGATTTCCCAGGCAAGAGTACTGGAGCGGGGTGCCATTGCCTTCTCCGAGCAACATAATAAAAAGGCACTATTTCAAGCGTAACAAGGAAAAGTTACTTGTTTCTGATGAAGGGTAAGAAGACTTCTTAGAACTGTTTTGCATCTCACTCACTGGACACTTACTGTGGGCTAGGTACTGCTGTATTGTCAAGTCACTTCTCTCTTCATGGTTAGTATTTACATCATTTCATGGATGAGTAAAGTTTAGAGGGTCTGAATAGCTGGCACCATATCACACAGCTAGGAAAATGACAGGACTAGTGTTTGGCCATTGTCTGTGTGGATTCTAAATTCATACACTCTTTACTTTGCTGCTTTGTCTTCTGTAGGATGGCAATCCACAAGAGATTAGCTATTCTACTCATAATGATAAATATAAATCTACAATCCCTTGCTAGACATCCTTGATTCTCTTTAAGAAGGGGGAGAGATAAGAGTGGAGACAGGGAGAAGTGATGGCTAAGACCCCAAAGTCAGAGTTTTCTCCTGGCACCCAGCCACCATCTCTGGGCTGCCAACAAAGCCCTTCTTCTCCGAGGTCTGAATTTTTCCAACCTGAAATAAGAGGACCTGACAAAGTAATGTCTAAGATCCCTTCTTGTTTTACATTTCCAGGAGTTTTATGATGATAACAATTATGAATCACATCAAACATCACACATCCTTCTACATTGATTCAATCACGGATTCCTCAAAGAAAGATTTCCATGTATTAGCAGAAACCTCTTTGGCTGAAAAATCACTAAATAAGGAAGAAGTTGAAAAAAATTACATGCTCGACCTTGCCTAGAATCAGTAGGAACAAAGGGAAAAGGCAATATCCTTTACCACTTATCACTTCTCCCACAGATGCAGAAACGTAAATAACACAATACAGCCTCTGCTCCAGGGAGGCAGAAGTTTCCCCGAAACAGGTGACGGCGAACTTGGTAGCTTCAGAAACCTAAGTAAACACAGAGAAGTTGTTCCCTGGGAGTCTCGTCATCTCTCATTTTAGATTCAGTGCGAAAAAGCATGAATTCCACTGGCGAGGAAACGCAGCAAACCTGCCAGTAGGCTAAGAGAGTGGGCACGTGGAGCAGAAAAAAGCAAAGGAGGAGAAAGCTACACGACAAAAGGCTGATACAGCTACTTGGTGCTCTGGGTCTGGAGCCCCTGAGCGTGGGGCCCAGGGCACTGCAGGGGCCAGAGATGACCAGGGGTAGGATAATGACCAGCACTGCTAAGGGGTCAGACAGACAGAAGGCTTCGGATCTCGTGTCTGACGCTGACTCAACTGTACTGAGTCAGCCCGGTGTCTGATTTACACGAGGCTGGAAAGGATGGGCAGGAGGAGGAATATGATACTCTTTCTGAGTCCTTCAGGCTCCTTGGGCTTCAACAGGAGGCCTGGGTCCTTGAAGAGCCTTGGAAGAGGTCCAGACAGCTGCCACTGGGAGAGGGTTCCTGGGGTGCAGAGAGGGGACCACTGCTAGCTGCATTCCTGAGGAGTTCAGAGGAGGTGAGGGAGGAGCCTGCTAGAGCACCTCCATTTTAGATTCCCATCACTACTTTTTTTTTCTCTTTTCTCTTTCTTTTTTCACCCTTTTGATTGAAGGACAATATTGTGATGGTTTTGCCACACATCAGTAAGAATTGGCCACGGGTATACACGTAGACCCTCCATCCTGAAAACCGTTCCCACCTCCCTCCCCACACTATCCCTCTAGGTTGTCACAGAGCACCAGCTTTGAGTGCCCTGTTGCAGGCATCAAACTCAGACTCGTTATCTATTTCACATATGGTAATACACATGTTTCAGTGCTATTCTCTCAAATCATCCCACACTCTCCTTCCCCCACTGAGTCCAAAAGTCTGTTCTTTGTGTCTGTGTCTCCTTTGCTGCCCTGCACATAGGACTGTCAGTACCATCTTTCTAGACTCCACATAAACGCATTAATACACATACCTGTCTCTCCCCTTTCTGACTCACTTCACTCTGTGTGATAGGCTCTAGGCTCACCCACCTCATTAGAACTGACTCAAATGCATTCCTTTTTATAGTTGAGTAATAGCTTTGGACTGCAAGGAGATCCAACCAGTCCATCCTGAAGGAGATCAGTCCTGGGTGTTCATTGGAAGGACTGATGCTGAGGCTGAAACTCCAATACTTTAGGCATCTCATGCGAACAGTTGACTCGTTGGAAAAGACCCTGATGCTGGGAGGGATTGGGGGCGGGAGGAGAAGGGGACGACAGAGGATGAGATGGCTGGATGGCATCATTGACTCAATGGGCATGAGTTTGAGTAAACTCCGGAGCTGGTGATGGACAGGGAGGCCTGGCGTGCTGCGAATCATGGGGTTGGAAAGAGTCAGACACGACTGAGCGACTGAACTGAACTGAACTGAACTGAATAGTCCATTGCGTATATGTACCACAACTTCCTTATCCATTCATCTTCCAAAGGACATCTGGGATGCTTCCAAGTTCTAGTTATTGTAATTAGTGATACAATGCACGTTAGGGTACCTGTGTCTTTTTCAATTCTGGTTTCATTGGGGTACATACCCAATAGTGGGATGGCTGGGTTGTTGGTGGGAATGCAAACTGATACAACCACTATGGAGAACAGTGTGTAGATTCCTTAAAAAACTAGGGATAAAACTCCTACCACTACTTGAGAAGCTTGGGCGATGCTTAGGAGCCCATGTGAGCAAAGGGAGCACAGAGAGGAGTGGCCCTCGTGTCTGCAGTGACCCGTATCCCCTCCTCGGGCCCTCCCCACCGCCCCGCTGACCATGCAGGGCGCTTCCTCTTTGGGGAAGGGAGACTTTCAGGCTTTCACAGTGCTTCTCAGAGTAAAGAAAGAATAACACTTTCCATGTGCAAACCTAGCAGAGCAGGGGTGTGAAAATCTGAGCGGGAGTTCAGCCTTCTGCCGGTTCAGGCCAAGATTACAGTTCTCCCGTCCAGGCTGCCTGCTTCAAGGGAGGACAATTCAGTTCTCATCTCTGTGTGCCTCAGAGACCCTAACAAATAGCACGTGCTCAATAAACAGTCTTTGAATGAATGAATGAGTGTCAGATGAACACTCTCTCCTCTGATGCCAGTAGCGCCTTTTCCCCCCACTGACTACAATTCACATCTTCGTTGTGAGCTACTGTATTTCTTATGAGCCATTTTCTTTAGAAAACAAAGCTAGAATATTTTTACATTTCAGCACAAAAGGAGCAATGGATAAAGTACAAGCATATACAAAAGCAGGCCCACCATGGGGCTTCTACTGGGGAGCAGGGAGAAACTGGCCTTTTCGTCCTTCCTTACCCGGGTTCACCCGGGTTTCAGATAAGACTGTCAGAAGGAGCAGAAGGGAAGAGTCTCAAGACTTGCCTTAGCGCTCAAATCTCCAAGTGGAAAAAAAAAAGGCAAGATACAGATAAGGCAGCTGCCTCTTAATGCCACCAACTGCTGAGGAAAGCCTGGCGAGCGGCGCAAGCAGACCAGCAAAGCCGGAGGCCGACATCTGTAACGCAATTAACTATGCAAACCCTCTTAGGGAGCAGTTCCAAGCAACACTTTTATAAGATCATGGATAGCAAAAGGAATTCAAAAACAGTAAATGCTGGCTGCCAGGGCAACCTGAGTGTCAGGAAAGTCACTCAATGGAAACTTTTAGCTGCTCTTTGTAGCTCTTCTCCAAAGTCAAGGTGAAAAAATCAGGGCTGCTCCATGCCTGAGGCCTCGTACGCTCTGGGGTGGCTATGGTCGGTGGCCCAGTGCATGAAACATAAGCTTTACTCTCTAGAGACTTAGGGTTGAGGACTGGCCATGCGATGTTTGGTGGGAAGAGTCAAATGGGGCTCCAGGGCAGGGCTCCGGCTTCTGCTACACGAACTGTAACAGTCAAAGCTGAGCAAAGATCTGCTCAGCAAGTGAACAAAGGAGTGTCTGAAATGCCTCCTGAGTGCTGGGGATGTTGTTTCTGCTTTTAGTGAAACTCCCTTAAGTACAAAAACAAAAGTATTCACCCAGTGGCTTAGAAAGATGCTAAAAAACGGAGAGGCATCCTCATTGGAGGCTGCCTCAGAGATGCTGTGCAATCAGACTTTAAGTACGTGGGTAATTCTGAGACAAAGAGCCCTCTGCCTAGAGCCCTCATTAAAGACTGTTCCCAAAATGGTTTCCTACACTGACCCTGAAAGCATGTGTCACCCAAGATCATTTTCCAGTAACACATGACTTGGTAACTCCTGGGAAACCCAAGGTGAGCAACAATGGGGTTGCAACAGGCCATTCACAACCCTGGTGGGAGAAGGTTGAGTGTTAGGCATCTGCATAGTCTGGATTTGCTCAAAATGATAACCAGCACTCTCTTCTGTGATGCAATTTATGAAGCTCATCAGATTATGCCTGGAACACCCCAATTCCCTGATCTCATGACTCACTTTTTTTAAAAAGCAGAAATAGTGCTCACAAACAACTTACACTATCTTTCAGTATACTCCTTCCCCACTAGAACACAGACTTCTCAGGCACTGTGTTTTGTTTATGGCTATTTTCCCAGTCCCCACAACACTCTTTGATACTTACTAGGTGCTTAATAAATATAGTGTTGCTCGAATTCATAAATGAATTGAAATTGCTGTTCTGAACCAGTACAGGGGAGACAATGGCTAAAGGGTAACAAGAGGTTCATGTGTCACTTTATGAATTTGTGTCCCTGAAACCTCTTCTCAAAAGACTGCTTTTGTTAAAAAACAATTTTCTTCTTGTCTCACCAAAGTTGAACATTTCTCTCAAATGCCAGGAAGTCTAACATGACAAGGTACGTGTCTGACAGCTGACATCTGCCCCAGACAGTAACTGAACACCTACTGTACCCTGGGCACTGTGACAGTCACACACCAGTGAACCAAACAGACATGGGCTGATTCATGTCATAAGAAAATACATTTAATCTTGTGGCTACAGAGCCAGACTTTACAAAATGTGGTGCCCAGGATTAATCTGTAGAAAGGAAAGCTTCTGTTCAAAGTCACAATTTAGAACTGTATAAAAAATAGATAACCAACAAGGATCTATGGTAGAGCACATGAAATTATACTCAGTATTTTTTAATAACTCATAGCAAAAGGAATCTGTGAAAGAATCTTTATATATCTATCATCTGTCTATCTAACTGAATCACTTTGCTGTACAGTGACAACGTTGTAAATGAACTATACTCCAATAAAAGATGATGAAAATTTTAGAAGTAACAAAGATCATGGAAGCATCTCTGATGCAAGGTCTCAGCCATCCCATTGCAAAAATTCAAATGAATATTCAATTAAACAAACTGTCATTTAAAAAAAATTTCTAAGGAAATATGTCCCATTCTTGGTATAAATTTTATTTGGAGAGCCTGTGAAAGGTCACTTGAAATTTCCTGTGATAAACAATATAAATAAGGTGGATAACAACACTTTTCATGGCAAACAGATGGGGAAACAACGGAAACAGTGACAGAATCTTTTCTTGGGCTTGGGCTCCAAAATAATTGCAGATGGTGACTGCAGCCATGAAATCAAAAGATGCTTGCTCCTTGGAAGAAAAACTATGACCACCCCAGCACATTAAAAAGCAGTGACATTACTTTGCTGACAAAGTAGATATAGTCAAAGCTATGGTTTTTCCAGTAGTCATGTATGGATGTGAGAGTTGGACCATAGAGAAAGCCAAGTGCCAAAGAATTGATGCTTTTGAACTGTGGTGTTGGAGAAGACTCTTGAGAGTCCCTTGGACAGCAAAGAGATCAAACCAGTCAATCCTAAAGGAAATCAGTCCTGAATATTCATTGGAAGGACCTATGTTGAAGCTGAAACTCCAATACTTTGGCCACCTGATGTGAAGAGCTGATTTATTAGAAAAGACCCTGATGTTGGGAAAGATTGAAGGCATGAGAAGGCGATGACAGAGGATGAGATGGTTGGATGCCATCACAGACTCAATGGACATGAGTTTGAGCAAGCTCTGGGAGTTGGTGTTGGACAGGGGAGCCTGGCATGCTGTGGTCCACGGGGTTGCAAAGAGTCAGACATACCTGAGTGACTGAACTGATCTGAACATCACTTGGGAACAAGATGCAACTATATTAGGAATTTTTGTATGGTTAAAAATTAGTCATAAAGGCAAATACAAAAGAGGAATTCTAAAATAATTTTGAACAATAGTAATATCATTGGAGTACGTGGAAAGTTGATCATGGTGTCTATCAACTCCCATTATCTTATTTAAATGTATATGTTCTAGAGTCTCAGTAATTTTTTTGTTGGTTTACAGTGTTAATGTCTGCTTTAGAGCAAACTGATTCAGTCATATATATACACACACACACACACACACACACACAGAATTTATATATATACATATTCTTTTTTTTTCATTTATTTTTATTAGTTGGAGGCTAATTACTTTACAATATTGTAGTGGTTTTTGTCATACATTGACATGAATTAGCCATGGATTTACATGTATTCCCCATCCCGATCTTTTAAAGTATTTTTTCCATTTCCATTATGACGTATCACAGGTTATTTGCTACAGTTCCCTGTATTATACAGAAGGACCCTGTTGTTCATCTGCCTTATTTACAATGGTTTGCATCTGCAATCCCACATTCCCAGCCCATCCTTCCCCACCCCACTCCCTTTGGCAACCACAAATCTGCTCTCTGTGTCTGTGAGTCTGTTTCTGTTTCATAGATAAGCTAATTTGTGTCATATTTTAGATTAAATCTCAGGATTTTATCCTTACACTTTAAGGCTGCATTCCTAAAAGAATAATTTTTATTCATCACCTTATTATTTTTCCCTAAAGAAATCTCTCATAGGACATTGCTGCAAACATTTAAAAAATACATCCTTAAAAGTGCAACATAATTTTAATAATAGGGCTATAATAACCTACTAGCATAGAAAATGTATTACAATTTAAAATACAGTGGAAACTGTCCCGGAGAGGGTCTACTGGAAATGAAGATTTGGCCTGTGTTTGATCAGATCTGGTATTTTAAAGTCAATTTAGTATTTTTTTTTCCCCACAACCAGTTCCTTATATCATTTGCTTTAAGTTTTAGGTCTTTCTTCCAAACAGACATATGTAGTTTGTAATCTATTTATGTCAAATCCCAGATAGTAAGGCTTCTTGGTGTTTTAATACCATTTAGAAGTTCTTTGGAATAGGTGTTTCATTAATTAGGTGACATTAATAAAATTGTCATAAATTATTACAAATATGGTAGTGCATTTTCTTTAAATATGTATACATATGTTATTAAAATATTTGCATTAAATGAAAGATCAGAAGGCATATAAGTGTTAAAGGGCACAAGAATTTTATCTTTGAAAACTATTTGTGAGATGCAAGCTTATTAGCTATCTTTTAATTTGCTACAAATTACTGAACTAAAAGTGTTCTGTGTGAAAATATCTACTTTTCAAAACAACCCCCTATAAATTCTACTACATTATTTTGTCTATGATGCACATAAATATCACACTTCTAGATTCAGACTCTAGTGTGATGAGGCAAATATTCTCTCATATTTGTATTTAATGTATTTCATACTTAACAAACTGTATCAGTTCTCATTATCTTGAAATAGGTACATAATTATGATCTCAAACATATTCTTATGGTTTTACATGTAAAAGCATAAAAGTAATTTTATCATAGACATTAGTCATGAACTTCTAAGTTTTGATATATCTTATGGAGGAAAATTATTGTATGAGATGTAAAATTTCACAAGGCAAGTGAAAAACCGAGACAATATTAGAATATTTAGATATTGGGAAATTATCATCCTTTGTAACAACTCAGTATAAGACTATCATTATAATTCCATAATACTTGATTATCTAGCTACCATTAAAATACCATAACAGAAAACTAAATATTATTTTTAAAATATTTTATAATGTCATCTTGCAAGTGATTTCCCATTTTAAATTTAAATGTGTCTATACATCAGAGTGGGCTTCCCAGGTGGCACCTAGTGGTAAAGAATACGCCTGCCAATGCAGGTAGACGAGATGCTGGTTTGATCCCTGGGTTGGGAAGATCCCCTGGAGGAGAGCATGGCACCCCACTCTGGTATTCTTGCCTGGAGAATCCCATGGACAGAGGAGCCTGGCTGTTCACAGGATTGCAGAGTTGGACACTACTGAAGTGACTTAGCACACACACACACACACTTACATAAAAGTAAGCAGTTACAGAGGATGAATAATTCTATTCTATTCTAATGTACAGCCTGGTGATTATAATACAAGTCTTCCTTTACTTATGCTGGAAAGTCCCAATAAATCCATCGTAAGTTGAAAACATCAAAATTCATTAAACACACCTGACCTACAGGGCATCATACTTAGCCTAGCCTATCTCAAATGTGCGCAGAACACTTACTTACATTATCCTATATTTGGGCAAAATCATCAACAAAAGGCCTATTTTATAATAAAGTGTTGAATATCTCATTTAATTTATTGAATGCTGTACTGCGAGAACATTTGTCAGTGTACAGGTGGCTCACCCTTGTTATTCCGTGACTGGGGGGGAGCTGTGGATCTCTGCCCCTGCCCAGCATGAAGAGACATTGTTGGACCACAAATCACTAGTCCCAGAAAAGATCAAGATTCAAAATCCCAAGTGTAGTTTCTACCAAATGCACCTTGCTTCTGCACCACTGTAAAGACAAGGAACTGAACCGCTGTGAACCAGGGACCATCTGTAGTCTACTGCACAGTGAAAATCTACTAAGAGAGTGGACCTCAGGTATTCCCAACACACACACACACACTCGCACACACATACATGCACACACACATACATACAGGTAACTGTCTGTGAGGACATGTATGTCTTTGTTAGTTTGACTCCAGGATTCATTTCGCTCTGTACAGCTAGCTATTCCTTGGTATCCACAGGGGATTGGTTCCAGGACCTAGCACAGATATAAAAATCCATGGATACTTATATAAAGTCTTTTCTATAAAACGGCATAGTGTTTGCATATAACACACATGCATGTGTATGTGCTAAGTCGCTTCAGTCATGTCCAACTCTTTGCAACCCCATGGACTGTAGCCCGCCAGGCTCCTCTGTCCATGGAATTCTCCAGGCAAGAATACCAGAGTGAGTTGCCATGCCCTCCTCCAGGGATAACACATGCCTATCTTCCCATATATGTTAACTCATCTCTAGATGACTTGTCACACGTAATACAATGCAAATGCTATGTAAATAGCTGCTGATGCACAAAAAATTCAAGTTTTATTTTTTGAAACTTTCTGGAACTCTTCTACACCCATGAGTTGAATCCACAGTTGAGGAACTCGTGGATACTGAGGCCAACTGTGTATGTACATCAAAATATCATATTATAGCTTTAAATGTATACAGTTTTTTATTTAAACAACAACAAAGTAAGAGACACAATATTATGTTGGTCATGGCCTCAGTTGGGAAGAGGGTCCCTTCTCTTTACCTATTAGGGAGGGACCTGTTGAGAATCAGCTTCTTCTATTTGGTCCTCTTTTCATCCTGTGCTTCAGGGTCTTGTGTGAAACCTCTGCACCCAGAAAGCCTTTGTAATAATCAAAGGGCAAACACTTACTGGGAGCCTACAGGTCAACAGTTACTGTTTGCAAGTGAAGGTAAGACCCCTGGGGGCTTGGCCTGGGGATTCGGACTGGGCTGGGGAAATTTGATTTGTACTCGAACACCTTGAGAGCAGGAGTGCATTCTTCAAAGACCCCACTGGTAGGTGGGTGGGGGAGGCTAGGTAGGGATGTAGGTAGGTAGGTTGGTGGGCAGGTAGGTGGATTAAGGAGGTAGGTGGGCATGTAGGGAGGGAGGGAGGGTGGTGGGTATGTAGATGGGTGGGAAGGTAGGTAGGTAAGTGAGCAGGGAGGTAGGTAGGTAGGTAGGTGGTTAGGGAATAACCAATAGGTAGGTAAGTAGGTGGGTGGGTGGGTGGGTAGGGAAATATGTAGGTAAGAGGGTATGTAGGTGGGTAGGGAGGTGGTGGGTTGGTAGGTAGGAGAATGGCGCTAATTTTCACACCCACCCTGCAATTTCCCACCTAAAACTGACCACTTTAGGGACGAATTACATTCTCATTTACTTCAATTAAGTAACTATTAATGCATTATCTGGCAAGTGCTTCTTTGTCATAAAACATATTTACACAAAAACTTTGGTTCCAATAGAAAGACAGGTTATTTAATGATCAGAGCAAATACTATATTATTTAGTTAATATAATTTAAAAACTCTTGCCTACATTTAAAAAGATCCACCTAGTTTACAAAAGCAATTAATCCACTCGCTGAGACTGTGTTTTCCTTTGCAAAATGTATTTTTGTTTGTTCATTTCCTTTATTACCTTCTGTTAGAAAACTGTTACTAGCATTTTAGTTTATTCTAAATATGATGGTAAAAATCTACAGGATTTATAACCCAGACTCCCTGGTGCCCATGAATATGATCCTTAGGATATGAGAGGAAATCACGTTTTTGCTGTTTTTTAACTGACTTGACATCAGCGGTTTTCATTTAGAAGCCGACAGAAGTCAGCCTGTACTGAAAGGATTCTGAGGCAGAGATGACAATTAAGCTCTGAATCTGATGGTCATTAGTGAAAGCGAGCAGCTCTCAGATAACGCTCAAGGCTACCACTCGCCGCACTGATTCTAAAGAGCTTCTGTCATCAGCAGTATTAGGCATGGAGACACAGCCCCCGCTCCGGAGCCCCATCAAAGACAGAAGGAAAGTGAGAGAGTTGGCCACGTGGCACGGAACATTCCATGCGGAGGAAGCGTCTCGGTTCTGACTCTGAAGACAGTGTGAAGCTCGGTAGTTCTGACTCTGAAGGCAGTGTGAAGCTCGGTAGTTCTGACTCTGAAGACAGTGTGAAGCTCGGTAGTTCTGACTCTGAAGACAGTGTGAAGCTCAGTAGTTCTGACTCTGAAGACAGTGTGAAGCTCGGTAGTTCTGACTCTGAAGACAGTGTGAAGCTCGGTAGTTCTGACTCTGAAGACAGTGTGAAGCTCGGTAGTACATGGGGTACAAGACCTCCTCTGTGTCTACAGTTCAGAGACATAGAGCATCAGAGAAGCACCACACAGCAGTCAGCACTGCTGGACCAGAGGCGCCCGCCTCCAGAGCACAGCGGAGGGAATCTCGGGTCATCTTAGAAAAACAATATTTGATATGAACTTAAACCTCAAAGAGGTACTCAGGTAGAAATGAAGTCTTACTAATAAGTAAACAAATTAAAAAAACAAAACAGAAAGGACTTCCCAAGCACATAGGGCTCTAAGGCTCTCAGAACAGCCTGCCCAGCATACGTCAGGGCTACTACGGAGGGGTGAATGGAGCAAGGAAACAGTAGCGGCTGAGGCCCGCCCAGGACGGCGGCTGAGGGCTCACGGGTGACCTCGCACTTGAGTTGGGTTTCTAAGAATGAGTAGGATTTTAGTACATTGTAAGGGGAGAGAGGTGTTCATTCCAGTTGGAAGAAGAGATTGAAAAAAGGCAAACCCAGAATGCAAATTTCATAAACACCCATTCCAGAAGCAACACCAGGGGCGATGGGCAGAGTCTGTGGTGAGAGTCTTGGGAACTGTCTGGAAAGGAGCCAGAAAAGCAAGAGAGTTTGGGGCAATTATCTTATGAGATTATGTTTTATTCTCCTATAAACAATGAGGCTGAACATTTTCGAGAAGGGCAGTGACGTGAGCTCTTTTTTTCTGTAACATCAAGGGCCCCATAGGGGTATGGACTAGAACAGACACATGAAAGGCATTTAACTATTGTTTCTTTACTGATGAATTAATGTTCACACCAGTGCCTTGTTACCTTAACAGATCTCAACTGACAGCATGGAATACGGACTGGACTAGAGAGAGAGTCTAAGGCCCTGGGGACCTCAGCCTGTCACGGCACTTTTGGGAAAGGGGGCGACCCCATGAACCAGGGCAGGAGCCAAGTGGTGTGGAAGATGGATGGGAAAGGCTGGTAGAGGCAGAATGAACGGAGCTGGGCTGAATGTCTAAAGGAGTGAGAGGAGTGTGTAAGTCAAAAGAACAGGTAGGTGGTGATGATTCTTTCAAACAGGAGAAGGTGAGAGGGTTGGATGTTGGAGACACCTTGAGTTCAAAGTGCCTGCTAGATCTTCAGGTGGGAACATCCACCTGGACTGCAGTTCAGGAGGAGTCAGCTGGAGATGCCAAATGCCAAACTGCATCTGGATTTCAAATGTGTGACTTCACACATTTGAACTTCTCTTCAGACAGCTGTAAATTCAATCCACAGTTTTGCACTTACTTCCCTTGTGGCTCAGCTGGTAAAGAACCTGCCTACAATGTGGGAGACCTAGGCTTGATCCCTGGGTTGGGAGATCCCCTGGAGAAGGGAAGAGTTACCCACTGCAATATTCTGGCCCAAAGAATTCCATGGTCTGTATAGTCCATGGGGTCTAAAAGAGTCAGACACGACTGAGCGACTTTCACTTTCACTTTTTCACTTTCCTGTCATTACGTTTAAGCATCTATTCCTTTATTCACCCTGTAAAGATTACAGAGCACCTACATTGGAGGACTGATGCTGAAGCTCAAACGCTAATACTTTGGCCACCGGATGCAAAGAGCTGACTCATTAGAAAAGACCCTGATGCTGGGAAAGATTGAAGGCAGGAGGAGAAGGGGACTACAGAGGATGAGACGGTTGGATGGCTTCAGCGACTCAGTGGACATGAGTTTGAATAAACTCTAGGAGTTGGTGATGGACAGGGACGCCTGGCGTGCTGCAGTCCATGGGGTGGCAGAGTCGGACACGACTGAGAGACTGAACTGAACTGAACTGAAGAGTATTGAGGCAGAGTTTTGGAATTGGAACTGATGGTCCTATTCTCGGGTAGATTATCTTTCAAGGAAAGAATGACCATGGCCAAATAAAGTAATAAACATACAATAACATTTCAAGTAGGAGAACTGTGTTGAAGAAAACAAAACAGGGAGGGAGAGTGAGAAGTACTCTGTAACCTAAATATTTACAATTTACTATTGAGATTTAAATCAAGGACTAATTAATGACTTTTCATCTTAGACTTTCCACTGCAGATGAGAACATGTGAAAGCCAAGTGGATTATCCACTTCAAGGAAAAGGTCACTTAGATGCCAAGAAAAGCTGAATTTCTCCTGAATATCCTCAATCTCTAGCTGGAGACCTTGACCCCAACTTAGATGGTCTCCTAGGGCTACATGATTCTGCTATAAGGGAGGGAGTCGGAGCTAAAGGAACTAGGATCTGAAGATGTATCCTCACAACCCTGGGAATTAAGTACAACCAGTACCAAAGTATACTTTTCTCCCCCTGAATCAGTCTATCTTTTCTTTTCTAGAAGGTATACAGGTGGTGAAATAAAATTTATTTCTTTACCACCCCTCCAAATCTAAATTGTGACTCATTGAGGGTTATCCATGTAGCAAATAAAATCTGTGTCATGCAGAAGTGACAGGGGAGGGAGGAGGCTGAGCTTTCATCCAGAGAGGAGACACCACATGAACTCTTCAAGAAAAGTTACTGGAATTCTGTGACTTGAGTATGCCTTTCTGCAACTGTCACTATGATCACAGTTTAATGCAAGGAATGATGAGGTCATTACACCCGCCCAGGCTGGCGCCCAGGCTGGGAATGTGTCAGAGATGAGCCTTCCAAGATGGTTCCGGAAGACCCTTATCTAAGGTAAATCTTACAGCTAAGAAGTCAACTCTTCTCTGATGCAAAGATGGACAGCAATGATACTAACAAATATGTTCAAGTATTTGAAAGCCTATCTGGTTGTGGAGGTGGAGAAGTGTGCATTCATGAGCTAGGCTTGCTGCCGCATGCCACTCTCTGCAGAGACAGGCATGCCTTCCTCCGAGGAAAGCCCTGTCCCCTGGCTTCCTGGGCCACGGACTGCAGATTGCTTCCTCTCCCTCCTGGCTCCGTTGCTGCTTCTCTGTAAGTCCATGCTCTTCTTCCCGGCCTGTAGTGTTGGCGCTCCCCAAGGTTTCACTCTAGATCTGTTTCTCTTTTCATTTTCAATTTTCTCCTCAAGTATTACCTAAGGAGAATCTATTCATTCATTCATTCATCAAATGTGGCCTGAGTGCCTCCTATATATCAGCAATGTTCCATGCGCCTGGGACACATCCGTGAACAAAACAAAGACAACACCTGCCCATGCCCACTGAGAATTTACACTGTAGCAGGTTTAACTTACTCTCTGTTTATGTTGGTAACCTGGAGTTTATATGTCCAGCTTCCATCTCTGAGCTCCAGATTCTCTCACAGACAGATTCTCTCCACTTAGATATTTTAGAAGCATTCGTCAACTACAAATTGGTGCTTGCCAAGGGCATTTGGCACCTGCCTCTACAGAGATTGAATCCTGTGCGGCACAGCTGTTGACTTTCGACACACCCTGAAGGGAGTTCAGGGTGGAGAATGAGGCACTTTGTGCTCCAGGAAAACTGATGGAATAGATCCTTAGATGGAGAAGGCAACGGCACCCCACTCCAGGACTCTCGCCTGGAAAATCCCATGGACGGAGGAGCCTGGTAGGCTTCAGTCCATGGTCACCAAGAGTCGGACACGACTGAGCGACTTCACTTTCACTTTTCACTTTCATGCATTGGAGAAGGAAATGGCAACCCACTCCAGTGTTCTTGCCTGGAGAATCCTAGGGATGGCGGAGCCTGGAGGGCTGCCGTCTATGGGGTCGCACAGAGTCAGACACGACTGAAGCGACTTAGCAGCAGCAGCAGCAGCAGGTCTTTAGACAGATATTTTCAGGAACTGATTTCATGATCCCAATCCTTGCATCTCCTCATATTTAGAGTAACATGAAACCCCTTCATGGTGACATCCACTCCTTGTGACTACCAGAAAACCTTTTGTAAGTGTTTCATTTCATTGAATTCCCCCTTCACCAGAATCACATATATTGACCTTCCCCCACTGCCTCTTTGGAGCAGTTTCTCAGAGCTATCTGAGACAGTCTCCCAGCTGCAGTCCTCATTTTGCCCCTAATAAAACTTGCAGCTTGTGCATTTTTTTTAAGCCAATACATCTCAAATTCAACATGTCCAAATGGCAACTGGTCAGGTTTGGGCATAAAATTATGAGTCCAGTGTTCCCCACCTCAAGAATAATAATGAAGTCCTTCTGTCTGTAAAACCAAGAAATGTGGTAGTAAGCTTTGTCCTTTCACTCCATCCATAAATATCAATCCCCTTTTTTCCATCCTGACTGCCACCATTTTAGACCAGCTTCTTCATTTCTCAGAGGTCTTTGGAGCAGGTCTCTCTGACCTCACTCATTCCTTCATCACATCAGCCCCTTCAAGACAAAGGCCAGGCTCTTTCTCAGAGCCTCTGAGGCCTTGTCTGATGTGAACCCCTCAGCTCCTGTCATGTCTCCACCTACCGTTCTCATCTTTGATCTCAGAGCTTCAGCCACTGGGTTTTCTTCCAAGTTCTCGAACATGCTACGTGCTCTTGAAATGTACCAAACACAGGGCTGTGTGCCCAACACACAGTGAGGACAAATGAACCAAACCTTGGGAGTCTGGAGCAGAGAAAGGTTTATTTCAGGGCAATGCAAAGAAAACAGGTGGTTTGTGCCCACAAACCCCGAACTCCCCAGTGTTTTTCAGGGAGCTTCTATAGGCAAAATGTGGAGAGAGGGCTGCAGAGTGTGTGACTCTCTTCTGACTGGTTGGTGATGAGGTGACAGGTTAGTGCTCCAGGAACCTTCTAACCTGTTGGTAGCCTGAAGTTACAACCCTCCACTTGGATGGGGGCCTGGGTCCCTCCAGAAGAACTCAAAGGTGTATTGTTATGTGTATCCCTTGGGGAGGAACCAGGACCCTGCCTCAAGGCTGTGCTATTGTGTCTTGGCAGCTCCTCTTTTGTTTCTACATCCCCTCACTTCCATGAGACACCTGTAGTAACAGGCAAGTTTGGCCTTGGAGTGCAGAATGAAGTGGGGCAAAAGCTAACAGAGTTTTGCCAAGAGAATGAACTGGTCACAGCAAACACCCTCTTACAACACAAGAGAAGACTCTACATATGGACATCACCAGATGGTCAATAGCGAAATCAGAATGATTATATTCTTTGCAGCCAAAGATGGAGAGGCTCTACACAGACAGAAAAAACAAGACTGGAAGCAGACTGTGGCTCAGATCACAAACTCAGACTTAAACTGGAGAAAGTAGGGAAAACCACTAGATCATTCAGGTATGACCTAAATCAAATCTCTTATGATTATAGAGTGGAACTGACAAATAGATTCAATGGACTAGATCTGATAGACAGAGTGACTGAATAACTATGGACAGAGATTCGGGACATTGTACAGGAGGCGGTGTTCAAGACCAACTCCAAGAAAAAGAAATGCAAAAAAGGCAAAATGGTTTTCTGAGGAGGCCTTACAAACAGAAGGGAAAAGAAGAGAATTGAAAGGCAAAGGAGAAAAGGAAAGATACACCCATTTGAATGCAGAGTTCCAAAGAATAGCAATGAGAGATAAGAAAGCCTTTCTCAGAGATCAATGCAAAGAAATAGAGGAAAACAATAGAATGGGGAAGACTAGAGATCTCGTCAAGAAAATTAGAGATACCAAGGGAACATTTCATGCAAAGATGGGCACAATAAAGGACAGAAATGGTATGGACCTAACAGACAGCAGAAGATATTAAGAAGAGGTGGCAAGAATACACAGAAGAGCTATACAAAAAAGACCTTTATGGCCCAGATAACCAGGATGGTATGATCACTCTCCTAGAGCCAGACATCCTGGAATGTGAAGTCAAGTGGGCCTTAGGAAGCATCCCTATGAACACAGCTAGTGGAGGTGATGGAATTCCAGTTGAGCTATTTCAAATCCTAAAAGATGATGTTGTGAAAGTGCTGCACTCAATATGTCAGCAAATTCAGAAAACTCAGCAGTGACCACAGGATTAGAAAAGGTCAGTTTTCATTCCATTCCCAAAGAAAGGCAATGCCAAAGAATGTTCAAACTATGGCACAACTGCACTCATCTCACACACTAGTAAAGTAATGCTCAAAATTCTCCAAGCCAGGCTTCAACAGTACATGAACTGTGAATTTCCAGATGCACAAGCTGGATATAGAAAAGGCAGAGGAACCAGAGATCAAATTGCCAACATCCATTGGATCATTGAGAAAACAAGAAAATTCCAGAAAAACATCTACTTATTTCTGATTTATTGACTATGTCAAAGCCTTTGACTGTGTGGATCACAACAAACTCTGGACAATTCTTCAAGAGATGGGAACACCAGACCACTTCACCCGCCCCCTGAGAAATCTGTATGCAGGTCAAGAAGTAACAGTTAGAACTGGACATGGAACAACAGACTGGTTCCAAATCAGGAAAGGAATATTTCAAGGTTGTATATTGTCATCCTCTTTATTTAACTTATATGCAGAATATGTCATGAGAAATATTGAGCTGGATGAAGTACAAGCTAGAATCAAGATTGCCAGGAGAAATGTCAATAACCTCAGATATGCAGATGACACCACCCTTAAGGCAGAAAGTGAAGAAGAACTAAAGAGCCTCTTGATGAAAGTGAAAGAAGAGAATGAAAAAATTGCCTTAAAATTCAACATTCAGAAAACTAAGATCATGGTATCCAGTCTCATCACTTCATGGAAAATGGGTAAACAATTGAAACAGTGACAGACTTTATTTTTGGGGGCTCCAAAATCACTGCAATGGTGACTTCAGCCATGAAATTAAAAGACAACCTGCTCCTTGGAAGAAAAGCTATAACCAACCTAGACACCATATTAAAAAGCAGACATATTACTTCACTGACAAAAGTCCATCTAGTCAAGGTTATTGTTTTTCCAGTAGTCATGTATGGATGTGAGAGTTGGAATACAAATAAAGCTGAGTGCTGAAGAATTGATGCTTTTGAACTGTGGGGTTGAAGTTCCTTGACAGCAAAGAGACCAAATCAGTCCATCCTAAAGGAAATCAGTCCTGAATATTCATTGGAAGGACTGATGATGAAGCTAAACTCCAATACTTTGGCCACTTGATGTGAAGAACTGACTCATTAGAAAAGACCCTGAGGCTGGGAAAGATTGAAGGCAGGAGGAAGAGGGGACGACTGAGGATGAGATGGTTGGATGGCATCACCGACTCAATGGACATGCGTGAGTTTGAGCAAGCTCTAGGAGTTGGTGATGAACATGGAAGCCTGCAGTGCTGCAGTCCATGGGGTCACAAATAATCGGACAGAACTGAGTGACTAACTGACCCACTTCCATGATTAGTAACTGTTTTATTCTGCTCTTTGTTATTCACATAGGTCTAGGAGGCAGAGCCTTTACCTTGCAAATAAGGAACTGGGGACAAGGAAAGACCTGTATGGTCTTTCTGTAGAGGGCCCCTACAGAAAGGCAACTGCATGACCCCTGCTCAGCTTGAGTTGTGCACACACTGTTCCTTTATGCTTCAGTTCCAGGGGTGAACTTCTACTCCTCCATTTTCCAGCCCAAAGTTCACACCATCAGGGAAGCTGTACAACTCTAATGTTACTTCCACAACGAAACACTAAGGGTGGGATGGCTTAAACAATGGAAATGCTTTCTCACAGCTCCGGAGACTGGATGTCCAAATCCAGGTTTGGATTCTCCTGGAAACACTTGCTTGGCCCCCTTCCTGGTGCATCATCTGTCACATGGCCAGTTCTCTGTGTGCATGGACCCCTGCTTTCTCATCCTCTGCTTTTAAAAACACAAGTCCTGTTGGATTAGGGCCCCACCCTTCTGACCTCATTTAACATCAATTATCTCTTTAAAGGTTGTATCTCTAAATGCCATCACATTAGAAGTTAAGGCTACAACCTATGGTGTTAGGGAACACACTCAGTGTCCAATATATGCCCCCCTAAATCCCCAGGTCAGGTCAGGCCTCCACTTATCTGTTCTGTAACACCTTCTCTTTGTTACAAAGCACTTTCCTCAGTTTGTAATAATCAAAGCTGTTTGGCACACATGACATTTGGCCCCTGTCTGCCTCTCAACCTCATCCCCTCCCCTCGCCCCACCCCTCTATTTCTGGTCCCCCAGATATTAGGCAGTTCCTGCCTGGAATCCTCCTTCTATCGCTCATCCCCCCATTTCATCCAGGTCTCTGTTCAAACACCCGCTGGAGAGGCTACCTCTGAACCCCCATATCTCTAAATATATTACCCAGCTCCCAATTCTTGTGTCCTGACAGAGATTTAGTTTTTCATAGCAGAAACCTGCCACGAGAATGTCTATTTTATTGTTATATGCTAACCCTATTATATATGTATGCTGCTGCTGCTAAGTCGCTTCAGTTGTGTCCGACTCTGTGCGACAGAGAGGGGCTCTGTGGGAGCCCCATCCCAGGCTCCCCCGTCCCTGGGATTCTCCAGGCAAGAACACTGGAGTGGGTTGCCATTTCCTTCTCCAATGCATGAAAGTGAAAAGTGAAAGTGAAGTCGCTCAGTCGTGTCCGACTCTTGGTGACCCCATGGACTGCAGCCCACCAGGCTCCTCCATCCATGGGATTTTCCAGGCGAGAGTCCTGGAGTGGGTGCCATTGTCTTCTCCATTATATATGTATATGTATATATGTATATATGTGTATATATATATATATAGCCAGAATGTAAGCTAACTAGGTTTTGGCACACATCTAGAACAGGTATGGAACACAAGAGGCATCCAATACATACTTTTGAGTGAATAAATGATTGTATGTACTAATACAATTATTTGATTCTTATCTGTTTGCCCTATCAGACTGTAATTCCTGTCAAATGGGAGGAATTCTGTTATGTTCACTAGTAACTAGGCACTGAAGTGCCCAGTTCACTGGTACCAGTAGTTAGTACATGGTAGGATCTTAGTAAATATTTGCTGAATAAAAAAATAAAAACAGAACTAGTGAGAGCTTATGTATGGAAAACATCTTGAGACAATTTTTAAAAGATGAATAGAAGCTGTGCCATTTCTGGCTATTTCACAATTCATTTTGATTCATCAAAGGTGTACCTCAATTTACACATGGCTTTCTGGGCCAAATCTCTTTTAGGGGGTCATAAAACTACCATCACAGTGCTAAAAAATTACAGGAGAAAGAGAATAACAGTTTTTATTTCTAAAATTGTTTGTTTTGTTTTTGTTTTCCCCCAAGAACCAAGTGTAATACCAGTTTATTATTTATTGAATGTTCTTTTAGCCTACCAATGAATGTGATTCCAGGGCCAAATTATTTACTATTCTGTATGGACTGAAATAAAGGTGTTAAAAACAAGGCAATAAAAATACACATTCAGAATGGCTCTTCAAACCAGTAATTATTTTTAAAGTGAATAGGTTCTTTACATATGTTTATTTTTAGAGATGCTTAAAAGGAAGTAAAACTGACTAATATAATATTAAGATAATACACTATTTTGGAGTTTGCTAAAGGTAGGTGTAACTTAGTAAAAAACTATAAGTGTAATAATTGCAGTTTTTTAGAGAATTGTGTTCTTTCTCCTCCAAAATATTCTGGTAAGAACCTGATTGCTTGTTGACAAGTATATGAACCAAAATTAAACTTATGGTTATTTTGATTTGTCCCTCCACCTGGAGGAAAGTTTGAGAAAAGTATTTGTTTAATAAGCTCAAATATAACTTTTTAATTCCTTTATAATAAGTAAAATTCTAAACAACTTGTCTTTAAGAACATCTAAGGGATTTTCCTTTTTATATTTCAAAAAAATTCTGTAAATGTTTTTCTACCCTCACTCCCTTTGATTTCATATCTTAATGTATATAAATTATGCACTGATATGCAAAATTGAAGAAAGTATAAATTTTGAATGCATTGAAGCTTGGTTGTAATTAAAATTTAAACATAAAAATATTTTGGGGAATGGATGATGGGCAAAATAAGGCAAGGGGATTAAGAGGTACAAACTTCCATGTAAAAAATAAATGTCACAGGGATGTGATGTACAGTCTAGTAAATATAGTTAATAATATTGCTATAACTTTGTATGATGACAGGAGATAACTACACTTATGGGGATCTTTATGTAATGTATAAAAATGTCAAATTACCTTGTTATGTATCTGAAACTAATATAATAAATCAGTTTCACCTCAATAAAAAATATGTTGACAAAATAAAAGCCTTACTGTAGGAAATAATATGAGTAAGAAAGGGTAAAACATCTTTGCATCCCTGAGATCAACCCTAGTTGATCATAGTGTATGGTTCTTTTAATGGATTATTGAATTCCATTTGCTAATATTTTGCAGAGGAATTTCACATTTAGGTTCCTTAGGGATACTGACCTGTAATTTTCTTTACTGTAATGTCTCTGTCTGACTCTGGCATCAGGGTAATGTTAGATTCATAAAATAAGTTTGGAGATATTTCTTCCTCTACAATTTTTTGGATTAATTTGAGGACAGGTGTCAACTCTTCTTTTAAGGTTTGTAGAATTGACCTGGAAAACCATCTGGACCAGGATTTTCATTTGTTGAGGATTTTTTGATCACTGTTTTAATTTCATTATTATTAACCAGTCTCTTCAGATTTTCTTCAGTCTTAGAAGATTCCATGTATGTGTAGAAACTTATCCATTTCCTCTAGATTGTCTAATTTGTTGGCATGTAATTGTTCACAGTAGTCTCTTATGATCCTTTCTATTTATGTGGTGTGGATTATCCTGTCTCCTCTTTTATATCTGATTTTACTGTTTTGGGTCCTCTTTTTTTCTAGATGAGTCTGGCTAAAGGTTTTTCAATGTTGCTTCTCTTTTCAAAGAACAAGCTTTTAGTTTCATTTATCTTTTCTGTTAATTTTTCAGCCTCTATTTCATTGGTTTCTGCTCTGATTTTTATTATTTCCTTCTTTCTACTAATCTTACATTTTCTTTTTCTTTTTCTAATTCCTTTAAATATAAAGTTAGATTGTCTATTTGAGACTTTTTTTGTAGGTCTGTATTGCTATGAACTTCCCTCTTAGAACTGCTTTTGCAGTATCCATTAGATTTTGGAAATTTTTGTTTCTATTTTCATTTGTCTCCAGGTATTTTTATTTTCTCTTTTATTTCTTCAGTGACCCATTGGTGCTTAGTAAGCATGTTTTTTAGTCCCCACGTGATTTATTTTTCCAGTTTTCTTATAATTGATTTCTAGTTTCATACCTTTGTCGTTGGAAAAGATGGTAAATATAACTTCAATATTCTTAAATGTATTGAGACTTGTTTTGTAGCCTAACATGTGATCCAGCAATTACATATACATAGAGATATGTATATTAAGAAAATGAACACACTAATTTTAAAAGATATATGTACTTCTGAGTTCACTGCAGCATTATTTATTATAACCAAGATATGTAAGCAAAGCAAGTGTCCATTGACAAATGAACAGGTAAAGAAGGTGTGGTATATATTCACAGCCATAAAAAAGAAGGAAGCCATTTCATATGCAACAACATAAATGAACCCTGAGTGCTAAGGGAAATAAGTCAGACAAAGACAAATACTGTATGATTTCATTTACATGATGAATCTAAAAATCAAAACCGACTAACAAACAAAACAAAAAAGAAAGAAACTCACAGACACAGAGATCAAACTTCTGGTTGTGTGCAATGGGAGCAGGTGAAGGGTGGACAGGGGAAATGGGTGAAGGGGATTAAGAGGCTCAAACTTCCAACTGTAAGGTAAATAAGTAACGAGGATGTAATGTACAACATAAGGAACACAATCAATAATACTACAACAATTCTGCATGGTGACAAATGGCAATTAAACTTACTGTGGTGGTCAACTTGTAACATGTAAAAATATCTTAAATCACTATGTTACACACTGAAACCAATATAATATTGTCAATTATATTTCATGAAATAAAAAAGGATAAAAATCACTGAAAAACACAGATCAAAGAGTAAGCTTAGGAAAAATAAAGCTACTATCAAAGGATCAAGATGATTCCTGCTATGCTTCGATAAATATAATGTAGATTCAGTTTATCTGATTGTATGGCATGGTAGCCATATGAGGTTTTTTAAGAACTAGGTTTCCAAATCATCTTGGGATATCTCTGGAGTACTTGTTTGATCTTCCATAAATAGTGGGAAGTAAAAGGTGAATTGCATATAATTGTGTTCCGTGACTGAATCCCTAGAGGTTCTTTCTTTTGAGGAAACACATGCAATCCTTGATTATTCGCAGTCAGATGCAACACCGACATAAGCAGGATCTCTTCACTCTACCACTGCTGACACTGGGAGGGGGATAATCCTTTGCTGTGGGGCTGTCCCATGCACCATAGGACATTTAGTAGCATCCCTGGCTTCTGTTGGCAAGATGCCATAGGACCTTTTTCCTAATTGTGACAACCAGAAATGTCTTCAGACATTACCAAACATCCTCTGGTGTTCCTGATTGAAAACCACTCATTTAAAGCTTCATAATGAGCTTTGTAATCTACTCAATACATGAGCATTCACTGATAAGTTATCTGATAAGGTTTCTGTGTTCTACTGGGAATTAAAAGAGGAAAAAGACATGGCTCCTTCTCTTAAAAAGCCGAGTCTTCATTATAGAGACCACTTTATTGGAGTGTTCTCTATAAAACAGAAAGCACTTATCACTGAGGTCTACATGGAGTGTATTGGCAATAAATATTTCATCGATTTAGAGACTATCAAACATGGTGGAAAGAGGTGGGGGGAATTTCTGGAAAGCATGACTGGGGCATGTGTTCTGAAGACTGGATGGGATATAGAAAGACACAGCTAAGAGGAAATTGTTTTTTATGTGTCATGAAAAACATACACGTCGTAAGGGGTTAAAGCAGAACCAGGTGAGATGAATGTGAGAGAAATCAATGAAATAAAGTGTGGAGAGAATTCTCTGCGAGCTGACAGAAGGCAGCTCCTTTGGAAATATGACAGGATGTCAATGGAGGGAAAATGGAAATCCCAGTTACAAAGGAAGTGGGTTTCTTAAAAAGTGTGGCTGGAATTTGAAGAGGGGATGTGATTTCCTCAAAAGTGGTCTCAAGTTCTGGCTGAGCAGTTTGGGGATGCAGCTTAAGACTGATCAAAGAGATGGAGCGGAAGGTCTGAATCTTAAACCAGGAAAAATTACAATTTGGGAGCTGAGTGTGGTAAAATATAAGAATCAGACTTTGTCCTGGCTGATCAAGAAAATGTCCAAACATTTCTGTGAACCCTGATTCCCTGTCCACTTGCCCTGGACAGCTATTAGGAAAATTCTTTTTGATTCAGATTTTATTAAGAAGTTCTATAGGTGCTGAACCATTAAACATGTTCATATAAAAATGATAATTTGTATCTGTTTATATTCTGTCTTAAATAAACTATCATCAGGTTAATGAAAGATTTAAATTGTAGGAGATTCAAGGATCATAGAATAAACTGAACATTCTTAAGCACTTTATCTTAGCTATAATTCACCTCAAGGGATATTTTTGGCTTTTTAAAATATTATTCATTTCAGTTGATGAATACAAACTTTACTTCATTTCCTACTAAATCCAGGCATCCAATCCCATCACTTCATGGCAAATAGATGGGTAAACAATGGAAACAGTGATAGGCATTATTGTCTTAGGCTACAAAATCACTGCAGATGGTGACTGCAGCCATGAAATTAAGATGCTAGCTCCTTGAAAGAAAAGCTATGACAAACTAGACAGTGTTTTAAAGTGGAGGCATTACTTTGCCAACAGAGGTCCATATAGTCAAAGCTATGATATTTTCCAGTAGTCATGTATGGATGTGAGAGTTGGACCATGAAGAAGGATGAGTGCTGAAGAACTGATGCTTTTGAACTGTGATCTTGGAGAAGACTCTTGAGTCCCTTGGATGGCAAGGAGATCAAGCCAGTCAGTCCTAAAGGAAATCAACCCTGAATATTCACTGGAAGGACTGATGCTAAAGCTGAAGGTCCAATACTTTGGCCACCTGATGAGAAGAGCTGACTCATTACAGAAGACCCTGATGATGGGAAAGATTGAAGGCAGAAGGAGAAGGGGACGACAGAGACGAGATGGTTGGATGGCATCACCGACTTGATGGACACGAGTTTGATCAAGCTCTGGGAGTTGGTGATGGACAGGGAGGCCTGGCGTGCTTCAGTCCATGGGGTCTCAAAGAGTCAGGCACAAGTGAGTGAGAGAACAATAAACATTATTTATTTAAAAATCTGAAATATATATGCAAGTGTACACAGGCATATACACACACATAATCAAAGTCCGGAGGTTGCCGGCTGGGGAAGGACATAACACATAAGGACAATTCCATTATCAATGCAAACCGATGCTGATTCTCATTAATTTAGTTAGAGCTTTCTGCCTTGATATTTTAAAATGTTTCAACACTGGTTCCCTAGTCAGATAGGCAACATCTGTCAGATTCCCAAGGTCACATTTTGCAATAGAAATGGTCAACACTTTCCAAAAATCAGGTGGCTTTGTGAATATATATACAGATCTAAAAACCACTAATAAAGTAGCTAACTGACATTCCTAGTTGGAAACCCTAGTTGGTACACATGCCTAAGTGGATGTACATACAAGCACACAGACCCATGGTCTACATAACCATGATACTTAAACATCTCTGTCCCTAATGTGGAAGCCAAGAAACAACTAAGTTAGCTTTTCCCTAAAATATCTTAAGAATCAAACAGGTAGAATGATTGTGTTGGTGTGGGAGTCTGCATCTTTTTTAATATGAATGAGCACAGAAAATTATTACATGTGGTTCTAAGCACAGTTCTTTTGACAAGAAAGGAACTGATAAAGATGACACTTAGTCATCAATAATGGTGCAGATTACTATATAAAAAGCATTCTGTTCTTTTTATGAACATTTGCAAAAGTCACATTCTCCTTTTTTGGTTAAATTATGCCTTTTTTAAAAAAGGTGTTTATTTATTTAATCTTTGGCTGCACTGCATGGCACGTTCGAGCTTAACCACTTGACCAAGGATGGAACCCATGCCCCCTGCACTGCAAGGCAGAGTCTTAACCACAAGACTACCAGGAAAGTCCTCATGCCCTGGTTTTAATTTAGTTATCATATGAAGGTCCCTTGATGCTTTCAAGGCCATTATCATACCTATTTATGGTTGTGTGTGACATTAGGAATTGACTAAAACAAAATATCTATTGCCTACAAAGTTGATGTGCTTTCTTATCTACTTAATTTAATATTAAGAAGTGCTTTGGGCTGGGGAAAAATATTAAACAAGTGGTTATGGTGTTATATTCATAAACTGATTAAAAAACACAAACGTGTATTTAGACACACCCATGCACACATATACATTCACATAGATTCTCGCATTTTTGCAATTATAGGGAAACATATATATGACTATATTATAGGATATAGAAAAGGCAGAGGAACCAGAGATCAAATGGCCAACATCTGCTGGATCGTCAAAAAAGCAAGAGAGTTCCAGAAAAACATCTATTTCTGCTTTATTGACTATGCTAAAGCCTTTGACTGTGTGGATCACAATAAACTATGGAAAATTCTGAAAGAGACGGGAATACCAGACCACCTGACCTGCCTCTTGAGAAATCTGTATGCAGGTCAGGAAGCAACAGTTAGAACTGGACATGGAACAACAGAATGGTCCCAAATAGGAAAAAGGAGTACGTCAAGGCTGTATATTGTCACCCTGCTTATTTAACTTCTATGCAGAGTACATCATGAGAAATGCTGGGCTGGAAGAAGCATAAGCTGGAATCAAGATTGCTTGGATAAACATCAATAACCTCAGATATGCAGATGACACCATCCTTATGGCAGAAAGTGAAGAAGAACTAAAGAGTCTCTTGATGAATGTGAAAGAGGAGAGTGAAAAAGTTGGCTTAAAAGCTCAACATTCAGAAAACTAAGATCATGGCATCTGGTCCCATCACTTCATGGCAAATAGATGGGGAAACAGTGGAAACAGTGTCAGACTTTATTATTTTGGGCTCCAAAATCACTGTAGATGGTGATTTCAGCCACGAAGTTAAAAGACACTTACTCCTTGGAAGGAAAGTTATGACCAACCTAAACAGCATATTAAAAAGCAGAGACATTACTTTGCCAACAAAGGTCCGTATAGTCAAGGCTATGGTTTTTCCAGTGGTCATGTATGGATGTGAGAGCTGGACTATAAAGAATGCTGAGCACTGAAGAATTGATGCTTTTGAACTGTGGTGTTGGAGAAGGCTCTTAAGAGTCCCTTGGACTGCAAGGAGATCCAACCAGTCCATCCTAAAGGAGATCAGTGTTCATTGGAAGGACTGATGCTGAAGCTGAAACTCCAATACTTTGGCCACCTGATGTGAAGAGCTGACTCACTGGAAAAGACCCTGATGCTGGGAAGGATTGGGGGCAGAAAGAAAAGGGGACGACAGAGGGTGAGATGGTTGGATGGCATCACCAACTCAATGGACATGGGTTTGGGTAAACCCCGGGAATTGGTGATGGACAGGGAAGCCTGGCTTGCTGCAATTCATGGGGTCTCAAAGAGTCTGACACAACTGAGTGACTGAACTGACTGACATATATATGACTATATTATAGGATACAAAATAAATACCTTGGAACTACCCCCACAAGGCCATGAGCAAATAGCATAATTATCCTAGTGATTGTATTACATTCCATACAATCATCTACATGACATTTATTATTTCTATTGTATTTGTTTGGTTACAGGTCTCTTACATGCCCTGTATTTCAAATTTCTGAGGAATGATAGTTATAATTCATCTCTTCATCCCAAGTGTCTATCACAGTGCCCAGCAAAGAGAAAATCCCCAGAAAAGTGTTATGGATGAGTGAATTTGTGTGTTTTTTGATTCTTACCTTAGGAAAAATACCTTTTAAATTTAAATTATAATAAGATGCTTTCTAAAATATTAAAATTTTCAGAATTTCTCAATGTATATGGAAGCATTCTTTCCATGTCATAGTTTGTACTCAGAGTTTAACACTTCTGCTTTAATGAAAGTAAAGCTAATAATAGCCAGATTTACAGAGGCTAATAAGATGCTTCTTTTTTGAACCACCCAATAACTCATTCTAAAAAGAAAATACAACTACACTTTGAGTGGCAGTCTGTCAAATTTAATTTTGCAATGTTTAATGCTGCATCATTTTACCAAAATTCCAAGACAAACTGACCAAACATTTTTGCAATTAACATTTGTTGAATACTTACTGCAAAGTAATTTCTGCAAATGTAACACCCCATTTTAATAGTTTCCCATTCCTTTTTTAAACTTTCCCCACAATAATCCTTATTTTTTTTAGTAGAACAGCAATATTAAAAAAGAATAAATTTTTTACCTTATTCTAAGCTTCTTATTTTGATCATTTATTTCAGGGAATTTGAGCCTGTCAACATTGTAACAATATAACAAATTAGCTCTGGAATTGAAGTAATTAAGGCATAAAGTCTGACAGCTCTTTTTGTGTTAAAAATTAGAAATGATAATTGCTTTGAAAATACCCCCTTACTTTTTAAAGGGGCCATGGAATCCTGCAGAAGGAGAAATTTAGTTTTACAAATTTTTATTTCTCTTATAGGCTGTGCTTTATCTGAAAAATACATTGACATTAAAACCTGTAGGCATATTTTAAAGAACAGTTGCACATTTAAAAGCACTTCACCTTTTCAAACTGTACTTAATTTAAACACTCTTAGGAAAACATGAAGCCTTCAGAGGTAGTTGAAGAAATACTAGCATTTCTATTAGTCTATGAAGGCAATTCTACCATCTATATCTTGGCCAAGTATGTCTGCCCTATACATACTTATCAAACACTGATAAAAGTGGTAAATAAATTCAATGTGAAGACATACGCAAGGTCAGCTTCTGTATTTAAACTTGACTAAAGACTGATGGACACAGTGAATTCTAATGATCTAGGAGATGGCCTTACAACTTAACCATCAAAATCGAGGTGAACAATTAGTTATTTAGGACACCCCAGGGTGCAAGGATCAAGAAAGTAGCCACTTATGTGGTCAGGAAAACTGATGTGGATAGGATTTAAATGGACTCAAAACAGAGAAAATTACATTGGGTAGAAGAAATAGATTGAGCAAAGGCAGAGAGACAGAAAAGAGCAGAAATCACTGGAGAAACGCTGACCAATTCAGTTCATTTGGAGCCAAGACACCAAGAAACAGTCAGGTCAGAAATAACCCGAAACCACTCAGCCATTTCGTAGGCAGTGGAAGCTTCTCTTTGTTTTTGAGCTGAGGGGCATAACGAAACTAACAACTGTAACATTTTCCCTGTAAATAACTTTTGTATGTATTGCAGTGGCACTGTAATCATCTCTAGTGCAATAAACTTAACAAGAAAGGAAGAAAAAGGCAAAGAAACAGTGTGCTTACCCAGCATCACCAAATCAGAAGATTTGTAAAGGACTAGAGTCAGAAGTCAGAAACATAAAATCAAATAACAGCTTTCCATGTTCATAAAGATTTTCAGGTACAAAAATTACAATTCTGAGCAAAGAGGAAAAACGTTTTATATGAATGTAACTTTTTCATTGCTTGCAACAATTATTTCAGAAAAACTAAGGTTAACTTTTTCAAAAGCAAGAATGAAATATATGAAAAATTTACACTTATGTTTCCTTTTTATTAGGAAGGAACTGCTTAAATTACAAAGTTGCTATTGGTATATATCATTCTATATATGATTTTACTTTTTGTAAAATATTAAATATATCATACTGAACAAAGAAAGTCATTACTGCAGTTTCCTAAAATAATTAACTGAGCATCTCTTATAGACCCATCTACAGGCTTCTCAATGAGTCATCTCTGAGAAATAAGAAACAGGGCAATTTATAAAGACATAGAAGAATATGCATTTGCTGATGTATTATTTTAAGACAAATAATGAATCACTATATTGTACACCTGAAACGAAAATAATATTGAATGTCAACTCTACTTCAGTCAAAAAACAAAATGAAAAAAAGACAAATAATAGATTTGCAATAATTCAGTTTGGACTTTATGGGTATTAGAAGACACTATCTTTAATTTTCATCATTCCACAAATCTAGCAAGAAATATGTTTTGATAGATTTGTGTTGGCTACATTAAGAAAGGAATATAGGAACTAATCACCCCCCTAAACTAATTATAATATAATGAAAACATATCTAAAAATGTGACGCTCCCTAGAAAAGAAGCTATTGAGAAAATTTTAAAAACACAATTAACACCTTATGTCATGTGCAGTTGTATTCAGAGAGAAGTAAGGTAGGTTTCACTTATTTTCACTAGAATAGTATGGCTTGGCCACATTTTGTAAGGCACACAAAAATGTGGTTTAAAATACTGGTATTTGAAAACAGCCATAATTAAGCCATTTATTGGATTTGTCCTATTGTAAAACCTTACTTTGAGAGAAAATCTCTCAGAATGAGTAGTTTTACAAATTTCCCAAGGACAGCAAATATGATGGATGCCCTGTTTCTGGGGAGCCACTTCCCTTGCAAGGACCTGAACATTCTTGAAATCTAGCTGCAAATTAAAACACACATCACAAACAGAACTGGTTAATTGGAAAAAAAAACGTTGAAAAACTATCAGAACCAATGAAGAAACACTTAAAAACACCGACACACATCTAAACCACCTGAACTTGCCAGTTTCTATACTGAACTGGCTTCCTTGCAGAAACTGAAGGCTGTGGACCTTGGTTCTGACCAAGTGAATTTTTTTTTCCATTTATTTGTATTAGTTGGAGGCTAATTACTTTACAATATTGTAGTGGTTTTTGCCATACATTGACATGAATCAGCCATGGATTTACATGTATTCACTATCTTTAAAGGAACGGTTTAACTAGATGTTTTCATCACTTCTGGTTTGGCTAGAGTAGTGTGACATTGTACTCATCCCCTAAGTTAATCCATGGAGGGAGGCAGCTTTACTAACAAAACGACGTGGAGGACGGTCAACGGTCAAGGGCCTCCAACCTACATCTGGAGGAGGTGACCCTCTACAAAGGAAAAAGGGTCAGGAAAAGAGAAGGATAAGAAGGGGAAGCCTGGGCGGAAGGGAGGGTGGGCAGGGTGGACGCAGCTAGCATTCAGAGTCACAGGTCTTGGCAGACAGAGGATGGAGTCTATGGCTCCATGCACAAGGAGTGTCCTCTGTCTGCTGGTCCTGGGGGTCAGGGTCAGGGTGGGGGTCACTGCAGGGCTCCAGCAGGGGGTGACAGCCCAAGATCTCGCCCTAAGCAGACCACCCTGTGGCTGTACGAGGGTCCGAGTGGAAAAGGAGCCATCCCCGCCTGCAGACAGGTTGGGCAGGGTTGACCTGCATCAGGTCAGAGGTCACGGGGATACAGAGGAGGAGAAAGACTAGTAAGTAACTTTAAAGGAATCAAGACTGATTCTAAGGAGATGAAAAGGCTGAACACTTGGAACCATAATAAATAAAAAGGATGACTGTTTTTCGCTTGGATCTGCCAAAACTAAATCTTTACACAGTGAAATCTTATTGTAAAGTCATCATTTTTTTTTTAAATTGCAATGAAGTCCTGACAATGGGAGGCTGTTTGTCCATCACTTCCACTGTTCTGCATGAAGGGCTGACTTGCTGGGGACACGGGACCACGACAGCCAAATTTACCTGATGCTGCACCCTGTCCTGAGACTGAGTCTTAAAGTATTTCCCGAGGGTGGAATAAAACAAAGGGAGCTTTTGTCCCTTGAAATTCAGAAAAGTACCTTTCTCTATGTCAACCATGGCTATTTTTTACAACATTCCAATAACTTAATACTTTTTTTTTTAATCACTTGCAAAACTACCTGTGTTTAAACCCTGTTATGTACTCCTTTAAAAAAAGAAAAGAAAGAAATCTGTATTTCCATAAGCCCAGCCAACCATTCAGGAATGCCCACCTTTATTTCCTTTGAGCCGTATGATCCGATGATTGCATCTGGCATCTACCTTTTGTCCAAGCAGCACTTCACATTGCTACATAGATACTAGCATTTTATCTTCACTCAACCCCGCTCTCACCCTCATAATGTATCTTCATTGAAAAGGCATTAGTTTGTGACTATTGGCTTTTCCCTGGAAGAGTGTTCTACAGATGAAGAAGAGCAGCCAAGGAAAAATACTGTATTTGCTTCTAATGAGTCTTTAATTGTAATGTTTTAAATTATTCTATAACATCTAATGTGGAAGGAATTTAACATAATTTAACAGTCTTAATACTGATGTACAGTATATAACCCAGAGCTTATGGAGTGTAACAAAAACCCAGCTCATAATACTCTTTTTTCCTTCCATATATATGAAACACAAAATAATTCTAGAATACAGAATTTATAATACTATTTATAAAACTGCCACATGTTAAATTAATTCTTGATTAGTATTTTAATTGCAAAACTGATATCACAATATTTGGTATTTGCTATTCAGAGGAGAAGAGGGGGCCTCATATAGTATTTTTGAGTTTATATCAAGTGGAGTTTTTTTCAGAGGGCCTGAAGTTGGGGCTTTGTAAATTTTAGTTGGTTACTGCACTATTTTACTAAAATGAGTGAAATTACCTGGGACACAACTGTGATTCAGAACCACAGCATTAGGTATTGTCTTCTAAAAGCAGAAACTCTAACTAAATCTGACAAATAATTTTTTTTCCATTTATTTTTATTAGTTGGAGGCTAATTACTTTACAACATTGCAGTGGTTTTTGTCATACATTGAAATGAATTAGCCATGGATTTACATGTATTCCCCATCCCGATTCCCCCTCCCACCTCCCTCTCCGCCCCATCCCTCTGGGTCTTCCCAGTTCACCAGGCCCGAGCACTTGTCTCATGCATCCAACCTGGGCTGGTGATCTGTTTCACCCTAGATATACATGTTTCAATGCTGTTCTCTTGAAACATCCCTCCCTCGCCTTCTCCCACAGAGTCCACAAGTCTGTTCTATACATCTGAGTCTCTTTTTCTTTTTTTGCATATGCCCATCAGCAGATGAATGGATGAAGAAGCTGTGGTACATATACACCATGGAATATTACTCAGCCATTAAAAAGAATTCATTTGAATCAGTTCTAATGAGATGGGTGAAACTGGAGCCCATTATACAGAGTGAAGTAAGCCAGAAAGATAAAGACCATTACAGTATACTAACACATATATATGGAATTTAAATCTGACAAATAATTTTTAAAAAATAAGAAAAACAAAAGCTTGAATGAGAGAGAGGTAAACGGGTCTGAGAAGAGCAAGGACGGAGATGATGGTGACGAGGTTACTCAAGGCTGGGTTAGCTCGCTGAATTCAGAGAAGGGGCTGGACTCTGAAACCACATGGAACCGCACTTGTTTCTCAGCTCTGCCAGCTCCTTGTTGTGTGAGCGACCAGAACATTCAAAAGTGTCAATAATAATAATAGTGCTTATTATGGCTGTTTTGGTTAGTAAAATAGCTGATTTTAGTATCTTACATTTATTGAAGGTTTATCTACTATTGTAAGTGATTTTTGTAAATGATCTTACTGAATTCTCAAACAAGCCCTAGAGATGAATCTAGTTATTACCTCCATTTTACAGATGAAGAAGCAGAATAGGGAATAATCAATAATGCATGAAAAGTCAGGGATGATGCACAGTTTTAAGTACAGTGCTCGAAACACAGATTCAAAAATGTCAACAATTTTTGCTCAAGGAACTTTAACCTAACAGTGTAGGTAACAAGGAGCACGTCTGCATGAGAGTATTTAAGTCTACTCTATATTAAATTTTCAAATTAACCTAAGTTCAACTTAGTCATTTCATCTCAGCATAAACCAAGCTAAGTGGTTAAGAATGAAATGTATGTGGTTAAAGAATTCTTATATTAAATAAACCTTAAACTCATCAAATTGTAAATTCTCTAGGTTAATAGAACCATCATTTCTTTTTCAGGTGCAATAATTACACAGCTCACCATGAAGTCAGGGGTTTGGCAATCCTCTAATGACCCTGATGATACAGGTAGCCACGTAGGATAATTTAACTTTCAGAGTAAGAAAAAATATGACCTACATCATTAATTTTAGAGGTCAAGAGAAGAGCACAGCTGTCACAGATAAAGGAAATGTTTCAATGCCAGTTTGACCACTGGAGCAATTTGCAAATCTCTAAGCAACAGTTTGTCATCATTTTCCCAATCTCATTTTCAGACATCACTAGTTGCAATCTGACACAGTCACCTGGTAAATAATACTTCATACCACAAAGACTAGAGCAAAAATTTCTCTCTTCCCAACTTCCTCTAAATTTTCCAATTCTGAAAATGCATCTTGGATTACGGTTTTCTTTGCTGCCCTCACCTGCTTTCTTTGCATATAGTTTAAAGAAAAATGTTCTTCCAGGAAAAAGCCTAGAATTTGTATTCTGAATTTCGGCAACAGAAGCTGCTGAAATAAACACAGCTGTGACCCACCATGAGTTACACTGGATCCTCTGACTCCTCTCCATGACCCTTCCCCTTCACCCCTGAATCCCACTAGCTCCCTTCTCATTTCAAATAGTACCCAGAGATGCATCATTGCAAGAAGTAGAAAATGAGTGAACAGTTTGAGGGGCCGATAAAAACAACCATTCTTATAGAGCTGCTGAATCAATACTCTGAAATACCGTTTCACAAGGAAAATGTCAATCAGTGGTCCTTGAGTGGAATAAAACCACAAACTAAACCCTGCTTGACTTAATGATCACTTGATTTTGCAGAATGGGTTAAAGGAAATATTCCATCAGCTTCGCAGTGATGAAGATGACAAGACATGAAAACAAAGGATAAAACCATGATCAACTGCAACTCTGAGGTTTTGGAAGGGGCCATGGAGAAGGCAATGGCACCCCACTCCAGTACTCTTGCCTGGAAAATCCCATGGACGGAGGAGCCTGGTGGGCTGCAGCCCATGATGTCGCTAAGAGTCGGACATGACTGAGCGACTTCACTTTCACTTTTCACTTTCATGCACTGGAGAAGAAAATGGCAACCCACTCCAGTGTTCTTGCCTGGAGAATCCCAGGGACAGGGGAGCCTGGTGGGCTGCCATCTATGGGATCACACAGAGTCGGCCACGACTGAAGTGACACAGCAGCAGCATGGAAACCCAGTTATCCTCCTGGTCAATGGACTTTATCACCATAGTTACTAACATGTGCACTGAACTGTCAATCATTGCTTAGTGCTAAAACTACTACCTTCCAAACTATGGATGTGCCTTTCTTCCTTATGTGATAGATGTATTCCTGAAGCACTGAAAATAAGGTCAGTGTAGGGAATTATACTCAAGATATCATGAGTGTCCCTATGCAAGGATATTTATAACTGTGAGTCCTGGCATCCTTCTGTTTTAAGCTTATGCTTTAATATGCCAGGTTTTCTTAAATCAGAGAACAGTAAATAACACTACTGTAAGGGACTTCTTTGGCTGTGATCCACTAACAGCATTGAATATACAGTATCCAGCATAGACAGAGTATAAGAGTTAACCCCAGCACTGCAGAAAAGCACTGGACGAACGCTTGTATCTTCAGTGTCTCCTCACTGAACATCACTGCCAGCATGAACTGGAGCATCTGAAGGTCACAGGTATTGCTAATCATGATGCCAATACTCAGGCCCAGGTGGAGACATCCACACTGCCCCGAGAGGCTGCCTGGGGTACCAGAGGCCTGGGTCCCACCAGCTGATGCCTGCAATATTGAGGACCAATTGTGAAATAACTGTGGTTTTGAGAAAGGTTGAAAGAAAAGCCTTAGAAACAGAGAATATAAATATCTCTCTCCAAATCAAACCTTAGGGTGCTAGTTTTAATATCCCAGTTTATTGGCTCAGAATTTGGATTCCATATAAGCTGTTAAAAGATTCAGCTTTTTGAAATATGTTAGGTGGGGTTCTGGCCATGGCGTGCAGTGTAAACATCAGTGATGGACGGTAGGTCCTGTAATTCTATAATGTGGATTTATTTCCTTGATAGTCTTCAGGTTAGTTTCATTTTCCTGGAATCCTTCCTTCTTTCCTCCAAAGAAAAATTTTAACTCCATTAGGTCCCTTCTCTTGCCCCCAGAAAATCCCTTTCTCAGAAAATCCTTTTCTCCATTACTAACAGCGTCTCCAGGGGCTTCCCAGGTGGCTCAGTGATAATCAGCTTGCCGATGCAGGAGATGCAGGGCTGGATCCCTGGATCGGGAAGATCCCCTGGAGGAAGAAATGGAACCCACTCCAGTATTCTTGCCTGGAAAATTCCATGGACAGAGAAGCCTGGTGGGCTACAGTCCAGGGGTTTGCAAAGAGTCAGAGAGGACTGAACATACATGCATCAGGGTCTTTTCCTAACACATGAGACTTTATGAACTGAACCCAAATGGCCCGAAGGTTCAAATGACTTTCAGTGGCCAAATCTACTAGAACTTTAGCGGTTTCATCCTGCTGGGCTCCTTGGTGGCATCTGGCACCCCCAGAGCCTCCGTCGTCCCAACCACACCTTCATTATCTCTAAGTCAGCAACCCTCCAGGTCAGCCTGTCTCCTGAAAACCCAAACTTGATACATTCCCCATCTTGCTACTAGAATTATTCTTTTAAAAAATGATCACACCTCTTCTCTTGAAAGATGTGACGACTCCCTTGCCTGGTGGACAAAGTCCAAGTATCCCAGTCTGGCAGACAAAGCCTCTATGTCCTTATGTGACTCTGTAGTTTCAATCTTTACCGCTCCTCGTTGGAAACCTTTCCCACACTGAAGCAGTGCTCCTCCATCCCTCTGTGTCTTTGCTACACTGACCATATTTCCAGGACCAAGGCCATCAGGATGAAAAGTCTGATAAACAAGTCCTTACCCAGGTAAAAAGGTTCATTTGAAATTAGGACTGTCTTAAAAAACAGAGGCTGTTCCTGATGGTCTCTACAGAGTTTTTCCCTTCTTCATCTGTTAGCTTATAAAATGTCAGCAACATCCATGCTCACATAGAATGTATTTGCAGAGTGTGGGGTCAAGGAACCCAAATTCTAGACTCTCCTCTCTGGGAGGAAGAATCTTCCCTAGTTACCTTCTTTAACCAACCATTTGGTTCCAGAAGTGGAGAGGAAGGAGAGAGATGGGCAGAGAAACAAATAGACTGGTTGGATGAGCCTTGATGACCAAGGAAGTGACCCTGCAGCAGGCAGATGCTCTCACAGGGCCACAAGCTAAATGTGCCTTAGTGAACCGTTCTCTTGCATCTTCTGCATTCCCACAACGCCTAGTTCATGCTTGATTATGGCTCACCATATACTAATCTGTCATTTCTTGATTCTTTGTCACTTTCCAGGCTGTCTGAGACTCCTAGCACAGAGCTGATGCCAATAAGGGAATCACAAACTCACCCTTTGGGACTAGCAAGGCCTAGGATACAATGAAGAAGTGTCTTTAAGATTTTTTTTTTTTGCAATCATAGCAATGATTATATTCAAGCAACATAATCTGGCCAAAAAAATTATGAATGCTGCTATAAACACATCCCGTGAAGCCTCTCTCATTAATCCAGTATGTTCGGGAAACAATTTTCCAAATAACATAAAGCAACAGGGATGGTGCAGCTATTTGTACTCGAAGACACAAAATTAAAAGTTGATAAATACCACGCGATGTGATTCCATCAGAAGCTCATTTGCATTTTTTAAACTCCACTAAGAACCAATGACATACTTTATGTTACAAACAGAAGTCTGACCCAGGAAAGCATGCAGATTTTCTGCTTATGAGCGAGAGAATGCAGAGTGCCCAGGAGAGAGGACATCTGTCTAAAATGCCAGGCAGTGAACAAGAAAGCACTGATAGGATTTCTCTTTCTGATTTTCACAAGTCTCAAATTCCTGATTATATTCCTTTCCTCATATTTCACATTTATGCGACTGCTTTCCCTGCAATTTGGTTCTTTATTTAGCTCACAAAGTAGGCTTTATACTAAGGAGGTAGAGTGTTCATCTTTTGGCGTCAGTACCCGTTGCCCTTAGCAACCTCACTTGAAAGGAAACCTTATTTTCATCTGGTGATGCAAAGTAAGACTGAAGGGTCAACTGCAGAGCAATTGTGAACGGCAGGTCTCAAGCTGGCAAGTCGCTCAGCACAAGCCCCTCTTTCTTTTGGATCATTCCAAAGACATTGGGAGTTTTGTTCACAAATATTTCATAAATCACAGGTTTTGAACATTGGTTTCTAAACAATACCTGCAAAAAGAGAACTGTACAATCCAACTTGAAATCTCTTTATTGAAACTACAGAGAGAAACCATATAATTGACACAAGTCTAAGGCAAACAGAGAGATAGGTAAAAGGAATAAATATTCAATTCAGATATAGTATGTCAAATACTGTGAGTCTGTACTAATTTTGCATTCACTGATCTTTTAAAATTTGGGTTAAAGCTTCTAAGAACCTATGTGAAGAACCAAATCCAGTTTGCTGCCTGTTATTAGTTTAGACTTATAAATTCAGTGATAGAATAGCTAATAATTTTTGAATATTTTTGGGTCATTATCTGATATATGACAACTGTCAATCTATTTCTAAGGAAAAATAAGGGATGAATGTAAATGTAATTTTCACTCTTTGAAGCCTACTTAGATATAACTCATGTATAGTACTCTAAATGATACTTCATATATACTGTACATTGACATTCTCCTTATGAGTCAGAAGATGAAAAGAACTGCAAAATAAAAATATCAATAATAATAATAATACAATTCTACTACTGTGGCTTGAGACAGTGGTCCCCAACCCCTAGGTCCTGGGCTGTTTCCTTCTGTGACCTGTTAAGAACTGGGCCACTCATATAGCAGGAGGTGAGCAGTTGTCTTCCACGAAATTGGACCCTGGTGCCACAAAGTTTGGGGACCACTGACCTAAGAAGTCTAAGCTATCAGGCTGTTAGGCCCTTTTGGCAACAGGAAGATGCCTGGTCATTGCTAACATCAACATCTTACATTGTTTAAGTTGATTCAGTGCAACTATGTATGACCAGCTATTTTACTTATGCTTTGTCCACAAGCCTATTTCATGAAACACAGTCCACAAGCCTATTTCATGAAACACAGTGTAGCAGTAAGGTACGGCAAAGGACAAACAGGAACTAAGGCAGGAGAATTGGAAGGAGGTCAAAAATTGAGGGAAGCAATTGTAAATATGAGTATGATGAAATTATACTCTTTAGCCTAAGAGTGTGGCTAGGCATGTCTGTGCGGGAAAAAGATTCCATAGAAAAAGCAAGTCTTCCCACTTTGGCAAGATATTCCCGCTAAATTTTGAAATTCCATGTCACAAATTTAATCTTGTACTCTTTTAACTCTTAAGTAACTCTTGAAATTAAAACTAAGCCAGTTACTGAATCAGATACTGTCAACTTACTACTGGGTTTGGCTGTTTTTCATTTTTCCTTCAGCACTGAAGGTGAATCAAAGACGGTTGTTTTCCAAACTTATGCTTACCAAAGGGGAAATGTGTGGGGAGGGATAAATTAGGACTTCGGGGTTAACATACACACACTACTATATAAAACAGACCATCAGCAACAACCTACTGTATAGCACAGGGAACTCGACTCAATATTTTGTAATGACCTATATGGAAAAACAATCTGAAAAAAATGGATATATGTAGATGTATAACTGAATCACTTGGCTCTACACCTGAAGCTAACATAAAATTGTAAATAAACTATACTTCAGTGTGAAATAAAATAATCCACAGAGAATAAAGCAGTATTCATACTGGAAAAAATGGTCGTTTTCAACTAAAACAACTAAATATAATTAAACTACTTAAAAACTCTACGTAATGTCATTGAACTGTAGCACATTTCTTGCATGTAAACTTTACCTCAGCAACATTAATGACAAAAGTAAATATAATAAGCACAGATAAATAATTTTCTCAATACTTCATAAACATGGAGGGCTTCCCTGGTAGTTCAGTCAGTAAAGATTCTGCTTGCAGTGCAGGAGATCCGGGTTTGATCCCCAGGTTAGGAAGATCCTCTGGGGAAAGAAATGGCAACCCACTCCAGTATTCTTGCCTACATGTGTATATACAGAGTCTCTGAATTCTTATTTGAACACAACTTCTCAGCTGCTGTAAAGTTGGCACCTCTGAAGTTTCTCTCTCCAACGAGACTGGAATCCCGAGGTGTGGACCCATCCCAGCGTGTTTGACTCTGCTATCAAAGATGCTGCTCTGGAACCTTCACCCCCTGGGATGCTGCCATCGTTCTGAGTGGATGCTCAGAGCTCTCACCTGGCCTCCCTTGGAACAAAACATTATGTCTGTGAGAGGCCAGGGTGAGCTTAGGGATGTCCCCTGAGACTGAAGAACATCTCTTTCTGCTGTTTCACTTTTCCTGCAAGCAGGCCCACTCCATTCACAGGGAGCAGACTCCTGATTTGAGGTCCACCGCCTCCCTGTCTCAGCCTCACTCGTTCTGTTACAATTGCTGACATCAGAGATCACCACACATTTGCAGAGTTTATATTCCAACCAGAGGGCTCCAGGGGCCGTCTCTAGACTTTAAACCTCAGAATTAACTGTTGACAGACCATCAGTAAATTAAATTCCGGCTTCCAGCAGCTCGAATGAGCAAAAGATGTTTAATGACTTAATGAGACATTTTTAACAGTCAAAACCCTTCAATTATTTTTATTGCTATAATGTTCTTCTCACTCTAAAGAACTGTTTTCACTTTATGTGTGCCCTGTTTTGACATGAAATATTTCTGGAGGTGATAGTATTCAGTAACCTTATATTTTTGGCAACTCAAGGACAATGAGAAAATATGCCAAGAGATTACAATTTTTAAAAGCTCACTTTTTTCAATCATAGAATTTTTTCATTGCTGTATACCACTGAAGCAACAGATGGATAACTATAATAAAATGTAAATATTTTAATAGATAAATATGGTGCAATTTTAATAAAGGGTTTGAAGAATGACACTAAGTGTGTTCTGAAAAACTCTTGTATTTTACTCATTGCACACGATTATATCTCACCTATTCCAGATAACTTATCCAGAAACTTCAAGTGTATTGAATGTTGCTGAAAATCAACCATAATTTTAAAAGATCTAATGACAGGGATTATAGATCTACCTAGATTTACCAGAGGTCAAATAAGACTGTATTCTATCTGTTACAAATTTGTTAACAAGAAAAGGAACATAATGTGGAAAAAACTTTTAAGGGAAGTGTTTTCAGTAAAAGAAGGTGTAAAAAATGAAAAACTACTGAAATGAGTGAGCTAGGTATGATCAGGGGTTTCCCTGGAAGCTCAGCTGGTGAAGAATGCCCCTGCAATGCAGGAGACCCTGGTTCCATTGCTGGGTTGGGAAGATCCCCTGGAGGAGGGCATGGCAACCCACTCCAGTCTTCTTGCCTGGAGAATCCCATGGACAGAGGAGCCTGGTGGGCTACAGTCCATGCGGTTGCAAAGAGTCGGACACGACTGAGCGACTGAGCACAATGACAGGGAAAGCTGATGGCATGTGATCTGACACTGTGACCTCTCATATTTAACTGTGGGAGAGACATCACACTATCACGGGGATCGTGTCACTTCCTTCAAGGGTTATTCTGACCAGTATCTACTTGGGCTCCCAAGCCAGACATTGTAAGAACAACAAATGATGAAGTATAGACAGAAAGAAATGCTGGAGTAAACCCTCGGGTCCCAGTCTGGACTTGGACAATGGAGATGACAGAAAACTTAAAAGAATCACCTTCATGACCCAAGTTACCTGGGAGGTCTTGAATGACCCCAGGAAGGTTCTGTGCTCTGCAAAATAGTTCTTATTTATTTGACTGCATCAGGTCCTCATTATGGTGCATGGACTTTCTCTGCTTGCTGAGAGTGGGGGGCCACTCTTCACTGGGGTGCTCAGGCTTCTCACTGTGGTGGCTTCTCTTTGATGCAGAGCACCAGCTCCAAGGTGCTGGCTCAGCAGCTGTGCCACACGGGGTTAGCTGCCCTGCGGCGCATGGAACCTTCCTAGACCAGGGATCGAACCCACGCCCCCTACACTGGCAGGCAGATTCTTAACCACTGGACCACCAGGAAGTCCCTAAAAGACATTCTGGATGTTGTTTCTGAAGCCTTTTTCTCTTGCCCCGTTTTCTTTTTCATGCTGTGTGTTTATTTTGTTTGGGCCTGATGTATAAACAATCAGAATGGAGGAGGGACAAAGTCTATGCCAAGAAATGTAGCCCGAAGGGAAATGTTTTTAAAGCTCCACATAGAGGAGGAACAGAGCAATGTCTGGGCTCTGATAATAATGCCCTGGGGCTGCGTATGGGGCAGAGGCTGGTCTGTACGAGGCAGGGAAGAAAGTTTTTGGAAACTTTCACTGTCAGAGTGGACAGAGTTTACCAGGCAACACAGTTAAGTAGCACCCTGGGAAGGAACCTAAATGCTTGGTCACTGCAGCCTCTCACTCCATGGAGTGCAGAGTCTTAAAGTGGGTGAGAAGCTAGGGTCTCCTCTGTTGGGGACTCCAGGTGTCGGGGGCGGGGGGGTGGGGGTGGGGGATGTAGTCTCTGCTGGTACAAAACAGGAGCTCCTGAACCTGACAGAGCAGCGAGCGTGAGAGGTCACATGCGATGACCCTGGTCCAGAACAGGCTGGGGTGGAGGTTGGGAGAACAGTGGGCAGAGCAGACTTGCAGGAGATGAAATCAGAAACCTTTGTTTTGACATCCACTGTACAGGTCACTATAAACTCCCTAAGCCTCAGTTTCATTATCAGTAAAATAAAAGTGGTAAAAGCTGTCCTATAGGTAAGGTTTCCTCTGAGGACAGAAAGTGATGATTTACGTGGACATGTGTAAAAAAAGAGAATTGTTAAGAACAATTACAAACCTAAGCTCCAGGCAATGTAAATCTGTACATTTTAACATGATCACTCAGCTCCTCATGATTGTCACTTAACTGATGAGCAGCTACACAAACTGGAGACAGTTCAAAGGCAGCCAAGCCCTGTTAAGGTGAGCCAGGTGAGAGGAAAGGGGGATGTGTCTCACTGGAAGCTTGAGTCAAGGTTCGCCAGGAGCCCAGACTCCAGCAGTGGACTGGGTGTGTGGGGGTGTTTCCTCCTTTAATCACAGGTCTCTCATGATGGGATTTTGCTGAGTGCCCACAGGTCTGGAGGAAAAGGCTTGCCTTCCCAGCTCAGGCCCTTCAGAGTGAGGGCTGGTCTCAGCTCTTACCATCTGCGTGACCGCTAATTGCTCTTAAGATTCCCGCTTACAGAGCTGTGATAAAGACGCCCTGCAGACCTGATTGTAGAATGGAAAGCAAATCAAATCAAATGTGGAGAAGCAAGCCTTTTCCATCTGCTGCATCAGGTCCAGGTGGACGCTGTGAGGTCTGCAGTCAGGTGTGGTTGGGGACAGCAGTCCCGGGGGTGGGGGAGTTCACACTTGGTGGGGACGCATTTAGACATGGGGCAACCATCAGCTCCTTCTGTCAGGACAGAACCCGGGGTGCGGCTGCTCCCTTCCCCTCCATTCTCTGTGGCAAGTGTGAGAAATCAGCCGAGGTATCTTCCCCCCCAAAGTCCTTTTACCCTCTCCACCTTGCTATTCCATCAATTAAAGAATCACCGGAGCTCGGAAGCACTTCCCACTCCATCTCCTTTCTTACAGCAAAGTCAGAGGTACCAGGGGTCATTCACTCTCCATGGGAATCAGTTCAAACAGCTTATCTTCCTGATTCCTTAGAGAGACAATTTAATAAAAACAGTAAGGTGGGAGGGGTGTGTGGGCAGTACTTTGGGGGCAGGGGCATTGAGGGGGCAAGGGATGACGGAGGGACTCTCACAACCAAGAGTGGTGGGGGCTCCTTAAGGAAGGGAGGTGAGTGGGTGGGAGACACCAAGAGGATTGGGGGCTGGGGTCAAAAGGAAAAGAATCCAGGTCCTGGCTTGTAAACCGGAAATAATCAGAGAATCAGAGATAGCAGAGCTAGAAGTTTGGACGATGATGTCCTCTGAGAGCCTCAACATTGGATCAGTAGCAGTTCCAGGTAAGCACAACTGCCCACTTCTCGCCTTCATGCTGGGGTTTCCAGAACACACAGGACCCGTGTGTTCTCTGCGAGGTCTAATACGCACATGGGTCACTCCGCGCGCACTATGCTCTACAGAAGCAAGTAACGAGATTAGCAAAGCTTCACCACCACTCCACGTTTTTTTACTCAAGCTCTTTGGTACACAATTAGTAAGTAGTATTTTTAGAAGCTTGTGATTTGCAGTAAGTAATTGTAGCCTAGAACTCTTTCTTCTATTGCCACTCGCTAAGCACCCACTTAAAGTATCAGATCACGAAACTCACATAAATTGAAATTTATGTTTCCTTTTGGGTTATCTGGGAAAAATCCAACAAAGACAATGAGGGAAACATAATGCTAATTCCTACTCTTGGTTTCATAATACTACATTGATTATTTTCAGGCTTAATTTGGAGCACAACAATTAAAAGAGGTATTTCCTCTTATATTGGAGTTAATGTGGATTTTTTGCGGGGTGTGGTTTACAACCAATGGATTTATACTATCAAACGTCAGGCAGAGGAAGGAAAAACTAACTTGTGGAGGCATTTTCGTAAGAAAACAAACTCTCCCATTCTCTTTTGCCTGAATAATGGAAAACAGGGTTTTTCTTTCTAAAGGTATATTCTTTTCATAAGCAAAGGCAAGAGTGGCATTGTCCTCCAGCTGCAAATTAGCACGGATTGCATTCTTGCACCTAATCTTCAGATTTTTAGTATGAAAGATATGTATGACCCAAACATACATCAACTAACTAATAGATCAATAAAATATCTATTGATAGAGTGGAATATTATTTGGCAACAAAAAGGAATCACGTAAACACTAATCATGCTGCACCACAGGTGGACCTTGAGAACAGTATGTCAAGCAAAAGAAACCAGACCCAAAAGGCCACTTATTACATAATTCCATTTATCTTATTAATAAATGGCCATTGCAGGTAGATCCATACAGATAGAAAGTAGATTAGGCGTGGCCTAGGGCAGCGGGCGGTGGTGGGAGGGAAGGGCAGTGACTGTGAATGTGTATGAGGTTTCCTTTTGGAATGACAGGAATGTTATGGATTTACATAGTGATGATGGTTGTACAACTCTGTGCATATCCTAAAAACCACTGAATTTTATACTTTAAAGGGATGAACCGTGTGGGTATGTGAATTGTATCTCAATACCCTACGTGGAACATTCTTGCCTGTCATCGTCATGATATTCCAAAGCAAATATTCACTGCAAGCTTACCTTGTGGGGTTCAGTGAATTCTTGAGTGAGACTGCATTAGAAAAACAAGTTTAGAAATCCTTGTATGTAAATCTCAAGTTGGTTTCCATAGCTTTATCAACAAAATTTCCTGCCAGTTTTGAAAAAAATTGCCTTGGGTGATTCTCTCCTTTTATTGGCTTTTCTCATAGGATAAAAGAAGGGCTTTGCATTTCTTTTATGTTTTTGTTTTTGGAATGAAGTGGAATAAAGATGGAATTAAGTATTATGTTGTGTCACTTCCTGAAAGCAGTCGAAGATCAAATATGGAACATACCCAAAATGGGAGAAAAATAATTACTTAATAGCATACATCAATAATAAAAAGACCTTGTAAATTAAATGTTGTTCCAAAGACATCCTAACACTTACTGGAGCATCACACACACATGCTAAGAAAATGCCAAGTTTTATTTTAGTCTTCTAGCAAATCAATGCAATGAAATTTTCCAGATACATAATAAGAAAAATGTAATTTTTTATTAAAAATATACACACACATTATAAGCAGTGTCACTTTTTTCTTTATTTTCTTTTTATTGAAGTGTAGTTGGTTTACAATGCTGTATTAATTCCTTCTGTATAGCAAAGTGACTCAGTTATACATATATTACTATATACATTGTTTATTTCTATACTTTTCCATTATGGTGTATCCCAGTATACTGAATACAGTTCCCCGCGCTGTACAGCAGGACTTCTTTGTTCACCCATTCTATATATAATAGTTTGCATCTGCTATTCCCACCCTCCCACTCCTTCCCTCCCACACTTTTTTATTTCTTAATGTAATACATTTGGGGGTGCGATTAAAACAAGGTTTTATGTATAATGTGCAGCAACGTGGCTTTAGGATCACAGCCCTGGGGTCAGGCTGATTTGAATCCTGATGCCCCCACTAATGCCCTTGAGGAAGTATCTTAATTTCTCTGGTTCTCAATTTCTCCATCCGTGAAATGAGGATGAGGACACAGGGCTGAGAAAACTCAATATGATGATACATTTAAAGCGCTTAACATGGTGCTCGTTTGGGGTTGAGTTAACGGTGTTATCATCATCGTCATCTTTTCCTTGGCATTGCTTAATGCCCTTTTATAGGGTCATTTCTTACTCCAGTGACTTTTCTGATAGAATCCCCAGATTTCAGCCAGAGAAGCAATGACACAGACCAATTTAATCCCACAGGGAGACACTTTCTTCTATTTTTCTCAAAAATTCAAATTGTAATTCCGAGAAACCACTGATCCTTTTTGCTAATAGGCCTCAAACCACAATTTCATCAAGTCTTTTTTTTCCATAAACAAAGCCAAACATAATATCTGGTTCATCTGATTACACAGAGAGGAGCGGCCGTCTGAGTACCGCCTTATCACAGCCGATAATGGCAGTCATTACTAACCACCCGGAAAAACATCACCTAAAGAAGACATGTGGTCCCCATCAACGGAACGAAAAATGAAAAGGACCGGCAAGGCTACCCCTCCCACTTCCTGTGTTCACGTCTGATGAACAGTTCAGTAGCGTTACAGCAAGTCAACACGTCGCTCCGAGGTACTCACTGTGTTTTGCACATGGTGGGTGTCCAGAATAAATGTGGTCTTAACTTGAATTCCCTAGTTATTGTGCCAGGCATCATAGATACAAACTAAGGTTAAAACCTGGTCCCTTCCCTAAACCTTACTCTGAGATGCACCATCTTCAGAGCAAAGCCATTGGAAAGCGCTTCAAAGACAAGACAAGGCTTAGTCCAGGGAAAACAACTTCAGTAAAATGTTCCTGCCAGATACATTTATTCTCTGTGACATCACAAACGGATCACATTCCAAGATAAATTTAAGTAGTTTAGAAAAGTTTGTGGTGTGCCAAACAGCTAGTAATCTTCACTACAAGATGCCTCCCTGTCAAAAAAATTATTTTCTGCTATCCTAACATCCCCATTCCTGAGGCCCTCCATTTCTCTGGGAACCATCCCACCTGCTCCATCCCTGGAGCTCCTCTCTTCAGGTGGTCTTAAACCTAAGGCTGGTGCTGATGTTTCTGGAGGGCAGAGCCTGGAAGGGCTGGCGTGCAAGCCTGCTGCTGATGGGCCCAAAGTAAGTAACCCCCTGGCCTGTCACATGTCACAGCTGGGGGGTGGGGCCGTGGAGACTTCGGAGCCTAATGTGATGTGTGCATCTGACCCCATGAACCAGGTTTTGGCTGAGCAGTTGTTAGGAGACAAAAGGAACTGAGGCTACAATAGTGAATAAATTTGATTTAGAAGCTGAAGGAGATAACCTTTAAACATTTCAGAGCTTGTTGTGGAAGCGCGCACACACAAACATGTCCACACATAGACACAGACACAAATCAAACCAAAAACAAAGCTGAAAAGAGAAAACACTAACCAAAAAGCAGCTGTACCCAAGACCTAACTACTTTCTGGTATCCAAAAAATTGCTTTGGACTTAGGTCAACAAGGTCTCCTAACATGCAGTTCTGTGTATTTTATACCAGGCTTTGAATGAAAACAAAGTGAAAGCTTTAGACACATCAATTTCATCTCCAAATAAAAAAGAGGATTCAAAAATCAGAATTTGAAGAGGAATCAGGATAAAGTCAGTGTAACAAAGATTCTACCAAGATTTTAATGAAAATGTCAAATTTATGGGAAGCAACAAAAACTGAATACTAAGGAAAAGATGAGGGATAGAATTTAAACAAGTCATGCTGGCTCATTAATGACAAAACTGCAGTATAAGAAAAGAGTAGAAGTTATTTCTAATTATTAGAGTCTTATTTTCTATCATGTCCAAGCAGAAATCCTTATATTCTGTTTTAATCTAAAATCTTACTCCAGAAATTCAGTTTGCAAACTACAGATATGGCTACCCTAGAGAGTATATGTGTACTTAAGTTGCTCAGTTGTGTCCGGCTCTACGATCCTCTGTCCATGGGATTTCTTAGGCAAGAATATTGGAGTGGATTCCCTTCCTCAAGGGATCTTCCCAATCCAGGGATCCAACCTGGGTCTCCTGCATTGCAGGTGGATTCTTTACTATCTGAGCCACCAGGGAAACCCATATTATACTATATACTATAACATATATATATTGTTTATGTAGTATATATGTATATAGTACTATTTAATATACTAGAGAGAGTATTAGAAGGCAGAGAAATCACTTTGCTGACAAAGGCCTGTATAGTCAAAGCTATGTTTTTTGTTTTTTGTTTTTTTCCAGTAGTGCTGTATGGATGTGAGAGTTGGGCCATAAAGAAGGCTAGGTGCTGAAGAGCTGATGCTTTTGAACTGTGGTGTTGGAGAAGAATTTTGAGAGTCCCTTGGACAGCAAGGAGATCAAACCAGTCAATCCTAAAGGAAATCAACACTGAGAGTTCACTGGAAGGACTAACGCTGAAGCTGAAGCTCCAATACTTTGGCCACCTGGTGCAAAGTGCTGACTCACTGGAAAAGACTGGTTTGGGGAAAGACTGAAGACAGGAGAAGGGGGTAACAGGGGATAAGACAGTTGGATGGCATCACCCACTAACTGGACATGAGTTTGAGCAAACTCCAGGAGACAGTGAAGGACGGGGTGCTGCAGTCCATGGGTCACAGAGAGTCAGCCGGGGCGTAGCGACTGGACAACAGTGGCCACCCACCTGCTTCTTGGACGTGTCAGAAAACAGAACGGTTCCTCCTACGTCATGTATGACTCCACTCTGACTCAGTGTAACTGAGTTTATGATAGAGTGAAATGTTTTATAATGGGGCCTTTATTCCATTACTTCATGAGAGAGAAATAAACAGTATTTCAACAATCCAAGAACAAAGAGCGACACTTTTCCATGTTTTAGATGTAGTGCATCCTCACACTCATCTCGTATTTCTAGTTCATATGCTTGGAGGTGTCTCTGTGCTCAGGAGAAGAGCAGGGAGTAACTAAACCTTTCCCTGAAGTCTAAATGGGATGGACTAACTTAAGGCAGGTCGCTCAGCTCCCATCAGTAACCCCCAAAGTCAGAAGATCTCTGTACGAGGTAGTAAAATCACATCTATCAGAGCAGCTGCAGAGACAAGAGGCTCTGAATTTATGTAAACCATTACACAAGGAGCAATGCAGTTTCAAAATCAATAAGAAGTTCAGAACTGGGTATATTTTTAAAACAAAGGAAAGATTATCTGAGTAAACTAAGTTAGACTGTCCAGCGATTCACTCCCTCAATTCCAAAGTGGATCAATTCTTCAAAGCCACGGATCTCGTCCCATAAAATCACGACCCTAAAAATTGACAGTATGAGGCAACAGGAATATAAAACCCTAAGGCTTAGTTTAGAAGAATCTACGGTGAAACACAGGAGATACATTCCACAAAGGCAGAGTGTCACAGGGGGTCATTCTGGAAACGTGCGACACAGACCTTCAGAAACTGCCAGGAAAGTCCACAGTCATTACCGCACTGGCAAGTCTCACCACTGTCCAGCTGCTCAAGCTGAACCGCTGACGGTCAGCGTCAGATGGCTGTTGTCTGTCTGTGTGGAAGACAAGGCTGGAGGACCAAGTGCAGGACTTGAGGGCCTAACTAAGCACTGAATCGCGGCCCACAGACAAGACTGACTTTCCACAGTAGAGTAGGAGGCACAGAGTTTTAATCTAAATATTACTCCAACTCCAGGGTAAACTCACAGAACTTAGATCTCTCCCATTCTCCCTGAAAATACAGCTTGTAAGTGCAGCAGAAGACAATTCAATCACTCGTTGTAACGTCCTTGGATAGGAAGTATAACTAACTGGAAATTTAACAGATAAGTTCTAGCTAAGCTTTATGTGTCCTTAATAGTCTTTGGGATATTTACTGCTAAGAATCAAGGGGTTCTCAGGCACCAATATATAATGACTTCTGGGAAATATAAACAGATAAAAAGGTTGGTTTGGTTTGGGTTGGGTTTTTGTCCCAGAGAGATCTGAGCAAAGCAAAATATTACTACTGCATTTTTTTTTAAAGAAACTTAGTACCTTCTATAGCAAAAGATATAAAGTACAACATAGAAAAGAACTTTCTTCAAAATAGTCTCTATGTGACATCACTTTAAGTAAAACTTGAGGCAGCACCTGTACAGTTATGGTCACACACATATTTACTCACTGATCAATAAAACATAGAGTGATGCTGCAAAGCAGAGAACTAGAAACAGTTGACAGCAAAGGCTTACTTAGATTGTCAAAGGACAGTCAGCCACACCTACTCCTTAACTTTTTAAGGACCTCTGTTTAGCATCTCTTGAATCTATCCTCTAACCCAACCGATTAAAAAATTCATCTCTAATTATTATCAAGGCCTTGGGAAGGTAGAAAATAATCTCTCCTAAAAAGCAAAAGAGAATACTGGAAATGACAGATAGATGGTAGACAGATACAAAAATATAAATCGATAAAGATAAGGATGTTAAATAGATAGATCTCTGTAAATAAGTAGAGATAGATGTGAATAGTTACATGAATGTTATGCTGTGCTAGGTTGCTCAGTTGTGTCTGACTCTCTGCAACTCCATGGACTGTAGCCCGCCAGGCTCCTCTGTCCATGGGGATTCTCCAGGCAAGAATACTGGAGTTGGCTGCCAGGCCGTTCTCCAGGGGATCTTCCCAACCCAGGGATCGAACACAGATCGATCTCTGGCATTGCAGGAGGATTCTTTACCAGCTGAGCTACATGGGCAGCCCAGTTACATAAACAGACAGATATGTAAATACAGCTAGCTAGATACATAGATTTTCCTTTCCTCGTTTCTAAAAAGAATCTGAGGGACACTTACTATTTATTGCATCATTTCAATGTTCAAATCTTCAAAGATAGGTTATAAGAATGCGGCTTCTGTGGTGGCTCAGAAGGTGAAGAATCTGCCTGCAATGTAGGTGACCTGGTTCAATCCCTGGGTCAGGAGGATTCCCCTGGAGAAGGGAATGTTTCCCCACTCAAGTAGTTTTGCCTGGAGAATCCCATGGACAGAGAAGCCTGTTGGGCTACAGTCCACAGGGTCAGAAAGAGTCAGACAAGACGGAGCGACTAATGCTTTCACTTTTCATTGGAATACAATTAATTTGTCAATCCCTGTCATGTAAACATACTGTAGGAAGACTGTTTGAAGTTCTAGAAACAAAAAGCTGAGTCATGTTAAGCTCTTCCTAGAGTTGAAGTGGAGAACTGGCTTAGGACCATCTGGCTGGCTTTCATACAGATGAAAATGCTTTGTCCCAGCTTCTGCTGTCCAGAAAATAACATCCAGTGACTACCCTGGCAGCCCTTTCAAATTACTGCTCCCCCAAAGGAAAGGAATCAGAAAGCTGAACACATAGAGGACATAGTTATCCAGCTCACCCACTTTCAAAGCTAGGAGACAAAGGCTGGCAATGCTGATTCCCACAGTCTAAAGGGATAGCAGCGTGTGTCCTATGACAGTCTCCCTCCTCCCCTCCCCTCTGCTCTTCCAGGCTGGACCCTCACCCCTCCCCTCCCCACCCCTTTCCCCACTTCCTACTGCATCCCCTTTCCTCGTCTTCTCCCCCAGCCTAACCACTAAGCAGGCTTTACCACTTACTGTAATCACTGAGCACATTCTTTCCAGTATTTTAAAAGAAAAATGGAACGCTTGACTTTTCCAGGAGAGGAATGCACTTGCTGGGTTGTGTAATTCCGTGTGTGACTTTCCAGGTTGGTTTGCTTTTCTGTAGGTCACCAGTCTTCACCAGGACAATCAGAAGGCGCCTAGTGGCAGAGATTCAGAGAGAGGCACAGAACCCCAAGCCCAGAGGGAGCCCCGGGTCTGGGGAGCCAGGTCCCTGACTCCAGGGCGAGGTCGAGGGTCCCCGGCCAGGGAAGCAGCTGCCACAGGTGGGGTCCGCAGCCTCCCAGAGGGAAGTCAGCTCTACCCTGCAGCGACCCTCACTGTGGCAAGGCTGTCTCCTTGTATCCGCCTCACTAGCTCATGCCCGACTCCCCCATTCTGCTCACCATTACCCATGTCCTGGAGGAGTCTTCGGGGTGGCTTGGAGACAAGGCCAGGATTATCCACTTGCTTCTCCTTCCTGCACAGTATCTACAAGTAACTGCACCTTTTCACAAGTGCTTTTCCTCACTTCTATGATTTTTTTAACGGTAATACTGATAACAGTTCCTAAGACTTTCACCATCAGCCTTCATTATGAGACATAAAAGTGATAAATATTAGAGAATAACCACCCTTACAGAAGTGAAATAGCGAGGGGAATAAATGCAGTGCTTACAAAGTCCTTTTTTGGCCAAACTCTTCCAGCTCTGACAAATGACTACTGTGTTTCTCAGATGAGGAAACTGAAGCCCCAGGCGGTCATCAGATGGTTGGCTGGGCAGCCGTGAAGTGCCAAAGACTGACCTAGGATGCAGGGCTTCCAACACAAACCTCTTATGCCTTTTATTTCTAAAAATGCTAGGCTGCTTATTCCTGACAAAACCTGTGATACACTCATAGGAAATCTTTTGTCTATCTTCTGTTAAAAAACATTACTATATATGTGTATATACATATGCTAACACTTTTTAGAATGTATATGCCTCTGTATATCTCTATCTGTATATTTATATATCACCACAAAGAAATATTTCCTGCTAAGGATCTGCGTGCTCCTATGCTCTGCCATCACGAACTGGATTGTAAAGAAGCTGGTTGTCATGGTTACTTTGATAATCCTAATACACTCTGCTATGTATTAAGGGGGAAATACTATATATTGTATAAAATTGATGCTATTTCTTGAGTAAATAATATTAAAAAATTTAAACCCAAGAGGCAGCCAATTTTAAAGTGATGAATAAACATGTGTTCACTGTCATTATCTTTTCTCTCAAGAAAATAAAACTCAGGAACACAAAGGTATGTGGTTTGGCCCTAAGGTTCAAGACCAACTGACTAATCCCAGTTACTGGGACTTTATCTAAATGCTGCTAACGAAACTATGAGAAACCCTTCTGGCTGTTCTGACAATAAACAAATCTTAAGTCTCAACCCAGCTCTGCAAGCCCTCACTGTGGATTCTGCTTGAATCTTAACAGCATCCCTCCTCCTCTCGGAAACTGACTCACTCAGCTTTCTCAGCATTAATATGGTCCACTCGTAGGGACTGAAAGCTGTGCCCCCCTAAAACTCATCTGTTGAAGCTCCAGTCCCAAATGAGACTATTTGCAGACAGGGTCTTTACAGAGGGAAATAAAAGATAAGACAGATTTCAGAGCCCAGAATTAGGTGCTAGTGTAACAAATACCAAAATATATGGAAGCAGCTTTGCATCTGGGTGATGGGTAGCAGCTAGAATAATTTTTGGGTGCAAGCCAGAGAAGTTCAGCATGGCCATCAGTGGGTCACTGGTACAACTGCAGGTATTAATGGCAATTCTGATGGGAGCTCAGGAAGATAAGAGGAGAGTTAGAAGGAAAGCTTTCTTCTTAAAGTGAAAGCATTAGTCTCTCAGTCATGTCTAGCTCTTTGCGATCCCATGGACTGTAGGATCCCAGGCTCCTCTGTCCATGGGATTCTCCAGGCAAGAATACTGGAGTGGGTTGTCATTCCCATCTTCAGGGGATCTTCCTGACCCAGGGATTGAACCTGGGTCACCTGCATTATAGGCAGATTTACCATCTGATCCACGAGGGAAGCCCTTTCATCTTCTTAGGGGATACATAAATCATCAATAACAGAATGTTGGCAGAAATATGGAAGTTAAAGGCCACTTTGTTGGGGGCTCAGACAGAAATGAGATACAGGTTATTGGAAACTGGGGAAACAGTTCTTGTTATAAAGTGGCAAAGAACATGGTAAGCTATGGTCTAGTGTTTTGTGAAAAGGTAGAAATTGTGATTGATGAGGCTGGATATTCAGCAGAAGAAATTTCTAAGAGAAGTACTGAAGGTGTGGCTTGGATCCTTCTGACTGCTGATAACAAAATGTGAGAGGAGAGAGTAACCAAAGAAAGAACTGTTAGGCAAAAAGGAAGATTTGGAAGTTGGGAAAATTCACAGCCTCTCCAAGGAAACACTTGAGATGTGGCCGCTTTAGTGTATCTATCAGAGAGGTAGGTTTCCAGCTGGCGAGGAATTTGCCTCAGGATGAACCATGCTTTGTGACTCTTACCCATGTCTGACTCAGGTGATTCACAGATGGGATTTCAGACTTTAGAGCTGGTTCTGGTCCAGATGAAGACTTTTGAGACTGTTGGGATGGAATGAAAGTATTTCGTATGAGAGAAAGACATGAACTTGGGATATCTAGGGGTAGAATGTTATAGATTGAATGTCTGTGTCCCTCAAAGTCATACATTGAAGCCCCAGCTCTCAACGTGATCATATCTGAGTGCTCGGCCTCTGCAGAGGTAATAAAGTTACTTTTAATTAGGTAGTAGTCACAGGATACAGACCTGACCTGACAGGATTAACGGCTTTATTGCAGTGCTATTCACAATAGCCAATCCATGGGAGCAACCTAAATGCACATCGACGGGAAAAGGGATAAAGAAGATGTGGTATATACACGCAGTGGAATCCTACTCAGACATAAAAAGACTAAAATGATGTCATCTGCAGCAACATGGATGAAACTAGAGATTGTCATACTGTGTACCAGTAAGCCTGACAAAGAGGCCAGGACTCTGATTGATCAGGAGCTTCTAGTCCCCAGAACTGTGAGAAAATTCATTTGGATGATTTCATCCATCCAGCCCATGGGATTTCCAAGCTGATGGAGACAGTCATGAACCTCAAAGTAATGCAAGGCACATTCCCTGCTTCCACAAATGGGATTTTAATATGTCCCATTACCAACCTTCTGGAAAACATGACACAGATATCTTATTACTGGTGATGTTAGTATTCATCATTTGGTTAAAGTGGTATCTTCTGGGTTTCTCTACTATAAAGTGACTATGTTTTCCCTCACAATTGATAATTACCTTGGCAGCAGGGGCGGGGATGGGGGGGGGTACTTTGAGACTATGCAAAAATCCTGCTTTTTCTCCAACTTTCATCTAATCCATTTAGCACCCATCATCAGACCTTGCTAGAAACAACTGTTTTTGTAGTGAGTACCTAGTAGTGGGGTTTCCCTGGTGGTTCAGTTGGTAAAAAAATCCACCTGCAATCCAGGAGATAGAGGTTTGATCCTTGGGTTGGGAACATCCTCTGGAGAATGGAATGGTAACCCACTTGAGTATTCTTGCCTAGAGAATTCCACACAGAGGAGGCCATGGGGTTGCAAAGAGCTGGTCAGGACTGAGCGACTAACACTCACTCACTCACCTAGTGGTGATTTAAAATCTTCCTTCTTTTGGTCTGTCGGTTTTCAAGACAAACTGATAACTGTATTCCTCTGCAGAGGCACAAAAGACCTGAGTTTTCTGCATATGGAGGTGAGAGGTGAAATCAGAAAATGTCTAGGAGGTCAACACAAGTCCAACAGGTGCTTTTGGGCATCCATGTCCAGAGCAGAGACAGACAGGTAGAAGTAGCTTCCGTGGCTGCCTTAATTTGATCGATCAAGTCCATCACACCCCTTCTCACTTCATTTCATGGTGTGATCCCATTTTGGGGCTAAGTAGCCTGAAGCTTTGTTGTAAATGCAACTGAAAATGGTGGTGGGGAATGGGAGAAAAAACATCAGACATCTTTCTCACCAGAAGCTGTTTCTTCTTTAAAGAAAAAAAACAAAAAAGTATTTCATTAGTTTCTTAATGAATATTTGCTAATGTTACAGTAACTCATATATTTTTAAAGTTGAAATAGTTTATTTGGGGATTGATCTCAGTCAACATTTTAGGAATATTCATCTCACTGTATCAATGAATAATGTAATACAATATTGTGGAAGATGAAAACAGTAACCTAAAAATTATACATTTCATTCGTTGTTATATTACAACTTTACCTGATACTTTTCTTAATGGATTTTCTGCCACTTTATTGTTAATTTTACAATAATGTATTTTAACAGTTTTAAGCATAAATGTTCATAATAAAACAATTATAAGGAAGTTATTGTAGTTAATTATTAAAATGTGTCTCACATTTTCACATTAACAATAAAATTATATTTCAAATCACTTTTTAGTATATTTGAAAATATTTAGAATCTTTTCATATACACATGCATAATTTTAGTACTTTACTATGTGAAAAAAGATAAATAATTTTAAAGGCATAAATAAGATTTAAACTTATGTATCTGAATTGATTCAAAATAGTAAATCACTTATCAGCCTATTAATGTTTGCAAAAAACATTAAATTTTCCTTCATTTTTAAATGATTCTACTTTATGACACTGACACTTATGATTTGATAATATCAAGAAGTGAGAATAAGGCTTGGCTTCCCCACAAATAAATAAGTAAGTTTATTTCCCTTGTTATATTCTTTTTATAAACTTCTCAAATGAACAAATATAAGTTTAGAGTTGGAATTCCACTAAGGGCCTTTATATCATGACATAGGCCTCTTTTGTTTTTATTATTATTAGCTTGTGAAAAATGAATGAAATTTAATTTTACATTTTTAAGTGTAGAAATAACCTTGCCAAATCCTTGAAGGTTCCCATGCATATGAGGAGCAATCATACCAGAAGCTGTAAAATTGTTCTTATTGTATTCCTATGCCTGAATTCATTTACGAAATTCCTAGTTTGGAATTGTTTCCTTTAATTTTGATTATGGAAACAAAGATGAGTCAGCAGAGCCAACAGTAATGAGGAACGTGGGTGATGGGTTAGGGGTTTCATTTATGATGAGAAGTCAAATGATAACTGAAATCCTTTGGTGATTCACTGAGTGACTAAGGCAATTCTGCTTTAGGTTGAGAACAGCTCCCGTGATATAACCCCCCAATGGTGTGGCCCCAGGCTGTGTCACCACAGCAAGCGGGATGTGGGTACATAACCACTGGCATGGAACGTACCCCCTCACAAAGCGCTCTTGACACTTTGCACCAATGAGGGCAAACAAGGGGAAACCTGGAAAGGCGGGCTTTCCATGAAAAATACAGTGACATGGAAAAAATATATATATACACACACGTACACACGGTGACACAGAAAGGAAGGAAGTCGACGGACTGCTTTGGGCAGTTACCCTGCTTCTAAGGACCTCAGAGAAGCCCTGATTCTGAAAATGGATTCCTACATAATGGCCGATCTACAATGTGAATAATCCACACTGAGCTAATTACAGGCTTATGGAAATTCTACTGATTCTCTTTCCAGAAATACATGGCAATTCTTGAGGGGATCTAAACAATGACAACAGAGCTTGAGACTGGTAATTTGTAAACATCACACTACAAAAATGAATTTTGTCCCCAAATTACAATCTTACAATAAAATATTTTAATGGTTGCAATAGGTAATATATGAATACTATCTAATATATCTGCAATAGGTAATATATGCAATAGATAATACATGCAATAGGTGAAAAGGGGAATATTTTTCATTTATAGGCAAGACTTCACTGTATATTTTAAAAGACTCTTATTCTCAAAAACAAAGTGCTTTTACCCTAAAATATAGCTGCATGTAGTAAAGGACAGTCCATCAACCTATCTAATAAAATTTCTATGTAGATAACCACTTCATGTTTTTAGCATTCTAGAGAGATTTGTGAGATTATTGACAAACAGAATGAACAGAAATAGTGACAATAACAGTTGTATATTGTCACCCTGCTTATTTAACTTATGTGCAGAATACATCATGAGAAATGCTGCCTGGATGAAGCACAAGCTGGAATCAAGGTTGCTGGGAGAAATATCAATAACCTCAGATATGCAGATGACATCACACTTAGGGCAGAAAGTGAAGAGGAACTAAAGAGCCTCTTGATGAAAGTGAAAGAGGAGAGTGAAAAAGTAGGCTAAAAACTCAACATTCAAAAAACTAAGATCATGGCATCTGGTCCCATCACTTCATGGCAAATAAGTGGGGAAACAACAGAAACAGTGAGTGACTTTAGTTTTGGGGGCTCCAAAATCACTATAGATGGTGACTGCAGCCATGAAATTAAACGACACGCATTCCTTGGAAGAGAAGCTACATCCAACCTGGAGAGCATATTAAAGATTAGAGACACTGCCAACAAAGATGCATCTAGCCAAAGCTATGGTTTTTCCAGTAGTCATATATGGATGTGAGAGTAGGACTATAAAGCAAGCTGAGTGCCAAAGAACTGATGCTTTGGAACTGTGGTGTTGGAGAAGACTTTTGAGAGTCCCTTGGACTGCAAGGAGATCCAACCAGTCCATCCTAAAGGAAATTAGTCCTGAGTGTTCATTAAAAGGACTGATGCTGAAGCTGAAACTCTAATACTTTGGTCACCTAATGCAAAGAACTGACTCATTTGAAAAGACCCTGATGCTGGGAAAGACTGAAGATGGGAAGAGAAGGGGATGACAGAGAATGAGATGATTGGATGGCATCAATGACTGGATGGACATGAGTTTGAGCAAGCTCCAGGGGTTGGTGATGGACAGGGAGGCCTGGCATGCTACAGTCCATGGGGGTCGCAAAGAGTTGGACATAACTGAGTGACTGAACTGAACTGAACTGACAGATAAGATAACATTGTTCCACAGATCACAGAGCTTATTTCTTAGTGTTTCTTCACACTGGACTACGGTTATATTAAAGAACTACGTAGACTTTATCACAGGACCATAAGGTAGATCCAAAGACAGATCTTTCTTTGAGAAAAAAGTATGTGAAATTATAAATATACAACTGAGAAATTAAATTCAGAACCTCACAAGGGACTGGTGAGTAAGGGACTCTGAAAATTAAGGTTCATTAGCTTTGTGATAAATTTGCCTCTCTCTCTCTCTTATATACATATGTCTTTGGAAAATGTACACATATTTGTCATTTTTTTCCCACATCAGAAGTGTTCTTCCATGAACCCTAGAGCACCAACCCTAGATATCAACCCTAGAGGTGGTGTCAAACCAACATATATTTGGTTCTTTTGTGTCAGCTCTATATAAGCCAACACGAGGACAAGTGTAACATTATTTGCCACTTCCTTTGCCTTGCTGGACCAGTCCCCCACCTGCCTGCTTCCCCGAAGTCAGGGGCAGTGACAACGTACAAGGCTTTGTTCTCACCCCACTTTGGGGTGTGATGATGTAAAGTTGACCTCCAATGAGGTTGCTCTTAGACCTTGTGAAACCAGAGAAGTTCCAAAGAGTGAATTCTAGAGAAACTACACCACTTCTGTTGGTACTGGGGGGCCCTCCAAGGACCTGTGAGTGGGAGGAGGAGGAGATTCAGGGCCGTTTTGCAGGGAGGATGATGGGACAGTGGGGCTTGAACTAAAGTCAGCCAAGTGCATGGTCCTAGAGGGGCCAGAGGCTCGCCACCCTAAAACTGTGGGGGTCAAAACCCCTCCTTGCTTACGGCAGCCACTACAGATGAGGGGACAGTCCTGGAGGATGGACTGGACACCCTGGAATGGGAAACAGGAGGACAGGGGCAGAGGGTGGGGAGAGGGTTCAGATGAGCCTCAGCAGAAGAAGGAATATTTTGAAACCCCTGACCTGAAAGGATGGCCCTCCAGAAGCGCATCACGCTAAACACCAAGTATGGTTATAATTGCTGTGGTCAGTAAGCATAGTCAAGACCTTCACATCTTTTGACAAAACTGAATGAAATGAACCATTAAACCTCCTTGAAAACATGGCCGTTTTCATGATCAGACAACTCAACTGTACCCCCATGAGTTCCCAGAAGGAAGATCTTTAAAATAGTTCATCTTGACAGATTTTTAAAAGAGCAACATGAAAACTCACCAGTATTACCCTCTATGCTTCTATAAGTTGGGAGAAACTTTAGCATTGATTCTAGATCATCACATTTATAAATGGTAGCTGTCAAAGCAGCCTTGTTTATTTTTCTTATACCAATCTTTAGGATGGTTTAAACAAAACAAAACAGTAACAATAAAAAGGTAATCTCCTAAAAGGATGAAGAGTGAGCCAAAACATTGTATTTGCTAAATGACACCATGAACCCTTGCTAGGGTAAGAGAAAAATATCCTGTTAGGTACATAAAACCCTCTTTTCCCAGGAGGTAACCTGAGGTTTTGATCACTCACTTGTTTCAGTGTGATTATTTGTGAACATTATTTAATTTTTAATTTCTTTTTTGTCTCTCATGGGCTTTGTGTAATGTTATCTACCTGGTAGCTGCTCCACACCTGCCTTTCAATAAATAAAAACATTCCAGACAAAAGTTATTTATGTCACCGCATCACCACCATCCTTCTTGAATGGCTAAAAAGAACAAAATAGAAGTTAAATACAGATACATTTCTACACAGGGAAAGGACAAGCTTTCATAGACTTCTCCTCTCATTCCTAGAATATAAGTGTTCATTTTTCATGGGGAACACTTTTAATCATTAAAATAGACTAAGCAGTAATTGTGAGTAAAGCAAATGAGTTGATTGGTTATAACTCTTCTCAAATGCACACAAGGCTCAAGACACAAATCTGATAGAGAGAGAAATAATGATAAATACTGCTTTCCAAATAGGAGAGAAATAGGAAGAAAGATATTAATGTGGCCCTTCTATGGAGTTAGCTACTGTGATATGATGGAATGCAAAAAACCACAGAATGTAGGGGCAGTCCAGCCTTCATCTCGGTAAGTTTATTTTAGCCCATGATGAGACTCGATAAATCCAGAAAAAAAATAGGAGGTATGTGTCAGACAGTATGCTTTACATACATGAAGCTGTAAAGAGCAGGCTCAGGAAGATTCAATAACTGGACAAAAAAAAAAAAACCCCTAACACAACTAGTTAAGTATCAGGTCTGTCATTAAACCTAAGCCTTTATGTCCCTAAAGCTCATTTGATCACTACACTAGTGATCCAAGTCTATGTGCCATTAAATATACAGAACAATATTAAAATGGTTATCAAGCCTACATCAATACAAGAGAGTAAAGTCATATAAATGGGAAATAAATGTAAAAAATACTGATCCCTATGGAAAAAAAAAATCATCAATGTGCTTTTAACTATGTTAGGATAATTTGATAATATAATAAATGGTGGGTTAACACATTTTTCCAAGAGTAAATCTCAATTTCAAAATAATTCCTCAAGGCAAGCTTTTACTTTTTATTACTTTGATTGAGCACCAGTGATAATGCTCCATGAGTTGATAAGCCTGCATGGTAAGACTAAAGCAAATTAAGTTTTAAAAGTATATCTGGATGGATAATCATGCCAATTTTATACTGTACTCAATTCAATAAATTCATGATGTGTGATTATTACAATTTAAATAGAAATATTAATCACTTATGTGGAATTTTATGCTTCTAAAACTATGGGGACTGAAGAACATACGAGTGGCTTAGCTCTTGGCAGGTGAGTCTGTCTCACTCTGCATTATGAGTTTCCTTTTGACAATCATTTAGACATGGCTATGTTAGTAGATATTGGAAAAAAAGAAATATATTAGGACTGGGTAGAGGATGATATTTATATTTTCTTAAATTTCATGGAAGAGTTGGATGTGATTAAAAATTTTTCACCTACAAAAACATGAGTTTCTAAAAACAAATACTGTATACCAGTGCATATATATAGAATCTAGAAAAATGGTACTGATGAACCTATTTGTAAATAGGTGCTCTGTGACAAACCACAGGGACAGGATGGGGTGGGAGGGGAGAAGGAGGGGCATTCAAGAAGGAGGGGACACAGGCCTATGACTGATTCATATTGATGTGCGGCAGAAACCAACCCAACACTGTAAAGCAATTATTCTCCAATTAAAAACAAATAAATTTTAAAAAATGAGCTGCTGATACATTTTTAGCAGTGTTTTTCATTATATGCCAATAGTGAAGTTATAATGATTTTTATTCCAACCATCATTATTAGTCTGATAAAATACAGTAACACTATACTACCCAATTGAACTAAAATTGTTCTTTATCTACAACTGCATTTCTTTTAGTTCCTGCTAGTTCTTATGAAAAATGAAATTTATTCATGAATTTTTTTGAGAACAGCATTCATCACATATACGCTCACATCTCACCTTAATGAACAACGACTTTAAAAACACTGGGATGGGAAGGAATTTCCTGGCTGTGCAGTGCACTGTCACTGCTGAAGATCCCTTAAGCCACACAGTGCAGCCAAAAAAAAAAAGAAAAAAAAATATATATACACACAAATATATATAGTGACTGTGGAAAAGTCAAACTTAACACCAGGATTCCGATGAGAACTAAAGTGCAAGGTGAGTGTTAGAACCAGCAGTAGTAACTTAGCAAGACCAAAAAAGCACTGATGCCATCGGTGTCCAGAGAAATACCAGGTAGTGACTCAAGATGCTGCCAAGGACTTCATAAATAAACAGAATGCTAAGAATCTTCATCACAAAGTTACACTTCAAAATATATCATATGTCATTGCTGTCTTTCTTCATTGATAGAAATGGATTATCAGATAGGCCTTGTTTATAACAACCATAGCATGTGAAAGAAGAAGATAAAAAAGGAAGGACAGAAACACTGAGCTTATTTTTTTACTATCCCTGCTCTGAACCTGACTGCTTCAGTATAAAACAAGCTCTGCCAACTCCCTCTCAGAGTGATCTTCAGAGAGTTGTTTCAACCTGTTTTAGCTCAGTTTTCTTACGTATAAGATAGTGGTGACAATGAGAGGCTGAAGTCAGGATGAAATGAGAACAGGCAGCATACTTCAGCATAGGCTGGGGTTCGTGGTAAGTGATCAACACAGATTAACTTCAGGTATTTCAACTGCATTCACAACACATCAGTCATGTCACAGGAGGGTTTTCGACAGAGGAAATACATGTTCTAACTCAGGTTTTAAAGAGAAATTGGAAGTTGCTCAGTTATGTCCAACTCTGTGACTCTACAGACTGGAGCCGACCAGGCTCCTCAGTTCATGGGATTCTCCAGGCAAAAACACTGGAGTAGGTTGCCATTCCCTTCTCCAGGGGATCTGCTAGACTCAAGGACAGAATCCAGGTGTCCTGCATTGCAGGTAGATTCTTTACCCTTTGACCCACCAGGGAAGCCAGGTTTTAAAAGGTTCACCCAAGCTCTGGTGTTGAGAACAAACTGGAGGGAATAGGAACAGAAGCAGAAAAATATACCTAAACAGCCATGACATTAACTCCCATCCTGAGGCTAGAGCCCATGGTTCCAAGTGGGCAGTTATAGAACCTTCAGGAAGAAGGGCCTCATTGACAGGGCTCTATCAAGGCTTGAGGAAGAGAAGAGTCAAGTAGTCAAAATTGTTGATCTGGGGTTTTGTATTTTGTGGAGGAGTCTATGGCTTGTTTGCTGGGAGTCTTTTTTTGCTTCTGTCTGAGTGACCATGAGGATGGAGTCTCAGGCGTGAGGTACCCAGATGGGATGCTTACATAGGTGCAGGTTGGAATGAGGCGATGAGGACCACCAGGAATCTGGTTCTGCACGTGCTCAGGGAGCGATGCCCATCAAACATCCACATGGAGAGCCGTCGGAGAAACAAGAGAAGAGGTCAGGGTTGAAGACTCCAGTGTGGAGTCACCACTGATTAAATTACAGTATCAGGACTGAGACTCAATGTGAGACATCAAGGAGAAAGAAGGCCAACCCAGGTGGACCATTAACCACAAGGTAGCTAATTTCTCCCTCAACAGGAATTTTTTTAAACCCCTAAATGATCAGGAGCTGTGTGCATGACATACTTTGGCACTGTCTGGATGGTGTTGAATATGTCTGGAAATCTCACACACTTTCAGAGCCACAGGCCACTGTAAAAAAAAAAAAAAAATCACAATTCTAAGAAATGTCTATCAGGAAATGTGTGTATTTGAGAAAGAACACAGGAAGTGGCCAATACACAGGCAAGAGGGTTCAGTCATCAGATCTCAATTGCTGATCCAAGGATTACTAATCATGGCTTAGTTGTCTCCATAGTTCAAATGGGCAGCTGGCTGTCGTCCCTAAGAACTTAGCATTTATTCATTCAGTCAGCCAGTTCCTGGGAATAAAGGGGAAAAATCAAAACTAGAGCCGAGAGCAGCCTAGTGAGGAGAAATTTGCATTCCACCCCAGGTTGTCAAGGTGTGGATGAAGCACAGAGATTGTCAGTCACTGGATTCATGCAGTCCTGGGAGACTTCCCAGAGGAGGTGGCTTTTCAGAAGGTGGAGCTTGCAGACTGAGGATGTGAAGTGGAAGAAGGCCCTAAAAGAGGTGTGCATGATGAAGAACCCATGTCCATGGGCTTTGGTTTGACCCCTGTAGCTGTCCTGTCTTATTTTTTAACACTGAACTGTCTTCATATAACTAAAATTGAAGTAACGGACTCTTTAAGTTGACAAATATAAATGTACCTGGTGACAAAACACACCCACCTTATTTTCAAAGGGTCCTACGTGGGCATTTATTCTTTCAAGACAGATATTTTGAAATGTAGACGGAGCCTTTGTCCATGGCCTCAGCGCAGTTGAGAAGGACTTTGGAGTTTCCGCAAAAGCTCCTTGGGTGGCTCACCCCACCTCCTGGCCTGCAGGCACCCCAGTGCCATCCATGGCTGCGACTCCTCTGGGTCTAAGCAGTGGATTAAAGTGCAAACTTCCAGAGAGGTCTGGTGACATTTACATCTTCATATCACTTGAGTGCTTTGGACTCTGAGAACCTTCTCAAGAAAAGTGAAGTTGGAGAAGTTACAAGGGTAGGTATAGAAAAGTTAAACTAACGTTGCTTTATAGGCTGCATTAAATTCTCTAGTAAAATCCTAGCAATAATACAGGTTTGATATATATTTATATTTGTAAATGTAAAAGTTGTGACTGCATCATAACGTCACTTGCAAATAAGCTATGAATTTCTACAAAGGCCTTTATTTGAGGGAGGAGTTTCCTAGCCTTGGTTGTTTTGCAAAGCTGAGTAAGCCACTAAGAACCTCCTGGAGCCCCTGGAGTGAACAACCCCATTCCTCCCTCAGGCTGAAGCCTAGGAGGGAAATGTCAAAAGTTTCAGATTTAAAATAAGTTATCTTTTTTTGCTCTAAGAAAGTACATGATCAAACTTATCTCTGATTCATAGAAAAAGGGCCTAGTTATCAATTATGGTGAGTTAATGAGGAGATCCATTTTGAAAGAGAAAGAGAAAAAATACTAAAATTCATATTACCTTTCTAAGACTTCTCCCAGTTAAAACATATGACTCAATTGCTCACTGTATTTAGTAGAGGCTAAAAAATAACTGTGAAATGGATTTTTAATCAGGATCTTTATTTATTTATTTTTGGCTCTGTCATTTTATTGGGTTTTAAACTGTCCCATGATTCAGAGGATTTCGGTTAAAAAATAAAATAATGTATTTTAGGATGTTGTGTAATAATGTCCTAAGGCATCTGGTGATGGAGCCAAATGTACCCTACATGCCCTGGGTCCGAGCCCACAGCATCATGGCCAGAGCTGAGGGGCTCAAAGCCGACAAGCACACATGTGGCGGTGAATCCCTCATGGAACATAAAGATCAGGAAGATGAGTCTAGGATGTTCACTTGATTCATTAGCCAAAAGGATGAGAAGAGCAAGTCCAAGCGTGACCGACTCATTATCTGCAAGCAGCTCTCTTGGCCCTTTTCTGTTTGCTCATTTCTGTTCCCCTCTATCTCTGAAAGACCCTAAATACAAAAATGAGATCACTAATCAACTGAAATGAACTCCTGACTTATACTCTCCTGAATGCACACCATGCCTTGTCTAGCCTGTTGATTCTTTTTGCAAATAAAAAGGTGAAGAATGAAGCCATTTTAAAAAAAGAAAAAGATTAACTCCCACCCCCAACAACCCAACCTCTAAGCAATTCTTCAGATCACGTGGACAAGAAAACATCTGAAGAGAGTCAGTCAGTTTGCACACAATGGAGAAAGATACAGAACCCAACCTCCTGCCTCGATGATTCACTGAGATTGTTTCCCTTATGTTTCCCTTTAAAAAATGTCAAGGCTGAAAAGAATCTTGGGAGTTGGTCTCAGAACATGAGTCCACCTTCTCCCCAGGTTGCCGGCTTTTCTGATTAAAGCACCTTTCCTTCCTATGGACACTTGCCTCTCAGGCTATTGGCTTATGAGCAGAGAGCAGTCAAATATGGTTTCCATTACACATTGACTTTTGTTTTATTGTTATTTGTATTAGAAGTTTATTAAATGCATAGCAATCTTGCAAAGATGTAACAGATGAATAAATGACATGATGTCACTTAACTAAATGCTCTTTGCATGGAGATTCTTTACTGAGAGTCATGAAAAATAAATACAATAATATATTTTCAAGGATGCCAGTTGCTCTCGATGGAGCATCAGGTAGAGATGCATTGAGTGATGAACCGGGGACACATATGTGATGTCCAGGCCACAGTAGGGAAGAGAAGCAGTTGTCTTTCTAGAGTAATTGAAAAGCACCTCTAAAACTCCCAGGGCGCTCAGTTCCTAACACCATGCTGTCTTCTGTGGGCCTGAATCCCCAGTGGAACTTGGCCATGTGGGGACCGAGGACAAACAGACTAGAAGCAGTGACCAATGACTTAGTATGCACTTTCTGACCTGAGAAGGTAAGAAGAGTCCATTAATATAGATCAAAAGAGATCTCTCCAGGCAAGGTTCACCTGTGCCAAATCAGAGCACAGGTCTGACTGCATCAGATAACCGAGGGCAAAGTGGAAAACTGAAAGAACCCTGCAGACATGAAGGTGCTCTTGGGCATCCCACATGAAATGTTCCCAGTGGATTGCATCTCGGAAGAGCCCTCTATTGAGTCTTCCCCTTTTCCTTCCATCCTATTCAGGCTCCTGTGGATGGCAGAGCTATGACCACAGGTTCTGGACAGTTTCCTTACTTCCCCTGAATTCACTGCTCAGCACAGCATGCCCTGTTCCCCTCAGTCCTGAAACCTCTGTTTCAGCAGCATTCTTTCCCCACTCAGAATCCAACAAGGGCTCCTCACCACCTCCCAAATCAGCCAGAATTTCCCCATGCCACACATTTAGCACTAGGGATGCTCCACCTTCCACTGCACCCTAATCTCCTACCATCCCCACAGCTATGATCCTTTTCCTCCAGCCAGCTGGATGGCCATCGCCCAGGAGCACCAGGCATCAAGCCTGTCTCCAGGCCGTGTGTACATGGGTCCCACTGCAGGAACATGGCATCGCTCTGTCCCTGTTCCTGAAAGTGAAAGTTGCTCAGTCATGTCTGACTCTTTGCAACCCCCTGGACTAATTCTCCAGGCCAGAATACTGGAGTGGGCAGCCTTTCCCTTCTCCAGCGGATCCTCCCGACCCAGGAATCAAACTGGGGTCTCTTGCATTGCAGCGGATTCTTTACCAACTGAGCTATCAGGGAAGCCCCATTTTCCCCTAACTCTACCTTGCCCAGGAGATTCTTCTTGCTCCCTCTCAACCAACTGGGCTCCTTCTCCTTAGAAACTGCACTGTCCCTTGGAAATGTTTCCTGGTGACCCACACACTCCTTTGTGTCAAGGTTATCTATATAATTGACTTCTTACACTTGAAATCTGCAAGCTTGTGGTTTGCTCAAAAATGGGCAATCAGTACAGATTTGTTGATTTGAGCAGAACCCAGCAGGATCTGAGGTCATTTTGGTGATAGATGTCATTGTTGGTTGGGTTACAGAGGTCAAAGTCGATCAGTGGGTTCTGAAGACCCTTCCCCAATTTTCCCCTTCTGCTCACTCACAGCCACTGAGACAAAACATCTAGTGTTTTTCTTTAAAAGAAAACTTGTGCTACTAAACCTAACAAATGAAGGAAACCACTATTTATCAGAAATAGATCTGATTTACTACAAATGTTGCAGAAAATTACAGAACTGAGCATTTTAGAGCATTTAGGCAATGCATGTCCAGGATTCAGGCAAAAGTACATTTTTCATTGTTCACTGAACAACTGTTTCAATACCTTCACTTTCATGAAAACAATGATTTCATACTACAATAAGTGGATATGTGCAATCATCTTCACAGGTAAATATGGTAGATACAAGCCAAGAATAATCAATTTTTATCTTTACTTTCTATCACTGTAACTTATAAGGATCATCATAAACTCTAAAGCCACATTTGACACCTGTAACAGCAGTTCTCCTGAACACTCATCTTTCTCTGAAGCCTCTCCTCTCCTCTTGCAGGCTCTCATATGATACATCTTCAGCCTCTGGGGCTGGTCCTGTGCAATTCCTCCCTCCTCCTCCCCTATTTATGTTCTTCCAGCAACGCCTCCCAACTGGCACAGTGATCCTCACTCACTCAGGAAACTCACAGACTTACACACTTCCCTCCCAGGTTTCTCCCCAGATCACAGCACCTAGGACACAGTCGGTCCACAATAAAACAAGTAAACAGCAGCAGCAACATAAAAGCTCTAGTCCAATCCATGAGATGGCGACAATACACCTTCACCCCAGGACCTTCTAATAGGTGCAGCTCCATGGATCCCAAACATGACTCACCATTTCTTCTCTCCCCTGCAGGACCCTCAAACCTACAGACTCCCTCCTATTCCTATGTTTATACTACATGGTCCCCAAGTATGCAGTCTCTTCTATTTATTTCCTTTCTGTCACCTTCATCTAAAATATTGATTATTTTTATTGTTATATCCCTAAGGCATTATTCTGGACTCTGTTTATGGAATGAATTCAATCTAATATCTACCACTGCCTAAGTACTTACTGCATGCCAGGCACTGAATAGAGCTCATATACCGTCTTTTTATTATTAATTTTTAAAGTTACTCAATGAGAAGATGCTACTATTATTTCTATTTTACAGATGAGAAAGAAGTCTTTTGAATATTTATTGAGTATAAGCATATGCAATTGTATATGAAACTGTCTGATTTCCAGGCTTATCTAAGTTTCCAACACACGGTTAAATATCTGATATCTATACTTTATTTTTTTCCTAGAACATTTTCTGTAATAAACATTTGGAAATAGTTGTCTTGAAAAGAATATTAAGATAATGTCACTTTACTTGTATAAATAATTATCTTTAGCAAGAGAACCAACTGTTTTTGTATCCACACTTAGCAATAGGAATTGTTATTTAATACACATTTGCACTGGCAAAATAGAATGCCACATTTCTAAATATGCTATTCAGACACTGACAGTAAAGCAGCAATTCCAAATAATTATTTTTAATAAAGAGTACAATGACCACAACTATAAAATAATGGAGCTGATAAAACTTGCCAATACAGTAAAAATGCAAAAAAAAAAAGAAAAAAGAGGGGGGTTAAAAGCTCTTTTGGATACTATCCACTGTCTTCTCCTCTTTAAATAATCTCAAAGAAATTAACAGCTGCCAAATAAATTTCACTGAGATAGAGATGAAATTATGTAAACAGACACTGATAATATACTCAAATCAAGGGGGACTCTTAGAGCAACAACTGAAGCAGCAGGGGACTCATTCGTGTATCTAACAGATGCAGTAAATGGCTTTTTCCAGTGATTCTGACAACTGCAGGCTGATAACCAAACACTGACAGAAAGGCTTCCAGACATGGAAGGTTCAGAAAGTGTGGCCACTGAAGTATCTTGTAATGAAAACCCAAGGGAAAAGGCTCTCTTTTAAAACAAATTAAAACTACTCTCATGGAATAAACACACTCCAGTAAGCCCACCTGCTCTGATTCCTATCATTCGCATGCCCGTGACTGTCTGTGGCGCCGATGGACCAGGGCCCAGGATGCTACGGGCACCCACAGAGCGAGGGACAGAGGGGCCGGGCACCAGCGCATGGACTCACACGGCCCTGGCCAAGTCCTCCTCGCCATCCTTGTCTCTCGGGTGAGGACACGAGGCCTGGAAGTCTTCTCCTTTAAGCTTCTTCTCAGAGCAGCCTGGGAAGCAGAACTGAACTTTATCTTCTGACTAGGGCTGTGCTTTCTTATCCTCTCATAGAGCCTCTTTTCAGGGTCAGAACTGAACACAGCAATTTTTATTCATTCATTCATTCTTTTTCATGTTCTTTTCCATTATGGTTTATCACAGGATATAGTTCCCTGGGCTACATAATAGAACCTTGTTGTCTATTTGTCCCATATATAATAGCTTTATCTGCTAATCCCAAACACCCAATCCATCCCTCCCCTACCCATCTCTCCTTGGGCGACCACAAGTCTCTCCTCTCTGTCTGTGAGTGTTTCTGTTTCAGAGGTAAGTCCATTTGCTTCGGATTTTAGATTCCACATATGCATGCTAAGTCCGTTCAATCATGTCTGACATTTTGCGACCCTGTGGACTGTAGCCAGCCAGGCTCCTCTATCCGTGGGATTCTCCAGGCAAGAACACTGGAGTGGGTTGCCACTTTCTCCTCCAGGGGATCTTCCCCGCATCTCTTATGTCTCCTGCATTAGCAGGCAGGTTCTTTACAAACTACCGCATAAGTGATACTAGCCGGTATTTGTCTCTCTCCTTCTGACACTTAGTATGAAAATCTCTAGGTCCATCCATGTTGCTGCAAATGGCCACAATTCATTCTTTTTTTTACTGTGGAGTAATAGATTACAGCAATTTTGATGTTGATCGGAGCACCTTCCTGTGAGCAGGGTGAGAGGAGATGTAAGCTATGGCAGGCTCAGTAAAAGCCCAAAGGACCCAAGTGTAAACAAGTCCTCTTTCTTCCTTAAACCACACTTGAGACCTGGTGGAGAGACTGCAGCATTCAGCTCCCTCCTGCTCCCACCCAGGGTGCTAGGAGCTCTGGAGCCATCAGTGGTGGGGAGAGGGGGGTAAAGGAAGAAGGAGAAGGGAGGATTCAGGGGGGCAGGACTGGAGAAGGGGACAGAAAAGCAGAGAGGGCTCCAAGGCACAGAAAGTGATTCAGAAGAGTCAGTCTCCCACTCTGCGAGGATGCACATAATTAAAACTTCACCTTCTGAAACATCTACTAATATAGACCCAAGACTAGAAAGCCTCTACCTCTTTTTTTTTTAACTTCTGTCTCAAGCATTTTTGAAGTTGTCCATATGTTATGGAATATTTTATATTTGGCCTCCTTTTCACATTCTGATGGATAGCTATTGTTCAGTCACTAAGTTGTGTCCAACATTTTGTGACCCCCTAGATTGCAGCATGCCAGGCTTCCGTGTCCTTCACCATCTCCTGGAGTTTGATGAGGATATCTGTAGTGTTGTTCAATTTCTGTCTGGTGTGGTGGTCTGGACACAAGGGTCCCATGAAAAGTAAAAATAATGCACTGTGAGTATCCATGTGAGTGTGTGCATTGGAGCAGAATGAGAAAGTAATTAAACGGGATGGAAGAAGCTTATAAAAATCAGTTTCTTACCCTATCCACCCCACCAAAAAAATAAAAAATCCTACAATTCACGAATAAAATATAATCTGAATTTAACTACAGCATTATAAAGAACCTTATTGAGTATAAATTTTTTTAATGTCATTGTTTCCTAAAGTTTGATGGAAAATTTTTCTTTCCCTTAAAAATAAACTAAAATACCACAGACATTTCCCAAAAATTCCAGCTGTCTGCTTGCTGTCCCTGTGTCTCTGGAGCTATTTTATTTTTCTTCCGTTGGTAGTTTAAAGGTGTAGCTTTGATATGTAATACTATTTTAAAGAGTTTAACAGCATTAAGATTTTTTTTTTCCAAAGTACTAGCAGTTTATTTTCACATAATTGAGGTACACATTGCAAAATTACTGTTTTAATTGGAAAACTTTCTTTACTAGTTAAAAACTGTCATCTCAATGAAGGAGTATACTTTGAAATCAAAGGAGAATTCAGTCCAGCAATCTAACAAGCATCCTAGTGTAGGTGTGAGCATGAAATTTTGGAAGGGCCAGACATAGGGGGAAGTAATTTCTAATTTGTAAAATCCAAGAATCCTTCTAGTAAAAATATTTTTACATACTACCACACCCAATGTATTGCATTTTTTTCTTCTAAGTTATTTTCCCGCACTAAAGCCATCATAACTCAACTATATTTCTTTCTAAATACAGAGCCTCCTTCCATCCATCCATCTTTCCATTTATTCAATTAAACTAAAGGTGCATGCATTTTGTACCCTCCAGGCACCTGGCCCTGTTCTAGACACTAGGAAACAGAAATAAATAAATACTCTTCCTCCTCTGGAGAGCTTTACAGAGCAGATTAAAGGGTAACCAGGTCATTATAGCACAGTGATGGGGCAGCCCCATCAACTAAAAGGACAAAAGGTGTGACCACCAGCTCTGGGGGGGTGGGAACCTCATCTCTTTCTTCACTGCACACTCCAGGGACAATCTATACCTCACAAACACAGTTCACAGCATTCTCTGTCCTGCCTCTGGCTTCTGTTCCCCACGGATTAGTGACTGCTCATTCCATCCTCATAATGCACTGCTGTTCCCTCAGGTTCCTCCCTTAAAACTGTAACCACATGAAGGCAGGGACCATTCATACCTCCAGTGCTCATCAAAGAAACATGTGATAATGAATGAAAGAAGAAAATAAGCAAGCAAGACCCCACGCTGAAACATGTCACCCTGCCCCTTACACATACTTCCCACCCCACCCCACCCCCAATGAAGATCTACTCTGGTTTTCCTCCTGCAATGGTAAGAATTTAAAATATTTTCTCTTGTAAATGGATTTTCCCCCCAGAGGGCAAACCATTCATTTATTCATTCTCCTGGCAGAGAAAAATAGTACACTGTCGAAATGTCTAAGCCCGTTTGAAAATATTTTGGAATTTCTGGTTTCATGCCCTTGCTTTTTACACAGCTACATAAATGTGGACCTGTTCTGAAAGTCAGCTGGAAACACACATTTCAAGGTGTTTGCAGTACTTTTCCCCCCCTTTTTTTGCATTTCATTTGGCTGGACAGTTGTTTAAATTGTGGTGTAACCAGACTGTACCTATTTATACTAGTGATTTCAAAATAGATGTTGTGAGTCACTGGTTTTATATACTGTAGCTGGTTGGCCAGTTCAGAGGGAAAAAAAACGGTTAGTGTAAAGTAGTAGAACAACAATGACTAGATGAATTCTCCAAGAAAGAAGAAAAAGAAACTTAGTTTATATCTCACAAGTGTTTTAATTGTCCAATCAGACTAGCAATTATGTAAATATGCCATCAGATGAATGAAGATGGATGCTATGAAAGAGTCACTAAGTATTTAAATCATGAGTAAAAATATGTCAGGAAAAAAAAATTAGTAGTTGGGATGAGAGACTATGTTAAATATATTGGGATACCTCAGTCAACCTGTAATATTTAATGAACCCAGATTCTGGGATTTTATTTCTATTTGCCACCTGGTAAATAAAAATGTGTTAAGTTCAGGTTGTCTGTGACCTTTTACTAAAAATGTCATTCCTTACTCATATTCTGCATTGGTGGTCAGAGGCTGATGCCAAGAATATGCTTGTCATCCAAGTTCCCTTCCCGTGTAAACGTCCGACTCGACTACACCACCCAGATGACTGCACAAGGCGACAGATGAGCTGAAGAATTTCCTAAGCCCAGCAGCTTCATTCTTTAAAGAGCCATCCAAGAGCCGCTGTGGAGCTATTAGAGCAAGGACAGATTCTGTGCGTTTGGGTCAGCTGTGCTCCAAGACAGCCAGCAGGGTGTCTCGGTCAACGCCTAGCAGCACCGGCCCTTTCCTGAGCCTGCAGTTCAGAGCCCTGTGCGGTCACAAAAGGGGCAGCATGGTTGTCTTTGGAGAATTTGACCAAGTTGATCCAAGGCAATGTGTCTCCACAGAGGTCCTCAGCAAGGATCTCAGATAGCTCAGGCTCTGAGCTTCTGGAAAGATGTAATCATGTGTTTATTTATGCACACACACGTGTGCATGTTTGTCTAGGCAGATGGCTCACAGTATTTTTTTTCACATTCTGGAAGATGCCCCGGCCCCACACTGCTGGGAGTCGTAGCCTCCGCAGTGCAAGAACTGGCCACAGGATCCTGAGAAGCTCTGTGGCCCACCTGCCCACACAGGCCCCTGCGGGCCACCCCGAGGCCTGGGCTCAGACGTGGCCGCCTCCAGGCCGCACGGGTCCGTCTGGCCACAGGACGAGGTGCTGTAGCTCCACCACAGGGTGAATTTCACTCACTGGACTAATGTGATTCAGTGCACTGAGGAGCTCAGAGCTCAGACCGGGTCCTAATCCACCTCACGCGCTCTGGGAGATTCCTTGAGTGTAACCATCCATCCTACCTTTCTCTGGAACCGTCTCCCTAAAAACATGCTTGGGCTCTTCTTTTCTCCTCTGAGATATTTCAAAAAGAAAAGGTCTGAGAAGAATAAAATAAACGTGGATCTTCCCGTCACCCACTTTGCTGTAGTTCCTCCTTGGTTAGGTTTTCTGTTTTGTTTTGTCTTGTTTTAAAGAAGAGTTAAAATATCCAGAAACAGCCGAAATCCAGCAAAAACTCTTCAATCCCATTTCCTTCTTTCTTTCCCCAGATTTACAAGCTATCCTTGTAGCTATTACTCTAAAATATTTTTAAAAATATTTACTCCACATATGCATGCTAGTCTAAGCAATAATACAAATACTGGTTTCCATGGCCGCCTTTTTTTACTGGCGTACAGTTGATTTACAACGCTGTGTTGGTTTCAGGTGTAGAGCAAAGCGATTCAGTTACACATATTTACACACATCTGCTCCACATCTCTCTATATATGTGCTCTTCTCAGATTCTTTTCCCTTATAGGTTATTACTAAGTATATAGCTCCCTGTACTATAGACTAGGTTCTTGTTGGTTATCTATTTTACATATATTAGTGTGTATCTGTTAATTCCAAACTCCTAATTCATCCCTCCATGTTTTAAAAGGTCATATAGTTGGTCTCAGACCATAAGAATGTTTCGCATCTTATTTTCAGCTCAGTGATAGACTTGAGATTCATCGATATTGATTCACATAGCTCTGGTTTATTTCTTTCAACTACAGGATGGTATTTTATTGGCTGATGACCCTGCCAGTTAGATATTCGCTTTATTCCCTGTATGGTCATTACCAGTGATGCTGCAGTGGACACTCTAAGACTATTTTGTGCACCCCCCTACATGACACCCCAGGGTGGACCCCTGTCTTTACAGCAGGAAGCAACCCCGCCCTTCTCCTTGTGGGCAACATAACTGTTTTTCCAAAACCAAAGGCTCAGCCTCACCCGCATCCATACCCACAGTGCTGGCATGAGCGTCAGTGCACCCGAAGTCAGCTACAAGTTTTTACTCAATTCAACCACTGCTGATTTCTCTGGGTGGTCGCTGTCAGTGTGCCTGGGCCAACTTTCTTACAAGGTTGCTTCCGTTTCGTGTGAGTGAATCTTGTTCCTTCATATTCTCATTCATCAAACTGTCTTCCACAAGGTCTTTACATTTCATAGATCTTCAACATTTACAGAATGACTGAATAGATGAAAGGGGAAATGCTAATTTCATGAAGCGCCATGGATGTTACACTCAAGTTTTCTGTGAACATGGTTCCCATCCATTACAACGTGATTGTTCCACTCAAGCCCATTCATTGGGCTTATTGTCAATACTGGAGTCTAAAGGGGAGCTGCTGGTGGCGCTGTTCAGTCCCTCAGTTGTGTCTGACTCTGCAAACCCATGGACTGCAGCATGCCAGGCTTCCCTGTCCTTCACAAGCTCCTGGAGCTTGTTCAAACACATGTCCATCGAGTTGGTGATACCATCCAATCATCTTGCCCTCTGTCATCTCCTTCTCCTCCTGCCTTCAATCTTTGCCAGCATCAGGGTCTTTTCTGGTGAGTCAGCTATTCGCATCAGGTGGCCAGAGTACTGGAGCTTCAAAAAGGGGATCTATTAGGAACTTAAGAAATAAGCGAATTAATTTTACTTCATGATGGACAAACACATATTGGTCTCTATTTTTCTAAATCTTTATTCTTATACCATTTTTAAAGGTTACTTTCCATTTACAGTTATTACAAAACAAAACATTGTCTATATTCCCCATGTTGCACAATACATCCTTGAAGACTGTCTTACACCTAATAGATTCCTCCCACTCGCCTACACCTGTCATACCCCTACCACTTCCACCTCCCCACTGGGAATCACCAATTTCATCTCTACATCTGAGTCTGCTTCTGTTTAGTTATATTCACTGGCTTGCTGAATTCTTTAGATTCCACATATAAATGATATATACGATATTTATTTTTCCCTAACTTATTTCATTTAGTATAATGTTCTCCAAGTCCATCCATGTTGCTACAAATGTAAAATTATTTATTTTTCATGGCTGAGTAATACTCCATTGAATACATGTACCACCACATCTTTATCCATCCTCTGTTGGCAGACACTTAGGTTTCTTTCATGTCTTGGCTACTGTAAACAGTGCTCTAGAACATGTGCTCACAGAACATTTGTGTGTATGCAACTTTTTGAATTAGTGTTTTTTTAAATGCCCAGGAGTGGGATTGCTGGACCATATGGTAGTTCTGTTTTTAGTTTTTTAAGGAAACTCTGTACTGTTCTCTATATTGACTGCATCAATTTCCATTCCCACCAATGGCATAGAAGGGTTCCCTTTTCTCCACACCGTCTCTGGCACTTATTATTTGTAAACTTTTCAACGACGGTCATTCTGACCAGTGTGAAGTGATCTGTCACTGTAGTTTTGATTTGCATTTCCATGATGATTATTGATGTTAAGCTTCTTTTCCCATGCCTGTTGGCCATCTGCATTTCCTATTTGGAAAAAAATGTCCAGTCAGTTCTTCTGGCTATTTTTTAATAGGGCTTTTTTGTTTTTAATGTTGAGTTGTATGAGTTCACAATGGCCTCCTTTAGTCCATATCTTACTTGAAAGAGAGCCTCGTGCTTTATACAAACACAAGGAGGCTGATGAATGGGTGCCCATGGGGTGGATGGCTGTTACAGACCCTGGGAGCTTGAGGAACAAGCTAATCTCAGTCTCGGGGATGTGCGGTCTTTCTTTATCTCATCTCGTGGCATCTCTCCCTTTTTGGCTCTCCTCTGCTCCCCTGTTTTCTGACCAGGCTCCTTTCCTTCACTCACAGTTTATAGTTCCTCATACCTTCACCATGTGCTCCCACAGTCATGACCTGAACTCTGACTGAGGAAATTCTCTCAATTTCAAATCTACTGACAACAGACTCAACATGTGTGTGTCTGTCCCATGTCTCTATAGTCGCCTGCCAACGAGGCGAGAATACATCATAGAAAACAGGGTTTTCTGGCTAAGCCAGCAAGTGCATGGCTTCCGTTTTGAGGGCCATAGGTCACTCTTGTGCCTACTCAACTCAGCTGACGTAGAGTGAAAATAGTCATGGACAACATACAAGAAATGATGCATAATGGTGCTCCAACAAAACTTTACTTTTAAAAACAGGTAGCAGGTCAGCCTTCACACTGGTCAGACTGGCCATCATCAAAAAGTCTCCAAATAATAAATGCTGCAGAGGGTGTGGAGAGAAGGGAACCCTCCCCCCACTGTTGATGGGAATATAAATTGATACAGTCATTGTGGAGAACAGGATGGAAGTAAAATAAAGTTACCATATGATCCAGCAAACTGCTCCTGGGCATATATCTGGAGAAAGCCATAATTTGAAAAGATGCATATACCCCAATATCCACGGCAGCACTATCTATAATAGCCAAGATAGGGAAGCAATCTAAATGTCCATCAACAGATGAATGGATAAAGAAGACATGGTATAGATATACAGTGGAATAGTTAGTACTCAGTCATGAAAAGAATTAAATAATGCCATCTGCAGCAACATGGGAGGATTTAGAGATTATTATACTAAGTGAAGTCAGACAAAGATAAATATATGAGATATGAGATATCTCTTAAATGTGGAATCTTAAAAAAAGATGCAAATAAACTCAGTTACAAAACAGAAATAAACCCACAAGCATAGAAAACAAACTTAAGGCTACCAAAGGGGAAAAGAGTGAAGATAAATTGGAGTTTGGGATTAACATACATATGAGTGAGTGAGTGTTAGTCGCTCAGTCGTGTCTGACTCTTTCAGACCCCATGGACTGTAGCGCACCAGGCTCCTCTGTCCATGGAATTCTCCAGGCAAGAATACTGGAGTGGGAAGCCATTCTCTTCTCCAGGGGATCTTCTCTGACCCAGGAATCAAACAGCTCTCCCACACTGCAGGCAGATTCTTTACTACTGAGCCACCAGGGAAGCCCCAACATATATACACTACTATACATAAAATAGATAACCACAGAGGACCTACTGTATAGCAAAAGGAACTATACTTGATATTTTACCATAACATATAAGGAAAAAGAATCTTAAAAAATTATACATATATACTATATATATATATATATATATATATATATAACTGAATCACTTTGCTATACACCTGAAATTATCACAACATTGTAAACCAACTATAGTCCAGTAAAAAATAAAATGAAATCAGGTAGCAGGCAGGATGTGGCCCGTGGGCTGTGGTATGCTACCCTTGGCCTAAGCAATGTCGGTCTCAGGAGGAAGGCATCTATTCCCGTCCCTTATACAGACTCAGAAGAGGAACAAGCTATGGTCCCTGGTCCACAGCGCTGGTCCAGCATCTGACTGGCCTGTGATTACACTCACCGAGGCACCTTCTGATGATGGTTTGGTGCTGCACCTGACTCTGCCGTTAGGAAGAGAACCGCATGGCTGTGCGCACTGGTGGAGTCCAAGTTGTTAGAGAGGTTTTAGGGCTAGCAAGTGAGGATGCAACTCAGTTCAAAGGCAGCTCAGGTGGACAAGGGCATCAGTGCTCAGAGACATGCTGGATGGTGATGTATAAACAGGATCAAGCGTCGAGGCTGTGCACTTGCCTGGGGGCAGCGGCATCACCTATAACATACACTCACAGGACAGAGACTTAACCAACAAAGGAGAATTTCATCCCAGCTAGTTTCCAGCTGGAAGCATCCTCAGTAACTCCAGAAAGCCTTGACCAGTGGCGCATACTGGCTCTGATCCAATACGGTCCATCACATTTTATTGTAGGCGCCTGTGTACAGATGTAGCTGGAAATGATGCAGGCCACAAGGTGCCCAAATGCTTCTTCCTAAAACCCTGTGGTTTTGCAGACACAAGATCAGCAGTAACTATAGTCTACTCCTGTCATGGGTAACTGGAATATTTAGCAAGAAAAATTAACATTTGATAAATCTTCCTATTTTTATTTTTAGAGGCCCATACATTTACAAAGTTTGTTCTTAAAATAAACTCACCATTTGTTGCTAAAGTTATTCTTTACAAGCCTGTTAACTTTTTTTTTCAAATGAAGAGGTGTTTTCACACATTTTGATTATATTCATGTATATGCATACAAACATTTTTAAAAGACAGCATTCTCAATGTTTGAGAAGAAAAACAGTGATGGACAGAACACTGTTGGCAGAAATCCAATTACACATAAATTTGAATGATTTTAGATTACAAACTAACAATGGACAAAGGGCAACAGTCCACAGGAGACCATTAAAACTAATGAATCCCAAGTATAATTAGATGTGGGCATGCCTCACACAATTTTTTCTTTACCGGCCATCAGCTCTGCTTCAGCTTGGTTTTTTTTTTTTTTTTTTTGTCTTTTTAAAAAATTTTTAAATTAATTTATTTAATTGGAGGCTACTTACTTTACAATATTGTGGTGGTTTTTGCCATACATTGACAAGAATCAGCCATGGGTGTACATGTGTCCCCCATCCTGAACCCCCCTCCCACCTCCTTCCCCATCCAATCCCACTGGGTCATCCCAGTGCACCAGCTCTGAGCACCCTGCCCCATGCATCGACCTTGGACTGGTGATCTATTTCACATATCATAATATACATGTTTCAATGCTGTTCTTTCTTCAGCTTGTTTTTAACTGATTCCCTGGTGGCTCAGATGGCAAAGCGTCTGCCTAGAGTGCGGGAGACCTGGGTTCAATCCCTGGGTGGGGAAGATGCCCTGGAGAAGGAAATGGCAACCCACTCCAGTACTCTTGCCTGGAAAATTTCATGAATGGAGGCGCCTCGTAGCTTACAGTCCATGGGGTTGCAAAGAGTCAGACACGACTGAGCAACTTCACTTTCTTTCTTTCACTTAAGGTAAGTCACAGGAAGTGCCTGGGGGAAAGTGGAAAATCTCCCGATTAATTAGGAAGAAAGCTTTTCAGAGAGGTTACTTTCTAGTCAGGCTTTCACAGGTAGTAAAAGAAAAGAACACCGTGATAATATGAGGAAGGAAACATCAGACAAAATTAAACTTTCCTCTTTTCTAAAGTTACAAGGCATGAATGGCAAGATTTTAAAAATTAAGCCAAGGAGCCAGGCACAGGATCTGGGATTAAGCCAGAGAAGGATGCTCCTGAGTTCTGGATGTCCTGGGGAAGATGTGGTCAAAACACAGCGACATGTCACGTCTTCTGCCTCTAGGAGGGCAATCTGAAACTGGAATCTACTTAAAGGGAATTTCCGTGCATGGGTCACATACAACCTGATAGCTGCCATTACATCATTCATATCATTCAAGTTGTTTCTATTTGCTAAGCTTCCATTCTGATGACCTATGGTGAGAATTTCAGCAAAAGCATTTACAGACTTCAAGTGCCCTAGCGTCCAGGCTCCCCAGGGTGCGGGGAGATGGGTGATATTCTGTAATGCAAATCACCCAGGGAACTCACAGTCAGAGTGTCATGCTCAGCATTTGTAAAACACTGTTCATCTGCAGAATTATACTGCCCAGTTTTGCCAAGAGGCTGACTCAGTGGGTATTCATGCTGATAAATTTGGCTCCAGTAAGATCCTATCCCTGGAGCTCCTTGGAGAATGCACACGGCTGGCTGCGAGCTCAGAGTGGCAGAAGTGGACAGGAGCAGGGAGGACAGAGAAGGAAGAGGTGTGTGCATGGACACAGTGAGGAAAAAAAAAAAAAGAACTCACAAGGGCCACAGAGTGTGACCACAGAAGGTGCACCATCCATCCTGTTTAACAAAGATCACTTCTTTGGAGCAGTTCTATTATCCTTCTATTTGTATGCGTGCACATATACTGCTGAGTCTCATGACTCACACTTTCCAAGTTTGTGAGTCTGCCTCCTCCTAACATTTATTTGTGACTCCAGCATCAGTGCTCACTGGGCATTTACGGTCCTGTGGGGACATGCAAAGGGGGGAAAAGACACCCATGCTCCACTGAACAAGGAGGTTCTGTCTTCTGGTTTCACTCAAGTTGTAAATGCGTCCATCTTAGCCTCTATTTAAATGTCATGATTTTCGCACTTTAGGGGGCTTTGCATGTGTGTGTATGTGTCTGTCTGTATGATTTTGTCATTTAAAATGGCTCCACTATAATGCTAAAGCTCTGTCCAGTGCCAAGCACAAGACTGTGACGTGCTTTCTGCAACAGAGCAGGACCCTGTAGTCTTGCCCTCTGAGTCCTCGGCCTGCCTTTTGTCTGTGGAAAAACGTTAGCCAAAAAATAAGTTTGATCAGAGATGTGAGAAAACGCAGAAACAAGGAGAAACAATCAAAGGAACCAAATAATGGAAGAGTTCAGTCATTAAGCAAAGTCAAGGGCTTTCAGTTCCTCTTCAAAGACTATAGATAATATTCTGAGCCATATGCTGTGAGCGGTCCTGAATACACTGAAACCCCAGGTGGACGAAGCTAACTACATGAGCACCAGTCTGTAACTGTGACGAGAAGTGATGCCCTTACGAGCACTGGCCTCAAGGAAAAGGGAACACACTGACCCGGAACTGACGATTAACTGTACTTAAAGCAATCAGGAGGACACTGATCAGACCAGTTTCAAGATGACCACCAGAGCTGATCGTGCTGTTTCTGCATGCTTCCCCCTCCCTCAGTCTATAAAAGTTCTTGCCCACTGACTGCCAGTGGGCAGGGGGAGTCGGCCTCTGGATGGGTGTCCATCCTCCACTTATCCCTTCATCCCCACCCCAGCTGCTGACATCCGAAATAAAACAAACTTTCCTTTTCACCAACCCGGCCTCTTTATTGGCTTTAGTGCGAGGAGCAGCCAGACCCCACTTTTCATTACACTTTCAGGAAAAAAAAAAAGCTAAGCATCATTCAGGTATGAATTACAATGCTTTTGGTTATGAGGTGTAAATTAGTGAATCAACTGTATACTAATTAATGTGAATTTAACAGAAACACACATAAAACAAGGTTATGCGTGGATTGTTTTATGTATGTATGTGTGTGGCCGAAGGCTCCAAGGAGCCTAACCCTATGTTTCTGCTGGGACCAATGATTCAGTATTTGCAGTGACTTCAGCAGCCAAAACTACCATGGAAAATAAGAATCTACTGTGTGTGCATTTTTTTTTAAATTTATAAAAGTGGATCTTGTCTACACTACACATACTGGGTTACACCTTGATTTTTTGCACCTAATTCATTTAAGAAACCATGTCATATATCCTTACGTCCTTCTTTTCAAAGAATGTAAAGTTTTCCCATGGGCAATTTTGCCATCATTGACTATATAGGTGCTCATGATGGAGTTTTAGGTTGTTTCTGTTTTTTGTTTGTTTGTTTTTAAACAAAGCAAAACAAAACAACACTTCAGGGAAAATTCTTGGGCTTATACCTTTGCAAAGGACACAGATGTCTGAATGCAAGAAAATTCTGGCCTCTATAGTAAGCATGTAACTGCTGTGGCTATATTTAGGAGTCAGCAGAGTTTCTTACAGTAGTGACAGTACTACACAAAGTGTGGATGTGGCCTGTGGGTTTGATGAGTGGCTTCCACCCTGAGGATGTTTCACACATGTCCCATGATCAGACTTTGACATGTAAGGTCAGAGTTTATTAACTGCAGGGTCCCTTTATTTGATAGAAATCTGCTCCACGCAGAAAGCAGGCCTCTGTAAAGTGCTCTCCATTTGTGGCACCAAAGCAACCCTCCTCTCCAAGGAAAAAAGCAAGGGCCACGTGACAAGGAGAACCCAGCCTGCTCTCTATCTGCACCTCCCGCCCCAAACCTGCTGGGCAGTGAACGAAGCAGCTCCAATCAGGACCAGGAGGGGGATCTGCTGCCCCAGGAAGGAGGCCCCAGGCATTCAGAGGCCACAGGAGTAACTTGGGGCATAAAGAATTGTTAGACGAGGGGATGTATGTATTCATATGGCTGATTCACTTCGTTGTACAGCAGAAATGAACATGACATTTTAAAGCAATTAAATTCCAATTAAAAAAATAGAAAGAAAGAAAGAAAGAAAGTGAAGTCGCAGTCATGTCCGATTCTTTGTGACCCCGTGGACTGTAGCCCACCAGGCTTCTCCATCCATGGGATTATATAGGCAAGAATACCGGAGTGGGTTGCCATTTCCTTCTCCAGAGGATATTCCCAACCCAGAGATCAAACCTGGGTCTCCTGCATTGCAGGCAGCCACTTTACCCTCTGAGCCACCAGGTAAGGGCTTAAAAAAATAAATAAGACCCCTTCATTTCCTGCAAGTCATGTCTCTGCCCCAGAATTTTCTAGCTAAGAAGGTGTCTGAAGAAGCACCAATAGGACACATCAACCTCCTAGTGTAGGTACATGATTCATGCAAAAATGGCATTTCTAGGCCAGCAATGCAAACCCCACCGAAATTCCTTTCTCCTCAGAATTCATCAATGAAACCATTAGAAACCACTAGCTTTCTAATGACAATATGAACTATAAAAAGCATATTAGATATAGACAAAGGAACACCAGGAGGGTGGAAAGCAAGCTTAACTTAATTTTACCCATGCACATTAAAAAAAATGACACTGTACTTGCAAAGCTGGAGATGTGCCTTTCCTTTCATGAACACAGCAAGGATTTCCAGAAGAGAGATGGTCACCTCACCCTGATCTCCTTCCTGGGTCTGACTGCCCTGGGCCACACCCTCCTGCATACGAGCAGGGCGCTGGGATCATACGTGTTCAGCTGGATAAGCTTATCTGAACTTCTGGGTGAACACTTTTGCTTCCCTTCATGAATTTATCAAGTGTAATTAGATTGTGAATGTGTGTGTGTGTGTGTGTGTGTGTGTGTGTGTAAGAGAGAGAGACGCAGAATGAGGAGGGGCTTTCGGATCCTCGTAGGATGTTTACATGTACTTTTACTCACTCCAACTCCCTCTGAGTCTGAGGATATTTCTCACAAAATTTTCATATCCGGCAAGAAACCACAGTGCTGCAACTGTGGTCTACTAAATACTAACAGTAAGTACTAAGTTGTTTCTTATCTGCTCTCTCCATGGAGTCTTTAAAGAGCAAGTCAATATAAGGTTTAACCCCCTAAAGAGACCCCTGCTTCAGAATTTGATTTCTCAGGGAGAAATAAATGTCATAAAAATACTGTCTGTTGCTAGCTTTTAGGAATCTGTAACAGCGGAATATTTTCTCTATTAATATATATGGAGAAAAGGTACTAAAATGCAGTTAAAAGAATATGCTTCATATTATAGTTGAGCAAACAGTAGCATCTGAAATGTCACTACTCATGTTTTTGTTTTCCCTACTGAGGTACAGTTGATTTGCAACACTGTGTTGGTTTCAGGTGTAGAGCAAAGTGATTCAGTTATACATACTTATCTGTGCTTTTTCAGACTCATTTTCCATTATAGATTACTATAAGACAGTAAGTATAGTTCCCTGTGCTATACAGTAGGTCCTTGTTGGTTATCTACTTTACATATAGTAGTAGGTTAACCCCAATCTCCTGATTTATCCCTCCCATTACTCATTTTTTAAAAAAAACAACAGAGAGAACCTTCACTAGAGGGAACTCGGCAGATCACGAGACCCACGACTGAAGTCATTTTTGTAAGGGTGTCGGGGAGGCTCTGGCAGTGTGTTTGATGTAAGCTGTCACTTATCTTTTCTGCAGCCACAGTTTTCCCAGCTAAGAAAGAACTGTGTTAGCATAGGTCAGCAAAGGTCCTTTCAGCTCTGTGATCCTATTACTGAATGTGTCAAAATTGTAGTCCCTGACAATTTTTCCAACCTTAAGCTTTAAGAATACGCTTTTATCCAGAGATTCAAAAATAAAGAGATTGTAAAAAAAAAAATCTTTTTGTCAGGACAGAGAGCTTGTAGAGACAACAGGAAATCTCTTGGTATGTAATTCTGGTATCAAACACAGTGCTACTGCAAAATAAGTAATACGCCATGTTAATTCACTTGTTCACTAAACGTGTGCTTTTACACATTATTAGTAGTCTAGTGAGGAGCTTCCATACCTGCACCTTTATACATTTACCAGGTGGTCGGGCCCTGAAGGGTCCAGGACTTGCCGGAGGTCGCTCTAACGTTTTCAGAGCACCCTCCTTCACGTCGCCTGGGTTGCCAGCTCTGGGTCATGGCTCCATCTGCCTTCTAAGTCTCCCTGGTACCACCACTGAAGAGACCTTGGAATCGAACGTGCTGAGCCTCCGAGCTGGTCCTGCCAAGCCCACCGAGGCCTTTGCTGCTGTCCAGGATGCTGGGCTGTGTCATCACACCCAAAGCCACCATCCCAGACTTTTCCTTATCAACAGTCTCTCTTCCTCTCCCTCCGGCATCCTGGTCCTCTCAATTATGTCTGCATTTCCCCAGTTGAGGGGGGCGGGAGGGGGGGCTTCCCTGGGCTTTTATTTCTGTATACACCTCCAGCTACTTGGAGAAATAAACATTAAGCTTTCTCTGGTGCTGCCTAATTCTACCATTCTCCCTCTCTCTTCGGCCATTTAATTGCCATGACTTAGCCCAGTCTGTTTCCCCTGCCCCCTCCCCAGCTCCATGCCTTATCTCAAGCCCTTCAGCACTGCCCTGCCCTCACCTCGGGGTTCTCTTCTCTTCAGGACCCCACCACTGCTCCTCCCCAGACTTCCCTGCCCACTCAGGAGGCTCTCTGGGCACCAAGCTCTCTCCAGATACACCTTCCAGACATCCTTCTCCTATGGGTGCCTTCTGAGGTGCTGACTACCGTGCCCCCGCCTGGCCTGCCACGGGGTCACTCTGTCCCCTTTCCCAGGATGCGATTCCTTCCCCGTGAAACCCGTGACCTCAGAGCATCTGAGGGTGCAGACCTGTCCACTCCAAAGTGGCCCAGGCTCCGTCCAGGGTCTGCTCCCTGCCCCTACCCTATGCTGGCTCTCTGCATCACTGCCTCTTCTTACATTTGCATCTTAATTTCTACTCCTTTTTTTTTTTTTAGAAGTTGATTTAAAACCTTTTTCAATGGCATTTTGTATTTTCATTTAGGTATATTTGATGGGCAGTATTATATTAGTTTAGGTGTACAACATAGTGATTCAATATTTTTATAGATTACATTCAGCTTAAAAGTATTATGAAATGTTGGCTATATGCCATGAGCTGTACATCTTTGAACCTTCTTAATTTTATACATAGTACTTTGTACCTTTTAATCCCCCACCCCTCTCTTGCCCTCCCCCAGCCCTCTCCCCACTGGTATTTTCTGTTTTGTTAACTTCAGTCACTTTTTAAATATTTCAGATTCCACATATAAGTGAAAACTTTCTTGGATACTCTCCATATCCATCCGTGTTGTTGCAAATGGCAAAATTTCATTCATTTCTTTACGGCTGAGTAGCATTGTATTCTGCGTGTGTGTGTATGTGTGTGTGTGTGTGTGTGGGTGTGGGTAGGTGTGGGTGTGACATCTTCTTTATCCATTCATTTGAACATGTAGGTTGCTCAAAATGGATGAAATACCTAAATGTAAGACAGGAAACAATAAAACTCCTAGAAGAAAATACAGGCAGAATACTCTCTGACACAAGTCTTAGAAGTATTTTGGGGGGATCTGTCTCCTTAGCAAGGAAAACAAAGCAAAAAACCAATCCAAATTAGACCTAATTAAACTTAAAAGATTTTCCACACCAAAGGACACCATCAACCAAACAAAAAGACAACCTAACAAACAGCAGAAGATATTTGCAAATGATGTGTCTCATAAGGGATTCATGTCCAAAGTGTATAATTCCAATATCTAAAAACAAACAGCCTGATTAAAAAACGGAAAGAAGGCCCAAATACACATTTTCCCGAAGAAGACATACAGGTGGCCAACATACACGTGAACACACACTCAACATCACTAATCATTCGAGTAATGCAAATTGAAGGCACCATGAGATATCACCTCACACCAGTCAGAATGGCTATCATCAAAAAAACAACCAAAATGATAACTATTAGAGACGATGTTGGAGAAAAGGGATGCTATGCTGTTGGTGGAAATGTAAACTGGAAAAACCACTTTGGAGTACAGTGTGGAAACTCCCTCAAAAACTAAAAATAGAGTGACCATATGATCCAGCAGCTCCGGTCCTGGGTGTACACCTGGAGGAAATGAAATCACCAGCTGAAAGAGCCACATGCACCTCGACGTTCACAGCTCCATTTTCTCCCTACAATACTCTCGGCCCACTGCAGTCCTTCCCTGAGACTTGGTGCAGAGTGCACTGCCCTTTCCTTTCTCTTCTCTCTCACGCAGACCCGCCCCTTCCTTCCCCTCTCTTCTCCCTAAACGCTAGTATTCCCTGAACTTCTCTCCGTACATTCTTCCCTAACCACTTTAGCATCTCATCACTGTAACCCTACATCGGTAACTAGTGACCCTCCTCCTCTCTCCCCCAAAGTTCAAACAGGTTCAACAGGCTCGAACGAGTTACATGCTCACCCTTGCGTCCCATCTCTCCCTAAAACACAACCCGGCATCTTTGAGTCACAGTCGCATCTGCTTGAAACCTTGAAAACTTGGATTCTTTCATCTCTTTTGTTGACCAAACATGGATCCAGAGCTAAGAACTCTGCTTCTTCCCTTGAACTCTCTGCTATGCTCCCCTCCTTCACATTCCCAGCACTGATGCCCCAGGTCAGGTCCTCATGAAGCCATGTCTCTCTCTGCATCTCCCAACCCCCAGGTCCTAACTCTCAAGGAATCACCAACTTCACATGGGGCTCTGCAAGCAAGTATAAAAAATGCACAATAGTTTTATTGTGAATAGGTCTCTCAATTGTATCATCACGTGCTTTGGAAATTTATATTAAGGCTGCACTGTGGAAAGGGACTTTGGATCAAGAACAAACCAAAAAAAGAAAAAATTTCAGGTAATTGCCTTTAACTTTTTTTGGAGGAAAAAAGAATGCTCTCTCATTAATGACAATTGTGAACTATGGTATTTACCCCTGAATTAGAGGAGTGTTCTGTTTTTTCCGGCAAAATGTGATAGCTTCTTGACTGTTCTAGGAGGTTGTCTAGGCTACCTCTTTTGGTGCCATCTATAAACTTATTTTTTATCATCACTTCCTGCCCTGAAGCCTGGAATAAAACTTCATACCCATGAGCTCTGGAAAACAACACTCCATGGCATGACCCGACTAGTTTGGGAACAGTCATTTGTAAAGTAACTCATCACGTCCAACACTGGGAGCAAAAGTTCTGGATTCATGTAAGGGAATCTTCCCTGCTAAAGATAACTTCTGCTTTCAGTGGAATGACTATAATCCCTTCCACTGGGCGAAGGAAGGACGGGGTCTCTGAAGTGTGGCCCCACCAAACTGGTGACCTGGATGACTGTGAAGAAGTCAACACTATTGGCACAAATGTGATTTTCATCCTTTTTCCTCTCCTTGTGTGCCTCCTGATGCTACCTCTGAAGGCCTGCAGGCCATCTCAGATGGCACTAGTGGTAAAGAACCTGCCTGCCAACGCAGGAGACATATGAGACACAGGTTTGATCCCTGGGTCGGGAAGATCCTCTGCAGGAGGGCATGGCAATCCACTCCAGTATTCTTGCCTGGAGAATCCCATGGACAGAGGAGCCTGGTGGACTACTGTCCATGGGGTCACACACAGTCAAACACAAGTGACTTAGCACAAGTTGGTTCCTCTGTGCTGACTCTCAGCCATCTCTTTGGGTTTATTCTTTGGTGCATCTGAACCGAAAGGATTTATCTGCTTTTCTCCTATGGGAAAAACTTGGATGCCAATTTGAATTTTCAAGCTCAGAAATAATTTTGCCCCTAAACACAGTGATTGTCCTCTCTGCCAGGTGTCAAGGACCATGTCAACCACAGGAATAGAGTAGATGCCCCTTGTGTTCAAGATCTTATTTTGAAGGTGATAAATGTGTTCCCCTAAAGTCATTTGTATTGATATCCAACTTCCTTTTCCATTTGATGGAGCAGAACAGAACTACAAGATCTAATCATCTGACCTGGTACCTTTAAAATTAGTATAATGTCACTGTGTAATTCTGTCAGCTCACTGTAAATCTAGCTCAGAAATACATCTAAAATAATCAAGTGCGCCTTAGAGACGGCCCTGAACACACATTCTTGGGCACTTGCATACTGAGTAAATGAATGAAAGAATGAATTAATCGTAGGCCTCATGGAAGGCAGGGCATAATATCTTCCCTCCATGTACTAGAATTAAGAAAGCTAACAAGAGTAGAAATTTAGAATACACACTGAACATAAATGGGCCTTTTTATTTGACTTAAAAAATAACAACTTTTGGGTTGCATTATTTTCTGTAAGTCATTTTGAGGAGGAAAAGTAACATCCCCAAAGTATTATGAAGCAGCATTGGTTTCTTTTCTATTTTTAAACATACTTGGGAGCAAATTGAACATACTCAGAATGTTTTATTAACCAGAACATTTAGCTTAACTAGTTTAATTACTGCTCTTTGGAAATTACTATGATCAGTGGGAACTCCTGGGTCTGGCCTCTGTGTGGGATGCACTGACAGAATGCCCACCTGCACAGCCGCTGGACACCCAGCTTCAAAGATTCCCAAGGGGTCAGGAGAGGCGGCTGACAGCAGTTCTCCACGGTGATTGGACTTTACCCTGAAAATCCCTTTAACGGGGAGCAGTGGCTAAATGCTACTGGAAAGGGGCCAACCTTTGCTTTTATCCTGTCAACTCAGAGAGGTGGTTTTGCAGCTCAGTAAACTCATAGCCTTCTGAAGCAAAGATTCCTTGACAGAATAAGCTGCGTCTTATTTCTTCTCAGTCGCTGTAGTTCCTGTGTAGTTCAGGTCCTTCCACAAAGCAGGAGGTCACATTACTGAACAAATATCCATCCACTAAGGCTCTAATACAAATGGGAAAGCTGAGAAAGGTATCCAATGACTGAAAATCATGGGAGAAGAATCCAAATTCTCAATCCCACGCAGTCCCGGATTCACTCAGTTTAGAGAAAAGGGAACCCTAAACTTGGCAGCCATTCCATAAAGACTGTAGGGGTAGCTTTCACAAAGCCTGAGCTTCTGGAAAATTCCCAACTAGGAGAAAGTATAGGTGGTTTTCTATGTCATATGCAATCCTCTGACAACTTGCATCTTGAGTCCACACTTTAATCTCCAATTAAAGAGGAAAACTGCAGCTCTCTGTTGCCAAATTATAGATCTATTTCTTGGCTCACTGAGAAAGGAAACTGCTAACGACTGTAAACAGTCTGTGTGATAATTTTTTTTTTTATAGAAGCATAGTGGACATCCAAATTATGTTAATTTCAGGTGTATGGTGTAGTGATTTGGCAATCAAGTATATTATGAAACGACCACTAAGTCTAGTCACAGACCATCACCAGATAAAATTATTATAATGTTATAGACATTATATTCTTATATATATATAACATATATATATTTATAGACATATATTCTTCATGCTGTACATTACATCCCATGACTTATTTATTCTATAACTGAAAGTCTGTACCTCTCATCCACTTCATCTATTGCATCCAATTCCCTCTCCCTGCGCTTCCGACAACCACCAGTTTGCTCTGTCTATATAAACCTATTTGCATTTTGTTTGTTCATTTGTTTTGTTTTTTAGACTCCACATTTAAGTGAGATCATGTGGTATTTGTCTTTCTCTGACTCATTTTGCTCAGCATAATGACCTTAACGTCCAACCCTGTTACTGCAAATGGCAAGATTTCATTCTTTTTTTATGGCTGAGCAATATTCCATCATATATATATATATACACACACACATATATATATCACATCTTCTTTATTTATTCATCTATTAATGTACATGTGATGAATATTTTAAGTTAATCGCTATTTAACTCTATGTTACATATTAACTCTAAACATATTTAGACTTTTTAAGGTGCCTTTTTCTACAATAGTTCCATCAGAAATAAAAAATAATTTCTGGTTTATCAGTTATATACAGTAGTGAACTTCCAAAATGGAAAGCATAATTTTTTAAAAAATGATTCACTGCATCTCTGATTACTCCCAGATTTCAGAAATAATAGGTAGGTATTAGAAAGCCTTAGAGCAATTTTAAGGCTTCACTGTCTGATGTCTTCAGAAACCTGAGCCTAACTAAAACCCAGGAAGAAGAGAGCTCTCTAGGCCTCACATCTTTCGAGAGGCGTCAGTTAATTACTGCAGGGCAGGGAGTGCATCAGGAGGCCCGGCCTGCTCATGCAGGACACTCCTGCAGCCTGTAAGCAATTATAAGGCCAGCGCATCTCCTGATTAAGAGCAGACAGCTTTAAAAGGAAGAGAAATCAAATTATACAATGTGGTAAAAAGAAATGAGGAAAAACCTCATTCCAGAAATATGGATGCCAAGAGAGGAGGGGAAAAAAATAGGAGCAGTTTAACTTGGAGAAAGATGACGGGACAAATGAAGGAAAGAAAAGAAGAAACATCAGGGGTTTCCCCTCTGTGTATGAAGGTAGCCTGGAGTCTCAGTGGAAGACAGTTATATTACTGTGAAGAAAACACAAGTATTCTATTAGCTCAAAGAAAAAAAATTCTGTAAAATCAGTTTGTGGCCAATAGTTCTACCTTCAGCCATTATGAAATGTAAACAAGCAATTGCTACTATTTTACATGACTTTTAGTTATTCTGCAATGAGAGTATAAGTTTGAAATATGATGTTTATAGGAAATGCTATTAAGAAGTTATTATAACAATCTGGGTTCTTAATATAAGCGGCTTTACAATTAAAACTAGTAGAACTTAAGGAAATTTTTCTTCGAAAAATAAAAAGTTATAACATTCAAACAGTCCTCCTGGTAGCAATAAACTAGGTAAATTTTGATTAAAAACAAAGGATAAAAATCTGGGCTTGATGCCATAGGAGATACAAAAAAAAAAAAGGTACTTTGGTTTCTTTAGACACAAATTATTTGTGAGGCATTAAACAATCCAATTAGAAAGCAATGCAAGAATGTAATTAAGGAGTAAAATACATCGTCCAAATAATAAAAGCTATAGGAGGTAAATAAAAGGAAGGAAATAAGCCAGAGCTATCAAGAAAAACTTTATGGAAAAATTAAAACTTGGGATGATTAGAATTTGAAGACAGAGAAACAAATGTTACTAATACGAAAATAATTATTTTGCATATGATATACTGCTAAGAGCTATACCAGACCCCGGAGAAGGCAATGGCACCCACTCCAGTACTCTTGCCTAGAAAATCCCATGGACAGAGGAGCCTGGTGGGCTGCAGCCCATGGGGTTGCTAAGAGTCGGACACGACTGAGCAACTTCACTTTCACTTTTCAATTTCACGCACTGGAGAAGGAAATGGCAACCCACTCCAGTGTTCTTGCCTGGAGAATCCCAGGGATGGGGGAGCCTGGTGGGCTGCCCTCTATGGGGTCGCACAGAGTTGGACACGACTGAAGCGACTTAGCAGCAGCAGAATACCAAACCCCAAAGCCGTTTTCATATTACACCATCTATGTGAAATGAGGGGCCCTGGGCCTACAACACTGCCCACGATCAGGATCCAGCAGATAAGAACGCAGGCTTTCAGTCAGCCTGCCTGGTTCTGAGCCCTTCCTGCAGTAACTCGGTGGCTGACTGTGGTCAGGTCACCATCTCTCCCTGTGACAGCATCCTGGTCTGTTCCCCAGTGAACTTCCTTGAGGTCAAGGTCTGCATCACACCCCTTTTTGAACCACCAGCATCGAGCACATTCAGTGGTACACACAATGACTGTCAGCTGTTGATCACAATTCACTGTTTAAACAAAAAAGAGAAATTATGACATGATAGTCCATGACGCTGTAGCTGAAGCTCCAATACTTTGGCCACCAGATTCAAAGAGCCAACTCACTGGAAAAGACCCTGATGCTGGGAAGGATTGAAGGCAGGAGGAGAAATGGGCAACAGAGGATGAGATGGTTGGATGGCATCACCGACTCAATGGACCTGAGTTTGAGCAAGCTCAGAGAGATAGTGAAGGACAGGGAAGCCTGGCGTGCTGCAGTCCATGGGGTCACAGTCAGATACGACTGAGCAACAGCATGATTATAAAAGATCATCCTGCCACAGACCGAAGAAGGAAGAGGGCTTCTCAAATTACCACGCAGGCACTATAAACGGAAGCAACGGACATGATGACTAAGTGTGTAAAAAGTGTTTTCTTTATCTGCAGTTAATATCTTTCAAAGTATGATGTAAACTCCGGATGATCTTTTTATTTCAATTGCATCTTATTCAAATGCATAATTTACTTATAGAGGAGCAAAAATAAGGTAAATGTAAATATTTGCACTAACAAGTTCTCTGCTAGGATAGAGTGTATATGGAATACATGTGTGCAGATACAGATAAAAATTTAAAATGGAAAAAGTGCAAAACATTTTTCAGTTTATAAACAGATGACTTCAGTAGCATTTAGGAAACTGATCACAAAGGATCAAAAGGATCACCTAAAACTCTGAGAGCTATCAAGCAATTTTAAAAATTATGAAAAATGCAGTTGCGTGGGCAATCTGTTTTCTACGTTGAAACCAAATAACACTTCAAATAGTATCTATGAAATGGCTGAAGGAAAAGAAAATTACAATGAAAACATCTACCCATCAGTAAACAAAACGGTAAGCTGTGGCCACCCAGCAATTGCGCTTCACGCAGTTTCACAGGGATCGGCTGGGTGAAAACTCACTCTGCTGAGCGCTCATCTGCCAAAATAGCCATTTGCAATTAAAAATTAAAACCACTGGCACTGTTCTTCACAAGCAATTATTAAAAGACGGCTGGCTACCTTCCTTGCTTGTAGTGGTTTCTGCATCAAGACTTCATGCCAGTTTGAAATATTCTTCTCTTACGTTTCATTTCTCTCAGACCATAAAGTTCCCAAGACTAAGATTTTAACACGTTCAACATTTGTATTTGTAATAGGATCTCGAATACTACAGCACTGTTTCAATTTCCGAAAACAGATTGATTTGAGCATTTTATGTTTTATTATACACGTGTATTTTATTATACATATATATTTTATTAAAATGTTACTAGATTAGCAGGGCATAAAGCAGTGTAACTTGTACAAGGCCTCACTGTATTTAAGAGAAATCAGTGGGTTTTTTTTTTTAAGAATTCAGGAGCAAAAATAAAATGTAAACATCAATTTCCGCAGACAGAGGCTTAACTCCGAACAGAATACACATGTAAATAATAAAGTCACTCATCAGGTCTGTTGAGTCCTGACACAGGGAATGGTCGAGTCAAATTCCATCTTCGTCCAGGAAGCCATCGTGGATCTGAGGGGGATGCGGGGTGTCAGTAAGGGCTTCAGTCTACAAGCATGAAACATCTTCTATGTGGCAGACACAGGTCTGTGTGCGGGTGATACAGCAGAGAAGCAGAGAGAGACTCCGCCCTTAAGAAACTCAGCAGAGACAGACAGCAAACAGACCCTTCCTCCTCCAACCAGGGAGGGGCGTCGTCTGTTTAATTCCTCAGAAAGACCCCCTTGGTGGCTATGTGGCCCACAGACCTCACCAGGAGTTAGGAGTTAATGCGAATAATTAGGAGGTAGCCCTGCAGCTCACAGCTGAGGAAGGGAAATTGTGAAAAGATCACGTGGAAAATCTGAAAACAGTGGTGTGGGGAGTTGGGCTAATCTTGATCTCAAAGACACTACATTGCTAAGTATGTGCGCTAAGTTGTTTCAGCCATGTCCAACTCTGTGATTTTCCTCCTGGACTGTAATCCGCCAGGCTCCTCTGTCCATGGGATTCTCCAGGCAAGATACTGGAGTGGGTTGCTATGCCTTCTTCCAAGGGATCTTCCCAAACCAGGGATGGAACCCACGTCTCTTAGGTCTCCTGTCTTGGCAGGTGGGTTCACCACTAGCGCCACTTGGGAAACTCGCATTACTGAGTATGGTATGTGATAATAAAACCTTGTCCTATTTTAAACTATTAGTTTAATGCTGTACTAACAACAACAACAAAAAGTATTCGCTGCTTTCAGTATTAAAATCAGAATTCAAATGTAAGAAAAGAGAAAATATCAAGTCTCCCATCACAAATACTCCTTCCCCTTCGGATAAGACTCAGACCCTCACCACCTCCACTACTGTGGCTGCATCCCAAACACTGCTGAGACTGTCTCACAGATGGGATTTGGAGACCCAGGAAAGTGAAGTCGCTCATTCCAAGTCACAAAGAGAATTAGTGGGAAAGTTGGAAGCAAAGCAAAGACTTCCTACTTCTAAACCCATACTTTCTCCTCAAAGTGAATCTTCAGTATCCTCAGTTCAGTCGCTCAGTCACTTCTGACTCTTTGCAACTCCATGGACAGCGCAAGAAAATCACAAACGCCTGGTAATTCCTTCAGCTCTGCTTCCCTCTGCAACTCCTCTATGGAAAGTTTCCAAGGAAAATGATTTACTTACTCATAAAGCAAGCTTTTGAACTGTGGTGTTGGAGAAGACTCTTGAGAATCCCTGGGACTGCAAGGAGATACAACCAGTCCATCCTAAAGGAAATCATCCCTGGGTGTTCACTGGAAGGACTGATGTTGAAGCTGAAACTCCAATCTTTTGGCCACCTGATATGAAGAGCTGACTCATTAGAAAAGACCCTGATGCTGGGAAAGATTGAAGGTGGGAGGAGAAGGGGACAACAGAGGATGAGATGGTTGGATGGCCTTACCGACTCGATGGACACGGGTTTGAGTAAACTCCAGGAGTTGGTGATGGCCAGGGAGGCCTGGCAGGCTGCAGTCCCTGGGGTCGCAAAAAGTTGGACACGACTGAGCAACTGAACTGAACTGAAAGCAAGTGTTTATGGAGGGTCTACTAGATACAGGGCAGCTTGCTAGGTGCTTAGGATTCAGAGATCTGTAGGAGGTTTTCTGCAGGGGAAGTTCACCCTCTCACGGGAGAGACAGACCAAGTAGCTAACGATGACCACGTGGCAGGGCAAGAACCACAGTAACGACACCCCAGGGCCGTGGAACCTGAGACAAGGAGCACCTACATTATCCTGGCATTGGGGACACGTGCCCAGAAGAGGTGATCTCTGAATGTGTTTCGAAGAAGCTGTGGGAGTTGGGCAGCCAGAGAGTGAGGAGTAGGGAAAACCCCAAGGAACAGTGTGAGCCAACACTGTCTAGCAGAAGACACAAGACAGGCACTCAGCAAGGCTGGGGCTCTGGGGGGTGCGTTAGAGATGAGACATGAAAGGGGGCACAGGCCACGTCAGGAGGGCTCTTGTGAGCCAATCCAATGAGTCTGGAGTTAACTTACACTCCTGTCCCCACCCTCCCAGTGCCCAGCCGTCCCCAACCCGCCTAAATCCCATGTGTGACACCATCTCAGTGAGGCTGCTTCAGCAAAGGCCATCAGCGAGCACCTTCATCACGAGCCAATGAAATCCTAGCACATCTCTTCTAGTCATTTCTGCAGCAGCAGAAACACCAACCACGGCTCCTTCCCGTACATGTCTTCCTTCCGTTGCTTTGATGAAGAGATAGTCTCTTGGGGCTTATCCTCTGGCACTGAGGCCGCTGTTACGTTTCCCCAGGTCTTCTGGGAGCTCTTACCCTGCCCTCCACTGCTAGCTAGAGGTGCTCTCACCCTGCCCTCCACCCATCCTCGTCCCACTCTGCATCCCTGGGCTAACGCACTCCTCCTCTCAATTGCTTTCACCAGCACAAAACTGCTGGCAGCTTCCAAATCTAAATATCTGCTCTAGACATCAAGATTCTGCTCCAGATTTGAAAAAGCGGTCCTTCCTTCAAATACATTTTATTTATTTTTGCTCTCTTCATGACAAAGAATGACAGGTGCTGGCTGCTGGTCTAAGACTCAATGGAAAGAAACTGGGTGTACTAGATTTACTATGACGTGTTTATCCCTTGCAGTCTCTCCGTGAATGACTTACAAACATCTCAAACTCACTCATCATGTTCCCTGGGCAAGTCTGAACTCATGTTCTCTGAACATGTTCTCTCATCCTTTGTCCTGTATCTTAGTGAATGGTACTTCTGCTCCTCCAGTCACCCAGCACAGAGTCATCCTTTTCATTTGGAGTGATGAAAAAGCTCCCAGTTCTGCCTAGTTAACTGTTTTCTAATTAAATCCCTCCTTCTTGTCCCCACGGTTCAACAGACATCGTTGAATCATGTTCAGCAGACATCCATGAATCTACAGATAAAAGAACAGGAGGATGAGCGGGAAACTTGGCCAGTTGCTGAAAACTTCTCACCAGGCACATTGGTTCTACTTGGTACCTTTCAGTCCCCTGACTGAACCAATGGAAGCCATATCTTTCTGAAATTCCTATCTGATGACATCATCCCTCTGATTATCAGCATTCAGGGACCAGTTGTTCCTACAGGACAAAGACTAGATTCCATGGCTGGCATCAGAAGTCATCTGAGGTCAGGGACGTGTGCTATTGCTCTGCCCTCTTTTCCTGAGGTTGTTCTCATCCTATAAATACTCCCCAGTACCCGGAACTACTGACATGATTCCAATTCCACATCTTTACCTACGCTTTTCCCTCCATCAAGATGGCTCGCTACACTCCCCTCCCACCCTTGCTTTAACACCTGAAAATTCACTAGTCATTTGCCAAAACTCAGCTTGGGCTTCACTTCTTCTCTGGAGCCTGTGCTGAACTTTCCACCCAGGGCTCCACTTCCCCCTTCTTTCCTCCAAGACTCTGTACTCGCTCCTAGAACAGCATTTCACTGCTGTTCACAGGCTTGCACTCACCCCCTGCTGGAATCTTTTCCCTTCTTAAGAATGGAGGTCCCCACCTTATTAATCTGGGAATTAGCACAAAATGGAGACTGAAATATTTGCAGATGGATTGGTGCATAAATGGATGAATAGATGGAGAAGGGTCTTGGAAAGATTACAGGCAAGGAGATAATGTGATAAGCTGTGCATTTTAGGAAAAACACTCTGGTGTCAGAGCAACGAGCTGGAAGGCTTATAACACAAATCAGAGAATATTACAAAGAATCCAATGGAGATGTACAGAGAAACAGACAGGGAGAGTAGCAGTAGCTAAGGAGAGAAGGGAATGGATCCAAAAAAAAAGATACTTATAAAGTGAACACAGATTTTACTGATCGTATGGGTGACCAGCAGGAGCAAGCTTGAGAAAAGTGAAGACATTAAGAATGGCTTCTAGGTCCCAGCTTAGAAATAAAATATCTATACATTCTGATCCATAGCATTAAGCCAGGCAAAGATACACCACAAATTTATATATGGAGCCAATCATGCATTTGGCTTCCCTGATAGCTCAGTTGGTAAAGAATCCGCCTGCAATGCAGGAGACCCCAGTTCGATTTCTGGGTCAGGAAGATCCGCTAGAGAAGGGATAGGCAACCCACACCCCAGTATTCTTGGGCTTCCCTTGTGGTTTAGCTGGTAAAGAATTTGCCTGCAATGCAATGCAATACAGAGACCTGGCTTTGATCCCTGGGTTGGGAAGATCCTCTGGAGAAGGGAAAGGGTACCCATTCCAGTATTCTGGCCTGGAGAATTCCATGGACTATACAGTCCATGGGGTCGCAAAGAGTCAGACACGACTGAGTGACTTCGCTTTCTTTCACTTTCTATTAAACAAAAGGGCAGCTGAAAACAGGAAACAAGTAAATATGGCTGCCTGGTAAATCCTAAATTACCATAAAAGAAGAGACTTTCCTAATCTCCAGCGATTCATAAAGACTGGAAGAAAGTATTTATAGCAGGTCATCTCTTGCTCTTGACAGCCATCTCATCAGTGGGCTGGGGATATATATATATATACATATATATACATATACACACGCACACACTTGAAACTATGCTTTATACCATTAAAATACCATTACAATCATGGATTTTGCATATTTAACAGAAATGTCTCTTTACCCAAAACATAACTTTAAACATACTTTTCTTGGCTTCTTGGCAATGAAAACACAGATCAACAGAGTAAATCCATTCCTGAAGTATACACCTCATTCATCACAGTACACTTGTTCTTGGCAAGAATGATAATGTGCTACAAAAACTGTTATTAAAGTAAGATTTGAGGATTCCCAGGCTGGCAAGGAATTAGTTACCTACACTGCTTTAGAAATTGTTTTCTTATAATTTCTTTTATTATTAATGGTCTTGTTAGACTTATAGTTCAAAGTAACTTTCCTTGATTAATCTAATGTATAAAGCCCAGCTATTCCTAAGCTTGCTTAAATCATAAGCAGCAACTGCCAAAGATGGCTTGTCCTCCTAGGCCAGCTGTAGTTGGGCACCACCTCCCAGAAGATGATTCAATCTCTGTGTTCAACTTGAGTCTAGCACCTCCTGCCCTTAGTTTCAGCTCAATCCTTAGTTTCAGAATCTAAAACTAAGTCATTCAAAACTTCACAATAGCATGTGGTATTGATAAGTACATAACTTGCTTTGTTTCTACCACTAAAGACACTGGCTGACTGATAAAGGCTGGTGAGTAGAGTGATTCAACCTTGAACCTCTTGAACGATCATTTGTCAAAAATTTAAGATTCTGTAAGGCCAGAAAAACCTGTTAAATCCTAACACACTGAAAAGAAAATGTTGCATTGCAAGAAGTCCTCATTCATGTTCAAGGGCAACACTTAGCTTAGCAAATACAAGGCAGGAGCACTAACCAAGGTTGTCTCTAACCCTTTCTGAATACGCAATACATAAGCTACCAAAAATTCAAGGCCACTAAGTAACATCATATTGTAACATCAGAGTTATGAATATTCTGAGCAAACTCTTGTAAAAAAAATCATTTTCTACACAGTATATACTCTGTTGCCAAACTGAGCACAGATCATATTGCTAAATCTTTTAGTGGATTCTGACAGGTCAAAATAATTTATCAGGCTCATCAGGTAATAGGATTAATTATATATCAACTCAGAGTGGATGAACATGTAAAGTATCAGTAGTGCTTCTCTAAGTCTAGCATTTACTACAGTAACCACATTTAAGGAAATGTGAATCTTGCAAACATTATACTTTTGATGTAATAATGATATTACACAACTTTCTCCTTGTGTACGTTCTAAGATGGAAAGTTGGCTGGAATATTCTGCCTAATGCTACATGTTCACATCAATCTGGGACTGTAAAATTTTCCAGACACCAGCGCCCCACAGATTGTAGACTCCACCAATTTCCTGACTACTACGTGGTAAAATTCCAGGCTCACCTATTTACAAAACCAGCCCCTTCCTCCATGTTATTTAAAAAGTGTTTCTGGACTTGATGCCAATCCTCCATCCTAGGTGAGAGCTGTGTTTCGATGACATGCCTCATTTCTAAAAAACACCTAATTCATGTCTTCCAAACCTTTTTTTTTTTTTTAAACTAGGAAACAAGGAACCTATCAGGGAGTACCTGCAACTTTCTCTACTGGCCTCCTACGACTGAGATCTTAATATTCCATTTTGACAAAAAGAAGCAGAAAAGGGAAACTACAAAGAGAGGAGAAAAAAGAAGCAGAAAAGATGAGGGTGTAACGGCATAAAAACTACCGTAAAATGTCCACATAAACGTAATTCTAACAGGAGATTGAATGAATGGACGTTGTGGGAAAAACAGTAGTAAACTTTAAAGCCACAGAAAGGTTTTAATGCCTCAGGGAAAAATAAACATTTGCTTCCAATCATTTTCTCATTAAGCATTCTCTGCTAGATGGTGAAGCTTACTTAACACGCACACGCTCTGGCCCCTAACCACCAATGCCAACTTCACCCACTGCCTGATCCCAGTCCCCAGCGGGCTAAGTGCCCAGCACCTCTGCCCGCGCCCCTGCGCCCCAGGGCCGGACTCCACGCCGGCCTCGGCGCCTAAGCGAACATCACCTCGCCTGCTAGCCTCCTCCAGACCTCTGCCACCTCTACGACAGGAAGGATTACTTGCACTGACAGATTTTCCGTTAGCTGAGGCTGAGGTGGCTGCGAGGCGTGTTTACGGCGCGCTGGCAACCTCGCTGCTGTCCCTACCGCGCATCGGCCTCCCCAGCTCCGCCCCGGACCAAGACCCAGGCCTGTGTCTCGCCTCTCTGAGCCGCGTCTACCCCGCCATCACCTCCTAACCTTTCCAACACTCTCTCAAGCTCCACGCGGGCGCACGGTCTCGTGCGCCTTTCTCAGCTCCCGGGCGCCCCCCTCGGTTGGAACGGACGCATCTCGGGACCTCATCGCTCCCAATTATCCGCGCAGACCAAGTCCCGCGCCTGCCCGGGTCGGCCCCCGAGTGCCCAGAGCGGCCGGGCAGCTCATTGGTGCCCCACGGGGAAGGCTCCGTCTGCAGGGGCGGGAGGGGTGGGGCTCAGGGAGGTGGCAGGCGCCAGGAGGGAGACCCTAAACACGTGCAAAGAAATAAAACCTACCACGTGCGCGCGCGCGAGCGTGTGGGCTCGTGTGTATGTGTGTGTGCGTGTATACCCGCACGGCCGGCTAGGGCGTGGGCGCCGGGCGTCCCAGGGGACCGGGCAGGAGGGTCCGCCCGGCCGCCGCGGTGCGGGGGTCGCGAGGGGGGGGGGCGCGGGTACTCACACGAACGCGTGGTAGACGAACGCCCAGCCGCGGGGCCTCTCCAGCACGTTATACAGGTAGTTCTGCAGCCGCCGGTACTTGACGTTGCGCCGGCAGCTCTGGCCGCTGGTGTAGGAGAGCGGCTTCCCGAGCAGGCTCATCCGGGCGCCCTGCTTGCCCCGCCGGCTCTCCCGCAGGCCGCCGCCACCCAGCGCCGCCGCGCGGGTGCCCAGCAGCAGCAGCCCGTCGCCCCCGGCGGCTGCCGAGTTCAGCAGCGCCCTGGCCCGGCCCGACTCCACATCCTTCATGCCGCCGCCCGTGCGCCCCCCGCCCGCCGCCGCCGCCGGCGCGCCGCTCCTCACCCAGAGCCCGGCGGCGCCGCCCTCCTCGCCGCCCGCGTGCTGGCGGGGCATGGCATCACCGCGGGCACCGCGAGGGGGGCCCCGGCGGAGGGGGCCGTGGCCTCATGCGCTCCGGCAGCTTTCGAGGAGGGAGCTGCCGCCGACGGGGCGCCCGGCGGCCCGCGAGCTGCGCGCCGGGGGGCGGAGAGGGCGCGCGGAGGAGGCGAGGAGTCCAGGTGTCCTGTAGCCTTCAGCTCCTTAGGCGAAATCGGGACGTGTCGTGGGGGCGTCACTCCAAGAGGGCTCCTCCGGTCCCTCGGTCCCCGCGGCGGACACTCCCTCCTGGCGAAGCTCCCCCCGGGGCTGGAGATGGAGCTCCCGCGTGCGCGCGCCGGGTCCCAGGCTCCCCACGCCGGAGGGGACCTGCGGCACCGAAACCCCTCTCAGGGACGGGAGTTCGGCGTATTCTCCCCGGGGCTTTGGAGCTGTTGGAAGGTGCGCCCGCCTCGTACCCAGAGAAGGGAAAGGAGAGGCGGGCGCTCTTTCCTCCCGCCGCTGCACCGCCGCGCGGTCTGGTCCCGTCGTCCTTCCGCGAGGGGTGTGTGCCGGAACGGCCCAGTCCTGCCCTCCAGGTACCAGCCAGTCCCCAAGCGCGCCGGCCCAAGCTCCGGGCGGGGGCGCTCGGATCCTCACGTTCAGGGTGCAGCCCCGCGGGACGCGACCGCCTAGCCAGCGAGACGGGCGCTGGGCACCTCACCGCCGCAAACTCCTCTGGCTTGCGGGCTGTGACTTTCCATCCCAGCATCAGACAGGAGAGCTGGACATCCTTGCCAGCCCGGGGGTGGGGTGGGGTGGGGTGCGTCAAAACTCCGCTTCTCCGCGGTGAACGACTGGCGCTGGGCTGTGCCTTACAGCGGCGCGAAGCAGGGTAGCACAGACCGGGTCCCTCCGTCAAGAAATTTGCATTGAAGTCAGAGAAAGTCATAAATAGGCGAAGTCTCTCGGCGGTGGCGGCGGCAGCCCCAGAGTCTGGGGGCGGGAGGGAAATCCTGGAGGATGGAGAGTCCAGGACCCCAATTTCCCTGGGTCCTCTCCCCACCCGCCTCTGCTTCCACTTACGCAGTGCGAGGCTTCTCCCGCCGCCTCCAACACAAGAGCGGTCCGCCCCCAAGCCCCCTTCCCCCCGGGGGAGGAGGGAGGCCGGCGAACCTCTGGCCTTCAGCGAGACGGCGTTAAAAAGCGTGAGCCGCTGTGCCAGAGACGCTGAGATGAAGCTGGGTTTGGGAACTTCTTCCCAAAGAGTGGAACCCCTCCCCTCCCCCTCAAATAGGAAGGAAATGATCACTAAACTGAAGGAAGAACTGGGGTTCCACCGCAAAGCCAGAACAGATGGTTCCGAGATAGTGAGCCCCAGTGCCTTTTTGCTTCCAGAAGCCGAAAGCCGAGGCGTGAGTCCCGTGTCAGCTGCCCCCGGCTCTGGAGATGCTCGACCAGCTCCTCCGTGTGAGCAAACCAGTGGCGGCTCCGGTCTGCCTCGGGCAGCGGCCGCATGGCCCGGCTGGCCCCTTCCTTCTTCCTGTCATCGCTGCGAAGTCAGCGCAGCCCCCTCGCCGGCTCCCGGCCGCCGGCGCGACCCCGCGCCCCCTCCCGCCGGGTGCCCGAGCCCGGCGGCCGCGGGCGCTTCGCGGAGGCGCTCGGTGCAGCTGGCGGCGCCGCCACGTGACTGCCCCCTAATTCACTTCCACCCCCGCGCGCGCGCGCGCACGTGGAGGGGCAAGGGGGCGGCCTAGTGCCCCCAAGGTTCAGGCCAAGTGACAGAGCGCCCCGGAGCGAGCGCTCCACTCCTAGGGCCGAGCGAGGACCAGGCGGAGCGCTGGGGAGTTGGCGTCGCTATATTTAGACTCCCCCCGGAGTTTCCGCGCAGGGTTTTCAGGGTGAAAGATCTAGAGGCTTAGAAGGATTCGTGTGCGCGCTTTCAACGTGAAAATCTTGGCTTTTCTGCAGGCAGGAAAATGAGAAGCATTTCGGCTTGAACGAGCAGTTTTCCTTCTTGCACACTTTACCCCATCCCACTGCAAAGGTCAGATCCCTTGTCTCACTGGCACTGCTGGGCCCAGCGTGCTGGCTGGAAGGTTTGGGAAGGCGGGACAAATTTCCAGGGAAAGAGCCAGTTGCCTGACTTCTCATGGACGCTTTCCTGAGTGTGTGGCAAGGTGGGAAACCGTAATGTGGATTAAGCAAATGCGTGACACTTTAAAGTAGCATCAAAGGTGGTGATCAGCAGAGGTTTAGAGCTGGGAAGGGCCTTTGAGATCGGTTCTCTGGTTCTCTAGAAGTTAGAGACACCCCAGAGGGGACCGGCCCAAGCATTCACAGGTGGTTGGTATGAGGGTTATCAGGAACCCAGCAGCCTCGCCTCTGGGTTTCGTGTCCCTTCCACATCTTAAACAGAACAGGTACTGAAACGCAGGTTACCCTGATGGCGCTAGCTGTGAAGAACCTGCCTGCCAATGCAGAAGACTTAAGAGACTGGGGTTCAGTCCCTGGCTCTGGAGGAGCCCCCGAGGAGGGCATGGCAACCCACTCCAGCATTCTTGCCTGGAGACTCCCATGGACAGAGGAGCCCCTGGCTACATCGCATAGGGTGGCAAAGAGTCCGACACGACTGACTGAGCGCCTGAGCATGCAGGCACCCTGAGGCGCTCCTGGCTGTATTTCAGCGTCTCTGCAGGCTCCCTTTGGAAAGAGAGGTTCAGCCACAAACTCTGACACCCCGCCTGAGCGTGCTGGGAAGGAAAGGCCACGTGAGGCTGCTCACCTCTCTTACTGGCTTCCCCGTGTGTTCCTGGCTTCTTCACTACCAGCTAACTTCTCTCAAAAGGCAGGAATTAACTGTTGGAAAAACAGAGTGCTGTGATCAAGCTTTTTTCTGTCGCTGTGCCTTTGAACACAGATGTTGCTAGGAAACTGCCTTTCATTCTTTTGGTTGAAATATTAAAACCTAATATCAGAAGAGAGGGTAGACAAAGAGTGAAATGACATAGCCATGTATATTCCACCTGTAATATTACATTAGAGCCTTATAAAGAGGTAGAATGGTAAAAGACAGCCGTCTTTTCCAAACCAAGTGTTTATTTCTAATGTAGACCATATGAGCTGATTTCCCTCCCCATCCTTTGGAGGTGAGTGTGCTTTCAACCATTGTGAGATATCTGCTTGAAATGTATGCCCATGGAAGGTTTTATTCTCTGAAGTCTACTTGGAGATGGTTTCTGCTGAAAATAGCTACTAGAAATATTTTACTTCAGTGTGTTTTCTATGCCATTATATTTTTCATCTGAAGGGCACTCTAGAATAGTAATATGGAACATTCTATACAAGAGCTAGAGGTGCTCGGGAAAGACTTTCACAGCAGAATAACTAGTTGTGAGCTGGTTTTACAGAATATCCGTGACCACATGCCTCTCCCGTCTCCTCCAGACCTTCCCAGCCCCCGTGTTCTGCTCCTACCACCTCTACACACTTCTCATTGAGTCATGGTCATCGTTCTGGTCAACTCACAATGGATGGAAGTGCTCCTTTTTTGTGTGATGTGGATGCTTTTTGATCCGCTGTGAAATGCCAGGTCAACCAGAGTAGTGGTAATAAACAGAATCCTCAAACCTTAGAGCAAAAGGGACATTTGCTGATGAAGAAATGGAAAACTATTGTTGGCTGCTTGCCCAAGGCTCAGCTGTTTGCCTTGGAGGAAGAACTGAAGTCCCCTAACGCCTGAGTGGAATGCCTTTAAGCCAGGCCACCCTTTCCCTTAGCTTTTATTTCCTCCTGTCGGATCAGAATCAAACCTACAAGCACAACAACTATAGTTGTGTTTCTTAGGTATCTTATAACCATTGATTTGGTAAATCTGATTATTTCAAATGTGTCAGCATTGTGGACCACAGTATCATTTTTACTCTATGGATGATTTTTAGAGATGTGATGCTGAGATTCTCTCTATATTTTACCAAGGGACAGAAATCAGAAAACCTGGGGCAACATCAGAGATCATAAGAACCTGCCAGATGACATGAAGGCTCCCACATCGCAGGGACTCATCCTAGCCTGCCCTCAGTGGGTGAGGCATGGTCCCTTCAGATCAGCCTCTGCCTAGGGGTGCAGAAACAGTGCAGGTGTGAGTGGACAGGGGTGTGAAAAGAGGCTGGTGGGGGAGCAGACAGAATAGGAGAAGCGCTCTAAAAGCCTCACCATGTTCATCCCAGCAACTATCAAAATTTATTTTCCTAGGAATTACTAAAATAGTGTGCCAGTTACCACTGTCAAAGCAAAATAATAGCAGACATTTCATATGTGTTTACAGCGCACGAGGCATTGTGATTAACAAGAATTATTTCATTTGATTCTGACCGTAGCTTTACAAATGAGCACTACAGGTTTATAAGGAAGAAAGTGAGGTTGTGAGAAAGTTAATACTTTTTCAAAACTAATGAGAAATTGAGTCTGAACTCAAACTTATGGTTATTTCATGAGAAAAAAAAACAACACAAAGACAAAAACCAAAACCAGATTTTAAATAACTAGGCTGTATTAACTTTTGAAATAAAAAGCCTTAGCCTATTATCACGTTAATATACTTGACTCTTTTTCCTTTAAAAAGGGAAGTGTTGGAAAGTGTCTAGTAGCTGTTTCATAGTAGGACTTGGGGTTTTATTCTAAACACAGAATTAGCCTCAATACCCCTCTTCACTTTTCCTGAAGAAATAAAAGCTTATGTATAGAGATTTTTCTTCTGTATTGAATATTTTAAAACAGTCCCAAATCATGAAGTAACAGTATCTTGGAATTATACTTACATTTTTATCTTTTTCCTAACACTACCTTAAGAGTCCCAAATCATGAAGTAACAGTATCTTGGAATTATACTTACATTTTTATCCTTTTTCTAACACTACCTTCAGTTTTATTCACAAACTCCTATTTATCATACTTGGCTATACCAGATTTCTATTTTCTTCCTGTTATGTTAGTATGGCAGCCAACTACTTAAATGATCTTCCTGGAAGTAATTTGAATACAGCTATTTGCTCTTTCTAAGATATATACATTTAGAAACTGTGTGAAGAGATTGATACAGAAGACAAACCTCTCGTTTGAGGGAGTGCCCAGGGAAAATTCTGTTATAATTCTGTGCCCCCTAGTGGCACTGACGTTTTACCATAACCTTTTTCAAAGAGAAATTAAGAAAGCACCCTTTATGAATCACCCCAAACCTTTTCATCTCCTCGGCAAGCTATCGTTAGTCATCAGGTATGAGCTAGTTGGAGCGGCTGCAGATGAAAAATGTCTTGATTCTCAGGTGCACGGGCTGAATAGTAATTCTAATGTGACGGGTTCCCGGAGGTTTGCACTGCATCTTACAGGAAGCTGGAGAGGCTTTCCTGAAGGACGCAGGGGCTGGGCTTCCTTGTGGAAGAGCTGGCCTTCGGTGACACATCAGGGCAGGCTGTTCAAGGAAAAGTTAGTTGAGAACCTGTGAAGGCCAGGCATCCTTTGAGAGTGACAAGTGGCTGGATTCTCTTGGAGCCCAGGGTGCTTCTGAAGGGTGTGGTGGTAAGGCAAGGGCTCCACAGCTGAGAGTCTCAGCGGGAATTCAGGGATTGTGTTCTGACTTGAGCAGGGAGCCCCTGAAGAATGTGAAACAAGACACTCTACTTGTTCCTATTTCCACGTGCAGAAAAGCCCTGAATATTAGTTGAGTTTAATGGGGGGGGGGGGGGGGCAGGGAGTGTGGCTTGAGCGCTAATGCTTGGCACACACTGTTCCAAACTGGGATTCAGAGATGACATGTCTTTGGTGGAAGATAGTGATGACTGCCAGTCCATGGACAGGTGTCCAGCCAAACCTCCAGCTTCCAGGCCTGAGTCTCTGGATGATGAGTGGTGTTATTTACTGAACTTGGAAAGACTATCTGGTACAGCCATCTGGAGACAGGGATGATGGTGGCTTCAACTTCACAGGAATACGGCCTGACTGCTGAGGTAGCCCAGTGGAAAGGTCCAGTGAGTATACAGGTCCGCAGCTCAAGAGGGAGCCAGGAATCTGTGTGTGTGCGTGCGCGCGCGCGCGCACTCCGTCACTCTGCGATCCCATGGACTGTAGCCCGCCAAGCTCCTCTGTCTGTGGAATTTTTCAGGCAAGAATACTGGAGTGGGCTGCCATTTCCTTCTCCAGGGGATCTTCCCAACCCAGAAATCGAACCTGCATCTCCTGCATATATATATATATACACATATAAAAGACGCAATCACCATATATGATGAAAGTGATGGGTTGGGATTAGATTACCTGGGAAAATATGTAGATTGGCTGAAAAAGGAAAAGGCCCGAGGACCCAAATTGGGGGGCGGGGGTGCTCAGAGCCAAACACTGAGGGTGGGGGAGGAGAAAGGAGAATAGGAAGCTGAGTAACCTCTGAGGACCACTAAGAACCATTGCCTCAGCAGTCATAAAGGAAGCTTCAACAGGGAAATGCGGGACAAAGATAATCGAGATAGGATTTGACCACAAACAGGTCATTGGAAGAAGTTGTTTCTGGGTTTTGTTTTCCTTGCAGAATTTCTTGTAGAATGAGAAATCAGGTCATAATGGGCAGGAAGGAATTCAGAAGTGAGACAGTGACGTTAATGATTCTGGAGGGGAGGAGCAAGGAAGCAGCAGGCAGAGGATTTGGGTTTGACCAAGATTCTCAGCATAACGTGATGCTGACTCACGAGACCCGAGTGGCTGTCACAGCCAGGCTCAGAGGTCCTCTGGCTGAGTCTGAGCTACTGTTAGACTGACAGTATTTCACTGCCAGCTGGGAGGTCTGAGACCACTTGGATGTCTATTGATTTTGCTCTGTACCTTAAGAGCATTTTTAATAAAAACTATCACTTTTCATTTCTAACATTTCCCCCAAAGTTTAATTTAATGTGTATATATTTTTCAGGCTTAGTTTTACCTGGAATGAAGATGCATGTTGGATAAATGATGTAGTTTTGTTTGGTTGTATTTCAAATGAAAAGTTGCAGAACTGACTGGATCGCTCAGGGAAAACTGTACATAGATCTCTAATAACTCATAGATATTCAACACAATTTTCAGGCAGTGGTACCGAGACCAATGGAACGGATGCTGGAATCTCTCTGACAGATCAGGAATTGGCAGGGGTGCGCATCCAAGTTCCTACAGTTTTAACCAGATATTTCTCTCTCTCTCTCTCTCTTTTTAAAAAAAAAATTTTTATATGAGGCTTTTTAGTACAAAGTTAGGCTAACAGAAAGTCTGTTAAAATTATTTTTAAAAGCTGGTCCTGTTTTTTGGGCTGCTTAGGGTCATGCTTGCTGCCTTTTTGAGGCATGGTTACAGAATGCGACAAGTCACTGCCCACAGAGGCAAAGGGAAGATAAGGAGACCCAGAGCTGATGGCCAGGGCTCCAGCCACCCTGGGAGCTGCAGCTTCGCGGCCAAGCTGCTCGGGAAGCCGCAAAATGTTAGGATCCAAGTGCTACAAATTGACACTGGGCCTTATGTAGGAATCCTGAAAGTAAAAAGAGTTCATGTAAGAGGCGAGTGTCCTGAAAAGCAGATAGATGGAAAGTGGTATTGCAGTCAAATTGTTTCAGTTTTTGTTTTGTAAAACTATGTTTTGCGGCTCTGGCATAAGATTCTGATGAGATACAGTGTAATCAGGTCAATGAAATAGACCAGTAAACTTGGCGCCTTCTCAGAACGTTTGGTTTTGCTCTAGCTTGTTATTTTGTACATGAGACAGGCATTTTGAGAAAAAAGGGGACAAAGTTGAAAATCATTTTCAGGAAGAAGGTATTTCCTGATGTGGATAGAAAGACTAAAAATGAGGAAGAAACTGGGGGCCACAAGACCCAGTGTTCTTTTGGGTGCTGAGAATCGGAAGTGGACCAGTAATTGCAGTAAAGGTGGGGGGCTGGAAGGACTCTCTGTTATTTATCTATTTATCTGAATGTTTTCATTGAAATGTAGTTGATTTAAGTGTTGTGTTGGTTTCAGGTGTGCAGCAAGGTGAATAAGATAGAGAGATTCTTGGTCAGATTCCTTCCCTTTATAAGTTAGTACAAGATACTGAGTGTAGTTCCCTGTGTACACAGTAGATACTTACTGTTTGTTTTATATTGAGTAGGGTGGCCAATGTTACTTTTAAACTGGTCAGAATTTAGAGTCAGGAAAAACTTCCAAGTTACCAGATCTGGGTTCCAGACTGAGTTACTGAGTTTCTCTGTCTTCATTTCTTTCCTGTTTAAAGTGGAATCATTGTGTCCTCATCAGACAGCTTTTGTGAGGATTAAATGAAGAGCTGATGTAAAGTTTTAGCAGAGCTCTGACAGTAAATCTGACCACTACTGCTAGTGATCATGGTCTGCAGGACTTCACTCAGGTTGTTTATGATTCACCCCACAAAGCTATTAATTTGAAAGTAATAGCTGATGAATTTTATGAAACATTACCATTTGTAATTTTTAACATTAACTGATTGAGAAAACATATAAAAGTAAGAGAAGCATGAACTTGTTAAAGGATATGTTTTTTCCTGGGTAAAGCTTCAGATAACCCAGAAGTAAAACTATAAGTTTGTAGATGACAGTTTTCAGTGAACTGTTTGTGAAGTTTAAAAAGCAAATGAAAGTAGCCACACCTGATAATTACTAGGCTATGTATTCATTTTTTATATAACAATGCTTTTTTGAAGGAGACTAGATATAATTAAACCTTTAACACATATAGCTGTGAATATTATTCTACTTCTAATAGCAATATTCAAGTGGTAATGGGTGTTTAATTCTTTCGCTCTAAAATATATGTGACATTTTAGATGTCTGGTGATAGGTGCTGAATTAATTTATGATTCTGAAGTTTTACTGGATGACAGAGCTTTGAGAATTTGGTGAAAGTCTTTACAAAAGTCTGAAAAGCATACCTATAATTTTGTAGACAACCTCTGAAACAATTTATATAACCTGGAGCTTGTGGATTCCAGATTATTAAGTACTTGGACTGTATCCTTAAAGGAATGAATTTTACAAAGGTTCTCTGGAGGCTGTCTTCAGGATGCTTTGTACTGGGTGCATAAGAGTAATTTGAGTAGCAGACACTTCCTTGCACTCCATTGAATAACCCATTCTATTTCTCAGACTGCAGTTAGGAACCGATTTTAAACCCAAGAGTATGATTGTGTGTGTGTGCGTGTATGTGTGTGTATGTGTAGCTTAGTGTATGTGTATATAAACAAATGTAAATATGGTTTAATGTAATTGCAATTCGATGCTTTAAAACATTGCCCACCAGCAAACACATCCACCAAGAACCATCTATTCCTGCAATAGAAGGGAAGATTATGGGCCCATGTAGGGCTTCAACTGAGATAAATGGATCACAATAATTTCCATGCTTAAAGGTTCCTTTCAGTCTTGGCTAGTGCTCTGACATGGGAAAGCATCAGCTTTCTCATTGAAAGTGGCCTCCATAAATTAAAGCCTTGATCGAGTCTTAGAAACACCCCATTACTGGTTTCCCAGCCTCCACTTTGCCAGCTGCCTGCCCACTCACCTGCTGGAGCCTATGGATCCCCTCCACTGCGGCATTCCTTTAAGGCATGGGTTTTGTTTTTGTTTTTTAAATACTTTTCAGTTTATTTTATGAAACCAGTGTAAATCCAATTGAATAAGATCATTAAAATAAAATTTTACACCATCTATTTCATAAACAGATATATATATTCTGATAAAAATATATGAATACAGCCATATATAAAATAAATACATCAATACCAAGTGAGATAAATGAAAAAATACAAGGGTGTATTAGCATTCAAAAGTAAGTCAGTTCTTTCTCCTAAAGCAAAGGAAGCAAAGAAAAAATAAACAAATGGGATCTAATTAAACTTAAAAGCTTTTGTGTAACAAGGGAGGCCATCAACACAGTGTAAAGGTCACAGATTCAATGGAGGAAAATACTTGCAAATGATAAGGATAAGGGCTTCAGTTCAGTTGAGTTCAGTTGCTCAGTCTTGTCTGACTCTTTGTGACCCCATGAATTACAGCACACCAGGCCTCCCTGTCCACCACCAGCTCCCGGAGTTCACTCAAACTCATGTCCATCGAGTCAGTGACACCATTCAACCATCTCATCCTCTGTCGTCCCCTTCTCCTCCTGCCCCCAATCCCTCCCAGCATCAGGGTCTTTTCCAATGAGTCAACTCTTCGCATGAGGTGGTCAAAGTACTGGAGTTTCAGCTTCACAATCAGTCCTTCCAATGAACACACAGGACTGATCTCCTTTAGGGTGGACTGGTTGGATCTCCTTGCAGTTCAAGGGACTCTCAAGAGTCTTCTCCAACACCACAGTTCAAAAGCATCAATTCTTTTGTGCTCAGCTTTCTTCACAGTCCAACTCTCACATCCCTACATGACCACTGGAAAAACCATAGCCTTGACCAGACAGACCTTTGTTGGCAAAGTAATGTCTCTGCTTTTTAATAAGGGCTTAATATCCAGCATATATAAATAGCTCACACAACTCAACATCAGAAAAACAAACAGCCCATTTAAAAATGGGTAGAAGATCTGAATAGACACTTTTCCAAGGATAACATACATATAGCCAACAGACACATTGTAAAATGCTCAACATCACTAATTATTAGGGAAGGATAAATCAAAATCACAGTGAGATATCACCTCACACCTGTCAGTATGGCCATCATCAAAGAGAGCATAAATAAATGTTGGCAAAGATGTGAAGAAAACGGAAGTCTCGTATATTGTTGGTGGGGATGTAAATGCAACCACTGCGGAAAACAGTATGGAGGTTTCTCACAAAACTAAAAATAGAACTGCCATATAACCCTAGCAATTTCATTCTTGAGTATATATCTGAAATAAATGAAAATACTAATTCAAAAAGATCCATGCACCTCAGTGTTTATGGCAGCACTATTTACAATAGCCAGGATCTGGAATCAACCTAAGATTCCATCCACAGGTGTAGTAGACACATATAATGGAATGCCGCTGCTGCTGCTAAGTCGCTTCAGTCGTGTCTGACTCTGTGCGACCCCATATACTGCAGCCCACCAGGCTCCGCCGTCCCTGGGATTCTCCAGGCAAGAACACTGGAGTGGGTTGCCATTTCCTTCTCCAATGCATGAAAGTGAAAAGTGAAAGTGAAGTCTCTCAGTCGTGTCCGACTCTTAGTGACCCCATGGACTGCAGCCCACCAGGCTCCTCCATCCATGGGATTTTCCAGGCAAGAGTACTGGAGTGGGCTGCCATTGCCTTCTCCGGATGGAATACTACTCAGCCATAAAAAACAAGGAAATTTTGCCATTTGCAGCAACTTGGATGGACTTGGAAGGTATTATGCTACATGAAATAAGTCAGAGAAAGACACATGCTATATGCTATCACTTATATGTATAATATAAAAAATAAAACAAGTTAGTGAGCATCACAAAAATGTAATAGATTCACAGATATAGAGAACAAACTCATGATTATCAGTGGGGAGTGGGAAGTGGGGAGGGGCAGAAGAGAAGGAGAGGTGAGGAGGTACAAACAACTATTTATAAAATAAATAAGGAAATATTGTGCATTATAGGAAGTACAGCTAATTTTTATATTAACTATAAATGGAATATAAACTTTAAAAATTGTTAATTACTATATTGTACACCTATTACATATAACATTGTACATCAACTATACTTCAACTTAAAAATTTTTTAAAAGTAAATCATTCTATTAGCAAAAACAATCTTCGTACAATCATTTAGAATAATTGTTTTAAGAATTCAGTAGAATTCAATATCTATGTATTGATAACTACAAAAAAAATCCTTAACAAGATAGTAAGCATAAGCGGCCTCCTTAATCAGATTATGTTTTTGTATTATGACTAAGCCCCTCCTACTGTCTTGTCGTGGCTTCTTCTTTGTCTTTGGAAGTAGTAGATCTTTTTTGGTAACTTCTGGTCTTTTTTGTCAATGGTTGTTCTGCCATTAGTTGAGAGTTTGCTGTTTTCCTGAGAGGAGGTGAACTTACATTCTTCCACTATGACATCTTGTCCCACAAATGTCAGGTTAAGCTTTTGAAAATGAACTTATAGCAAACATATTAATATATAGACCCTTGGGTTGGGAAGATCCCCTGGAAAAGGAAATGGCAACCCACTCCAGTTTTCTTGCCTGGAGAATCCCATATATAGCCATATATATGGGATATATATATATATAGTATACACACACACGTGACAGTCTTCTGCTTTATGACTCGACAAACATGGCACTTACAGTTCCTCACCTGGACCCCTAACGGGCCTCTCAATTTTCTCCTCTATAATATAGTTTTTATATTAACTCTAAACTCCATTTATTCTCTCCGTGTAATGCAGCCTGCAGTTCACTGTAATTTTTCTAAAGCTAAAGCTTTAGAGCAGAGTTTTATACATAACATGAGATGATAGAAAGGTGATCTTAAACTGTACATAACATAGACTGACAGCAAAATGGTCTAAACCTGATAATCCAAGGCCAACTAATATACTTTTAAATCATGCATTTCTCTACGAATTCTTTACACTAGTGATGACTTTGCTCCCGAGAATTGTTCACAACTCCTGGAGACATCTTTGGTAGGCATAGTGCTGGTGAGATAGGTGCTGGGAGGCATTGCTGTGGTGTTCAGCGGGTAGAGGCCAAGGATGCTGATAAACATTTTACAAAACACAGGACAAATCCCACAACAGAGTTACTTTTCCCAAAACACCAATAGAGCTGAGGATGGGAAACCCCACTACAGAGAGACCTTTTAAGCCAGGCTTTGAACATATTGAGGAATCAATATCAGAGAAAGTAAATGAGTAGGCATGTCTGTCAGTAATATTCTAGAAATTTAGAACAATATCAGTATCATTTTTACCTAAAAATTAGCACATCTTTCTGTGTCTATCATGGAAAGGAAAGAGGCAGCTAAAGAATCTTGGAGCAAATGAACTGCCAGTTAGCTCAGGATTCTGAAGGTGCTGTGAGGCATTCTTTCATGGTTGCATTACTGTATAGATCTTTGAAATGATGCCACAGATTTATTCAAGCTTTATCTAATTCCACATAAATTTATACAGGAGCCCTTTGATGGTAATAAAATGCCAATGAAAAAAGTAAAATAACTGTGGTCTGTAGCTCACCTTTCACCACTTTCATAAAGATATTTTATGAGAGGTTCAAACATGGACATTTGGTCTAAGTGTCATTTTAATGTAAGTGTTTCCATTGTGGATTGCTACATCTTTTTTGAGAATTTTAATAAAACCACATACCTTTCTGTGGTAACCATAGTGTTATAAAAGCTACATAAGCTGACAATATTTCTTTACTTCACTTAACTATATATGAATATACTATGGTGGCTAATAATATTCTTATGTAACAATGGTTCTGGGTTAGAAGGAAATCTGTCAGATGGGGAAATACTGGAACGAATGAAGTGACTGCATTTTCCTGCTGTCATGTTATTCATGAATACATTTACCTATTTTTTTATGGCAAAGCTTGTTTTTTATCTCTCTTTTCTGAATCAAAGGCATGTTCTATAGATAGTATTAGGTTGGTGCAAACAAAATTGCGGTTTTGGACTGTAAATTTTAAATCATTATAACTAGGGTCAAACATATCTTTACTAGTCAAAATAAGAACCATTAAAATAAACATATTTTTTTTGCCAATGAGAAATAAGTTGTTTTTATTCCTGTAGTGTAAAAATCTGTGCTTAAGGATTCGACTCTTGCAAAGTATTTTCTCCATTCTACTGGTTGTACAAGCATTTTCTTTGCAAAAAGTTGTCAAGATGCTTGAAGAAGTGGTAATCAGTTGGCAAGAGGTCAGGTGAATATGATAGGAGAGGCAAAACTTCATAGCCCAATTCATTCAACGTTTGAAATTTTGGTTGTGCAATCTGTGTTCAGGTGTTGTCATGGAGAAGAACTGGACCCTTTCTGTTGACCAATGCTGGCTGCAGGCATTGCAGCTTTTGATGCGTCTTGTTGATATGCTGAGCATACTTCTCCTATGTAATGGTTTCTCTGGGATTCAGAAAGCTATAGTGAATCAGACTGGCAGCAAACCACCAAACAGTGACCATGACCTTTGTTTTTTTGGTGCCAGTTTGACTTTGGGAAGTGCTTTGGAGCATCTTCTCAATCCAGCCACTCAGCTGGTCATTGCTGGTTGTCATATAAAATCCATTTTTTTTTTGTCACACATCATAATCTGATCAAGAAATGGTTCATTGTCATTGCATTGAATAAAAGAAGACAATACTTCAAAATGATGATTTTTTTGATTTTCAGTCAGCTCATGAGGTACCTACCTACCAAGTTTTTTCACCATTCCGATTTGCTTCAGATGTTGAATGACTGTAGAATGGTCGACACCGAGTTCTTGGGGAACTTCTCGTGTAGTTTAAAGAGGATCAGCTTCAATGATTGCTCTCAGTTTGGTTGTTGTCAACTTCCTATGGCCAGCCACCATGCTCCTTTCCTTCAAGTCTCTCGTCTCTGTTGCAAAAGTTCTTGAACCACCACTGCACTGTATATTCTTTAGCAGTTCCTGGGCCAAGTGCGTTGTCGATGTTGCAAGTCATCTCTGCTCCTTTACAACCCATTTTGAACTCGAGTAAGAAAATTACTTAAATTTGCTTTTTATCTAACATCATTTCCATAGTCTAAAATAAATTTAAAATAAACAGCAAGTAATAAATCATTAGAAAAAAACATAAAGTGAGAAATGCAGGTTAAAATGATGTATAATATAACCACATTTATTTAAGAATGTATTCCAATACCAAATGGAAAATTTCAACAATGAAAACTGCAATTACTTTTGACCAATCTTAGTATTTATTTTTGTGTGTGCGTGTGTGCATGCTCAATTGCTCAATTGTATCCAACTCTTTGCGACCCCATGGACTAGCCCACAGGCTTCTCTGTCCATGGAACTTTGTAGGCAAGGATATTGGAGTAGGTTGCCATTTCCTGCTCCAGGGGATCTTCCTGATCCAGGGATCAAACTTGCATCTCTTGTGTCTCCCTCATTGGCGGGTGTAACTCTTTCCCACTGCACCACCTGGGAAGACACACAAGCATATTCAAGTTGGTTACGGACACACAAGTGCATAGGACCTCTAAAATATTAGCTTTATTTCTACCTTCAGTGGTCCACTAAGTTTCTTAAGTTTCCTTACTCTGGAAAAGAGAGTCACTCCTTGAAGAAAAATAAAACTGTTTCTCAAATTGAACTGTAAAATACTCCTGTCTCTTTAATACTCCTTAAATGATGTTCCAGTTTTGGTTTAAATAAAAATGACTTAACTTATGCTAAGTTTTTTTTCTGCTATAGATTATACTGGAAAATCAGAGGATTTATTAGATTAGCTTAAACCATACTTTCTCTATTTAACATACAAGTAAAAGCACATTATTTAGTCTCTTTATCCCTCACTTTTTCTCACTTTCAAAATAGGAGACAAGAGTTACTGGGAGATGAACTAAGTTTTATAATCTCTGCAAAGTTCCCTGCACCCTGTCAATGCTCTGTCAATGTTCAATATCTTATAGATGCTTCTAGTTTATGGGAAATATGGAAAGTATTTTAGGAAAAATATTAAGAGTTACACCATGCTGAAATGTTTATCTATTTATTTAAAACTTTTTTCTTGTAAAGGAACATGGTTAACCAGCAAGCCCAACATTGCTCAGTCATACAGATTCATATGTTTTTAGCTGCTCCCAAATTGAAGTAAAATTCAATAAATGTTCATGTACATGGATATAAATAGGCTTACTCTCCCTCCTGCTCTACGTTTTTCCTTTTTTAATATTTTTTAAACTTTTAATTCTAGTCTCCTGGCTGCTGTCTCCATATCCAGAATGAGCTATTAGTCCAAAATGGTGAGTGCTCAGATCCCTGTATCACTATTCCCAAAGCAGAAATTGGAGGCTCACAGTCACAGCTTAACACAAGTTTCTTCGCTCCTTCGGGACACTGAGATGCTTGTTTGTCTCTAGTATTTTATAGAAACATCAATCACAAGCGGACGTAATTTCAAAGATAAGCAAATAGAAGAAAGCAAACAGAAAGAAAGACATAGCAGGGAATTTGATGACATTTTATATTGTCTGTCTTCAGCGAAAGGTCAAAAAAGCTGGATTTTATTTCATCTTCTTTCCAAGCGAAGGAAAAACCATTATGTGGTACTGTCAAGAGTCCCAGGCTCCATGGAGAAGATATTCTTGAGGGGCTGTTATAAATTCAAAGGCAACAAAAATGAAAACAACACAAACTGAAGATGATAGGTGATCAAAAATGTTTGTTAAAGAAATAGAAATACCTTACTTTTATCCTCAGGCATAGGCGTTAAATGTCAGATAATTATTGACTTTTTAGTGAACAGAGGAGAGCAGATGTTTTACACATTCATATATACAGGTGGTGCTAGTGGTAAAGAACCTGCTTGTAAATTCAGGAGATGTAAGAGATGTGGTTTCAGTCCCTGGGTTGGGAAGATCCCCTGGAGGAGGGCATGGCCACCCACTCCAGTTTTCTTGCCTGGAGAATCCCATGGGCAGAAGAGCCTGGCAGGCTAGCACAACTGAAGCAACTTAGCACACAGCACACATACTTTCATCCTCAGACATAGACATTATATGTCAGATAATTAATGATTTTAAGGGAAGAGTGGAGAGCAGATATTTTTATACACACACACACACACACACACACTCATATATCATCTAGCTGGAGTAATAAGGAAACAAGCTTTTGATGTTCTTTGATGATATCATGAAAGAATTTCCAGACTGATCCAGCCCCCCTCAGGGTCCAAAAACTAGTGACAATAGGAATTCTGACAGGTGAGTGGAGATGCCACTTTGAAGATATTTGTCCGGTTTAAGTGAACTTGAAATTCAGTTTTCACAGGTGTCTGCTTGGGGGCAGGTAGTGGCAGGGGGCAAAACTACCCAAGGTCAGGGTCGCATGGATGTTGCTCCCTGCTCAGGATCTCAGCACGTTAAGTCCTTGACTAGAGAGTGAGTTGGAAGAACACTGAAGAAAAATTACCTGTTGTGAAACTGGCATTAGGTTCATGTGAAAGGAAGCTCCTCCATTTGTTCTTAACAAACCAGAGCAAAGCATTTGCAGACGGCAGGCCTGTCATCCAAGTGGCTCACAAAGGCTGTCAGCAGCATAAAGGTGTCCTCCGGAGCCTGGAAGAAACGAATGCAAACATACCACCCACCATCAAAGCCTGAAGAAATACTAGCAGATGTCACGTAGAGAAAAGCGGCTTATTGTCAAAACTGCCGACACTCAAGAAAACAGGACAACAGGAAGGCGCACCATCCGAGTAAACAGCTGAATCAAAAGTGCAAAACTTCCAGATATTGGATTTATCAGACAGACAATAAAATGGCTGAGTCTAGCATTCTTAAAATATTTCCTTTTAAAAAATAGAGTGTTAAAATATAGGAAAAGTACTATAAACGTTAAAAAGCAGACTTGAAGAAGAATACATATAACTTTCAGAAATTAAAAAAATAAATTGAAATAAAACTGTGGCTAGATTTAATGGATAATTAGGTATTTCATGAGATTATCCAGATGATGATGTACCAGATGATGGGTCTAAGAAATTTATTCTTGAAAAGTGAAAATATAACAGAGAAGAGATGGGTAGAAGAGAGAAAAAAATTCTAATATAATTCACATATTTGTAGTTCTAGAAGTAGAGGTGAAAGAATGAGGTAGTAGCAAATTTGAAAATAATCAGGCTGACAATTGAGAAAACAGTGGAATGTTTTAGTGTGATGAAAGAAAATATATGTCAATCTAGAATTATATAGTGAGCAAAAATAAATTTGAAGAAAGAAAAAAAAGTAAAAAGCATACTGTCAGAAGAAGAAAAGTGTGAAAGTTTGTCACAAAAGATACACACTTTAAAAAATTCAAAAGATGGATTCCAGACAAAAGGAAACCAATTTCACATGGAAGGTGCCCAAAAGAATGGAAGACAAAGAAAGCAGTAAATATGTGGATATATATAAACAGCATTATAATGCACAAATAATGTGGATATATATAAACAGCATTATAATGCACAAATAATGCTTTTTTGGTTTAAACAGGGTAGAACTAGGATAGTCAATAATTACATATAAATCAGGAGGACTTGATCAGATTGAAAAGTTTAATAAGATCATTGTTTAAAAACAGTGAAAATTGTAATTTTGGATTTTGATACCTAGGCAGGTTGGAAATACTAAGGTAACCAATGAAAGACTAGATGTAAAAAGTTTAAATTTCAAATCCATAGAGACAAATGAATAAGGAAAACTAGGCAATCACTATTTTGAAAAAAGTAAAACAAGCAAAATAGAAACAGATAAGATGGGATACAGAGAAAACACAAAAATAAGATAGTAGAAATCATACAGACATCCCTCCTGTCTGAGCTCTCAAAAGTTAGGTATTTGTAATAATGACTTGCTTATGTTTCATAAAAAATTATTATCTGAAATGAAAGCCAATTAACATATATCTACATATGTATCAGCAAAAATGTTAAGTTCTGTGTAAGTTCAGTAAAGAAGTTTTCCTGTTCTTGCAGAAGTATCTCCTGTTTTTCCAATAATGTCTAATCTCTTGCTAATGTTATTTTCCTGTGGGTTTAGCTTCTGGTTGTTTCTGTAGGTTACTTAGGGGCACCAACTACTAGGTCCAATTTAGATAGTACACCTACTGTGTTTAATATGATTTCTTTGTTTAGTTCTACCACAGTACGTATTTATTATTAAGCATAGAGAGTCGAGATAATTTGCATTCAATACTCCACAGAATAAACACACAGTATATTCAATAACATCCATTAAGCACAAACTGTATAGATAAATTGGGTTTAAAATGTTACATACAATGCAGAAATATCTGGTGCTTTGTTACATGAGTTTCAGAGTGTTTTAGTGATGTGTGGGGAAATTGATCTCATTTTTTGTATTATTACTTTTCCCTAATTTTATTTGCAAGAATATGAAAGTACTATAAAATATAATTAAAGATTCATTTAAAAGACCAGATTTCTAATGTTAATTAAAAAACAAAAGACTCACCTAAAATTTCAGGATACAGTTTGAACATGGAAGGGTAGAATAAAGACACATTCAGAAAGAAAAAAAAAAGACACTTTCAGCAAGCAATAGTTTAAAGTGAAACTCTGTAAATGGCAGACAAAATAGATTTTAAGAAAAAAGGAAAACTATTAGAAGTAAAAGGGTAATTATAAAGTCAAGAAATGTTTCAATTTACTAGCAAGATTTAAGAATTTAATTTGTAAATACCTGTTTAATAATACAATCTTTATGCATGAAATGAAATGAAAAGGATGAAAAACATATTAATACATTATTAGAACTGGGAAATTTGTCTGGTAACTGGAAAGACAAGGCACATAAAGTCAGTGAGAGTACAGAAGATATGACTACCTAACAACCAACAGATCAATTGCAAAACATTCAGCTTTTCAAGGGCACTTAGAACTATCATGAAACTAGCCACGTAGTGTGCTGGAAAGCCAGATTCACCAAACATTAAACAACTGGGTTTATGTAGGACACATGCTCTGACCACAATGGGTTTGTAAGAAATAATTAACAACAAGATAAGGCAAAACTAATACATTTAGAAATTTAACATTTCTATCATAGGTCAAGTAAGAAATCATGAGGAAAGTTATCTAGTCCATGATGAAAGTTACCATACCTAACAACACGGTAATGAAAATGCTATATGTCGAACTCATGTGATGAAGCCGATGTGGTTCCAAGAAGGATTACAGAATTTTAAGTCATTATGTTATAAAATAGAAAAGCCTCAAATTAAATGAGCTTGAGAAATTAGATAAAATCTTCATTCACCTTCCCAAAATAGGAAATAGTAGATGACCAATAGAAAGTAAACAGACAAAAAAAAAAAAAAAGAAAGTAAACAGACATACAATAGAGAGAATCAACAAAGCCAAAAATTGATTATTTGAAATAAATAGCAAAACTAACAAACTTTGGTAAGACTGAGCAAGGAAAAAAAGTGAAAAAAATAATGTCAATGAAAAGTGGGGAGGGTATAACTAGATATTCTGTGTAGTTTAAAAGCAATTAGTTAATATTCAAATATTATCCTAATGAATATAAAATGTTAGATAAAATGAACAAATTCTCAAAAATATAAATGTAATAAATTGCATTCCACTAATAAATAAATGTAACTTCTAGAAAAATGGGACAAAAACTAAATAGAATTTTCACTATGAAGAAACTGAATCAGTAGTTAAAAGTCTCCCCTCCTGTGTATCTTCCCAAAGAGGCTCAGATATTTTAATTCTAATTTCCATCAAACATTCACTAGATCAATTAATTCCAGCTGTCCTCAAACTATTCTGAAGTATAGAAGGAGAGGACGTATTCCTAGCTCATTTTATGTGACACTGCTTAGCTTGATTTCAAAATATAGCTATTATAAGAATATTATGGGTGAAACTAACCTCTAAAGAATCATTGAGTAAATTTAGCAAGATTGCTGAACACACAAAGCAGTTAAAAACCTTAAATCATACCTCTATACATTAGCAACAAAAAGGTAGAAAATGGAATCAAACAAATATAACCTTTACCATGATATTTAAAAAATTAAGTATCTAAGGATAAATTATCAAAAAGTATGCATGCCATTCATGTGGAAAATTTTAATGTAATCAAACAGCATTAAGTAAGACCTAAATACATGGAAACACAGTGTTTATAGGGTGGGATATATATTTAAAAAATCAGCTTTCCCTTTAGTAAATCTGTGAAATAAATGTTATTGTATCAATAATAAAATGAGGATTTTGGCTTGTTTTCATGTATACTTTATTGTAATTAAACTTATTAAACCAAAGGATTCTAGAATTTAACTTTAAGAGCTTGAAGACCAAAATAGCTGATATCTCTGAGGTCTATTATAAAGAATAATTACTAAAGTCGAATAATCAAGCCAGTGAACGAAATATAAGAGGGACCAGAAACAGAAATGAAATACACAGAAACTTAATTGATGATAAGTTGGCATTTTATATTAATGGAGACAGAGAGACTTTTAAAGAGAAAGCATTGGGATAATTATGGGGAAGATGAGCTAGAACCTAAACCTAGCACATAAGTAATTACCAACTGATGTGCTGGTGGAGAACATCTTTATGCCCTCAGTATAGAGGGAGCTTTCTAAAACAAGGACTTCACATGAATTAATGGATACATTTTTAAAAAAGAACTGCTCAAAATATTCCTAAGAAGACAAATGAAATTCAGGAGATATTTGTAATGTAATGTAACTAACAAAGAATTAGAGCTCAGGATGTATAAAGAAATCACAAAAATCAACAGGAAGAATACCTAATAAAATGGGCCAAAAAGGGAGAAAAAGTAAAGTCATTTCTCTTGAGGAAAACAGGAAGCCAGAAAATATAAAATGTTCCATCTCAGGTGACTGGTGAATGGAAGACTCAGGTGAATGGAAATTAAGACTGCAATGAGAAGCGCATTCATACCCACTAGATGTCAGGCCATGATGCTTTAGCCTTGAGTATGGAGCCAGCAAACTACAATGTGCTCCTGATGGAAGTAAGTGTGAACTGGAGTCAAAAATATGTTTTCCAACTGAGTTGAAGATACACAAATTCTAGGACCTACAGATTTCCACCCTTGTCTCTTTTCCTGAAAACCACACTCACAGGGATCCCATGAAATGTGTGAGAATGTTATTGGAAGCACTGGTTATCCCCAGAGAAAAACTGCACACAACCCAATAGTTGAGTGAATCAACACTGTGGAATATTGGTAAAAGGGACCAGTATATGACAGGAAAATGAGTGAATTATAACCAGATTCAACACAGAAGAATCTCAGGAGCAAAAAGGCCACATTCAAGAAGACACTTGATAATTCCCTCTGTATAAAGGACTGAAGTAAACAGTGGAGCTTCCCTGTGGCTCAGATGGTAAAGAATCTGCCTGTGATGCAGGAGACCCAGGTTCAATCCCTGGGTCAGGAAGATCCCCTGGAGAAAGGAATAGATACCCAGTCTAGTATTCTTACCTAGAGAATCCTATGGACAGAGGAACCTGGCAGACTACAGTCCATGGGGTTGCAAAGAGTCAAACATGACTGAGTGGCTAACACACCCACAGAAAGTAAAGAATATGCTGCTGGCATACATATGCTAGGCAACAACCTTAAAAAGCAAAGAAAAGATACAGGAAATATATTGGTTATCTGGGCTAGAAGGGAAGGCCAGGACTCAGGATGAGATTGGAGACCAGCATTCAGATCTAGAAAGAGGTGCAATGCTGAGTTGTAGAAAAGAGGGTGTTTGTCCATATACTGCATTGTTACTTTTGTACTTTACACATATTTGATTCTTCTTCCTGGGATCCACACAATATTTAATGAAAATAATGGAAGAAAACTACCTTCGTAGGTGCTGTGAGGCCACTCACATCCATCCTGTGGTAACTGGAGACCTTCTTCTAATCCTTCATCTCTTATGAGACATCCGTGTGTAGCTGAGAACATCCCCGGTCTGTCAGAGCTCATCTGACTCCAAATAAGTCCACCCTGGGGCAACTTCTTAAATATATATGTTTTCTCAATGCAGAACCATCTTGGCAAGGAGAAGAAGTGAGCAACTGGGGAATAACAGCACAAAAATTATTATTGTTCTCCACCTCCTGAAGAATGCAGTGAGTAGAGAGTTAAAAACCTGGAGGATGAAGTAGAGCACAATGGCTGAGTGAATTTGTTGTCTGGGGATATAGAACTAAGGTTAACTGGGACACACTCCCAGACAATATGGTAGGCTATTGAATCACAGACATTCCACATCATCCTTTGTCTTAAACTATAATTTTTTTTTATGTGAAAAAATCTTACTGTTTTCAGTGAACATTATGAGCTACTAACTACTGCTATTTTATTTTTACAGTTTATTAAATAAGAAGTCCTGGGGTTTTTATTTCACTTTTATGTGGGTCCTCGTGTCTCTATTAGTGTGATTTTAATTGTTTCTCTCCTCAGGAAGCTTACAATCTATAATACTTCACTTAAAGTATAATGACTGACCAAGGAGATGCATTTAAATGGCACTTAGCTATTGCCTTTATAAAAATTTATTTTTTTAATTAATTTATTTTTATATTGAAGGGTAATTGCTTTGCAGAATTTTCTTGTTTTCTGTCAAACCTCAGCATGAATCAGTCATAGGTATACATATATCCTCTCCCTTTTGAACTTCCGTCCCATCTCCCTCCCCATCCCACCCCTCTAGGTTGATACAGAGCCCCTGTTTGAGTTTCCTAAGACCTACAGCAAATTCCTGTTGGCTATCTATTTTACATATGGTAATGTAAGTTTCCATGTTACTCTTTCCATACATCTCACCCTCTCCTCCCCTCTCCCCATGTCCAAAAGTCTATTCTCTATGTCTGTTTCTCCATTGCTGCCCTGCAAATAAATTCTTCAGTACCATTTTATTAGATTCCGTATATATGTGTTAGAATACATTATTTATCTTTCTCTTTCTGACTCATTTCACTCTGTATAATGGATTCGAGGTTCATCCATCTCATTAGAACTGACTCAAATGTGTCCCTTTTTATGGGTGAGTAATATTCCATTGTGCGTATGTACCACTACTTCTTTATCCATTCACCTGTTGATGGCCATCTAGGTTGCTTCCATGTTCTAGCTATTGTAAATAGTGCTGCAGTGAAAAATGGGATACATGTGTCTCTCAGTTTTGGTTTCCTCAGGGTATATGCCTAGAAGTGGGATTGCTGGGTCACATGGTGGTTTTATTCTTAGGTTTTTTTTTTTTTGTGTGTGTGTGTGCCAATTTAAAATACAGTTTTATTTAAGACATTGTATTTTTCCACTTATAATACAGTGCTTGTAAAGTGCAATGTTTTTCCATGTGCACACACATTCCATGTTCAAGTATCAAGAATGCCCAGTTATTTACTATAGCAGCTCAACTTCATAACTGCCATGGGATTTGCTACAAATTTGGGTCCTTCCATGTTTTGTGTGGAACAATGCTAGATCTATGCTAGGCTGGCCTAATCAACCTCTTCAGTAGTGGGCCCAGAGGAGGCACCACCTGATGGAGGAGTTCCACCACCAGGGAAGCCCCCAGGCATTCCTCCAGGCATGCCTCCTGCGCTCTGGTACAGCTTGATAATCATGGGGTTGCAGACTTTTTCCAGCTCTTTATGCTGATATTCAAATTCTTCCTTCTCTGCAGTCTGGTTCTTTTCCAGCCAGTTGATTATTTCATTACACTTGTCAAGAATCTTCTGTTTGTCTTCATCATTAATCTTGCCCTGAAGTTTCTCATCCTCAACAGTAGCTTTCATGTTGAAGGCATAGGATTCAAGCGAATTCTTTGAAGACAACTTATCCCTCTGCTTCTCATCTTCAGCTTTGTACTTCTCTGCTTCTTGATTTTTAGTTTTTTGAGGGATCTCCGTTCCATCTTCCATGGTGACTGTATCAATTTACATTCCCACCAATAGTGCAAGAGGGTTCCCTTTTCTCCACACCCTTTCCAGCATTTATTGTTTGTAGACTCTTTGATGATAGCCATTCTGAATGGCATGAGGTGATATCTCATTGTAGTTTTGATTTGCATTTCTCTAATAATGAGTGATGATGAGCATCTTTTCATGTGTTTGTTAGCCATCTGTATGTCTTCTTTGGAGAAATGTCTGTTTAGGTCTTTTTCCCACTTTTTGATTGGATTGTTTGTTTTACTGGTTTTGAATTGTATGAGCTGCTTTCATATTTTGGAAAGTAATCCTTTGTCAGCTGTTTCATTTGCTATTATCCTTTCCAATTCTGAGGGTTGTTTTTTCACCTTGCTTATAGTTTACTTTGCTGTGCAAATGCTTTTTTAAGTTTAATTGGGTCCCACTTGTTTACTTTTGTTTTTATTTCTGTTACTCTAGGAGGTGGGTCATAGAGGATCTTGCTTTGATTTATGTCATTGAGTGTTCTGCCTATGTTTTCCTCTAAGAGTTTTATAGTTTCTGGTCTTACATTTAGGTCTTTAATCCATTTTGAGTTTATCTTTGTGTATGGTGTTAGGAAGTGTTCTACTTTCATTCTTTCACATGTAGCTGTCCAGTTTTCCCAGCACCATTTATTGAAGAGGCTGTCTTTGCCCCATTGCATATTCTTGCTCTGTTTGTCAAAAATAATGTACCCATGGGTGTATGGGTTTATTTCTGGGCTTTCTATCTTGTTCCATTGGTCTATATTTCTGTTTTTGTGCCAGTACCACACTGTCTTGATGACTAGCTTTGTAGTATAGTCTGAAGTCAGGAAGGCTGATTCCTCCAGCTCCATTCTTCTTTCTCAGGACTGCTTTGGCTATTCAGAGTCTTTTGTGTTTCCATATGAACTGTGAAATTTTTTTGTTCTAGTTCTGTGAAAAGTGTCATTGGTAATTTGATAGGGATCACATTGAATCTGTAGATTGCACTTGGTAGTATATTCATTTTCACAATATTGATTCTACCTACCCAGGAACATGGATTATCTCTCCAACTGTTTATGTTGTCTTTGAGTTCTTTCATCAGTGTCTTACAATTTTCTGAATACAATTCTTTTGTCTCCTTAGATAAGTTTATTCCTAGATGTTTAATTGTTTTTGTTGCAATGGTGATTGGTATTGATTTCTTAATTTTTCTTTCTGACTTTTCACTGTTAAAATATAGAAATGCAAGTGATTTCTGTGTATTGATTTTGTATCCTGCAAACTTTACTAAATTCATTGATTGGCTGTAGTAATTTTCTGATACTATCTTTAGGGTTTTCTATGTACAGGATTATGTCATCTGCAAACATTGAGAGCTTTACTTCTTTTCTGACGTGGATTCCTTTTATTTCTTTTTCTTCTCTGATTGCTGTAGCTAGGGCTACTAGAACTACATTGAATAATAGTAGGGAAAGTGGATACCCTTGTCTTATTCCTAATCTGAGGGAGAATGCTTTCAGTTTTTCACCATTGAGAATAGTGTTTGCTGTAGGCTTATGGCCTTTATACTGTTGAGGTAGGTTACTTTTATGCCCAGTTTTTGAAGAGTTTTAATCATAAATGGGTGCTTAATTTTGTAAAAGGCTTTTTCTGCATCTATTGAGATTATTGTGTGGTTTTAATCTTTCAATTTGTTAATATCACATTGATTGATTTGTGTATATTGAAAAATCCTTGCATACCTGAAATAAACCCTACTTGATCATGGTATATGAGTTTTTGATGTGATGCTGAGTTCTGCTTGCTAAAATTTTGTTAAGGACTTTTGCATCTATGTTCATCTATGCCTGTAGCTTTCTTTTTTGTGTGTTGTCTTTGTCTGGTTTTGGTATCAGGGTGATGGTGGCCTCATAGAATGAGTTTGGTAGTGTTCCTTCTTCTGCAATTTTTTGAAAGAGTTTTAGAAGGATAGGCATTTGCTCTTCTCTAAATGTTTGATAGAATTCTCCTGTGAAGCCATCTGGTCCTGGGCTTTTGATTTTGGGGAGATTTTTGATCACAGCTTCAATTTCAGTGCTTATAATTGGGTTGTTCATAATTTCTATTTCTTCCTGGTTCAGTCTTGGAAGATTGAACTTTTCTAAGAATATGTCAGTTTCTTCCAGGTTATCTATTTTATTGCTCTATGGTTGTTCATAATAGTCTCTTATAATCCTTTATATTTCTGCATTGTCTGTTGTAGCCTCTCCTTTTTCATTTCTAATTTTGTTGATTTGATTGTTCTCTCTTTTTTGCTTGATGGGTCTGGCCAAAGCTTTGTTGATTTTGTTTATCTTTTCAAAGAACCAGCTTTTAGTTTTATTAATCTTTACTATTGTTTCCTTTATTTCTTTTTCATTTATTTCTGCTCAGATCTTTATGATTTCTTTCCTTCTACTAATTTTGGGAATTTTTGTTGTTGTTGTTCTTTTTTCCAGTTGATTTAGGTGTAAAGTTCAGTTGTCTATTCAATGTTTTTCTTATTTCTTAAGGTAGGATTGTATTACTGTAAACTTTGCTCTTAGAACTGCTTTTGCTGCATCCCATAGGTTTTGAGTTGTGTTTTCATTATCATTTGTTTCTAGAATTTTTTTGCTTTCCTCTTTTGATTTCTTCAGTATCCTGCTGGTTATTTAGAAATGTATTGTTTAATCTCCATGTGTTTGTGTTTCTAATAATTTTTTTTTTTTTTTTGTAATTGATATCTGGTCTTATAGCATTGTGGTCAGAGTAGATGCTTGATATGATTTCAGTTTTCTTAAATTTACTGGGGTTTGATTTATGACTCAAGATATGGTCTAGTCTGGAGAAGGTTCCATGTGCACTTGAGAAGAAGTTGTGTTCTTCTGCATGTGGATAGGGTGTCCTGAAGATATCAATGAGATCCATTTCATCTAATGTATCATTTAAGACTTGTGTTTCCTTTTCGTTTTCTGTTTTGATGATCTGTCTATTTGTGTGACTGGAGTGTTAAAGCCTCCTACTATTATTGTGTTACTGTCAATTTCTCCTTTTATGTCTGCTAGTGTTTGTTTTATGTATTGAGGTGCTTCTATGTTGGGTGTGTAGATGTTTACAATTGTTATGTCTTCCTCTTGGATTGATTCCTTATGTAGTGATCTTCCTTATCTCTTGTAATCTTCTTTATTTTAAGGTCTATTTTGTCTGATATGAGGATTGTTACTCCAGCTTTCTTTTGCTTCCCTTTTGCATGGAATATATTTTTCTATCCTCTTACTTTCAGTCTATATATGTCTTGAGGTCTCAAGTGGGTTTCCGTATCCATTCAGCCAGTCTGTGTCTTTTGGTTGGAGCATTTAATCCATTTTCATTTAAAATAATTATTGATGTATATGGTCCCATTGCCATTTTCTTAATTGTTTGGAGTTGATTTTGTAGATCTTTTTTATTCTCTTGTATTTCTTGACTATTTAAGTTCCTTTAACATTTGTTATAAAGCTTGTTTGGTAGTACTGAGGTCTCCTAACTTTTGTTTGTCTGAAAAGCTTTTTATTTCTCCATCAATTTTGTATGAGATCCTTGCCAGCTACAGTATTCTTGGTTGCAGATTGTTTCCTTTAAGTACTTGAAATATATCCTGCCATTCCCTATTGGCCTTCAGAGTTTCTGCTGAAAGATCAGCTATTAAACATATGGGGTTTCCCTTGTATGTTACTTGTTGCCTTTCCCTTGCCACTTTTAATATTTTTTCTTTGTGTTTAGTGTTTTTTAGTTTGATTAGTATCTGTCTTTGCATGTTTCTCCTTGGGTTTATCCTATATGTGACTCTTTGTGCCTCTTGGACTTGACTGTTTTCTTTTTCATGTTGGGAAATTTTCAATTATAATCTCTTCAAAAATGTTCTCATACCCTTTCTTTTTCTCTTCTTATTGTGGGACCACTATAATTTGAATGTTTGTGAATTTGATATTGTCCCAGAAGCCCCTGAGACTATCCTCAGTTCTTTTCCTTCTTTTCACTTTATTCTGCTCTTCAGAATTTATTTCCACCATTTTATCTTCCAGCTCACTGATTCATTCTTACTCTTCAGATATTCTGCTATTGATTCCTTCCAGAGTATTTTTAATTTCAGTAATTGTGTTGTTTGTCTCTGTATGTTTATTCTTTAATTCTTCTAGATCTTTGTTAATTGATTCTTGTATTTTCCCCATTTTGTTTTCAAGGCATTTGATCATCTTTACTATCATTATTCTGAGTTCTTTCTCAGGTAGTTTTCATATTTCCTCTTCATTTATTTAGCCTTCTGTGTTTCTAGTTTGTTCCTTCATTTGTGTAGTGTTTCTCTGCTTTTTAATTAAAAAAAAAAAAACTTATTGTGTTTGAGGTCTTCTTTTCTCAGGCTTCAAGGAAAGTTAAATTCTTTCCTTGAAAAAGGTTGAATTCTTTCCTCCTTTTTGTTTCTGCCCTCCTAAGTTTGGTACGCTGGTTTGTGTAAGCTTTGTATAAGGTGATATTTGTGCTGAGTTTGTTTGCTTGTTTTTCCTCTGATGGGCAAGGCTGAGTGAGGTGGTCATCCTGTCTGATGATGACTGGGTTTCTATTTTTGCTTTGTTTGTTGCTTAGATGCAGTGTCCTGCACAGGGTGCTTGCTACTGGTGGTTGGGTGATGCCAGGTCTTGTATTCGAATGGTTTCCTTTGTGTGAGTTCTCACTATTTGATACTCCCTAGGGTTAGTTCTCTGGTAGTCTAGGGCCTTGGAGTCATTGTCCCCACTCCAAAGGCTCAGAGCTTAATATCTGGTTGGGAACGAAAATTCCACAAGTGGTTTGTTATAACATTATGTGAGATTAAACCAGATATCCAAAAATGAGAAACCAAAGAGGAACCCCAGACAAATGGCAGTTACAAAATCAAGAAAGTAATAATTAAAATAATGGAATATACACATATACACCTATGAACAAAGTCAAAACAGTCCAAAAAAATAAAGTACAATAGACTGACCTGGCAAACAAAGGAAATAAAAAATTGTATTTACTAGTTAAGGACAAAAGTAACTAAATCATAAACTGGAAACAAAACTAAATCAAGGTGCCAAGTGGGTTATAAAGCAATGAAAACAAACTAGCAAATATGTTGAGAGGAAAGGAAAAAATAAAAGAAAAAAATAATAGATATGCAAAGTTACCTAGAGAAAGATAAAGAAGATTTATATACATTAAAGATTAACTGCAAGGGGAAAAGAATAGCAGGAAAAGCAAACAAAGGAATAAATGTAGAAAAAAATAATTATAGGTTTAAAAATTAAAAATTAAAATTAAATAAAAAGAGAGAGAGAAAAAAAAGGAAAACTCCACAGAACCACAAAAGCCCATCATAGAGGCAGAGGTTTATAACAACAATAAAAAATGTGACTGAGGAAAAAAATCATAGCTCAAGAGCTTAATTAGATTTCACAGCACCATTAAAATCAACCACTATAACACAGGGGGAAAAAGGGGGAAAAAAAAAGAATTAAAAAAAATCCAAAAGAATCTACAGAACAACTGAAAACATCAGAATATTAAATGTTTTTCTTGAGTCACTGCTGTCAGAGTTCTTTCCATCACTGGGAGTCGCAGCCCACCTCACCTCCCCAGGACGCCCTCCAGCACTGTGCTGGTCTCTGGACCTGCAGTGGGGGCAGCTCAGATTCTAATCTGGTCCTCCCCCTGTGTGTTCTTGCCTCCAATGTCCACAGCTATCAGAACTAGTGTGTTTTCTCTTGCGGGAGCTCTCAGTGACCTTTTATATGTTTCATAGACACAGGGTCTGCCTAGCTGATCCTGTGGGTTTAATCTGCAGCTTGTACAGCTGGTGGGAAGGCTTTGGGTCTTCTTCCTTAGCCACACTGCCCCTGGGTCTCAATTGTGGTTTTGTTTCCACTTCTGCATGTGGGTCGTCCACTGGGGTTTGATCCTGAGGCTGCCCTGGAGGACCTGGGTCTGCCCCAGTGAGAGCCAGGCATGGAGGTGGTGCAGCTGCTTGGGTCGCAGGGGTTCTGGCAGCACCAGGTACTCAGGGGGGTTGGCAGCTAGGGCAGCAGGAAATACAGTGCTCTAGAAGGGTATGGCAACCAGTATTGGCCAATACACTCCAGTATTCTTGCCTGGGTACATCATGAGAAATGCTGGGCCAGAAGAAGCACAAGCTGGAATCAAGATTGCTGGGAGAAATATCAATAACCTCAGATATGCAGATGAGACCACCCTTATGGCAGAAAGTGAAGAGGAACTAAAAAGCCTCTTGATGAAAGTGAAGGAGGAGAGTGAAAAAGTTGGCTTAAAGCTCAACATTCAGAAAACTAGGATCATGGCATCTGGTTCCATCACTTCATGGGAAATATGTGGGGAAACAGTGGCCAGACTTTATCTTTGGGGGCTCCAAAATCACTGCAGATGGTGATTGCAGCCATGAAATTAAAAGACACTTACTCCTTGGAAGGAAAGTTATGGCAAACCTAGATAGCATATTTAAAAGCAGAGACGTTACTTTGCCAACAAAGGTCCAGCCCATCAAGGCTATGGTTTTTCCAGTGGTCATGTATGGATGTGAGATTTGGATGGTGAAGAAAGCTGAGTGCCTAAGAATTGATGCTTTTGAACTGTGGTGTTGGAGAAGACTCTTGAGAGACCCTTGGACTGCAAGGAGATCCAACCAGTCCATCCTAAAGGAGCTCAGTCCTGGGTGTTCATTGGAAGGACTGATGTTGAAGCTGAAACTCCAATACTTTGGCCATCTCATGCGAAGAGCTGACTCATTGGGAAAGACCCTAATCCTGGGAGGGATTGGGGGCAGGAGGAGAAGGGGACGATAGAAGATGAGATGGCTGGATGGCATCACTGACTCAATGGACATGGGTTTCGGTAGACTCCGGGAGTTGGTGGTGGACAGGGAGACCTGGCGTGCTGTGGTTCATGGGGTCGCAGAGTCGGACACGACTGAGCAACTGAAGTGAACTGATTCTTGCCTGGAAAACCCCCCTGACAGAGAAGCCAGGTAGGTCACAGTCTACAGAACTTCAAGGGGTTGGACAAGACCAAAGCGACCCTGCAGTCATAGACACAAGATTTTTTTGCCTGTGGCAGCTCTGCCCCAGTGAGTGTTGAACATGAAGTTGGCGCAGCTGCTTGCATTGCGGGACCCTGTTGGTTGCAAGTGTGCAGGGACACGGACTGCCTCCGCTGAAGGAGTCATGACCCTATCTGAGTATTTTTTGAGCCTCTTGTAGCTGGATATCAGAAAGTCTTTTTGGCCAGTCTTTCTCCATAGCTCTGCCTGTCCAGGCACTTAGAAGGATCCCTTGCCTGGGGTCCTTCTCTGCTGTTCTATGCATCAGGCACATAGAGGGCCCCCCCGACTGGGGTCCTACTCTGTAGATTGGTGCATCAGACACTTAAAGGGGCTCCCTGGGTGGGGTCCTACTCTGTAGTTCAGTAGTCAGTCGTTTGATGGGCCAGCCTCTCTATTTTCAGCTGCCAATGCTGGCCTTTGGGGGCAGAGAGGCTATGGTGATGGCTCCACCCTCTACGTGTGACTCAGCAGTGTCGCCTTGCTTCCTTGGCTGCCTGGCTTTCCTCCAGAGGCGTTTCCAACCAGGATCTCCTCCCTCACATCCGCTCAATCTGTCCCTCCACAGTCAACAGCAGCCCTCTCCCTGGGATTGCTCCACAATCCCTAAACCCCAGCTCCCAGCCGCTGGGCCTTCCAGGGGGCCTGCGTCCCTGTCTGGGGTGTGTATGGCTGCAGCAAGGACTGTCTGATTCTCATTCCATTTAGGCTGCCACAGATCAGCTGTTTCACTCTCAGCCTTAAATGTTTCTCCTCTGACTCAGACAATTGCCCTGATGTGTGGGGATCGGACCCCTGCTTCAGTTCCCCCACCTGCTGAGAGCAGGTCCAGTCCTACTAACACTCCCACTTTTTCCCCCAGTTCCTTCATCCTACTGAGTTTCGCGTGGTCCTATATACTCTCTTCCACTGGTCAGGTCCTCCTGTCCATTCTCAGCTGGCGTTCTGCATGCTCTTCTGTGTCTGAAGGTGTATTCCTGGTGTATCCGTGGAGAGAGATGTACTCCATGTCCACCTACTCCTCCACCATCTTGTTCTCAAAATTTAATTATTTTTCATTGGAGGCTAATTGCTTTACAATATTTTGTTTGTTTCTGCCATATATCAACATGAACCAGCCTTAGGTATATGTATGTCCCCGTCCTCTTGAACAATCCCTCCAAGCTCCCACCCCATCCCATCCCCCTAGGTTGTGGGACAGAACATCTAGTTTGAGCTCCCTGCATCATACAGCAAATTTCCACTGGTTATCTGTTTTATATATGGTAATATATATGTTTCACTGATACTCTCTCAATGCACCTCCCCATCTCCTTCCCCACCTGTGTCCACAAATCTGTTCTCTATGTCGGCGTCTCCATTGCTGCCCTACAGAATGGACCTGCAGGGTCGCTGTTGCTTTTTGAAGTTGCAGTGCCTGGTAGAGAGGTGCCTTCACTTAATCGTAGATCATGGTGAGAACTTTCTTGCTTATATTCTTATATATACTTTCTTATATTTATAGAGACCTTCCCGGAGCTTAGCAGGCAACTGAAGCCAATCTAATGTAGCAGTACTAATTTTGTTCTTTCCTTTCAGCTAACTGGAAGCCACAGTTTTTAAACTAAAAGGGAGAAAAAAACAAACAAAACTCATACACTATTTTAAATTTAACTGCCTGAAAACTTTCAGTAGTAAATGAACTTACATGATTAATATGGAAAATAAGTCTTCTTTCCTTCAACTCCATGCTCTATTCTGTGTTTCAGTTGTCCTTGTGCCAAGAAACTTTGGTAATCTGCACATCTTTTTTTTTTTTTTTTAACCTCAAAAGTAAATAACAAAACACAGACTCCATGGTTTTGTGGCTGATTTTACAGAATATTATGGCATGGATAGCTGTGATAAAATTCTCCCAAAGTTTCCTGCTCCCACAAGTGGATCTTTGGAATACTTCCATCTTGTATATGTTTGTGCATGTATGTTTTATTTCTAAACTAGTATTATATTAACATGATTCAAATTTCCAAAAATATTTTAAAAAATGATATTCAGTGGCCCTCAGAATCCTGAAATGGTAACTAAAAAAGCTAAATGAAACATTTAAAATTTTTCTAAAAGCATAAAAGAGCTAAAAAGATAATGAAGAATTACCTGGCCAAAACCTAAGAGAAACTGAAAATTAAGAAGGTTAAGCTCAAAACTAAAAGCTGATTTTGCCCAGAGGGTATTTGTCTATTGAAAGAAATAGCTATGAAACTGAGCTGTGGTTTTGGCAGCCTCCTGAGGCAAAGGGGTAGACTTTAGAAGTCAATTCCTACCCAAGTGCAGTCTGAAAGGCGCTATACCATCTGAAGAAGGGGTGAGGCCGAAGGAAAGAAGTCCTTATGTGAACCTCAGACAATACTCTCATCGTGCCCCCAACCCACTGGTGAAAGCAAATGAAAACCTTCTTTTGATGCCTTGAATTATTCTTGCAATTATTTTGTTTTCATGTATGATGATCAGACACATGAAAAAGGAAATATCATTAATTAGAACCAGCAAAATGCACAACAGAAAGATTATAATGAATTCAGATATAATATTTAAATTAAGAAATATATATCATAAGACAACTTATAGTTACAAACTAAAAATATAAAGAAAGACATAAGAAATAAAAATTATTTTAAGAAAGATACTGATTTTTAAAAAAACCCAAATCAATCTTCTCATCCTAAAAATGTAACTAAAATTAAAAGCTCAATGTAAAGTTTTAACAACTGAATAAAAATAGCTGAAAAAATTAGTGAGGTAGAAGACAAGTTGGAATAAATTTTCCAGCATCAAGAAAAGATGGAAAATGCATAGGACACACTAAGAAACACAAAATATAGACAGAGAAGACCTGAAATAATTGGGGTAGGAATTGATTGATTGTCCCTCTATAGCAAGGAGGCCAAGGAGAGGGGTGTTCATGGTTATTAAAAGGCAACAGGAAAGATAATTTTGGTATTGAGGCTCTTCTGCATCTTTGTTGGGATAAGTGAAGTCGCTCAGTCGTGTCCGACTCTTTGCAACCCCGTGGACTGTAGCCTGTCAGGCTCCTCCATCCATGGGATTTCCCAGGCAAGAGTACTGGAGTGGGTTGCCATTTCCTTCTCCAGGGGATCTTCCCCACCCAGGGATCGAACCCAGGTTTCCCGCATTGCAGACAGACTACCGTCTGAGCCACCAGGGAAACACTATATAAAACCAAACACAAGTGCAGGTAAAACTGGCACAATATGAATAAGGACAGAGGACTGTACAAACATCAGTGCTGGTCGTCAAACTCCTACAAAACCGTAACATTGGGGAAAATTCGGGAATGTGGACAGGGAGATCTCTCTATTGTTTCTTACAACTGCACGTGAATCTACGATTATCACAATAAAATTTGAATTAAAAAAAAGCAGACATCTTGACACATGACAATGACAATGCAGAATTCCTAAGGCAAAGAGAAAACCTTAAACACAGCAGGAGGGAAAATAAAAAAGGTAGATGGCCTCTAAGAAAGACCCCAGCAGCTTGACTGCCAGTTCACTTCTCAATGCAACCAAGGGTGCTAGAATCCAGTGGAAAAATGTCTTCAACATTTTGAGATTATCCTCTAAAATGGAGGTAGAATAAAATAAGGAGACATCTTCAGAAAAACACAGTTTGGAAGTGTGCAGTACCTACCCAACAAAACTGTATTAAAGATAAATTCTAAAGGATGTATTTCACAGGAATAAAGATGACCTTCGATGAAAGATTTGATATGTACAAGGGAGTAAAAGAGAATCAAAGTGGTGTTAGTTCCTGAAACTTGACAAGTTACTAGATAGCTCAACTGAATATCAATACTTAGTAACATTAAGACAGTGTGGAATAATTAAGATATCCCAAGGGGGATAGAAAAGAGAGCCTGGAAACAGGAGTAAGAGGTGCAGATCAGTGGAAAAATCTGTCCTTTATATAAACAGTGCAGGAAGCAGTAATAAGTATGAATGTGGGAAAATATACACATGGGTCCCTCTCTCACACCATTAACAGGTGGATGAAGCAGAGATAAAGCTGCTGGAAATAAATTTGCATAATATATTCATGACATCTGGGAAGGGAAATACTGACTAAATAGGACTCAAAGAGCACAAGACAAAAAGGAAAGTATAAAAATTAGGACTATGTTAGAATTACAAATTTGCTCATCAAAAAGTATTGTAAACATTATTAAAAGACAAGCCAGAATGGGAGAAGATATTTGCTGACCTATAGAGGACTCATATCCATAATATAAATTAACTCATACAAATCAATAAAAGAGAGAAAATCAAATGGAAAAAAAAAATGAGCAAAACACAGGCACTTCCCCAAACAAGTAGTCCTAAAGGCCAATAAACCTTTGTAAAAGTGCTGGACTTAGTTTATAACCAAGGAAATGTAGGTTATAATCATAATGGGATAACAGTACCCCCACTGATGACCACCAGACTGGCAAGGTTTGAATTCTCAAGACACAATATAAGAGAAAAATAACTCAGTTTTAAAATGGGAAAAATCTTTTAACAGACACTTCACCAATACACTTCAGGTATTTGTGAAAAAATACAAAATTTTTGTATCTAAGTCCCTGAGATCTACTGTACAGCAGTTAGCAAGGCAGTTTTAGACACTGTCTGATTATTTTTGCCATATAAAAACTCTTGAAATTTACAGTACTCTAAAAAAAAGCTTTATTCATAATTGTTTTGGCTGTCTAGGTCCATTGCATCTGCACATGAATTTTGGAATCAACCTATGAATTTCTACTAAAAATTTCCTCAAGGATTTTGATTGGGACTGAGTTAAATACAAATTAATTGAGGGACTTCCTGGTGGTCCAGTAGTTAAGACTCCACAAATCCAATGCTGGGCGCATGGATTCAATCCCTGGTCAGGGAACTAAGGTTTTACATGCCACACAGCGGGACCGATATACATATATACATATACACATATATATGTATATATATATATATATATATATGAAAGGAAAGTCACTCAGTCAGGTCTGATTCTTTGCAAACCCATTGCTGTAGCCTACCAGGCTCCTCCGTCCATGGAATTTTCCAGGCAAGAGTATTGGAATGGATTGCCATTTCCTTCTCCAGGGGATCTTCCTGACATAGGGATTGAACCCAGGTTTCCCACATTGCAGGCAGATGCTTTACCATCTGAGCCATATATATATATATATATAAATTTGGGTGGAATTGACATCTTAACAATATTAACTCTCTTCATATATGAGCCTGCTATATCTCTCCATTTATTTATGTCTCCTTTAGACTTTCAAATGTTTTCAATAATGTTTTACAGTATTTAGCATATGTTTTAAATATCTTTTGTTAAATCTGTTCCTAAATATCTCATATGCTGATGCTAATGTAAAGATATTGTTTATTTAATTTAAATTTTTGCATTTTACATATTTACTTGTGTGAGTGTGTGCGCTCAGTCATGTCCAACTCTTTGCCACCCCGTGGACTATAGCCCACCAGGCTCCTCTGTCCATGGAATTCTCTAGGCAAGAATATTGGAGTGGGTTGCCATTTCCTTCTCCAGGGGATCTTCCTGACCCGGGGATCAAACCTGCATCCCCTATGTCTCTTGCGTTGCAGGCAGATTCTTTTCCTGCTGAGGCATTGGGGAAGCCCTACATATTGACTTAGTATCCTGAGATCTTGCTAAAGAAGATCTTACTTATTATTTTGAATTGCTTTTTATTGATTCTTTGGGATTTTCTACCTAGAATGTCGTGTCTTCTGTGAATAAATACAGTTTTACTTTTTCCAAAAAAAAATTCAGATGACAAATAAGTACATGAAAAGGTGCTCAACATCACCAGTCATTAGGCAAATACCAATTAAAATCACAACAAAACACAACTGCACAGCTATCCAGAGGGCTAAAATTACAAAGCCTGGCCACACCAAGATGCCAGTGTTGGTGGGGATGTAGAGGTTTTGGAACTCTCACACACGACTGATAAAGATAAACTTTTTGTAGCTTTACATGTATATTGAAGTCAGAATTATCTGTCTCCTAGTTTCACTAAAAAGTAGATACCACAGTTTTGTTGCTTTTCTCTTTCTCAGTGGAAGAAGGAAGGCTGACTTTCACAGCCTCATTCATCAAGAAACATTCCTTGTATTTTTAGGCAGGTCGATTAGTAATTTTGAAAGGTTGATTACAAGTGCCTTTCTAATTCTAAATTTAAGTGGTTCTACTGGATTGTATAATGCTATTATGTAACAAAACAGAGTATTTCTATGCTGCTTTTTATATTATGAAAATGAATCTGATCCAATTTATTCTGTAACAGAGAGAGGGGATATTACAATCAGAAAAATGAATGGCAAGGGGAAGCAAAGCAGTTATGCCATCATAAAGTAAGATCTAGTACAATAGAGAGGAGGGAAACCACAGACATCTCATCCAAGGCATGGGACTGTTTGAAGTTTTCTCAGTCGGAAGAGTGTTTAAATAAACTTAAATAACATAAATGATATAAACATAAATCCCATGGCAGATTTATGGAGGAGCTGGAGGAGGTTGTCCACCCATTTTTCTGAAGGCCTATGTCTTATTCCTGGAAACCCCCAGGGAGAAGTTGAGGGTCTGCTCTTGTTATGGGGTAGATATGATGATAAATCTGGGCTTTGAACAAAGCATGAATCCAAGAGGGCTTTAGGAATGTCTTTCCACATTTCTACTGACAGATATTGGACATTTCATGCTTGATAAAACACTGGGAAAATGCTCTCTGGGAAGCAATTTGGATTTCAAGAGTTTTTTGTTGTTGTTTTGAGCTTCGACTGCCTAAAGAAGCTTAGCTCTATTCCTTCTTCACAGGAAATCCTGGATTTCTTTTCTGTTTTATTATCCCAACCTGTTCCTGCAATTGGTATCTTTATTCGCCTCCTTTGTTTAACTGATTTATTTCTAGGCCTCTTCTGTCTTCTGTGGAATGTCTTCCCTCTTCTGAAAGGCAGAAAAGAAATAGGAACGAGGAGTTGGTGTGAAGGAGGACGTGGGTTGTTGGTCCAAAAGGGAAGGCAATGGGGAGAAACAGGAAGAAAGGCTGAATTTCATGTAGGAGTGCGGCCCAGACGGGGTGACAGTGACAGGAAATGCTTCAGGATAACGTAGATCCTGACTCAGATTAGATGTTACATACGTCAGGCTAGAATTAAATCAAACTAGAGGAGGAAAACTAGGCCCAAGTATCAGCTTTTATTCTTAATTAGGATCAATCATTGGCAGAAACCCACAAGACACCCTGGGTCTGACTCTGATTTTTATGTAGCTTGGCTCTCTTGCTATTTGTAGGTGTAGTTCTACAGGAAAGGAGTGTATTTTGGAGCACCAGTGGACTTGGGTTCAAACACTAGTTTCACTACTGTTGTCTCTTGAGCAACTATGGGTTTAAGAATGTCAAATAAAGGACTAGAAAAAAAAATCGTAGGTGCACCAAACCCTTTCCAGTCATAACAGGTGAGCTAATTGGCCCATCACATAGCTGCGGTGGGTCTTACTCTGCATGTGTGAGGGCTTTGCAGGCATCACCCTGCCCACATGGTGGGTTCTTTTAATGCATAACCTCCCACAAAAGGAAACTCATCAATTCACCATCATGTAGAGAGATGGGCTTCACAGATTCCTTGCATCCAGGAAAAGGGGTGTCAGGTGAGCACAAAAGCTTGGGTACTGCATGGACCATGATAAAGAGAGATTCAGGACACACAGAATATGGTAGTTACCTCATGGTTTCATTAACTATTAAGTATAAAGTCTCAGAGCAGATATTCTAGGTATTCTAGGTCAAGAAGTGCTTTTTCTCTAATCATTTTGGGGTGCATGTGACCAGGGTTCCTAGCAAGGAATACACTTGGGCTTGCTTTGAACATTGTGACTTACGTCTCTATCACACACAAAATAAAATTTAAAATTCTCAGTGACTGAAAAAGAAAATCTAAGCATTACTTCATTTACACATTGATTAGGAAAGATTTCAATCAGCCTAGTTTATTGGCTTTTAGAAATAATAACTGAGCTGGTACACTGGGATGACCCAGAGGCATGGGATGGAGAGGGAGGACGGAGGGGGGTTCAGGATGGGGAACACATGTAAATCCATGACTGATTCATGTCAATGAATCAAAAACCACTACAATATTGTAAAGTAATTAGCCTCCAACTAATAAAAATAATTGGGGAAAAATAAAAAATAAAAAAATTAAAAATTAAATGTGTAAATAAGAAAAAAAATAAAGTTTATTAAAACTTAAAAAAGAAATAATAACTGACACTGTGTTTCAAGAGTCCCTATAATCCTAAGTATTTTTTGTGATTTATTTGTTATTGCCTTGCAGAGCTTTTGGTCATATTTGTCCTTGCAGCCTTTTACTTGAATGCTTCTAATTTCTTTATCATTTTGCAACTGTGATTTGTTTTATGCATAATTAAACACCTTTTGCATTAGTACACAGTCTGCTTCATTTCCAACATTGAGGAAATGGCTGTGTGCTTTTACAGAGGCTATGATCTTAATACACTGCAGGGAATAGGATTCTTGGATTCATTATTTGCCAGCTGAGGATGGTCTTTAGACAAGGTGAAAGAAAAGAATAATTCTCTGGAATAAAAAGAGACAAGCTCAAGGGATTGTTACAGTGTAACTGTTGAGGGCAATTAGTTTAAGAGACAAAGACTGTGACAATCATCTCTGGGCATTTTATATTCACACATTTAGGTGATAACCTTAACTGCTAAGGACTGAACTATGTAATTATCTCAACAGAGCATGTTTCATCATGCTTTTTACAGCAAGTGTGAACATCTAGCTGAAACGTTCCACTTTCTAAGTCCCTTGCAATGAAGCAAAGAACAGTCCCCAAATGAGGTGAGGCTGGAAGAGAAGTCCCTAAATTAAGGACTTGCTCCGAGCAGTGGACATTCCCGACCCTGAAAGACAGCAGGACTCTGGAGACAAAAATAGTGGACAGACTGGGATGAGGGTAGACACAAGAGCTCAGGTTTACCTGGCAGCCTCCCTAAAACTCACCAGGTCTCACAGAGAATTTTGTTTCAGAAAAAGACAATATAAGTATGAAAATAACATATCAAATGTTTATAATTAATTATATGGCATATTCCAGTCTTCAGAAATTTTATGGACCGTGTTTTCAAATGGGCTATTGGTTAAGAATGTGCAGGGCCATGCACTTGGCTGCAACTCCCCTGTTACAGGAGCTAATCTAGTCACAAGCAGATGCTTCCCTTCTTTAGGTAGCATTAACTACCACTATCGCTATCAGTTAGGTGGGCTTCCCCGGTGGCACTAGTGGTAAAGAACTTACCTGCCAATGCCAGAGACATAAGAGACACAGGTTCGTTCCTTGGGTTGGGAAGATCCCTTGGAGAAGGAAAAGGCAACGTGTTCTAGTATTCTGGCCTGGAGAATCTTATGGACAGAGGAGCCTGGTGGGTTACAGTCCATGGGGTCACAAAGAGTCAAACACGACTGAAGTGAGTTAGCATGCACCCATGTATCTTTAGCAGTGCTGTAGTCTTTAGAATAATGGGCTCAACTATTTTTTCTCTCCTTATCTGTCTTTTTTTAGCTTAAAAATAAGCCATTTAATTAAAAAGAACAATATGAATATATCTCAGTAATCTTTATTAGTGCCATTAAATTATTTTTGCTGCTTCCAAATATGATCCTTTTTTTTTTAACTTTTCTAGGAGCAAGCTGAAAGATAATAATAGGTTCACTTTGCTTTTTTAAAATTTTTATTGAAATATAGTTGACCTACAGTATTGTGTTGTTTCAAGTGTCCAGCAAATGGATTCAGTTATATATATGTGTATATGCAGATATATATTCTTTTGAAAATTCTTTTCCATTATAGGTTATAATAAGATATTAAGTATAGCTCACTGTGATTAATAGTTTCACTACCGATGAGCTGAAGCTGATACTATTGATATGTATTAGAGGAAATTACTACTCATAGATGTTAAAACAGAAGAGATAGAGTACATTAAGGAAATATTTTTAGTGTAAGAATTAAGAAACTAATCGTTATTTTCAACTATTCTAAGACTTTTTCAAAAGAATTGTCCATGTCAGAATGCTGTCGTGATGTGTTTTCTTTCCACACGTGGATTGTAAATTGACAGATACGGTGTCTGCCCTTCCTGCACCCACTAGCTCCTGCTAACCTGAGTGGGCTGGTTACTGAGGTTCCACCTCCCTACAGTAGCTGGAAGCATGCAGCAGATGGCACTAGGAACTCTTAGCAGAGCGGCCAGGGAGAGGTCTTCCTTCAGCTGCTCTTCAGGGTCAGAGAACTGCCTGAAAAGTGAGATCACTCACTGAACGCAGACTTCTCCAGATAAGTTACAAACTCCAGCTACAAGCTCCATAGCCTGTCCTCTCAGTTCAGAACTTTCCGGATTCAAAATAAACATAGAAGTGCTACCACATGGCGCTTCCTCATGAGTCAGAATGTTGTGGTACTTCCTGAAATGGGAGCTTTCATAGCCATTACTTTTTCAATGTCAGATTAAACACATCCATTTTAACTTTGTAAACATGAAATACAAGGTATGTACTTTTTATGTTCCACGAAGAAGAATGATTGATACAATAGACCTTGAAGCATATACTTGTTGCCCACTTGTCATTTTCTTCCTTCCTTCTCTGATTTCCATTGCAGCAGCGCTGTGGGATTTTCTTGTCACAAAAGTGCTCTTATTCTCTACCTGGTGCTTTTCTTTAGGACAATGATACTTGTTGAAGAATTGGATTAAGTTATGATATCTTTAGATGCCCACTAATACACAACTGATCCATAGATATAAACTAAACTAGGCTAATGTCTTCAATGAAAAAAGAAAAAAATCAAGCAAATTCTTGAGTCAGTGTTTTGCTTGTAAAGATATCCTCTATCATAGATTAATCTCTTTTGTATTCACAGTGTAAACTTAAATCATTTTTTGTTCACAGGTAAACCTTTATATAAATATTTTTTCATCAATAGCACATATGATATACATATGGATATCAAAATCATAAAGTGCAATGAATTTTCAGATGTGCATATTATACAATGGGAGGAAAATCACTTTTCAGTCCTTTTTTTTTCAGTAATTGAAACTTTATTTAGAGAAAATCAATTCATTCAGGGCTATGGAAAGATAAAGCTGGACATTTTGGTGAATCTGCATCATACAGAGATGTTCTTTCTCCGTGGATGGTCTGTGGTCACAGTACTTGGTTATTCCCTTCGCCTCTGTCATCTTTACCTTCTAAAAGTAATAGTCATGAAAGCTTTTCATGCTTTTTTGCTAAGTGATTGAAAATTTCAATCAAATTAATTTCATATCTAATATGTAAACGATGAAACTAACTATGGCACCTTCTCTAGAGGAAAGATGGGCAGTGTTTCAATGTTGGCTCACTTCTTTATGGAGGGGTTACTTCCTCCAGGATGCTCCTATAGAAGCAGGAAGGAAACCATTGGCTGAACAGGTTGGGGTTCCCTGAGAGGGCCATTTATTAAACTGTGACACCAATGTAACTCAATGCTCATCATTTCTTGAATTTTAAGTCTTACTGAACTCAGGTTTGGCTGCTCACCTCTCAAAAATGATACCTGAGAGAGAGGCGTAAGTTGGTAGACAGGAATGTTGCTTTTAATAAGATTCCATGCCTAAAAAAAAAAAAAAAAAAAGAATGCTGGCAATCTGGAGAGAAGGTGGACTCATGTCTGGAGTCTGAAGATTCTGCTCAGCTAGGAAAGTTTTTAAAGGGAAACAGGGATGTAATCTCAGTTAAACAAGGAGATGAGGGGTCAGAGTCATGGCCATCCCCCTACTATCTGCATGTTAGGATGCAGGCTTGTCTGTTCCTCATAATCTTTCTTTAGATGATGTCTTAATCACACAGTTTGCTCACAAGATTGCTGAACAGGAAGCTAGGGGATGGATCTTGTCATCTGTTAATGAAGATGAACTGACAGGTGAGGCAAGGTATTGTATGATCATAATATTTGAAAAGTGGGCTTGGGCCTGAGATGAGGAAAGCATGAGATTTAAGGTCAATGACAAGACAAGGGGACCTCCTGCAGGGAGCTCTTGCCTGCCTAAAGCTGCTTACATAAGAACAGGTTTAATTATTTCTGCCAGCCCTAACATTCATATCAGGAGACCACCTGCTTTTGAAGGAATATAATGCTTCCTATTTCTAGCAATGATCTTAGCAATCTCTTCTGCAGACAGTCTTGCCAATGTTTGCCAAATGAATGAAGATTCTGTTTTTTCATTTAGGATCGTTCAAAAGAATATTTCTTCTTTGTGCATAAAGTTTTAATTGTCTAGGGCAGACTCTTCCAAATCCTCTTCCATAGAGTACTAGTATTTCTCAAGATGTTCATGTGTTCTATGCAAAAATATTCACAGTACATTTCCTTTTAAATGCATTTTTTTTCCTTTGGAACACTCCAGGAAACAGGGCCTTTTATATACTAGGTATTCAGTTTCTTTTCTTTTTTTTTCTTTCACTTTTTTTGAGATGTAGTTGACATACTATCAATCGATACTGTACAAGTTCAAGGTATGTAGCATAATGATTTGACTCATTTACATTTTGAAATGATAAACACAGTATGTTTAGTGAATATCCATCGTTTCATTAGATAAAAAATTAAAGAAAAGGAAAAAAAATATTTTTTACTTGTGATGAGAAATCTTAGGCTTTACTATCTTAACTTTGATATATCACACACAGTAGTGTTAATTATATTTATTGTGTTGTACATCATATTTCTACTATTTATTTATCTTATAACTGGAAGTTTTTACTTTTTGATGTCTTCATCCAATCTCCCCTCCCCCAACTCCTGCATCTGGTGATCACAAGTCTGATCTGTTTTGCTATGAGTTTGTTTCTTTGTTCTTGAAGTCTAATTAACCTATAGCATAGTGATTCGATATTCCTACCCATTTCAAAATGATCACCAAGAGAAGTCTATTTACCATATGTCACCATACAATTATATATACTTAGTCATCGACTATATTCACACTGTAAATAGCTATCTCTCAGTTTCTCTAAGATTATTTTAAATTGTTGATTTCTAAGTTGGAATGTATTTTACTAACCCTTCATTTTTACTCCCCTCACCCCACATTTACTGTTTTGTACCTCCTATTTCATATCTTTCTGTTTGGTGTATCCCTTATTACATATATTGATTATTTTTACCACTTTCATCTTTCAACCTTCCCACTAGCTTTATAGGAAGTTGATTTACTACTTTTATTGTATATTTGCCTTTACTAACGGAGTTTTCCTTTGGTAATTTTCATGTTTCTAGTTGTGGCCTTTTCTCGTTCACTTAGATGTGTGCCTGCATGTGCGCTAAGTCGCTTCAGTTGTATCCAACTCTTTGAGACCCAATGGATGTAGACTGCCAGTCTCCGCTGTCCTTTAATATTTGTTGTGAAGCTGGTTTGCTGATGCTAAATTCTTTTATCTTTTGCTTGTCTGTGAAACTTTTGATTTCTCCAACAAATCAAAATGAGGACCTTGCTAGGTAGAACATTCTTGGTTGTAGGTTTTTCCTTTCATCATTTTAATTATATCCTGCCACTCCCTTCTGGCCTGCAGAGTCTTTGCTGAAAAACCAGCTGATAGCCATAAGGAAGTTCCCCTGTAGGTAATGTGCTACTTTTCCCTTGCTCCTTTTTAGATTATCTCTTTATCTTTGATTTTTTTTTTTCTCCATTTTAATTATAATGTGTCTTGGTCTGTTCCTCTGCAGGTTGATTCTGTTTGGGACTGTGCTGTCTGGACCTGGATGTCTGTTTGGTTTCCCAGGTTCAGGAAGTTTTCTGCTATTATGTCTTCAAATTTACCCTCTGCCCCTTTCTGTCTCATTTCCCCTCCAGGGCCCTTAGAATACAAATGTTCACGCACTTGATGTTGTACCAGAGGTGTCTTAAACTGTCCTCATTTCTTTTCATTCTTTTTTCTGTTCTGCAATAGTGATTTCCACTAACTTTGCCTTCTAGCTCTCTGATCAGATCCTCTGTATCATTTAGCCTACTGTTATTCCTTCTAGCATATTTTTTATTTCAGTTATTATAGTCTTCATGTCTTCTTGGTTGTTCATTTATATATATATAATATATAATATATAATTAATATATATAATATATATAATGTAATATATATATATTATATATATATAATTATTTTTTCTAACTCTTTGATGAAGAGTTATAACTTCTCACTCTGTCCTTCCATTCTTCCAAGTTCTTTGAACATCTTTATGATCATTTCCCTTCAGTCTCTTTTGGGTAGATTATTTATCTCCACTTCACTTAGCTCTTCTAGGGTTTTACCTTATTGCTTAGTTTTGAACATGCTCGTCTGTGGTCTCATTTTGTCTAATTTGCTGGTTTTCTTTCTGTGTATCTGGTAGTTTGTTTTCCTTGCAGAAGTGGCCTTTGTCAGAGACATCCTGTGTCCCACTAGTGTACCCCTCTGGTCGCTAGTGCTGTGTGCTCCAGTGGAGCACCCTATGTGGCTCTATGGGTCCTTCTGTGTGGTGGGCTGATGTCTGCGGGTGATCTGGGAGGAGTGTCTGGGCCCTTGATCCAGGTGACTGTTATGCTGTGCCTGATGCAGAGGTTGCCAGTCAGTAGTGGGTGGGGCCAGTTCATGAAGCTGCTGCCTGTGTGGTCCCAGGGACCCCAGGCCTAGCCCTGACTCACTGGTGGGCAGACCCAGTTTCTGGGGTGGATGGCTATGGCCTGGGCATTATGGATCTGGTGGGTAGTTGATGGATTGAGCCAGTTCCTGACATGGTTGAATGCCAGGTCTGGGTTGGCCCACTGGTGGGCAGGACGGGTCAGGCATTCCTATGTGCTGGGTCTGGGTGTGCCAGCCTTCAGGGCTGCAGTTATCCTGGGACTAGTGTGAGATGCATTTGCTTTAAATGTTAGAAAAAGCTTAAGATATTTGTGCATTTGTTTTAATCATTATTTTAGAATCTAAGAAAAATTCCCAAGAGAATTTGGAAGTCAAAAATGAAAGCACCTGACACGTGCTGCTTGGCCAGTGTGCTAAAGCAGAGGCACTGTCCACAAACTCCTGGGTGCTAGAAGTCCACCTTGACCTTCCGCTCATTCTGCACCTTCCTGTCTTGTACCTTTAACACACGATGTAGACATTTTCAATGTTTAAGGTATTATGAAATTGTCATATTATTAATGAATCCCGTTGGGGCTCTGTCAATACATCATAATTTAAAAATACTTTTGGAGTCAAATAAGTGTGAGATATGCACCTCTAGAGAGCAATTTTACAGTTATCACTGGTCCATGAATAACAAAGTCTGCATATTATTTAGAGAAAGAAAATATGAACCAAACTTTTCACATCCTTTATGGTAAGTAGTAGTTTGTATACATATATTGCTCAACTACTGCACAATTGCACTCATCTCACATGCTAGTAAAGTAATGCTTAAAATTCTCCAAGCCAGGCTTCAGCAATGTGTGAGCCGTGAACTTCCAGATGTTCAAGCTGGTTTTAGAAAATGCAGAGGAACCAGAGATCCAATTGTCAACATCTGCTGGATCATCTAAAAAGCAAGAGAATTCCAGAAAAACATCAATTTCTGCTTTATTGACTATGCCAAAGTCTTCGACTGTGTGGATCACAATAAACTGTGGAAAATTCTGAAAGAGATGGGAATACCAGACCACCCGACCTGCCTCTTGAGAAATCTGTATGCAGGTTAGGAAGCAACAGTTAGAACTGGACATGGAACAACAGACTGGTTCCAAATAGGAAAAGGAGTACATCAAAGCTGTATATTGTCACCCTTCTTATTTAACTTATATGCAGAGTACATCATGAGAAACGCTGGGCTGGAAGAAGCACAAGCTGGAATCAAGATTGCTGGGAGAAATATCAATAACCTCAGATGTGCAGATGACACCACCCTTATGGCAGAAAGTGAAGAAGAATTATAGAGCCTCTTGATGAACGTGAAAGAGGAGAGTGAAAAAATTGGCTTAAAGCTCAACATTCAGAAAACTAAGATCATGGCATCTGGTCCCATCACTTTATGGCAAATAGATGGGGGAAACAGTGGAAACAGTGGCTGATTTTATTTTTTGGGGCTCCAAAAATTTCTGAACATGGTGGTTGTAGCCATGAAATTAAAAGACACTTACTCCTTGGAAGGAAAGTTATGACCAACCTAGACAGCATATTAAAAAACAGAGACGTTATTTTGCCAACAAAGTCCGTCTAGTCAAAGCTAAGGTTTTTCCAGTGGCCACGTATGGATGTGAGAGTTGGACTATAAAGAAAGCTGAGCACAGAAAAATTGATGCTTTTGAACTGTGGTGTTGGTGAAGACTCTTAAGAGTCCCTTGGTCTGCAAGGAGATCCAGCCAGTCCATCCTAAAGGAGATCAGTCCTGGGTGTTCATTGGAAGGACTGATGTCGAAGCTGAAACGCTAATACTTTGGCCACCTCATGCAAAGGGCTGACTCATTTGAAAAGACCCTGATGCTGGGAAAGATTGAGGGCAGGAGGAGAAGTGGACGACAGAGGATGAGATGGTTGGATGGCATCACCGACTCAATGGACATGGGTTTGGGTGGACTCCGGGAATTGGTGATGGACAGGGAGGCCTGACATGCTGCAATTCATGGAGTCGCAAAGAGTCTGACACGACTTAGTGACTGAACTGAACTGAACTGAATAAAGTCATTATTTTCAATTTTGCCACAGTTGGGTGACAACATTTTCAATTTTAAGTGTGAATATACAGAGAATAACTGATATTGTTACTTAAATATTTTTATATTAATAAACTTCATGTTTTAGGCCAGTTTATGGCAAAGCAAAATGAGCAGAAAGTACCGTGAGTTTGCATGTACCCTTTGCCTCCACTGTCAACACTCTGAACACAGGGGTACCCTTGTCACAATGGATGAACCTACACTGGTACTCTGTTATCACCCAAAGTTCATTGTGTACAGAAGGTTCGCTCTTGGTGGTGTGTAATGACATATAGCCACCATAATATAGAATTGTTTCACTGCCTCAAATTCTTCTGTACTCACCTGTTCATCTTCCCTTCCCCATTACCCATGGCAACCTCTAATCCTTTTGATGTCTCCATAGTTTTACCTTTTCTGTAATATTATAAAGTTAGAATCAAACAGAATGTAGTCTTTTCAGATTGGCTTCTTTCACTTAAAATGTGCATTGAAGCTTCCCTTGTGTCTTTTCTTGGCTTCATAATGCATTTCTTTTTGGTGCTAAGTAGTATTTCATTGTCTAAATGTATTACAGTGTATTTATTGAGTCTTTTACTGAAAGATTTCTTGCTTTTTATTTGGTTTGAATATTAATGAAGTTTAACTTACCAGTTTCTTCTCTCATGGGTTGTGTCTTTGGTGTTATATCTAAAAACTGAAAAAATTAAAATAAAAAAAATAAAAACTGGTTGCCATACTTAAGGTCACCTTAATTTTCTTTTATGTTATATTCTGGGAGTTTTAAACTTCTACATTTTAACTTTAGATTTATTATCCATTTTGAGTTAACTTTTGTGACAGATGTAGATCTGTGTATAAATTATTTTTTTTCTTGCATGTAGATGTTCAGTTGTCCCAGCATACATTTGTAGAAAAGATCATCTTTTCTCTTTTGTTCAAGATCAGTTGACTATATTCATGGTGGTCTACTTCTGAGCTTTACATCCTGTTCCATTGATCTGTTTGTCTCTTCTTTTGCTAATGATTATTGCAGCTTTGTAGTAAGTCTTCCCTCTTCATGGATCACAACCTTGTCGTGAATAAGGGGCTGGCTTAATTCAATGAAGCTATGAGCCATGCCATGTGGGGCCACCCAAGACAGATGGGTCATAGTGAAGAGTTCTGACAAAATGTGGTCCCCTAGAGGAGGGAATGGCAAACCACTTCAGTACTTTTGCCTGGAGAACCTAAAGAACAGTATGAAAAGGCAAAAAGATATGACACTGGAAGATGATTCCCCCCAGGTCAGAAGGTGTCTAATATATTACTGGGGAAGAACAAAGGGCAATTATTAATAGCTTCAGGCAGAATAAAGGGGCTGGGCCATTGCAGAAAGGATGCTGAATTATGGATGTTTCTGGTGGTGAAATTAAAGTCCAAGGCTGTAAAGAACAGTACAGCATAGGAACCTGAAATGTTAGGTCCACGAATCAAAGTGAATTGGATGTGGTCAAACAGGAGATGGCAAGGTAAACATTGATACCTTAGAAGTCAGTGAACTAAAATGGACTGGAATGGGTGAATTTAATTTAGATGACCGTTATATCTACTACTGTGGGCAAGAATTCGTTAGAAGAAATCTCAAAAATGAAAGAATGATCTTGATTCATTTCCAATGCAAACCATTCAACAAAAATTCAAGTCTATGCTGCAGTCACTCATGCTGAAAAAAATGGAGTTGACTGGTTCAATGAAGTCCTACAAGGCAAGAATATTGAGTGGGTTGCATGCCCTTCTCCAGAGGATCTTCCTGACCTAGGTATCGAAACTGGATCTCCTGCATGACAGACAGATTCTTTACCACAGAGCCACCAAGGAAGCCTATAAGACCTTCTAGAATTAACACCAAAAAAAAAAAAAAAAAAAAAGACATCCTTTCCATCGTAGGGGATTGGAATGCAGAAATAAATAAAAATAAAAAATAAGTCTCCAAGTTGGGTAGTGTCAGATTTTGACTCTGTTCTTCTCCTTCAGTGTTGAGTTGGTTATTGTTTGTTTTTTGCCTCCCCATATAGACTTTAGAATCAGTTTATCAACATCTATAAAATGACTTGCCAGAATTTGGACTGGGATTCTTGCATATCTATGGGTCAAGATGGTAAGAACTGACATTTTGACAATGTGTTTTTCTATCTATGAATGCGGAATATCTCTCCATTTATTTAGTTCTTCCTGAATATCTTTCTTCCAAGCCCTGTAGTTTGCCTCATGTAAACCTTGCACATATTTTGTTAGAAGTACACCTGGGTATTTTTTTTTTTTTTGAGTTCTAGTGTAAATGGCAATGTGCTTTTAATTTCAAATTTTACTTGTTCATTGTTGATATATAGGAAAGCCATAAACTTTGGTGTATTAATTTTGTATCTTGTCATCTTGGTAAAATTGCTTGTTCGTTTGAAGACTGTGTTGTTGTTGTTATATCATCTAAAAACCAAACCAGTGTTATTTCTTCCTTCCCCGTCTGTACAGTTTTATTTTCTTTTCCTACTATATTAGCTAGGACTTCCAGTGTGATGCTGGTGGGAGAGGACATCTTCCCTATGTCCCTAATCTTAGTGGGGAAGTTTTGAGTTTCTCACCATTTATAAGGTTAGTTAAGGTTTTTTTGTAGATATTCTTTATCAACTTGGGGACGATCCCCCCATTCCTAATTTGCTGAGAGCATTTTTCATAGGTGGGAGTTGGATTTTGTCAAATATTTTTTCTGCATTGATTAACATGACTGTAATTTTTCTTCTTTAGTGGGTTGATGTTATCAGTTACATTAATTGATTTTTTGATGTTGAACCAGACTTACATAACTGGAGTAAATCTCACTTTGTGGTGGTGTACATTTGTTTTTTAATATATGCTGGATTTGATTTTCTAATATTTTGTTGAAGATTTTTACATCTATGTTCATGAAGTAGATTAATCTGTAGTTTTCTTTTCTGGTAATGTCTTTGTCTGGTTTTGGTGTTAGGGTAATGCTAGTTTTATGGAATGAATTAAGAAATACTCCCTTTGCTTATCTTCTGGAAGAGACTGAGAAAATTGCTGTCATTTCTTCCTGAAGTGTTTGGTAGAATTCAGCAGTAGAATTCAATCCTTCTTGACCGGATGCTTTCTGTTCCAGAAACTTACTAAATGATCCAATTTCTTTAATAGCTACATTTAGATCGTCTATTTCTTCATGTGTTTTTAGTATATTGTGTCACGTAAGGAGCTGGTCTATTTCATCTGGGTTATAAATGGTGTGGGCACAGAGTTGCTCTTCGTATCTCTTCACTATCTTTCTAAAGCTCAGTGTCACCATGGTGCTGTGGCGCTTTCCCTTCTATTATAAGTGATTTGTGTCTTCTTTTTTCTTTGGTCTGGCTTATTAATTTTGTTGATTTTTCCCAAAGAGCTAGCTGTTTTGTTGTTTAGGTATTGATTTCTTATTTTCAACTTCATTTACTTCTGCTCTAATTTTTCTCTTTTTTGCTTGATTTGGGTTTAATTTGTTCTTAGGAACTTAGAATATTTGATTTTAAGTCTTTCCTTTTTTCTAAGGCATGTATTCAATGCTACACATTTCCCTCTAAATAGTGCTTTCATGGCATCTCACAAATTTTGATAAGGTGGTTTTATTTTATTTTCATTTTTTTCAAGATATTTTAAAATTTCTCTTCATATTACTTCTTTGGACCATGTGTTAAAAAAAAGTGTGTTTTTTATGTCTAAGTATTTTGAAAATTTCCAACTATCTTTTTGTTATTTATTTCTAGTTTGATTTCACTATGGTCTGAAAGCAGATGTAGGATTTCCTTCTTTTAAATGTGTTAAAAGTGTGATTTATGGCCCAGAATGTGGTCTGTCTTGATGTCTTGCTTTACAAGATATGATGTCTTGATGTCTGTGTAAGTTTGAGAAGAATGTATATTCTGCTGTTGTTGGATAAAATTGTCTATAGGTGTCTATAATATTCAGTTGTTTGATAGTGCTGTTAAACTATGTTATTTTTTATTTGATGCCTACTTAATCCATTAATTTCTAAGAATGCTAGTCACTTCAGTCATGTCTGACTCTTTGTGGCCCCATGGACTGTAGCTCAATAGGCTCCTCTGTCCATGGAATTCTCTAGGTAAGAATATTGGAGTAGTTGCCGTTTCCTTCTCCAGGGGATCCTCCTGACCCAGGGATCAAACCCATGTCTCTTCTTTCTCCTGCATTGTCAAGCAGGTTCTTTTCCCCTAGCACCACCTGGAAAGCTATTTCTGAAAAAGGAGTGTTAAAAAGTCTCCAATTAAAAAAAAAAGTCTCCAACTGTAACAGTGGATTCATCAATCTCCTTGCAGTTTTGTTTCTTGTATTTTGATGCTTTGTTGTTAAGTGCATATACACAAAGGATTGTTATGTTTTCTTGAAGTATACACTCTTTGACGTGATGCAATGCCATCTTTATTCTTGGTGACTTTCCTTGTCCTGAAGTTGGCTCTGTCTGAAGTTAATATGGTTATTACTCTCATTTTCTTTTGATTGCTCTTTGCATGTATATCTTTGTATATCTCTTTCCTTTTAATTTATATGTATCTTTATACTTAAATTTGTTTTTTTTCTATAGAACATATAGTTGAGTTTTAATTTTTTACTCACTGACAATTTCTGCCTTTTAACTGGTGTATTTAGATCATTGACATTTAAAGTGACTATTGATAAATTTAGATTAATGTCTACTATATTTGTTATTGCTTTCTATTCATTGTTCTTGTTCTCATAAAGGTTTTTTAACTTGCCAAGTAGCACTTTTACTATAATGTTATGCTTTTAAAATATCATTGAAGGTATTGAAAGCTAGTTTGGACTATGTCTTCATAGTTGAATTTTAGATACCATGGAAATATTTAGAGTTAACTGTGCTATTTGCATTTTCCAAAGTCATTCTTTGTTTTCAAGAAAAAGACTAGGATGGGAAACATGTAATTTCCCATGATAAATTTGAAATAAGTCACGGGTTGAAGAATTGCAGGTAAGTATATTTTCTCTGAAATGGGTATCAATTTCCACTTTAAATATTTCAACAGGTTTATCTGTTTTTAGAATGAGGCTTGTTGGGTCCTTCTAAATACAATAAAATTTATGATGGTTTTCAAAAATTTTATTCCCACTAAAATTTATTTTGAAAATCATCTGCTTGAAAGCCACTAGTCTTCAGAATAAAAAATGACACATTTTGCTCCACCTCTGTTTTGTAATAGTAGAATATATTTTGGTAAAAATTCAGTTTTTATTTTAATCTAAAATGTACTTTTGTTCACAAGTTGTACCTGGAAAAGATGAAGAAATCAGCGACTCCTCTAACTCCTTTTTAAATTATTTTGTTGTTTTTGTTCAGTTGCCAAGTGTTGTCCAGCTCTTATTGACTCCATGAATTGCAGCATGCCAGGCTTCCCCTTCTTTCACTATCTCCCTGAGTTTGCTCAAACTCATGTCCACTGAGTCAGTGATGCCATTCAGCCATATCATCCTCTGTCACCCCTTTCTCCTCCTGCCCTCGATCTTCCCCAGCATCAGGGTATTTTCCAATGATTTGGCTCTTAGCATCAGGTGGCCAAAGTATTGGAGCTTCAACTTCAGCATCAATCCTTCCTTAGGGTTGGTTTCCTTTAAGATTGACTCGTTTGATCTGCTTGGAGTCCAAGAGATTTTCAAAGGTCTTCTCCAAAGGGAGCCCTCTTGCACCATTGGTGGGAATGTAAATTGATACAGCCACTATGGAAGATAATATGGAAAGTCTTAAAAAAAAACTAGGAAAAAAGCCACCATATGACTCAGCAATCCCAAGCCTAGGCATATACTCTGAGGAAACCAAAATTTAAAAAGACACATGTTTCCCATTGTTCACTGCAGCACTATTTACAATAGCTAGAACATGGAAGCTACCTAGATGTCCATCAACAGGTGAGTGGATAAAGAAGTGGTGGTACACATACACAATGGAATATTCCTCAGCCATAAAAAGCAATGCATTTTAGTAAGTTCTAATGAGGTGGATGAACCTAGAGCCTATTATCCAGAGTGAGGTAAGACAGAAGGAGAAAGATAAATATCATATACTAACACATATATATGGAATCTAGAAAGATGGTACCAAAGAATTTATTTGCAGGGCAGCACTGGAGAAACAGACATAGAGAACGGACTTATGGACATGGGGAGAGGGGAAGAGAGGATGAGATGTATGGAGAGAGTAACATGGAAACTCACATGACCACATGTAAAATAGATAGCCGACGGGAATTTGCTCTATGGCCCAGGAAACTCAAACAGGGGCTCTGTATCAACCTAGAGGGGTGGGATGGGGGGGGAGATGGGAGGGGCGTTCAAGAGAGGGGATATATGTATACCCATAGCTGATTCATGTTTTGGTTTGACAGAAAACAACCGAATTCTGTAAAGCAATTATCCTTCAATTAAAAAATAAATAAATTTAAAAAAATAAAATAATACACAAATTTAAAAAATAATATTATGTCATAACCTAGTAGGTTTTATCTCAAGAATGTAAATCTACAATAAAATGTATCAATATTAAATACATACAACAACAAAAGAGAGTCTTCTCCAGTGACACAGTTCAAAAGCATCAATTACTCAGTGCTCAGCCTTCTTTATGGTCCAATTCTCACATCCCTACATGACTACTGGAAAAGCCATACCTTTGACTAAAGGGACCTTGGTTGGCAAAATTATACCTGCTTTTTAATACACTAAGTTTTTCATAGCTTTTCTTCCAAGGAGCAAGTAACTTTTAAGTTCAAGGCTGCAGTCACCATCTGCAGTGATTTTGGAGCCCAAGAGAATGAAATCTGTCATTGTTTCCACTTTGCCCCCTCTATTTGCTATGAAGTGATGGGACTGGATGCCATGATCTTAGTCCTTTGAAAGCTGAGTTTTAAGTCAGCTTTTTCACTCTCCTATTCCTCCTTTATCAAGAGGTACTTTAGTTCCTTTTCATGTTTTGCCATTTAAGTGGTATCATCTGCTTATCTGAGGTTATTGATATTTCTCCCAGCAATCTTGATTCCAGATTGTGATTCATCAAGCCTGGCATTTCCCATAATGTACTCTGCATATAAGTTAAATAAGCAGGGTGACAGTAGACTGCCTTGACATACTCCTTTCCTAATTTTGAATAAATCTGTTGTTCCATGTCTGGCTCTATTAGTATGATTATGTTGTTTTTGTCATGGTAAGAAGATGCATTTGAGATTAGAGAGATCTTTTCTCTCTTAACCTGAAGAGATTTTATATGTGTGTGTGTGTGTGTGTGTGTGTGTGTGTGTGTGTATGCTTTTCTTGGAATAGTTGATTTGATTAATTCAATTTTATATTCTTAACATTACTGCCAAAATCCCATTTATGTAAACAATATGTTTAGCATATTAAATGGGGAGATCACCAAAAATTTTTTTAAAACAAGTTTAATGAAACACAATTAAGTTTGTTACATTTTTACACACAAAGCAAGTGTGAATTAATATTCAATTTGCTATCATTAGTGGCGTTGACCTCACATGACTATGATTATCATGCTTATTTGGTTTTCATCCTTCTTATATTTTAGAAATATAAGTTGAATTTTGACAAAACTTTTATTTGTGTCTCGAGAATTTTAGAAATGGAACAAAGATCATATTATTATTGTTGATGTCTCGAGTAGCTAATGATCTTTTAAGACTAAAGATGACTATCTCTTAATTTTTAAGGGGCAGAAGTAAGACTGAAAAGGATTAAAGACTGTCACATGTGGTTGATTCGCAGTGTTGTACATCAGACACTAACACAGCATTTTAATGCAATTATGTTCCAATAACAAAGACCATTTACTGATATTTTACATTCTGCTGTGCATAGTCTTTGGACAACAAAATATGAAGAGCAGATGTGAGTCCTAAAAGAGCACTCAATCCAAAGCTGCGGCTTCAAATGTGATGCTCTTGGGAGCTCCCAAATGCCCAGTCACTTTCCACTCTGGCATTTACTAGAGAAAATCTCACAGCATGTCTGACTGTGCTTTTCCATCTCTAGTGGCTCTCCAAATGCCAAATGACATTGCTGGCCAGAACAATTCTCAGTATTTGTTTTTCCCAAAGTGTGTACTTTAAAGTTTTTCACACTCCTCTGAGTTCAGTAAGGACAAGCAGCCACGGTCTCTGCCCTCAAGGAGCTTCTGTGTATCCAGGGGGAGAGACACACAGACAACCACCCAACCAGTGAAGTGAATGCCCTGCTCTTGGTGGGAACACGGGGGAGGAAGCCAGTTGTCCTGGGAGAATTAGAACACCTTTCACAGATGAGATTCTTGACCATTGAATTCATTCCTCAGAAAATATATCAGAAGGAAACGGGAAAAATTTTAGAAAGCACACTAACACAGATCTGTAGACTTACAAGATGGTTCAGCTGGTTATTAGAAATGACCTCGAATATGGTCACTAGAAAAATCGAGACAGATGTTCAGTGCTGAAAGAAAGGGAGATGAAACTAGAACATTCAGATAGAAGGACTCATTTCTTCTCTCCCAGTTACTATGTTCTAATGAGTACCAAATTCATTAAAGAACTTAAAAATTCTTGCACTCTAGCTGCCATTTGAGTACTGATTAAGTGTAAGGCATAGTGCTATTTACTTTGCATGAGACATCCCAGTTGGTTCTGTAAATATCTCTTACCGTTATTTCTATCTTATAGCTGGAAAACAGTCAAGATAAGTAAGGTGGAATAAGCTTCTTGAGGTCACAGGCTATGAAAGAAATCCACTTTGTCTGATTCCAAAGTTTATCCAGGCCCTTAGATTCATTGCACTGTCTTCCTTGTACAACAGATGTTCTAGGAAGAACACCAAGTCACCTGGACTTACCTCGCTCCTAACTTCCAGAAGGAAGCACTCGGGGTGGGGCTTAGCATAGAAAGATTCTGCAGAGACTGAGTTCCAGAGTGTTTACCTTGCTGGTATTTTTAAATTGATGGAGACCACCAAGTACTTTTCCCTCAGTGAAAACTAAGATGTTAGTGTCAGGGGAGTGTGTAATTTCCTCGGTTGTGTCTCATCACAACAAAAATTTGAAGTGATGGACGTTAAAGTCTTTGGATAGACCGTGTCTCAGCTCTTGGACAGACCGTGTTATAGCTCTTGGACAGATCAGTGTTACAGCTCCGTGTTACAGCTCAGTTTTATTTAGAAAATAAAAGGAAAATACATCCTTGAGGCATTTGTGCATGCTGACCCAAAAGACACGAAGAGGAGAGAGAGAGAGAGAGCCCCGGCCCTTTGGCTCCTCTTTTTATATGTTTTTTTCCTCCCCCAGGGCCTACCCTATGTAAATTGGGCTAGCCAGGAGAGCTGTTTGTTCTACCTGAGGTCCTCACTCTGGTCCTTGGACCTTCCTTTGTTCTGTTTTCGCAGGATTTTCCCTTCCTTGTCTTTTAGCCACCACCATTCTGGACTCCTTTTTCCTATTCTACCTACCTAACATTAGCAACCCCTTAAATTCATTTTCATAATCTAGGAGCAACTCACTCCTTTTGGTTTGAGCTATAAGATAGTCTTCTGATATCCCATTTTCTTGGCATGTGACTATAAAATCCTAACCTACACAGGTGGAAACTGGTACTCCCAGTCTCTACCCTGAAGGTCCCGCTGGTGGTTTGCTTCTGTTTTTAATTCTTGGAATCTCTATCAAGCTAGGGCTTCTGTTTTGGTAATAACCACAAATTGTCCAGGTGGGGAACTGGAAGATGGGAGATGGAGATCAGAAACTATAGATTTTGGCTGGCAGTCTTTCTGATAAATAACAAAGAGAACTTGTGCTGGCAGCCAGGGTGTTTCTGTCTTGATATGCATTTCTGTGGTCCACAGGCTGCAGAAAAAATTGTCTGACTCCCTTGTGGTCAGTGGAAATGTCTGTGGGTCGTAGAAGGCCAGGTGGGCATCGGCTTGACTTCTGGGATTGATCAATTCTCCTCCTTAATAGGTAATTCCTGTTCCTTCCGAAAATATTACTCAGAAACACATCAGTCAGTCACATATCTCATGAGGCTTTTATTTTACAGAGTGGGTCATGGTTCTGTGTTGGAAGGAAAGTGAATTCACCTGTTTCATACCCGACTGAATATCAAGAAGAACAGTTCTAATGATGATTGGTTTCCATGGAAACTGCTTGGCTTTTTCTTGCTGTTAGATTAGTATTAAAAAGGCAGTAGATTCCAACTCTTGATTCACATTTCCTATGAAAATTAAGCTAAACCATCTTATCTAAAGTTTTCAGTTTAGAGATATAGTTGAAGCAAGAAATGAAAAATAGTAATATCCTGAAGATCTCTGTCTTCATGGACAAGTTTCAGCAAGTCTTATATGGAGCACAGAGAAAATGATGTTTTTTCACATTAAACTTAAGAAGCAAAAAGGAAGAATCCATGGGAAACTTTTGCCTCCAATATTCACAGCATACATATTAATTTGTAAGCAAAAAGAAATTATGGCAGAATTAATTTTAAAGATTTAACACTGTAGAGTTTATTTGAATATATTTCATATATTCAGCAATGCACTATATGTGCAAACCTCCTACTGCATTTTTGTCTTTGTAGCACTTCCACTTTATTATAAATGAAACGGAATCTCAATCCAGATAATTATCACAGTGTGAAACAAGCACCTCTAGGCTTGTAACTCACATAGATTTGGATTTTGATTACTGAACCAGAGGCTCGATGTATGTACCTTTAAGTTATTACGCATTCATAACTCATGAAATGGGATGCTATAATGTTTTTTTGTTTTTATGTATTAGTGATAAAAATTTTAAATGGACACTATAATAATGGGCATTATAAATTATAAAACATTTCATTAGAGAAAATAACAGTATCGCTATCAATGCTAGTATCATGACTGTTCAGAATAATCCTATACAATTTTAAAATAAACAGTGATAAATTCATTTCTTTCATAATATCATTACCTTACAGGGTAAAATGAATAAGCATTACTTTATCACACTCTGAGATATAAAACTAACAATTTGTCTTTATTGAGGCAGTCATTGGGAAATAAATTGTATTTCTTTACTTAAATATTTGAAGTGGAAAAAAAGATGAGAACCTGATGATACTTGTTCTAGCTAGCAGTACAAAGAGTCAGGGTACAGAAGTCTGAGTAATAGCAAATCAACCATCAGTCTGAACAATTTCTCCTTTGGCTTGAGTCCTAGTACCTGGAAATAGGCAAACACCCAACAGTTACACTTCCCTTGGTTTCTGTTCCCTTAACAGTCTGATAAAATGATATTCTTGGTAAGTTTTCCTTCACTATCAGCAGAGCATTGTCCTCTGACTCTAAGGAGAAGGCATGAGGGGTTTACCTCCTCCTCAGGAGCTAAGGAGTAAGCGTCCAGCCCACCTTGCATAAGGCATAGGGTAGGCCCTTCATGGTACAAGAGACCCCAGGCTACTGAGCTGTAATGACCCCCTTTCCCATGGGCCAGCATCCTGGTCTACAGTGAAGCAGGTGGAGACATTTGGGGTACACAGCTGGTACACAGAGCTGAGGTCCACGAGAGGGACTGGCTGCAGGCAGGAAGAGTTTGTTTTCCTTGGCAGGTAGTCGATAATGTTGGGCAGAGTGAGCTAGCGCTACAGGGTGCAAAGGTGCTGAATGAGAAAAGTGGAAGGTCCAGAGGGGACCCTGGGCCACAGCAAGAGGACAGGTATGAGCCACAGCAGAAAATCCCCTGGGAGCTCCGGACAGTTAGACAGCGTGCTTTACAAAACGGGGAGGGGGTACAGTTTCAAGCATGATATTCTGATCATAGAATCAAATGGTGCAGGAAGATGAGCATTGTCATGATTGTGGATGTGTCAGTAGAAGTTAACTGATGACCTTAGCAGGTGCAGCCTGGGTGGATGGTAAGCGTTGAAGGCTAGAATGCTACTCTCTGAGGTGAATTCGAGGGGAGGGCATGGTGAAAGCTAGCTTTTTCTCTGCTGGCATCAATTTCTGGCTGTTATTTCTACCACAGAAGTGGCAGGAGGAGAAACAGAATAGCCCAGTGACACAGCTCACAACACGGTCACCTTCAGAAGGGCTTATTTAATGTTTTTAAATATTAATGTCTGGGTCTCACCCCAAAACAATTAATCTGAATCTCTGGGGAATGGGACTCAGATATTGATATTTTAAATAGCTTCCCAGCTGACTTGATGGTTAAGCTGAAGTTGAAGGCCACTGGATTTATTAACAAGAATATGGGTTTAGAATCAGCATTAGTTTAAATGTCAGTCTCACTAAATATGGGAATTTCAGCTTCCTTAGAGAAGTAAGAATAATAATAATAGTATCTTCTTCATTGGGTGATAAGAAGGATGCAGAGACTTAAGGCACCTATCGCACCCAGGCTGGCACTGTTATGGCCATTGTTGTTACTGTTTGTATCATTAAGACACATGCTGACCTCCTGGTTCCTCTGCCCTCTCGGACAGCTCTCTCTCCCTCAATGATATTTGATATTTACATCTCATGTGGGGCAGCCAGGCTGCTGAGCACGTCTTTGAGCAGGAGAACCGCTGTGATGGGAGGCTTGGTGTCCTCTACCTGACTCTGAAGTTCCTGCTGGTGTGGCTGGAGCCACAGCCAGGTGTCCATCTGACGGCTGGACAGGGGCAGGACTACTTCTGTGACCTGCTGTAAGCACTGCTCCAGAGCAGATGTGTGCTTACATAAGCAATGGAATGACTGAACAATGGGCAAAATTTAGGCTCTTCTCTTTACTAAGAACTTTCCTGGTGATTCAGCTAGTAAGAAATCCACCTGCAATATGGGAGACCTGGATTCGATCCTTGGGTTGGAAAGATCCCCTGGAAAAGGGAACAGCTACTCACTCCAGCCTTCTGGCCTGGAGAATTCCTTGAACTATATAGTCCATGGGGCTGCAAAGAGTCCGAAGTGACTGAGTGATTTTCACTTCACTTCTCTTTACTAGAGAGAAAGAGGAAGTACATCCCTTGGTTGCAGGGAGAAGCCAGTTCTGACTGCATGTTAGAAACTGCTTCTTTGACTTGCTTTTTGTTGCTTTTGTTATTACAATCAAACGTAATAGCCTGACTCAGAGGACCCTGCCCCTAAACCTGAATGTTAAAGAGCCTTTGTTTATCTCTTAGAGAGATAATCTGACCCTGGTGACCTATAAATAGCTACAACAAAATGAAGAGATTAACACATCCTTCTGAAGGTTGGCCCTTCAGGGGAGATGTTTTACAAGACTGAAGAGGCTTTTAACTTCACTGTCTTGTCTCTCCCTCTCTATTCTGCCTTTTGATTTTATTTCTTCATTGCTTCTCTCTCTCTGATTCTATAAAAGAACCTGGGATCCAGACCCCAAGATGGTTACTTTGACACATGAATCTGCTATCTTCTCAGTCTGCCTATTTTCTGAATAAAGTCATATTCCTTGCCTCGATACTTCATCTCTTGGATTCATTGGCCTGTTGTGTGGCGAGCAGAGCAAGCTTAGACTTGGTAATATGACCACATAATAATCAAGACATGGGGAGTCAAGAGATGCAGGCTTCAATATTCTTTCCACATCACCGAGTCAGCAATTCCACTCCTGCTTATGCCTGATAATTTCCTCCTGCTCCAGCACTAGATGTGTCAAAAGCTTTTTGTTTTACTATTGTTCTTGCTCTAGGAGAAGGAATTCATAGGGCCTGGACTCCATCTCAGGTCTGTCCGTGCTGATGGTGCATGGCCGCCTCTCCAATGGACTCTGAACTCTGCTCAGTGCTTATGGGAACGACAATGGAAGGATAAGATCCCCTCCAGACAAGGGAATCTTGAAGATCACATGCAGGTTACTCATCACCTAAGAAAAAACATATACTATTCACCCCTGCCTCCGGACAGTATCTATCGGAATGTAACCACAGGCTTATCGATTGTTAACTGGTTGGAACGTAACCATGGATTTATTGATTATTAACTGTTTGAACACATAACATGTGAATGATGGGATTATTGTGATTGTATTTACCCTTCCTTTCTAAGTCTTCAAGGAATTTGGGGTGGTGGGTTCGGACACGTACACATGGAGTATAAAAGATTTTCACAAATGCTGGTCGGGGTCCTTGGCTAAGAGGAGACTCTGCCTTGGGCCCGCCGGTGTAATAAACTGCACTCTACTATCTGCATTGTCCTTCTGAGTGAGTTTGTTTCCCGGAAAGCGTGGCTATAACACTGTAATTTTACTTATGCACCTTGGGCTTTTCTCTCCAAGGCCAATCATAGAAAGGTATGATTACTTCAGGGAACTTGATAGGATTTCAAGCCACTCTTCCTTTTCCAGACTGCATTAAAGTCACCTGTGGTCACACCTGTCGACTAAAAAGATACACAACACGAGGGTTGCAAGTTAAGTTTCATTTGGGCAAAATGAGGACTGCAGCCTGGAAGATAGCACCTCAGATGGCTCTGAGAAACTGCTCCAAAGAGGTAGTGGGGGAAGATCAATATATAAGCTTTCGGTGAAAAGTGAGTTCAGTGCAATCAAGTGCTTACTTTACAAAAGGTTTTCTGCTAGTCATGAGGCACTGATGTCACCATGAAGGGATTTAGTGCTTTTCTAGATATGAAGAGATGCAAGGATTGGGAACAAGAAATCAATTCCTAAAAATATCTAACTATCTAAAGACCTGGTCTACCAATTTCCCTGGAGCACAGAGTGCGTCCCTTTCCACGCTGAATTACTCTCAGGGGTGCTGAAGGTCAGCAGCTGCAGCACCACAAAGTTCAGTCTCTGCAGAGGCAGATGGCAAATGCCCTTCTTGTTGTTATTCAGTCACTGGCAAATGCTCTTGGCAAGAGTCAATTTGTAGTTGACACACCCTATGTTCTGGGAGACCATATATTTTATTTTCTCTGTTATTGCAGTGGATTGATAGGCATTTGAAAATGTTTGCCAGATGATGGTGACTGCATAGCTCCGGGTTTCCTTTCTGGTTCCCTACTCTTAGGTCTTACCTTGACCACCGCTGTCAACGCAAAATTTGTCCTCGAGAAAGTTAAAAAGGCAAGGATGATCTCATTCAAGTCTATTGCAGTGTAGGCGGGGAAGGCAAAGGCACCCCACTCCAGTACTCTTGCCTGGAAAATCCCATGGATGGAGGAGCCTGGTAGGCTGCGGTCCATGGGGTCGTGAAGAGTCGGACACGACTGAAGTGACTTAGCAGCAGCAGCATTGCAGTGCAGGAGATAGCCCTCAGTCTGAGCTAATTTCTGCTGAAACAAAAGGCCTGAGTGTTGTTAAGTGCTAGGTGAGCTGGTGAAAAAGCACCTTAGGAGATTAGAGGATGGTCTGAGCAACAAGGTGTGTGTTACGTTGAATTATTCCTGAGTTTTCAAATGTTTCTTTCTGTAACTACACTCTCTGAGTTTGTCAAGCTCCCTTAGTCCCATGGGGAGATTAGTCAAGGCATATCTGATGAGCACAGCAGCACTGTGCCAGCAAATTTGGAAAACTCGGCAGTGGCCACAGGACTGGAAAAGATCAGTTTTCATTCCAATCCCAAAGAAAGGCAATGCCAACGAATGCTCAAACTACTGCACAATTGCACTCGTCTCACACGCTAGCAAAGTGATACTCAAAATTCTTCAAGCCAGGCTTCAACAGTACATGAACCATGAACTTCCAGATGTTCAAGATGGATTTAGAAAAGGCAGATGAACCAGATATCAAATTACCAACATCTGTTAAATCATCAAAAAAGCAAGAGCATTGTAGAAAAACATCTACTTATGCTTTACTGACTACCCTAAAGCCTTTGACTGTGTGGATCACAACAAACTGTGGAAAATTCTTCAAGAGATGGGAATACCAGGCCCCCTTACTTGCCTCCTGAGAAACCTCTAAGCAGGTCAAGAAGCAACTGTAAGAACTGGACATGGAAGAACTTATTGGTTCCAAAGAAGAAATAAAGAGCTTCTTGATTAAAGTGAGAGAGTGAAAAAAGTTGCCTTAAAACTCAACATTCAGAAAACTAAGATCATGGCATCTGGTCCCATCACTTCATGGCAAATAGATGGGGAAACAATGGAAACAGTGAGAGACTTTATGTTTGGGGGCTCCAAAATCACTGCAGATGGTGACTGCAGCCATGAAATTAAAGATACTTGCTCCTTGGAAGAAAAGCTATAACCAACCTAGACAACATATTAAAAAGCAGAGACATTACTTTGCCAACAAAGGTCCATTTAGTCAAAGCTATGGTTTTTCCAGTAGTCATGTATGGATGTGAGAATTAGACTATTAAAAAAAACTGAGTGCCAAAGAATTGATGCTTTTGAACTGTAGTGTTGGAGAAGACTGTTGAGAGTCCCTTGGACTGCAAGGAGATCCAACCAGTCAATTCTAAAGGAAATCAGCCCTGAATAGTCACTGGAAGGACTAATGCTGAAGCTGACACTTCAATACTTTGGCCACCTAATGTGGAGAACTGACTCCTTGGAATAGACCCTGATGCTGGGAAAGATTGAAGGCAGGAGAAGAAGCAGATGGCATGAGGATGAGATGGCTGGATGGCATCACTGACTTGATGGATATGAGTTTGAGCAAACTCCAGGAGTTGGTGATGGACAGGGCATCCTGGCATGCTGCAGTCCGTGGGGTTGCAAAGAGTCGGACACGACTGAGTGACTTAATAGAATTGAACTGAACTGATCCTGATGAGCACATTTCAAAGGGTGGCTCTCAGGTCCTGGAGAAAGACATTCTGAGGTAGTAAAACGGGGCACGGGGGAGAGATTGAGAGGAGACTTATATTTCTGAGAGGCAGAGAAGGAATTTACATGTTTTCTAAAATAAATGCTCTCAGAAAAGGGGGTCCGGGTCTAGGGTCAGGAAGACAGTGGTGGCAGGGTTTAGTCGCTTAGCTATGTCCAACTCTCGTGACCCCGTTGGCTGTAGCTGGCCAAGCTCCTGTATCCATGGGATTTCTCCAGGCAAGAATCCTAGAGTGGGTTGCCATTTCCTTCTTCAGGGGATTTTCCTGACCCAGGGTTTGAACCCTTGTCACCTGTGTTGCAAATGGATCCTTTACCACTGAGCTAACAGGGAAGCCCCAGGAAGACAGAAACCTGCTCTGACGTTTGAAGCCAAGGGGAAAGTGAGAATTTCTTGATCACCATGTTTTAATTGTTTTTTGTTTTTGGTTTAATCTTTTTCTTAACATCAGTTCATTGATTCTCTTGATTCTGGTTTTAGTTCTGATTTTAAGCTGTTGTTTAGTCAAAATTTTATTGTGCTGATATATATTTCGAAAAATTTTTGGAAACTTGTATTAATTGGAAAAAAACCATTAGTTTAAAATCCCATGCATGCCAACACACACATACAGTCTTCAGATTTGGAAGCAATCTTAAAATTAATCTAACATAATCCCGAGTTTGATATTTGTTTCCTTTACAGCATTCTACTTCAGTTTACTTATCTCTAGGGAAGAGAAGTATAAGCTTAAACTTTCCCTTTCTTTGGCTATGTCCTCACCATCAAAGAAATAAATGTGCAAATTTAGCTCACTCCTCACTCACATGTGAATCCCTGAAATAACTACATACGGTTGACCTTTGGCTTCCCTTCCCTGTGGCACCGTCTCATTTTTGGTTTGGGTATCCGCTGTCCCTTTTATAAGATTGATTCAAGACAGTTCTTTAATCAGATTGTTTTCTTCAACATTAAGGTGTTGCCCTCAGGAACAAATGCAAGATTTCTTAATGACTCATTCAGAGTAGGAAACAGTTGCCTCATTTTTTGATCATCTTTTTCTTGCAGAGATAGATATCATTTTGAGTATCTTTTCTTTTCACATGTACTTTTTTTTAAAAAAAACTGTATATTTGAAACATATGTGTTGGACTTTATATATACTCTAATTAAATATATTTTGTTGGATTTGGTCCACCCTTATAGCTTGTCAAGACCATTGGGATATTAGCTGTATCCTGCATTTTCTTAGCTGGCTTTTCCATTTTTATGTAACCTGCTACACTGATGAAGCTTACTCTAGCTTCATCACAGGAGTTTGAAAAGAGTCACAACCCACAGTGAGCCAACCTTTAGAGGTCTTCGTCATTCACAGAGATAGAAGTTGCCTAGTGCTGCCTGATCTGCATTTATCTATTCTACTTCCTGATATCCCTAATGTACTTGCTCTTCTACAAGTCTTTGTTATTTTCCGATTATTGTCATAAACTTAGCTCTTAAAAATAAAATGATTTAAAAACAATTATGGTGGATTCTTTATTTCAGTTTGTCCTTCAAAACCCCTGTGGCATTTGTGAGCACTTATTCTGACCAAAACATATAGTTGAAATAGTATTTAAGGAAATCCATGTGGTCTATCTGAAAAGCTTATAGTTTCTCTGGGAAAAAAAAAATTGTTAGAATTATTTTTGGTAAAAACCAAAATTGTCATTTTTACACTCATAAACAACGAAGAGACAGAAGGGCCCGGTGTCCTTTGCTTGATTTCTCTGGCAGACTGAGGTCTTCTCTGCTTTCAACTCAGATAGAACAACATTTCAAAGCATGAGCCTTTTTCAATCCCTCATGTAATTAGTGTTCAGACATGAATTTTCATAACTGGGATGTTTCTGAATTGACATTCTATGGATTTATTTGGGAGCATAACAAAATTTTTGGATGATTTTTTTAAATGTCTATTATGTGATATTTTATGCATATGAAGACATATAACATGTAAGCTATGATTCTAGAAATACAGTGAATACTCACTACTCAGTTTAAGAATGAGAATATCCCCAGGGTCATTGTGATTTCCCATAGTGCCTCCTACTGCCTTCCTTCTGGGAGGCAAATTTCATCCTGAGTTTTATGTTTAGCATCTCTTTCCTTTAAAGAAATTATTACCACATTTATAAATATCCCTAAAAAGAGATTTAGCTATGTTTGCTTGTGTATTTTCATTTTCAAAAATAAGGTAAACATCAGAAATTCTTAGATATCCATGAGGGCCAAAATAAAGATTTCCACAACAAATTCTTTTAAGCACACGAGCCGACCGCACCCTGGTTGATCTGCTTTTGCTTGGATCCACCATGAGTTAAGAAGATGCTTTTGAGAAATACATATGCACCAAGTATCCTATACTTCCTACTTGCCAAAGCACTTCTTCACTTTCTCTGCTTGGAAAGCTACATGCAGTATATGTAATAATTTTGCTGGTATTAGTAGCATTGTGCATATTAAAAAATAAAAGCATATTTATTTCAAATTTTGACATAACAATGACTTTTTGACCATTCTACCTGAAGGAATATTCAAGTATTTTTGCAAGTGAAATAATTATACTCTTATTTATAACATAATTAAGCTGACTGTAAGTATAAGTGTTAGATTTCTGGTACAGAGTCCATGGTTCATTGAGGGTCTCTCATCTGGATCTTGTGAAGCCCTGTGTTCTTTTTTACAGGGTCTTTATTCTCCTTGATCATCTATTGGCTCCTCTGTATTTACTGGTTATCTTCCCTCCCGTTTGAATTTTGCCTCTCTCAACACTGTCTTTCCCTGACCCATTCTTCTTTGGCACCTGTCTTCATGTTATGTCATGTCTATCTCTACACATCTCTCACTCCTGCTTTGTCCAAGATGCAGAATGAAGTTAAATTCTGGCTGTTATAAGTGCAGATTGAAACCTTCTGAAGGAACTCTGGCCAGATCTAAAATAAGTCATGTGTCACAAGGAGAGAGATGCAAACACTTCAAGGATGGGGTGGCAGATACAGAGACAGACAGAGGGAAATGAGATGGGGAGATGGTGGAGGTAAATTTTTAGTATCAGATGAAAATAGAAAAGAAAATTAATTTTAAAGGAAATCTACACTACTTTTGAAAAACAGACTTAAACTGATTTGTTTGCAGCCTGCATTGAAGAACCCTTTTTCTGGACAATTGAAACTCAAGTTTAGTTTTCTTATTTATCATGGATTGTTTGGTCAGGCTTCCTCATGAATAAGGCCATCTAATTGTTTCATTAGAGCTTGCATCTATGTAGTATCACAATTAATTGGTAATTCTGTTTGTATTATCTTCCTACAATCTATGCATTTGAGGCATCCCTCTAAGTAGACAATAACTTCTTAACAGGATAAGACTCTAGGACATTAAGTCAAAATTAATCTCTTGGATATTAAATAAACACTCAGGAGAGGTGATCGCTGAGGCAGTGAGAAATGAATCTAAGGTTCTGTCGGAGCTCTCACTGCTGGCTGTCAGGATTCTATTCTCTTACACTGAACTGAATCCTACATGATCTTGCAGGTTCAGCTTTGAGTCCTTTTATTTTACTTCATTTTTTAAAAAAAATTATTTTTATTGGAGTATGGTTGATTAAAAATGCTGTGTTAGTTTTAGATGTATAGCACAATCTCTTCCCATATAGGTCATTGCAGAATATTGAGTGAAGTTTTCCTTAGTTATCTCTTTTATATAGAGCATATACTATATATATAGTTATATATAGGTATCTATTATATATAGCAATCTCCTAATTTATACCTCACCCCTTTTACTCTCCATTAGCCATAAATTTGTTTTGTTTCATTTTGTTTTTTACATTCGTGACTCTATTTCTGTCTTGTAGATAAGCCCATTGACAGATGGATAGACACAGATATGGTACATATATACAATGGAATACTACTCAGCCATAGAGAAGAACAAAATAATGTTATTTACATCAACCTGGGTAGACCCAGAGATTGTCATACAGAGTAAAGTCAGAAGGGAAAAACAAATAAAATATGATATCACTTATACATGGAATCTTTAAAAAAAATGTGCATTAAACTTATCTACAAAGCTCTGAGTTCTTATATTCAGGAAGCACATCAGAACCAAAAAGTAACCCGGATCGGTGTCAGGTCAGATCCCAGATAAAGCTTCTGTATCATTGATTTTCCTGGGAATCTGAGAACTAGGACTCCCAGGAAAAAAAACATGAAATTTACACTTTTATGAAGAAGAACCATTTTCAAGTGTGGCTGCCACTGATGTCTACTCTCTCTAGCCAGGAGTCTCTGGTTCACTGAGAAGGAGAGTGACTGCCCTGGGCCTGGAACATCCCCTGATACAGAGTCATTCTGAGTCTTCTGAATAGGAGGCAAAAATGATGGCCAGAGGAAGCCCTCAAAGTTGATGTTTCTCCAATTTGAATGTGTTACCAAAAGCTATGTGTGGGGGTCTGTCTGTTCACCACTCAAAAGCCAATAAACAGGCCAAGTTGGTGGAAAGGAAAGTTTGCTTATTTCAGACGTCAGAAACTGGAGGGGAGTGGGTGACAGATGACTGTCCAAAGGCTGACTCCCCTCATACTGGCAACCAGTGGGGCAAGATGTTTTATAGAGAGAAGTGGAGGGGGTTACTACATGCAGAAACAGCATAGTCATCTCTGACAGTCATTTTCAAACTGGTCACCAGTGGTCTAACCAGCATCATCTTGGTTTTTTTAGGTACAGTTAATCTTCAGTTCCAGGGGCCATTTGTTCCCATTTCTTTGCACTCAGTTCTCGGAATTGTGGCAGCTCACATCTTGGGCACAATCTGGTCATCATGTAGCTAACTTCTCTGCCTGGTGTTTTAGTATCTGTAAGACAGACAGCTCCCAGGATATGGCTCAGAATATTAACTATAGCCCTTGAGAAAGAACTAAAGGTCCTTGACTATGCTAAATGACTGCATTATTATTATTTAGTCTCTTTTGATGGTTTTCCTTTGTTTCCACTTCTCAGTTTTCTGATTAAACTTATTCTTTGACTAAAGTTTTCCACAGACAAAAGGCAGGCAGAAGACATGGAGCAGGCCTGCTGTTTCAATCCCTCCTTTCCTTTGACACTCCTCAATCTCGAGGAGGGATTGGTACAGAACATGAAAGGTAATCAACTTTCATAGTACCTGGACAAACACTTGAAAATTACTAGATATATTACAATAAAGATAATCATTAAAATGTACCTTTGTACTACTTTTTGTCTTAATGATTAAAGCAAATGTACAGCGTGTGTTTGTTAGTTGCTTAGTCATATCCAAATCTCTGCGACTCCATGGACTGTAGCCCACCAGGCTCCTCTGTCCATGGGATTCTCCAGGCAAGAGTACTGGAATGGGTTTCTATTTCTTCCTCCAGAGGATCTTCCTGACCCAGGGATTGAACCCAGGTCTCTGACATTGCAGGCAGTTGCTTTACCCTCTGAGCCACCAGGGAAGCCCAAGTTTGGGGTTTATGTAAAAGTATATACTAACAGCATGGATCACAAGTCCCTTGAAAGTCTATGATCTGACAGATTAGGTTAGTAGTTCTAATTCCCCAAGCAGTTGCAGAATGGTCAAAGAGACCAGGAAAATATGACCGAGAAAGGGAAGTTCCATCCACAGGCTTCGCCAATAGGTTTTCAATCACTCACACACAGAGAGACAATGTAGAGTTAGTAAAATAAAGCAGAAAACATGTATACTGAGAAAGCAGAGAGGCTAGAGCTCTGAGTGTTCTTACCTTGTCCTGAAGGTCCCAGACGAGACCCCAAGATGATAGTTTACGGTGAACGACATACGATCACGATTTGTGATCTCCGAAGAAGATTTAACTTTGGAATCAGGGCCAGACTAGATTACTCAGAGCTTTTGTCTGGCAGGTTTTATTACAAAGCTTCTGACATAGATAATCAGAAAGGGGATGAAGAACCTATGTTTAATAGGCTACAAACAGGCTGTTTTGGTTAGCCTAGAGTTCAAACTGGGCTTCACCAAGTGGCACAACAGTAAAGAATCTGCCTGAAATGGAGGAGCTGCAAGAGATGTGGGTTTGATCCCTGGGTCGGAAGATCTGCTGGAGGAGGGCATGTCAACCCACTGTAGTATTCTTGCCTGGAGAATCCCATGGACAGAGGAGCCTGGTAGGCAAAGAGTTGGGAGACAACTGAAGCGACAGCATGCACACACACACACAAAGTTCAAATTAAGTCATGTATAGGCCAGAATGACTTTCCCATACCTCGATATGTGAAAATTTCTTCCATAATTTTCCCCTTTTAATTGAAATTCCTTTCATAGGAAACATTGATAAACAATATATTTTTCCAGCATTGCCAGACTGGTTCATTTGCCTGTTCTGGGTCCACCCATGTCCTTGTGTGTTAGGCCTCCTTTTTGTTGATGTATTTGCCTAGTTGTCCATGTTGGGGGACTCTAATCAGATATCATGAACAGGCTCAGAGGTGTACTAATAGGGAAATGCTTTATAGGATATACGTTTTATCGTTCACACCCAGTTGTCACACAAACATTGTACATGTGCTTTGAGTGGTAAACGTAAAACCATCATGAGTAGTTACACTTTGTGGCAACTTTGAAAACTGAGTGTGAGGTGTTCAGCCGTCTGACTCTGCAACTCTATGGATTGTGGCACTCCAGGCTTCTCTGTCCATGGGATTCTACAGGCAAGAGTACTGGAGTGGGTTGCCATTTCCTTCTCTAGGGGATCTTCCTGACCCAGGGATCAAACTCAGGTCTCTGGCATTGCAGGAAGATTCTTTATCATCTGAGCCACCTGGGAAGCCTGCGTCATGGGTAGTTATACTCTATGCAACTTTACTGCACAATTTTCCCTTCTTGAATTTCAGGGTTAAAAGTATGGTTAGAAACAAAACAATTACTTTCCATTGGAAGTCTCTGTTACCAAAATGAGATCAATATTCTAGAACTTTGCTTTCTTAACAGAGCAAAACCAAACAAAACAAATTCAGTCTTGTATCAGTTTATTGTTAATAACAAAATTCATAAACCTAATTAAATTCAGTCTAATCTTAATCTTGACAACATACAAAATTCTTTTCTCAAAGTTCCTTGTTCATAATTATTTTTATCATTTTCTGGATCCAAAGAAATTTATCCTTCATTTTCTCATCCAGAACCAAACAACTGTAAGACAGAATCATTACCATTATTTTTTTTTGACAAAAAATCCCAATTCTTTATACTTTCTCTTTGCCAACAACACATATCTTACTTATTTTAAACACAGAAATGTTTTCCTTATCAGTTTTATATATCACAATTTGTAACCCTTGAAGATCTTGATAAAATAAAGAAACAAGTGATTGAAATGTTACATCAGCATTTTCTGATTGGCAAACTGAAGAACATATTCCGTACCTCTAAAAATATACATTTCTTCACAGCATAATTTTTCTTTAATGATATATCATGCATGTTTAATAAATCCAAACATCTTTAATTTCCCTCTTGGTTTGCAAGAAGACATAAGTAGGTAAATTTTGATTTGTTTGATTTTCAAGCATTTATATTTTTCAAGGTCAATTAAATAGATCTCCTTTACAAATTGACCTCAGCAATATTATCCAAGGAAAAAAACACATATTGAGACATACAAACACCCAGAGATCTCACTTTTTTCATCTCTTTGCATTTTGTGAATTAGGCATTGCAATTATGTTTATCAGTTTACGGATAACAGTCAAGATAGTCAAGTTTACACTCTCAATTTTAAAAGGCTTTCCCCCTTTTAAAAAGTTTTTTCGTAGCTTGAAGTTCTATAATTAACCCAAGGCTGGAATTCTAGGCAAAGTGGACTGTGTTTATATTTCAAGGACATGATAACTATTATATACAAGTTTTCTCCCAGACATATTTTTATTTTCTCAGGATCTGAAAAAACGCATTTTATCAAGTTAGCTTTCCCTAACTGCATATGCAAAAAAGAACCTGTTTTTGTGTTTTTTAGGTTTATCTTAGCCAATCTTCTCCAGAGTCTAAGGAATACTGTTACCACACATTGTCTAGAAATAAGTCATCTTTCTTTTTCTTTTGTCATAATTTTACAGCTAAAATTTTTCTTAATGAATAAAACCTGAATTTCCCATTTTAAGGCAACAAAAATAACAAACACACAAGTGGAATACACACTCACACTCCAAATGATAGATCTGTCACAGACCCTTTCTGAGGGTGACTGGTACGGAGTCCCAAACAAACACTTCCCCAACACAAACAATCCTCAGTGGTAGTCAGAGATCAGAAACCAACTGGCAAAAGTGCTTAAATGTCACTCGGTGCTCACAAACAGCCCTCACAGTAGACAGATGTCAGAACCAAATGGTAAAAATGCCCAAATAGCAGGAAGTGCTCCCAAAAGGTCCTTAACATCAGACACACATCAGGACCAAATGCCAAAGGTGCCCAAACAGCACTTCATGCCCCAAACTGTTCTCAACATCAGATACACATGAGACCCCACTGGCAAGAATGCCCAGATAGCCCTGGTACTCACAGATGGGAAGGTTGCCCGTGTGCGCACTGGTGGACTTATCCAGTTTTGGAGCTTGTCGGCTTGTCCCAAATGCAAGTTTCCATTCCACCAAGGAAGAGCGTAAGTTGCAGCCAGTGCTGAGAAGGGGAGAAATAGGGAGGATCCTCAAAACAAATGGTTTTGGCAGTTGCTGAGAACATCCTCCAAATTCACTACTTGGGCTAGCTAGCCACAAGCAGCAGGCTCATATATTGTCCTGGTCATAGTTCTCTCCTGGAAACCCCAGGAGAATCAGGTGCCATGAAAGCAGAGGAGCCAGCAGCAGCCAGCCCCACGCTGGGAGCCAAAATCTGTTACCGAAAGAGTGTGTGGAGTCTGGCCATTCACCACTCAAAAGCCAATAAGCAGGCCAGGTTGTAGAAAGGGAAGTTTGCTTATTTCAGATGCTGGCAACTGGGGGTAGAGGGGAATAAGGTGGTGGTCATCAGTCCAAAGGTTGACTCCACATCCTCCCACCCCCCTACCCCCGACGCACTGCCAACCAGTGGGGCAAGAGCATTTGCAGGCAGAAGTTGGGGAGGTACTACACACAGAAACTGGTCCTGCTCCATTTCAGGTGTGCTTATGACCCCCCTGGAGATCTTGCTAAAATGGAGATTCCAGAGCTACTGATAGAGTGAGTCAGGTGAAGGGGCAGGAAACTGCTTTCCATCCAGCTCCCAGGTCTCACTACTCTGAAATTTTGAGGGCTAAACTTTGAATAGAATGGCCTTAAGCAGTCCCTGTATTAATTCCATCAGGAAATGGGAAGAGCATCAGTGAATACTCACCGCCAAAGATCAGGCCTCTGGAGGGCTGCCCGCACTCAAGTGGAATGGTAGCAAAGGCACCCCTGTCCAACAAGTAAGATCCGCAGAACTAACTCTGGAAGTCAGTGTGGTCAGTGGCAGAGAAGAGTGCTTTTCTGTTAGGAAACAGCACCCTGAACAAATAGATGAGCCGAGTTTCTGACCCCAAATGGGAACCCCAAGCACAGAGTCAGGGGCAACTGATGACAATGAATGAGGGCCACCCTGGCCATGCCCGCCGGGATGAGTTACCCAATAGACCAACATCTCGGCATCTGGGGGAATGGGGCAGTCTGGGCTCAAGACTCACACTATTGCCTCTTAGCTGCATCCCTGAGAAATTCCTTGGCCCTTCAGCGTTCACTGTTTTCCATATGTAAATAGAAATATTAAAAATGCCTCCTTGCCAGGGTTGCTGTGAGACACATGAAAACACTTACCACCATGCCCTGCACTTGAGTGCTCAGTAAAGAGTACCTTCTATGCTTCAAGAGCTTCCCTGGTGGCTCAGATGGTTAAGTGTCTGTCTGCAATGCTGGAGACCTCGGTTCGATCCCTGGGTCCGGAAGATCCCCTGGAGCAGGAAATGGAAGCCCACTCCAGTACTCTTGCCTGGAAAATCCCATGGACAGAGGCTACAGTCCTTGGGGTTGCAACGAGTTGGGCTGAGTGGTGTCACTTTCAGTTTCTATGCTTCAAGCAAGATAAATTTTGCCTTTGATGATATCTAGTGACTTTATCAGAACAAAGACCTTCTTACACACCTTATTGTGACACAGGCAACATTTTCACACAGGAGCTGGAGATTTTTTTGCAAATTCATTTGATCAGAGTATACAAATTACAGTAAATCCCCTACATACAAACATGTTCTGTTCTGAGAGCACATTCATTAAGTCTAATTTGTTCATAAGTCCAGCAAAGTTAGCCTAGGTACCCAACTAACACAATCAGCTATACAGTACTGTACTGTAATAGGTTTATAATACTTTAAACACAAATAATACATAAAAAACAAACCCCCAAAATAAGGAAACATTTTTAATCTCACAGTACAGTACCTTGAAAAGTACAGTAGTAAGCACAACAGCTGGCGCACAGCTTGCCTGGTACTGAGCGAACAGGCGAGAAGAGTTACTGACTGAAGGACGGAGAGGAGGTGGGAGGTTGCAGAGCGGAAGGGTCATCAGCAAGAGGAGACGGAGGAAAAGCTGCAAATTCACTCAAATGGGTGTTGATGCCACAGATTCTGGCTCTTTACTGTGATCCTTTGGTACCTGTTTACTAGCTCCTTTTTTTTCTTTCTTCTTCTTCTCCTCTTCATGGATGGCAGGGTAGCACTGGATTTCATTCTGAATGACTGTGGCAACCTTCGTGTACCCTTCGGGTTCTGCGATTCAAAAACAGACAGCGCCTCCTCAAACAAAGAAAATCTCCTTGCCATTTCTTGGATTCTGAATATCTTCAGTTCTCCAGTTACTGCTTGTTCTTCTTGGCTCTCTTCGTCCTGTTGCTGGGTCTCCAGTTCCTGGAGCTTCTTAGCAGTACCAGTATCACCACTGCTTTTACTCTTGCTTCTAGATATCCTGTAAATAAGTAGGGAAACAGCTAAGCATTCAGATATGACCCAAATCAAATCCCTCATGATTATATGGTGGAAGTGACAAACAGATTCAAAGGATTAGATCTGACAAGCAAAGTGCCTGAAGAACTATGGATGGAGGTTCGTAAAACTGCACAGGAGGCAGTAATCAAAGCCATCCCTCCAAAAAAGAAATGAAAAATGGTTGTCTGAGGAGGCCTTACAAATAAAGAGAAGAGACGTGAAAGGCAAAGGAGAAAAGGAAAGATATACCCATCTGAACGCAGAGTTCCAAAGAATAGCAAGGAGAGATAAGAAAGCCTCCCTAAATGAACAATGAAAAGAAATAGAGGAAAACAACAGATTGGGAAAGACTAGAGATCTCTCGAAGAAAATTAGAGATACCAGGGAACATTTCATGCAAAGGTGAGCACAATAAAGGACAGAAATAGTATGGACCTAACAGAAGCAGAAGATATTAAAAAAAAAGGTGGCAAGAACATAGAAGAACCATGCAAAAAAGATCTTACTGACCCAGATACCCATGATGGTGTGATCACTCTCTTCGAGCCAGACATCTTGGTGTGTGAAGTCAAGTGGGCCTTAGGAAGCATCACTACGAACAAAGTTAGTGGAGGTGATGGAATTCCAACTGAACTATTTCAAATCCTAAAAGATGATGCTGTGAAAGTGCTGCACTCAATATGCCAGCAAATTTGGAAAACTCAGCAGTGGATACAGGATTGGAAAAGGTTAGTTCTCATTCCAACCCCAAAGAAAGGCAATGCCAAAGAATGCTCAAACTACAGCACAATTGGACTCATTTCACATGCTAGCAAAATAATGCTTAAAATTCTCCATGCTAGGTTTCAACAATATGTGAACCAAGAACTTCCAGGTGTTCAAGCTGGATTTAGAAAGGCAGAGGGTTGACAAGAGATCAACTTGTCAACATTTGTTGAATCGTAGGAAAAGCAAGAGAGCTCCAGAAACACATCTACTTCTGCTTCGTTGACTATATTAAAACCTTTGACTGTGTGGATCACAACAAACAGTGGAAAATTTTTCAAGTGATGGGACTACTATACCACCTCAGCTGTCTCCTGAGAAACCTGTAGGCAGGTCAAGAAGCAACAGTTAGAAGTAGATACGGAACAACACACTGGTTCCAAATTGGGAAAGGAATATGTCAAGGCTGTATATCGTCACCCTGCTTATTTAACTTATATGCAGAATACATCATGGGAAATGTCAGGCTGGATGAAACACAAACTGGAATCAAAATTGCTGGGAGAAATATCAGTAACCTCAAATATGCAGATGACACCACCCTTATGGCAGAAAGTGAAGAGGAACTAAAGAGCCTCTTGATGAAGGTGAAAGAGGAGAGTGAAAAAGCTGACTTAAAACTCAACATTTAAAAAATGAAGATCATGGCATCCAGTCCCATCACTTCATGGCAAATAGATGGGGAAACAATGGAAACAGTGACAGACTTTATTTTCTTGGGCTCCAAAATCTCTGCAGATGGTGACTGCAACCACGAAATTAAAAGATGCTTTCTTCTTGGAAGAAAAGTTATGACCAACCTAGACAGCACATTAAAAAGCAGAGGCATTGTTGACAAAGGTTCATCTAGTTAAAGCTATGGTTTTGTTCAGTAGTCATATATGGGTGTGAGAGTTAAACCATAAAGTGCTGAAGAATTGATGTTTTTGAACTGTGATGTTGGAGAAGACTCTTGAGAGTCCTTTGGACTGCAAGAAGATCAAACCAGTCAAACCTAAAAGAAATCAATCCTGAATATTCATTGGAAGGAATGATGCTGAAACTCCAATACTTTAACCAACTGATTTGAAGAGCTGACTCATTAGAAAAGACCCTGATGCTGGGAAAGGTTGAAGGCAGGAAGAGAAGGGGAAACAGAGGATGAGATTGTTGATGACTCCATGGACTCAGTGGACATGAAACTGAGCCAGCTCCATTAGATGGTAGAGATGGGGTGTCTGGCGTGCTGCAGTCCATGGGGTAGCAAAGAGTTGGATACGACTGAGCGACTGAACAACAACTCCTGTACTCTATACAGTACTGTACGGTAAATTACAAAACAAAACAAAACAAAAAACCCCCACACAACCACTTGTAGAGGATTCACACACTTGACAATGTATGCCAGACATGTGAACTAACTTATGTGATTAGACAAGAGAAACATGGTCTCCTCTTTGAAAGTTTGCAACCTGAAGGTTCATAGTTAGGGGACTTACTATTAAGATTAGTTCAGTTACTGTTTTGTGACATTAACTGGTAGTACCACAAAACCATCATAGAATGTTTCTTCTAAGTTATTATTCAAACCTGGGGGACAGTTTCATCTCACAGACTCGCCAGTACTGACAAAGTAAAAATGCTGGTCATTTCTGACATCCTGACTCCTTAACCTCTTTGCTGGTGGATTCTCACAAGCATCACCTGGACCCTGAGTTCTCTGGGACTATGTGCTGTGTTTATTCATTATTCATTCTTTTCTGTGCTGTCTGTTGTACACAATCTAGTCCTATTGCCATGGGGATAGCAGTTCAAAGACAAGAACCTCTTCAGTTCATTTCAGTCATTTCCACAGTTAGCATGGTGTCAGGTTGAATCTGGCTTTGATGGTGAAGAAAAGGAAAAGAGACCCTCATTTAATAAAGTGACTCTTCCCTGCTCAACTTTCTTTACATCTTTTTGTGCCTCAAATTTAGCAAGTGAAACTTTCATTCCCAGAGATAATCTGAAATACAAGGTTGGCTGTCACATGCATGATTGATTCTAAACATATGCCCAAGTCCTTCCTACCAGGCTGAACCCATGACAACAAAATATGCTGTAAAAAAGACGCTCCTGTCATCAGCAGGTACACTGTCATCTTTGACTTAACTCTCAGATTGTAAGCAAGCAGCTGCTGGCAAGAGATCACAAACAAAACCAATCTGTGTCTGTTTCCCACATGTCTTGCCAGGGAATGTGTCTCTCTGAGTTGTCATTCCACTTCACCCTGTCTAGACCTTGACTTTCTGTCCTCTCCTCCCAGCCATATTCAGTTTCCTTGTGTCCATTTTTGCATCCATCTGCCCCTCTCTGGTTTCTGTGGTTGAGCAACGAGTCATGGAAACTACTAAAGACCCTTCTCTCCCGATTTATCCACCAGCCATATCCTGTTATGTGTCTGTCTTTCAGCTGCCCTTGGGTCGCAATATGCTTTTCCATTCACCTACTTCAGTGCTATTTCTCTTGTTTAAATTTTCTTTCTTTGAAATTGCCATTCCCTCACCTCCTTTTTTAATTTAATTTTTTAAATTTCTTTTTAAAAGATTCACAATTTGGCTAAAAGATAGTGTCTCCCTGTCTTATGACCTGGGTGATGGTACAAGGTGTTAACTTTAATTAGTGCTAATCAGTATTTCAAACCCATTTGGTCATAAGGTCATTCTTCTGTATCCCAAATAGCAACATGATATAGCACAGATTTTCAGAGTTTATGTACAAAATTTGATTTTCAATTCATTTAGCAATCATGCTATTTTCTAATTTGGGGTTTTCTAGTTATATCCAATTTGTAGGACTGATCTCCCAATAGCTTAAATTGAATGTCACTGGAATGTTGACTAAGTGCCAGTTCAAATGTGACATGAGTTGGAAAACCACAGCCTGCGGTCAAAGCTGGCCTGGCATATGTTTTTGTAAATAAAGTTTTATTGACACACAGTCACATTCATTTGTTTATGTATTATCTGTGACTTCTTTCACACTATAGAGATTATGTTCCCTGCAAAGCCTGAAATATTTTCTATCTGACCCTTTAAAAAACTGTTTGAGCACTGTGGACTATCCCACACACCAGATCTGGAAAATATCCCTGGTTTACATTTCCAGGCAAAGTTTATCGTATTTAGTCTGATATTTGAAAATCGCTCTCCCCTCAATTTGTGAAAATCACATACCACATACTAACTCATAGGAAAGGCTAGATTATTTTCAGAAGTATTTGGCATACAAATGGGTTGCCAGATAAAATACACAGGACACTAAGTTAAACTTGAATTTCAGAAGAATTACAAATTTTTTTTGGCATAGGTGTGTTCTAAATATTGCATGAGGACATACTTATACTGAAATTTTATTTATTTCTCTGAAATCCAAATTTAACTGGACATCTTGTGTTTTTATTTACTAAATCTGACAGCCTTTTCTGTATAAGGATGAAAAGAAGAACAACTGAACAGAAGTGGAAGCAGCATCTACAGGACACCTTGTGAAGCTTCTAGTTCATTAACGCCTTCTGATATATTGTCTGGGCACATTTCCTGGCTCTCCAGTTTATATTCATGTTTAGAATCAATATAGAGAGGTTTCAATCTTTAAACCCAGGTGTTTAGCACCAGCGGTCTGTTTTCTGACCCTGGAATTCATGCCGTTTATTGGCAGTTTAAAAATTGAAATCGTCCATCACATTTTAGGAGTAAGAGCAATTTTTCAATACAGAATGAAGTGAAATTATGCTTTACAACTTCCTATGTTTGATTTAGTCACAAGAGTAGAGTGACAAATAGAAAGTTTGCAAAATAAAGATTGAGAGAATTCACAGGAGTCCAGTTCTAATAATGATCCATCTGTAAGGAACAGGGTTAGAGGTTTAACTGTAATTCAGAAACGTTGGGAAAAGCAGTTTGTTAACTGTAAGAAAGCAAGATTAGTTAAACAGAAAAGTAATATATTGAAAAATTCTGTATTAGAAACAAGCTTTTGCTTAGGAGTACCTCAGACCATTTAATGGCATTTAATGGACTCCCAGGATGGTTTTCTTTCTCACACCATTTTACTTTTCCAGCTGATTTGCATGTAAGAAAACACATTTATATACAAGTATCAGTGGGTTTATCCCAATTTAAGTCATTACTAACTTGCTGAGTGATTTTAAGTCAATAACTGCACGGATTTGTTTCTCCTTTTCTCATCTGTAGAATCTACATTAGAAGGTTTTGAAGTTTCCTACTAGGTCTAAAACTTGACTTCTATTAGATTCCTGTGCATATTATATTAGACTGTGAAGTCTAGAGCATGTCTAAAATACCAAAATTATAAAATGTAAATGCGAAAAAAGGCCCCAAATTAGGAAATATGGCAGCATCAGAAAGTAGCCTCTATAGATGAGACTGAAAGAAAGACAAGTGAAAAAGTTAGTCGCTCAGTAGTGTCTGACTCTTTGAGACCCCGTGGACTGTAGCTGCTTGGCTCCTCTGTCTATGGAATTCTCCAAAAAAGAATATGGCAAGAGTGGGTTGACATTCCCTTCTCTAGGGGATCTTCCCCACCCAGAGATCAAACCCAGGTCTCCTGCACTGCGGGCAGACTCCTTACTGTCTGATCCCCAGGGAAGCCCCAACAGATGAGACTGGTGATGGTGGTGGTTTAGTTGCTCAGGTGTGTCTGACTCTTTGTGACCCCATGGACTGTAGCCCTCCAGGCTCGTCTGTCCATGGAATTCTCCAGGCAAGAATAGTGGAGTGGGTTGCCGTTTCCTTCTCCAACAGATGAGACTGGGCCCCATCAAATTAGAACAGACCTGTTTAAATTAGATAGAACACTGGTTTAACATATTAAATTTGTCTACTTCTAATATATGTTCATGTAATACTTGCATTCCTGAAATTCTATTCTTCTCTTTATAACTATTTTGGTTTTCTGTTAATTTGTAAAAGTTTCAGAGAAAATTTTAATTGATAGTAATTTCCACTATATGGTGCCTTGTTTGAAAGTGAGTGCCATATAAAGAAAAATCTGTCTTCTGTGGGGTTTGGAATATAGTAATCTATTAGTTAGATACAAAAAATACACATGAGGTTATGTTAAAGACTGGAGGGCAAATAAATCACTCAGTATGCTTATTCAGGAATAGTTATTTAGGATAATACAACTAGGATTGTAGAGATGATAATGTGTGTTCTCCATCTTAACCATTTTAAAAAATACATATAAACCTAAGAAAGTGGAAAGAGTATGTAAATCTGCTAAGGTTAGCTTGTATGTCTGCTAATACACCCTTTTTAAAAATAAAGTTTTAATTTGAAACATTACAGATGAGGCTAAAATTGTCTCTGCCACCACCCTAATTTTTCTCTCTTCACCCCCTCCTTTGAGATAAGTACTGCTGTCGGTTTGTGAGGGAATTTTTCAGAGAATTTTTCAATGTATTTTCTCATAGAAATTTGACTTTATTGTTTTCTGTATGTGCTAATAAGCACAACCTGCTGTGTTTTTCAGGGTTGGATGGGAAATCAGTGCTGCTGCTTAAGATCTTTTAAACTGGGCGTGATTATCAGAATGAAGAAAGCTACACTGCAGGGTCACATCACGGCAAGGAGTGTGTGTGTGTGTATGTGTGTGTGTGTGTGTGTGCATGCAGACACATACACCTGTTATGTGTGTTGCTGTTGTTGCTGCTAAGTCGCTTCAGTTGTGTCTGACTCTGTGCAACCCCATAGACGGCAGCCCACCAGGCTCCCCCATCCCTTGGATTCTCCAGGCGAGAACACTGGAGTGGGTTGCCATTTCCTTCTCCAATGCATGAAAGTGAAAAGTAAAAGTGAAGCCGCTCAGTTGTGTCCGACTATTTGCGACCCCATGGACTGCAGCCTACCAGGCTCCTCCATCCATGGGATTTTCCAGGCAAGAGTACTGGAGTGGGGTGCCATTGCCTTCTCCATTATGTGTGCACATATATAAATGCACATATATAAATTTGGTTCACAAACTACTCTGCATCTTGGTTTGCTTATCTGCAACCAACACGATAATTCAGAACATCACTACAGTTTGCTCAGTTCATCTGGTCTCTGGTCTCTTATCCTTAGTGCTAACATAGCTGAAAAGATGACTATGTGACAGGACTTCTATTTTTTCACCATGATGTTTAGTTATAGTTTTTGTTTATGGAACCTCATATTGTTTATCAAAGCTGCATACATACTAGTTTGCTCAAAGTAGATCCAACTGATTCCTCTTCCCAGAGTCCAAGAGGGAAGGGCCAGGGATATTGATTATCCTTTCACACCATCTCATGGTCATTTCTTATGAGGTTTGAATGACTCATTTGGAGTTAATGCCATTAAATCCACTCTGTTCTATTTGTTCTGTGTCTAACTATAACCCCTCACTACACTAAACTTAGTGAACAATGCTGATAATTCGTATATGATTTCTTGCAACTCTATGTTTCAGGGCCAAAAATTAAGTTCAGCTACTGTGAGTCTGTGATAGTTCAGTCTCTTTCTTTCTCAAAACTGAAATTTGAAAATTCTAAAAGATACATGCACTCCAGTGTTCACAGCAGCATTCTTCACAATAACCAAGACATAGAAGCAGCCTAAGTGACTATTGACAGAAGAGTGGACCAAGAAGATGTGGCACATATATACAGTGGAATACCACTCAGCCAAAAAGAGTAAAGTAACGCTTTGCAGCAACACAGATGGACCCAGAGATTATTATGCTAAGTGAAGCACAGGAGGAAGAGCAAGACAAATGTATGACATCACTTACACGTGGAATCTAAGAATCGATACAAATGAATTTACTTATAAAACAAGAGGAGACTCACAGACATAGAAGACAGATATGTGGTTACAGAGGGAAAGTGGAGAAGGAGGGATGAATTAGGGATTTGCAATTAAGGTGGCTCAGTGGTAAAGAATCTGCCTGTCAAGCAGAGGACATGGGTTCGATCCCTGGGTCAGGAGAATCGCCTGGAGAAGGAAATGGTAACCCACTCCAGTACTTTTGCCTGGGAAATTCTATGGACAGAGGAGCCTGGCAGACTACAGTCCATGTAAAAGTCAGACACAACTTAATGACTGAGCATGAGTATGATACATAAAAAAAAAATAAATGACAAGCACCCACTGCATAGCACAGGGAGCTATACTCTATATCTTTAATAATATATAAGGGAAAATAATTTGATTAAGAATATATATATATATTTGAAAAAGAATATATATATATTTGAAAAAAGAATATATATATATTTGAAAAAAGAATATATATGTATTTGAAAAAAGAAAAAAATATATATATTTATATATTTATAAAAGTAGCATCCCAACCTAGGGGGTTAGGATGAGGTAAGAGGTGGGAGGGAGATCCAAGACAGACGGCACATAAGTGTACCTATGGTTGATTCACGCTGACGTATGGGAGAAACCAGCACAATATTGTTAAGCAATTATCCTCCAATTAAAAATAAATTAATTAGTTTTTAAGAAGTGGCATTCCTGTGTAAACACTGATATTCACTACTTGGTGAAGGTGTCTTGTTTCTGATTTTATAGGCATTGGTGTCCAGCTTGCTTCAGCCAACCTCACTGTTACTGAAAGTGTGGTCCTGCTGCTTGCTGCTCTAGAGCCAATAGAGAGGCCAGGCTGGTGCAAAGGGAAATTTGCTTTATTTTAGATGACAGCAACAGGGAGAGAGGTAGCCTTCTGTGCAAGGGTCGACCCCCCCCCCCACTGCCCCCTCACTGACAGTCAGTGGGCAAGAGCTTTTATAGACAGAGGGAGGGGGCTACGTGTAGGAATAGCACAGTCAGCTCTGACAGCCATGGACATTGGCTGTCTTGAAACTGGTCATCAGTGGTTAAATCAGTGTTATCTTGATTGTTTTAAGTACAACTAATCTTCATTTCCATGGTTTTCATTTCTCTGAGGCCAGTTTTCTGAACTGTGGCAGCTTATGTCACGGCTACAGTATGGTCATCTTGTACTTAATTTCTTCACCAGGTGGGGTTTCGTATCTATGAGACAACCCATGGGATATGGTTCAGAATATTGTCTATAATGTTCGGAAGGAAATAAACCCCCTTGACTTTGCTTAGTGACTGAACTATTATTATTTAGTCCTGTTGGACTGTTTTCCTTTGCTTCTGTGTGTTCTCACTTCCCTAATTAAAGTTATTCTTTGGCTAAAGTTTTCCTACAGACAAAATACAGCCTGAGGACTTGGGGGGCATAGACCATAGAGTCCTGCTCCCTTTCATCACCAATTGTGACTTCCAGTTAAAACTTTTTCACACTCAGATATTTGGAAATGAGCATAGACATGTGAGGAAGAGATTCAACTTCTAAGGCATCAACACTCTTCAACAAGTTCTGGGAGATCTCCAGGGGTAGCATGTTGAAAAACATCTATGGAATAGTTCAAGTCAATGGTAATTTACTGTGTCCATCTTGGATTTAATTTGATGTTAATTGACATTCTTACAGTGTTATGTTAATATCACAAACTGAATGTGATATCCTTAGGGATCCTGAAATATATTGCTTTATATAGATGGCTTGAGTCTGGCTCTAAAAAGTTTTGATTATGTCCGTAATTCCTCAAGATTAGGAAAGATAATAAAAATCATATTATTATATGATTTTTTACAAGCCAGGGATACTCCAAGTGTGTGGGATGTATCTGGGATATTTTTATGATAACACTTTCAGATTTTAAGGAAGTGAGTTTAAACACTTGCTGGAAAACTATCCAGTGCTGATCTTAGTTCTCAAGAGTGCCAAGAAATCATGTCTATTACTAAATTTTGTGCCCAGAAGCCAAAACCAAAAATGCTTGTGATCAGAGGTGTGCTAAAGAGAGTTATAGCCAGAATGTATGTGACACCCATTATCTGTTTCTTTTATTTTCATCCTGCACTCGTACTTTTATAATATTCATTTCTTCTTTCTGATGAACTAAAGTGTGCCCTTCCTACATTATAATCTATTCATGACAGTTAATCTTAAAATTATTTTCCTCCTTGAGGTTATCAATTTTCTTGTGCCTCTGAGTATGCTTCCTTGCTTTTAGAATTTAGTACATGAGTCAAATGGCTGTGCTTCTAAAATAGTCATCATGAAAGTGCATAAAGTCATTCTTTGATTTGATACATACCAATCCTCTTCTCTTCAGGCCAAGTATATCCTGTAAATGTGGAATTCATCTTTTCTGATACTTCAATTTTAGAGCCATGCTACTGCTTGAAATTAGTCCATAATTTTAATGGAGTCCATAATTCTTCATTTGTTCACAAAGATTAATAATAGACAGATGTGCAAATTATGTTAAAATCTCAGACTCATACACAAAGTCTAAATTATAGATAGAGTTAGTTGGAAGTAGATTTTTTTATCCATATTTTCCTTATGGAATTTCTCTTTTATATTAAGAAATTTCTTGTCCACACTGAGATCAAATAAGACCATGTTTATGCTCAGGGTGGAAACATGCTCAGAAAAATTTGAGAAGACCCTAAGCTCTTACCTGTGACTGGCATCCAAGACCATTCAAGTAGGAAAACAAGGGTAAGGCAGAATTGTAAGCAGTTTAAGTATTGAAGATGTGTCCCAAAAAACACACAGAACCCAGCTGTAGAGACTGTTTTGTTTTTTGTTTTTCTCCCCCCATGTACCAGGCATCTAGAGACTCTAGTGGTAATTCAACAAAGCATCTAGTCTCCCCCAAAATAGTTTGTAAGTCACTAAACAAAAGCTATAACCCTCAACAAGCTGCAACAAAAAACTGGGCAGCAGGGAAAATCTGAATCCCAGAGCTACCACATTATGTTTAAAATGTCAAGTTGCAAACAAAAATTATGAGGCAAGCAAAGTGTGGTATATTTACACACACACACACACACACACACAAATTTCATAGAAACTATCCCCTAGGAGCACACACATCAGACTTATTGAAAGTGAAAGTGAAGTCGCTCAGTCGTTTGCAACTTTTTGCGACCCCATGGACTATAACTTACCAGGCTCCTCCATCCATGGGATGTTCCAGGCAAGAGTACTTATTAGACAAAGCTAAATGTAGCAGTGGACAAAAAACAACCTAAAGGAAATCAAGAGAATGATGTATCATCAAATAGAGTCTATTAATAAAGAGAAATTATAAAAAGAAACTAAATATAAATTCAGGATCTAAAGTACAAAATGAAAAATTAACTGGAGAATATCAACGTCAGATTTGAGTAGGCAGAAGAAAGAAGCCATGAACGTGAAGACAGGACAATTGAAATTATTGGTCTGCAGATTAGGGGAAAAAAGAACAAAGAAGAGGAGAGAACATTTTTTAACTCATTCTGTTAGGACAGCATTACTTTGAAAACAAAGTCAAAGACTTTACAATAAAAGAAAGCCATAGAGCAATATCTCTATAGATAAATAGTGGCTCAGATGGTAAAGTGTCTGCCTGCAATGCGGGAGATCCAGGTTTGATCCCTGGGTCGGGAAGATCACTGGAGAAGGAAATGGCAACCCACTCCAGTATCCTTGCCTGGAGAATCCCATGGACAGAGGAGCCTGGTAGGCTACAGTCCATGGGGTCGCAAAGAGTCGGACACGACTGAGCGGCTGCACTTTCAGTTTCACAGTATATATAGATGCATAATTCCCACTAAATACTAGCAACCTGAATTCAGCGGTGTATAGAAAGGATGCCATGACCATGTGAAATTTATCCCAGGAGTGCATAGATGGTTCAACATATGAAAGCTAATAGATACACTGCATAATGTTAATAGAATGAAGGAAAAAACAATAAGTTAATGTCAATTGTTGCAGAGGAGCATTTGACAAAATCCAATCATATTTCATGTGTAAAATATACCACAAACTAAAAATAGAAAGACACTCCAAATAAAAAAGAGCATTTTTGGAAAAGCAGCTGACATCATACACAAAGGTGAATGATTGACAGCATTCCCTATAGGATCAAGAATGAGATAAGAATGCCTGATTTTACTACTTATATTCAACAGTTTACTGCAAGTTTAGTCCAAACAATTAGTTAGTAAAAGAAGTAAAAGGCATCCAGCATAGAAAGGAAGAAGTAAAACTATCTTTTTTCAGAGAGAACATGAATTAAAAAAAAAAAAGTTGGAAAACTCATACTTCTCAAGCTCCATATTTATTATAAACTTAAGTAATCAAAAGAGTTTCACATTGGCATAAAAATAGATGTGGATCAACAAGCTAAAGAGTTCAGAAATCAATCAATACATCTTTGGCCAATTGTGCCAAGATCTATCAGTGAGGGAAAGGAAAGTTTGAATTCGCAAAAACTGTATATCCACATGGAAAAGAATGAAGTTGGATTCCTACCTCACATCATGTAAAAATTAACTCAAATATTTCAAAAATATAATGTAAAATATAAAACTATAAAACACTTAGAATAAACAATAGGAGTAAATCATGATATTGGACTTGGCAATGGATGTCTAGACGTTGACACCAAAAACAGCACCAGCAACAACGAAATGGACAAATTGAAATTTACCAAAAAGAAAACTTTTTGTGCATTGAAATACACTGGTAAGAGTGAAAAGACAACTAACAGTGTGAGAGAAAGCATTTTCAAATCATATTTCTGATCATTCCTTCCAGTGAATATTCAGGGATGATTTCCTTTAGGATTGACTGGTTTGATCTCTTTGCTGTCCAAGGAACTCTCAAGAATTTTCTCCAGCACTGCAGCACTGCAGTTTGAAAGTATCAATTCTTTGGAACTCAGCCTTTTTCATATGGCCCAACTCTCACAGCCATACGTTGAATACTGGAAAAATCATAGACTTGACTGTACAGACTTTTGTCAGAAAAGTAATGTCCCTGCCTTCTAATATGCTGTCCAGGTTTCTTCCGAGGAGCAAGTGTCTTAATTTCATGGCTGATGTCATAATCTGCAGTGATTTTGGAGCCCAAGAAAATAAAGTCTGTCACTGTTTCCATTTTCCCCAATCTATTTGTCATGAAGTGATGGGACTGGATGCCATGATCTTAGTTTTTTGAATATTGAGTTTTGTCAGCTTTTTCCACTCTCCTCTTTCATCTTCATCAAGAGACTCCTTAGTCCCTCTTTCTTTGCTACCATCAGGGTGGCGTCATCTGCATATCTGAGGTTGTTGATATTTCTCCTGGCAATCTTGATTCCACTGGTGCTTCATTCAGCTAGGTATTCCTCATGATGTACTCTGCATATAAATTAAATAAGCAGGGTGATAATAAACAGCCTTGACATACTCCTTTCTCAATTTTGAACCAAGCCATCGTTTCATATTCAGTTCTAACTGTTGCTTCTTGACCTGCATACAGATTTCTCAGGAGGCAGGTGAGGTAATTTTGTATTCCCATCTCTTTAAGAATTTTCCACAGTTTGTTGTGATTCACACAGTTAAAGACTTTAGCATAGTCAATGAAGCAGAAGTAGGTGTTTTTCTGGAATTTTCGGGCTTTTTCTATGATTCAACAGATGTTGGCAATTTCATCTATGCTTCCTCTACGTTTTCTAAGTACAGTCTCTACATTTGGACATTTTCAATTCACGTACTGCTGAAGCCTAGCTTGAAGGATTTTGAGCATTATTACCTTGCTAGCACATGAAAGGAGTGCAATTGTGTGGCACTTTGAACAATCTTTGATGTTGCCTTTCTTTGAGACTGGAATGAAAACTGACATTTTCCTGTCTTGTGAGCACTGTTGCGTTTTCCAAATTTGCTGGCATATTGAGTGCAGCACTTTAACAACATCATCTTTTAGGAATTGAAATAGCTCAGTTAGAATTCCATCACTTCCACTAGCTTTGTTCATAGTAATGCCTCCTAAGGTCCACTTGACTTCACATTCCAGGATGTCTGGCTCTAGGTGTGTGACCCTATCATCATGGTTATCTAGATCATTAAGACCTTTCTTTATTTTTTGGCCATTTTTCCCTGAGCAATTTTATTACATTTTTAAAGTTTATTTATTTTAATTGGAGGCTAATTACTTTACAATATTGTGGTGGTTTTTGCTGTACATTGACTTGAATCAGCCAGCCCTCCTACCCCTCCCCATCCCATCCCTCTGAGTTGTCCCAGTGCACTGACTCTGAGTGACCTGTTTCATGCACTGAGCTTGTTTTCCTCTATTTTTCTGTATTATCTGCTTAAGAAGACTTTCTTATCTCTCCTTGCTATCGTTTGGAACTCTGCATTCAGATGGGTGTATCTTTCCCTTTCTCCTTTGCCTTTCACTTGTCTTCTTTTCTCAGCTATTTGTAAGGCCTCCTCAGACAACCATTTTATCATTTTGCATTTCTTCTTCTTGGGGATGGTTTTGATCACCGTCTCCTGTATAATATTAAGAACCTCTGTCCATAGTTCTTCAGGCACTCTGTCAGATATTATCCTTTGACTCTATTTGTCACTTCTACTGTATAATCGTAAGGGATTTAATTTAGATCTTACTGAATGGCCTAAAGGTTTTCCCTACTTTCTTCAGTTTAAGGCTGAATTTTGCAGTAAGGAGCTGGTGATCTGAACTACAGTTAGTTCCAGGCTTGTTTTTGCTGACTGTATAGAGCTTCCCCAACCTTGGCTATAAAGAATACAATCAATCTGATTTTAGTATTGACCATCTAGTGATATCCAAGTCTAGAGTCTTCTCTTGTGTTGTTGAAAGAGGGTGTTTACTATGACCATTGAATTCTCTTGGCAAAACTCTGTTAGCCTTTGCCCTGCTTCATTTTGTACTCCAAAGCCAAACTTGCCTGTTACTCCAGGTATCTCTTGACTTCCTACTTTTGCATTCAAGTCCCCTTGATGAGAAGGACATCTTTGGTGTTTGTTCTAGAAGGTCTTCATAGACTCATTCAACTTCAGCTTCATCAGCATTAGTAACTGAGCAGTTTGACTTGGAAACAAACTGAGATCATTCTGTCACTTTTGAGATTGCACCCTAGAACTGTATTTCAGAGTCTTTTGTTGACTGTAAGTGCTACTCCACTTCTTCCAAGGGATTCTTGCCCACAGTAGTAGATACAAGGGTCATCTGAATTAAATTTTCCATTCCCATCCATTTTAGTTCACTGATTCCTAAATTGTTGATGTTCACTCTTGCCATCTTCCCTTTGACCACATTCATTGTCTTTAGGGAAATACATAGCCGATTCACCAAACATAGCATTTTAGCTCTAGTAAGTTAGTCATGATTAAAAAAATGGAAAGTAAGTGTTGATGCATATGAGGAAAAATTGAAGCCCTTGTTCATTGCTGGTAGGAATGTAAAATGATGCAGCTTCTATGGTAAAATTTGAGAGTTCCTGGACAGCGCAAACTTAGAATTGCCATATGACCCAGCAATTCCCAAAGAATTGAAAACATGTGAACATGTGATCAAACAAACATTTGTGTAAGGATGTTCAAAGCAGCACTATTTGAAATAGCCAAAAATGGGGAAAAAAATTCAATGATTAATAAATTAATGAAAAAATGTGTTCTATCAATATAATGGAGTATTATTCAGTCATAAAAGAAATAGAATAGTAATACATTCTGCAACATGGATAAAGCTTAAAAGCATGACGTCCAATGAAAGAAGCCAGACACAACACACTATCTATTGTGCACATACAATTTTATTTACATGAGATTCCCAGAAAGGGAAAATTGTTAGAGACAGAAAGCAGACTAGTGGTAGCCAATGGCTGGGGGAGGGAGGATGAGTGATTTCTGATGGTACCTGGTTTCCTTTGGAAGTGATAAAGATGTCTGGAACTATACAGTGGTAATGGTTTTACAACATTTGAATGTTTTAAATACCATTGAATTGTATCCTTAAAATGGCAAATTTTATGTGGTGTGTATCTATCCCTTAAATGTTCATGGCACAATTTAGAAATATATATATGTATATAATATTATATATATATGACTATCAACTATAAAGTTCTATGATTCAACCTTTGATTCTATTTCTACTCTAGTGTTATCTTAAACATCAAGACTTTGGATATCAGAAAACACTTATAAATGTGTATGTGAACCTAGAATTAAATGATCTAGTGCATCAATAACATCAATCTATATCAACTGGGATGTTTCCACACAGATGTATGTGTGTGTGTGGCAGGGTGTATATTTCTTGAGATGCAAAGAGACCATGATGATGACTCATCTTGAGATGAGTACGAAGATCATAATCTTGAAGAGATTTCGGAGAAAAATCACTGATGTTATTAAAGGATAAGAATGTTTAATTTGTGAGAAGAGATGTCTAGTAGAGAATAAACTGAAGAGTGGTTTAATAGCTGGAATTGAGTACTGTGTTAACTGTAACAACCCATGGAAATAAAAGAATGCTATAGCAAGTAAAAGATAGAGAAAATGCTATTTTTTTTTTTAATTGGTTACCTTGTATTCTCTTTTAGAGATAGTTTAGTAACCTATCTCAAAATGTGGAAGGCCAGGTAGGGCAGGTGTGGTGGTTATGTCATGGCAAGAAACTTTTGTGAGAGTGGTGAGTAGCAAGCATTTATGCCTCCTTATCTTATAAATTTACAATGATTTTGACTTTCTAACAGTCAAGCAATTATTCTCACTTTCCCCCATTCATGCTTAGTTGATCAGTCATGTCTCACTCTTTGCAATCATTTGGATTGTAGCCTGCCAGGCTTCTCTGTTTGTGGGATTTCTCAGGCAAGAATACTGGAGCGGGTTGCCATTTCCTCCCCAGGGGATTTTCCTGACCCAGGGAGCAAACCCACGTCTCCTGAGTCTCCTGTATCTCCTACATTGCAGGCAAATTCTTTACCCACTGAGCCACTGGAGAAACACATACTTTTCTCCAAATATTTACAAATCCCTTTGGCATTTTTCTTCAGGTATGTCAAAAGAAAACCTTAGCAACTAGGAGGTAGGCTAGGGCAGGACAGGTGGGATTGAGGTCATGATTATAGAATAAAGAAGTTTTTTTAGAGCCAGAGATGATAAATACTATATATATATATATATTTTAGAAATTGTGGTTTTTCTTTGGAAACACTTAAATAGGATATATTCTAACGTATAAAATTAATTTTACTATCATTTTTCTTGACAGGAATGAATGGATGAGATGACTACTCAAGTTTCATTTAAGTGATGAAAGAGAATCATCTTCCTCTGATCATAACACTCTCTAAATTCACCAATTCTTATAAGCAGAAGAGCTCTTGAGACATGATTTAATTATTATACAACCTTGACTTTATTCATTTTTGTGGAGAGATAGTATTACTAGCATAGTCAGTACCATGATTATAGGTGACAAACATATTTTATCACTTCAGAACAAAGCATGAAATCCATCATCAGCTTGGGAAATCATAGAAATATATCATCAAAATTGCAAAATCTCTGCTATATGTGTTGTACAAGCCACTAGACTAAAAAAAGTCCCCTAAAGACCACCCTGATGTGCAGAACAAATTGTCCTTTCACAATATTGTCAACTCTTGGATTAAATATAAAAGTCAGTCAGTCAGTCCGTTCAGTCACTCAATCAGTCTGACTCTTTGCGATCCCATGGACTGCAGCACAACAGGCTTCCCTGTCCATCAACAACTTGTAGAGCTTGCGCAAACTCATGTCCATCAAGTCGGTGATGTCATCTAACCATCTCATCCTCTGTCTTCCCCTTCTCTTCCTGCATTCAATCTTTCTCAGCATCAGGTTCTTTTCCAATGAGTCAGCTCTTGCATTAGGTGGCCAAAGTATTGGAGTTTCAGCTTCAGCATCAGTCCTTCCAATGAATATTCAGGACTGGTTTCCTTTAGAATTGACTGGTTTAATTTCCTTGTAGTCCAAGAGACTCTCCAGAGTCTTCTCCAACACCACAGTTCAAAAGCAAAAATTCTTCAATATAAAAGTCAATTTATATTAAAAATCTACTTTAAAATTTTAAATATAAAAGTAAATAGAAATGCAATTGAAGGACTCCAACTGATGTTTATTTAAAATTAGAATAAAATGTTCTCACTTTGACAACATTGCATATGAGGTACACTAAAAATTCCTTTAGCTACCAAACACTTAACTGCTGGATTTAAAAACAAACAACAAGCAAAACAAAAGATCATCTTTCTAAATGCTCAGCTGAATGAGCCAGAGAGTAAACGAAAAGTCAAAAGTAGGAAGGAAAAGGCAAATCAGAAATCCAATGACGTAAGCAATCACTGAAGCCGTGTCTGCTCTGAGCATCTTTCAATCTTTGGTTGGTTAATTTAGTCGCTAAGTCATGTCTGACTCTTGAGACCCCATGGACTGTAGCCTGCCAGGCTCCTCTGCCCATGGGATTCTCCAGGCAAGAATACTGGAGTGGGTTGCCTTTTCCTTCTCCAGGGGATCTTCCCGACCCAGGAATCGGACCCGGGTCTCCTGTATTGCAGGCAGATCCTTTACCGACTGAGCTATGAGTGAAGCCCCTTTCAGTCTTTAGTGACCTGGAAATGAACCCCACACATGGTGCTAGTGGTGAAAGGTGAGTGAACTGTACAAAAGGGACATTTGGATTAGACATCCTATTATAAAGCCAGAGGCCCTAAAGGGCAAGCCCCAGGCTTAAAGGGTGAATTACATAAATGAGTTTTCCTCCCACAGACTTGGCTTTCGATAGAAAGGGGGAAAACGCATCAAGTGTGGTTGAAGACAAAATGCTCATTGTTTAGTTCTTTCATAAAACAAAATGAGAATTTAGTTTGAAGTGATCCTGAACTGGCGGATCCATTTCCATAGTTAACAAAAAACCAAGAACTTGAAAGTTAAAGTAACTCAAAACTTTCCAGGAAATAAAAATATTAAATGCAGATCTCAGCATATAAAAAAAAGTACCAACCAATATTGAATCCATGTTAAAAAAGAAAAAATTACAAACAGATAAAAATCAAAAGCCAGCTTAGGAGAAGGAAGAAAAATTGCCCCGTAAAATCAAGAATCAGAATGATTAGATATAAAATATAAAATGAGTTTGTTTAATGTGTTTAAGGAAATAAAACAGTACAAAGAATTCTATTCAGTACTCTGTAATAACCTTTATGGAAAAGCAATCTAAAAAGGAATGGATAGGGACTTCCCTGCTGCTCCAGTGGTAAAGAATCAGCCTACCAATCACGGAAGGTGATTTCAATTCCCATTCGGTGACTGAGATTCCATATGCTGCGGAGAAACTAAGCCTGTGTGCCACGACTACTGAGCCCGTCCCTCATGGAGTCCAGGTACCACAGCTGGAGGTGCCCCACACCAAAAGATCCTGCATGATGCTACAAAGATCCAGCATGCCACAACGAAGACTCGGCACAGCCAAATAAGTAAGTGGGCAAATAACAAAAGAGCGGACATATAGGTTTAGCTGGTTCACTTTGCTGCACAGCGGAAATGAACACAACATTGTAAATCAACAATACTTCAACAAAAACTTTTTAAAAATGAGGGGAAGGGTCCTTAAAAAATCATCAGAAATGAACAGACAAATAGTTTCTGGCAGTGGTGGATTATCTTGATTTGGGCTGACACTACTACAGAACATGTTTACAAGCTCTTTACAAAATGCTACGTTAAAAAGCAATTATTGCTGTCTATAAGAGACCCACCTCAAACCAAGAGACACATACATACTGAAAGTGAAGGACTGGAAAAGACATTTCATGCAAATGGAGACCAAAAGAAAGCAGGAGTAACAACACTCATATCAGATAAAATAGACTTTGAAATAAAGGCCCTGAAAAGAGACAAAGAAGGACACTACCTAATGATCAAAGGATCAATCCAAGAAGAAGATATAACAATTACAAATATATATGGACCCAATATAGAAGCACCTCAATATGTAAGACAAATGCTAACATGCATGAAAGGGAAAATTAACAGTAACACAATAATAGTGGTAGACTTTAATACTCCACTCACATCTATGGATAGATCAACCAAACAGAAAATTAGTGAGTAAACACAAACTTTAAATGATACAATGGACTAGTTAGACCTAACTGATATCTATAGCAGTGAATTTCACCTTTTTCTCAAGTGCACACAGAATATTCTCCAGGATAGATCACATCCTGGGCCATAAATCTAGACTTGGTAAATTCGGAAAAATTGAAATCATTTCAAGCATCTTTTGTGATCACAGTGCAGTAAGATTAGATGTCAACTAGAGGAAAAAAACTAGCAAAAATATAAATATATGGAGGTTAAACAACATGCTTCTGAATAACCAACAAATCACAGAAGAAATAAAAAGAAAATCAAAATATGCATAGAAACAAATGAAAATGAAAACACGACAACCCAAAACCTATGGATTCAGTAAAAGCAGTGTCAAGGGAAAGGTTCATAGCAATACAAGCTTACCTCAAGAAACAGGAGGAAAATCAAATAAATAACCTAACTTCGCACCTAAAACAACTAGAAAAAGAGGCAATGAAGAACCCCAGGGTTAGTAGAATGAAAGAAATCATCAAAATTTGGGCAGAAATAAATGAAAAATAAATAAAGGAGACTATAGCAAAAATAAACAAAACTCAAAGCTGGTTCTTTGAGAAGATAAATAAAATAGACAAACCATTAGCCAGATTCATCAGGAAAAAAGGGAGAAGAATCAAATCAACAAAATTAGAAAGGAAAATGGAGAAATCACAACAGACAACACAGAAATACAAAAGATCATAAGAGACTACTATCAGCAACCAAATGCCAATAAAATGGACAACTTGGAAGAAATGGATGAATTCTTAGGAAAGCATAACGTTCCAAAACAGAACCAGGAAGAAATAGAAAATCTTAACAGATGCATCCCAAACATGGAAATCTAAACTGTAATAAAAAATCTTCCAACAAACAAAAGCACAGGACCAGATGGCTTTACAGTTGAATTCTCCCAAAAATTTAGAGAAGAGCCAGCACCTATCCTACTCAAACTCTCCAGAGAATTGCAGAGGAAGGTAAACTGCCAAAATCATTCTATGAGGCCACCATCACCCTAATACCAAGACCAAAGATAACACAGAAAAAAGGAAACTACAAGCCAATATCACTGATGAACATAGATGAAAAAATTCTCAACAAAATTCTAGCAAACAGAATCCAGCAACGTGTTAAAAAGATCATACATCGTGACCTGGCTTTCTCCCAGGGATGCAAGGAATCTTCAGCATTCACAAATCAATCAATGTGATATACCACATTAACAAATTGAAACATAAAAAACATATGATTATCTCAATAAATGCAAGAAAGCCTTTGAAAAAATTCAATACCCATTTATGATAAAAACTCTCCAGAAAGCAGGCATAGAAGTAACATACCTCAACATGCTGCTGCTGCTAAGTCACGTCAGTCGTGTCCGACTCTGTGCGACCCCATAGACAGCAGCCCACCAAGCTCCCCCATCCCTGGGATTCCCCAGGCAAGAACACTGGAGCGGGTTGCCATTTCCTTCTCCAATGCATGAAAGGGAAAAGTGAAAGTGAAGTCGTTCAGTCATGTTGGGCTCTTAGTGACCCCATGGACTACAGCCTACCAGGCTCCTCTGTCCATGGGATTTTCCAGGCAAAAATACTGGAGTGGGGTGCCATCACCTTCTCCCACCTCAACATAAAAAAAGCCATATATGATAAACCCACAGCAAACATTATTCTCAATGGCAAAAAATTGAAAGCATTTCCTGTAAAGTCAGGAACAAGACAAGGGTGCCCACTCTCACCACTACTATTCAACATAGTTTAAGAAGTTTTAACCACAGCAATCAGAGAAAAAAAAGAAATAAAAGGAATCCATATTGGAAAAGAAGAAGTAAAACTCTCACTGTTTGCAGATGACATGATGCTCTACATAAAAAATCCTAAAGGCACCACCAGAAAATTACTAGAGCTAATCAATGAATATAGTAAAGTTTCAGGATATAAAACTAATACACAAAATCCCTTGTATTCCTTTACACTAACAATGAGAAAACAGAAAGAGAAATTAAGGAAACAGACACATTTACCATTGTAATAAAAACAATAAAATACTTAGGAATAAATCTACCTAAAGAAACAGAAGATCTATATATAGAAAACTATAAAACACTGATAAAATAAATCAAAGGTGACACAAGTAGATGGAGAATTATATCATGTTCTTGGATTAGAAGAATCAGTATACTGAAAATGAGTATACTACCCACAACAATCTATACATTCAATGCAATCCCTATCAAGCTACCAATGGTGTTTTTCACAGAACTAGAACAAATAATTTCACAATTTGTATGGAAATGCAAAAAAACCCTCAAATAGCCAAAGCAATCTTTAGAAAGAAAAATGGAACTGGAGGAATCAACCTGTCTGATTTCAGACTATATTACAAAGCTACAGTCATCAAGACAGTATGGTATTGGCACAAAGATAGAAATATAGACCAATGGCGCCTAATAGAAAGCCCAGAGATAAATCCATGTACCTATGGACACATTATCTTTGAAAAAAAGGCAAAAATATACAGTGGGTAAAAGACAATCTCTTTAACAAGTGGTGCTGGGAAAACTGGTCAACCACATGTAAAAGAATGAAACTAGAACATTTTCTAACACCATACACAAAAATAAACTCAAAATGGATTAAAGATCTAAATGTAAGACCAGAAACTATAAAACTCCTAGAGGAAAACATAGGCAATACACTCTCTGACATATATCACAGCAGGATCCTCTCTGACTCATCTCCCAGAGTAATGGAAATAAAAGCAAAAATAAGCAAACGGGACCTAATTAAACATAAAAGCTTTTGCACAATGAAGGAAACTATAAGCAAAGTGAAAGGACAGCCTTCAGAACTGGAGAAAATAATAGCAAATGAAGCAACTGACAAATAATTAATCTCCAAAATATACAAGCAGCTCATGTAGCTCAATACCACAAAAATAAATGACCCAATCAAAAAATGGGCCAAATAACTAAACAGACATTTCTTCAAAGAAGACATACAGGTGGCTAACAAACACATGAAAAGATGCCCAACATCTCTTATTAGCAGAGAGATCCAAATCAAAACCACAATGAGATACCATCTCATGCCAGTCAGAATGGTTGCTTTCCAAAAGTCTACAAACAATAAATGCTGGAGAGGGTGTGAAGAAATGGGAACCCTGCTACACTGTAGGTGGGAATGCAAACTAGTACAGTCACTATGGAGAACAGTGTGGAGATTCCTTTAAAAACTGGAAATAGAACAGCCAAATGACCCAGCAATGGGATTGCTGGGAATACACACCGAGGAAACCAGAATTGAAAGAGGCACATGAACCCCAGTGTTCATTGCAGCACTTTTTACAATAGCTAGCACATGGAAACAACCTAGATGTCCATTGGCAGATGAATGTATAAAAAAGTTGTGGTACATATATACAATGGAATATTAATCAACTGTTAAATAAAACACATTTGAATCAGTTCTAATGAGGTGGATGAAACTGGAGCCTATTATACAGAGAGAAGTAAGTCAGAAAGAAAAACACCAATATAGTATACTAACACATATATGTGGAATTTAGAGAGATGATGATGATTACCCTATATGCGAGACAGCAAAAGAGACACAGATATAGAGAACAGACTTTTGGACTCTGAGGGAGAAGGCGAGGGTGGGATGATTTGAGAGAACAGCATTGAAACATGTATATTACCATATGTTAAGTAGATGACCCGTCCAAGTTCAATGCATGAAGCAGGACACTGATAGCTGGTGTACTGGGACATCCCAGAGGGATGCGATGGGGAGGGAGGTTGGAGCGGGGCTCAGGATGGAGGACACATGTATGCCCGTGGCTGGTTCTTGTGAATGTATCACAAAAATCACCACAATATTGTAAAGTAATTAGCCTCCAATTAAAATAAATAAATTGATAAAAAAACAAAAAGCAATTATTTGAGCCTAGAGCCTGTGCTCTGTAACAAGAGGAGCCAGCACAGTGAGAAGCCTGTGTGTTACAGCAAAGAGTAGCGCCTGCTTGCCTCAACTAGAGAAAGCCTATGTAAAATGACAAAGGCCCAGCACAGCCAAAATAATCAATGAATATTTTTAAAATTACTTGAGGCACAGAGAGGAAACTGCAGAGAAATAATAACCTATGCATAAGATCATGTAGCCTTAATGTACACACAAGTAGAGTCACCAAAAATAGAGTGAATAAAGCAGAAAAATTATGTCTCCTTAGGTTGCTTTTGACCATGACTGTTTCTCAGACATTCCTTGTTTTTGATGACCTTCAAAGTTTCAAGCAGTACTAACCAGGTATTTTGTAGAATGTCCCTAAACTGGGACTTTTCTGATGTTTCCCTCCTGATTAGACTGAATTTATGTGTTCTTGAGAGGAAGACCACAGAAGTAAAGCATCATTTTCTTCACATTATATCATAGGGTGCATGCTATAAACATGACTTACGATTGTTGATGTTGAGCTTGATTACTTGGCTGAAGCACTGTTTATCAGATTTTCCACCATAAAGTTATACTCTTCCCTTTATACCATACTCTTTGAAATAAAACCATTATGCACAGACCACATCTAAGGATTGGATTGAGAATCATGCTCCAGGTCCAGGTAAAGTAAAATATTTTATATTTTTCTGCATGAAAGTTTTGTCTCTTTTCCCAGATAGTCATTTATTAAGACATTTATTTATATTAGCATGGACTTAAAGTATTTTATATTTTGTGTTCTAATACAATTTTATTTCATTTGATTTGTTGCTTAAATATTCTTGCTTTGACATCCCTTCTGTGTTAGTTTCCTAGAGATACTGTGGAAAGTACTAAAAAGTTGGGAGCTCAAAACAACAGACTGTATTCTTTCACAGTCTGGAAGCAACAGGTTTGAAATTAATGCGCTGGTATGACCATGCTCCCTCTGAAGCCTGAAGAACCCTCCTGTTTCTTCCAGCTCCTGATGGTTGCTGGCAATCCTTCCCATTCCTTGGACTGTAGACTCATCATTCCTGATTTTGTCTCTGTCTTTATATAACATTTTCTTCTCTGTTTCTCTTTATGCCTTGTGTTCTTAGAAGGACACCAATCATTGAACTTAGGGTCCAAACTATTCATGGATGACCTTCTCAAGTATTTTTGGATTACAAATTAGGTTACATTGTGAGGTCCTATGTGAACCTGAATTTTGGAGTAACACTATTTAATTCATGACACCATCATCATGGTGGAATTTTGGGGTTTGGGGGTTTTTTTTTTTGAGAATTTCCTAACATTTTGACATTATAAGATAATTCAGGATCATGTTATGTATTCCCTGCCTTAGTCCTAGAATAAGGAATTTCTCCATAGAATCCTGGATCCTTTTACTTGAAAATGTACTGGAAACCAGGATATGGGTGCTAGGAATGGATGCTTTTATCAGAGTGGTGTTGTCTCTAGGCTTGTCTAGCTAGCAGCACAAGGAAATATGTTTGTATACTAACCACTGTGTGCACACCTATGAATGTTTATGTAACATTTTGTATGTATATTGAATTTAAAATTATCCTTGAATAGTATGGGTTTGAACTGCACTAGTCCACTTATAGGCTTCCCAGGTGGCTTGATGATAAAGAATCCCCCTGCCAATGCAGGAGATTCGTGTTTGATCCCTTGGTCAGAAACTTCCCCTGGAGAAGGAAATGGCAACCCATTTCATTATTCTTGCCTGGGAAATCCCATGGACAGAGGAGCCTAGTGAGCTACAGCAAATGGTGTCACAAAGAATTAGACTCAGCTTAGCAACTGAGCGTGACACAGTCCACTTATAGGCAGATATTTTTCAATAAATAGATTGGAAAATTTTTTGGACGTTTCCAAAAATGTAAAACCTTGTAGATAAACTGTGTTGCCTACAAATATCAAAAAAAGTTAAGGAGGAGTTATATCATACATGGATAAAAAGTTTGAAGATATTAGTTTGTTATTTACTACAGTAAAACACAGGCAAATCTATACAAAAGTTAAATTTATGAAGATGCATAACAACACAGACTGAGTGTGGCTCCATGACATCATCCACTTTAGAGAAATGTAACAAATAGAGCGATGCAGTACTACATCATAAGCTGCATACAGTTAACTGTGGTACCTACTCTGTTACTGTCATAATTTGTTGGCTCTGCCCATTGCTGTTGTGTTTAGCTCAGATGTTTTGAGTTTCTGCTTAAAACACAGTGTGACACTCATCATCTCAGCGAGAGCAATTCATCTCTCTAATAAAGTGAGCATTGCAGTAAAAAAGTGATCTCTGTGGCTCTTGAATATTTTCACCATGTTTAGTGCAATACCATGAAGCTTGAATAACACTGGTACCCATATGAAATGCCACTAGTGATGGTGGAAGTTCTCCCAAGAAGCAAAATCATAACATTACAAACAAAAAAAAACAAAAAACAGCTGAATGACTTGAAACGGACTGTAGACTGAGGTGCACAGCAGTAGTTGTTGCCATTTCCAGATAAATAATTCAGAGTAGGGACTGGAACTGTCACTGTAGCTATGCTGGTAGGTTTGAAAACCTTGCACTTTTCTTTGAATGACTTTCTACTGAGCATTGAAAATGCAGCTTTTCTGTGAGTATAGAATTGTTATAAGAAAGACCTACCTGTGGACTCTAATATGATTTGAGAAAAAGCAAAGTACTATATGACAACTTAGAGCAGAAGAAAAATGAAAGAGCTAAAGCTGGATTTGAGCTTCCCCGTCAGCTCAGTGGTAAAGAACCCATCTGCCAATGCAGGAGACATAAGAGACACAGGCTCAATCCCTGGGTTGGGAAGATCCCCTAGAAGAGGGCATGGCATCCCACTGCAGTATTCTTGCCTGGAGAATCCTGTGGACAGAGGAGCCTGGTGGACTACCGGCCATAATATCGCAAAGAGTTGGACACAACTGAAGCAATTTCACATACTTACATATGCAAAGGATGATTTGATAACTTCAGAAAGAAATTTGGCTTAAACATGTCCAGAGAACAGAAGGAGAAGATTTTGTCACCCACAAGGCAGCAGACAAGCACCCAGACACATAAGAAAGTCATTGAAGAGAATGGGCATCTACCCGAACAGGTTTCTGATGCAGACAGAACTGCCCTATTCTGGGGAGAAAAAAAAGACAGTGTCACAAAGGACATGTGTTGGTGAGGACAAGAAGTGAGCACCATGATGTAAGGCTGGAAAGGATAGCTTGACTCTACTGTTCTGTTGCAAATACTGTTGGGTTTATGGTCAGGACTGCCCTTATCTGTGAAGTTGCTAATCTCTGAATCTCAAAAGGAAAAGATAAACAGCAGGTGCTAGTCTTCTGGTTGGACATCAAGACAGCCTGGATGAAAACACTTTTTCTGGATTGGTTCTAAAACTTACAAGATGCAGAGAAAGCAGTGTGCAGAGGTAAACTTATAGTATAGATTTCCATATTAAAAGTAAGAAAGAACTCAAATCAATAACAATTTTCTCCTGAAAGAAACTAGAAAAAGAAGAGCAAACTAAACCCAAACAACAGAAAGAAGGAAATAATAAAGATTAGAGGAAAAATAAATGAAATAGAGGATAGGAAAAAATAAAAGGCAAAAGTGAATAAAACCAAAAGCTATATTTTTTTAAAAAACTGAAAAGTTAATACACCTTTAGCTCACATGACAAAGAAAAGGTAGATCAAATCACTAAAACTAGGAATGAAATAGGGAACTTTACTATCAATCTTCTATTAAAAGAAATAAAACAGATGATAAGGGAATGCTATTTTTAAATTTTTAAAAAAATTTTAATTGGAGGGTAATTGCTTTACAATATTGCGTCGATTTCTGCCATTAAAAAGTGAAAGTGATAGTTTCTCAGTCATGTCTGACTCTTTGCAACTCTATGGACTGTAACCTGCCAAGCTCCTCTGTCTGTGGAATTCTCCAAGCGAGAATACTGGAGTATTCCATTATCCAGATTATCTTCCTGACCCAGGGATCAAGCCTCAGTCTCCTGCATTGCAGGCAGATTCTGGGCTTCCCTGGTGGCTTAGAGGTTAAAGCATCTGCCCGCAATGCGGGAGACCTGGGTTCGATCCCTGGGTTGAGAAGATCCCCTGGAGAAAGAAATGGCAATCCACTCCAGTATTCTTGCCTGGAAAATGCCATGGACAGAGAAGCCTGGTGGGCTATACTCCACAGGGTAGCAAAGAGTCAGACACGACTGAGCGACCTCACTTTCACCTACACCAACTTGAATCAGCCATAGACGTACATATATCCCCCTCTCTCTTGAACCTCCCTCCCACCTCCCACCTCCCACCCTATCCAACCGGTGCTCTGTGACTACTACAGGGAATACCATTCCATGAACACTTACATGCCTTAAAATTGGATGTCTTAGACAAAATAGATGAATTAAGAAAGACCCAAATTAACTCTGACTCAAATTACATAGAAAAACTGAATAAAGCTACAAAAAAAAAAGAGAGATTGAATCAGTAATCAAAAACTATTCACAAAGCAATTGCCAGGCTCATCATCACATCTCCAGTCTTGTTTGGGTCTCAGCCCTTGGCAGAGTAAACTTTCCCCTGAGCCTACTTTAAATGTGCAGGCTCACCTGCATGCCCACAGCCCACAAGTCGGGCTTCCCCTCCCAGGAGAACCCCCAGCTGCTCAGAACTGCCTCTCTGGCTGTTGAATCCTTGTTGAATGTACCAGTGAATGTTGCTCTTCAGTGTTATGTTACATAGTGCCATCATACATAAATTTTGACTACCCTAATACTGTTTTTCCAATAAATTCTGTTAGTTTTAGCGATGATTCTGCAAAGCATAAGTTTTTTTTTTTTGTTTGTTTGTTCTGTATTTTCTTTTAGGACCGTATAAATACCTACATCGATTTTTCTAGAATTTTTGTGAGGGCTAAGTCAGTTGGTAGACATTCAATGTCTAAAACACTCCTGGTGCTCAATGCACATTATTCAGGTTCTTAGGTATCATGAGGATGACTTTTTTCCTAATGCGATTTTTTTTGTTTGTTTGTTTTGTGTTTTCCACAATTGACTGTGTGCTACCCTCAAATTATAGAAGCACATCACTTTGTAACAATTCTTTTTTTGAAGCTAATGGATGTTTAAAATTTCTTGTCAGGTAAGTTTATCACAGAAGCTTGGACTGAGATGTCAGTTTAATTAATTAGCATGAACTGTGTGAACATGGTAGGGTGAAAAATCTAAAGAGATCATCACGTCAAACTCAACCCAACATGTAGGCTTGGAGTTAACAAGTCTGAGACAACATAGATTTTAGACACCATCACAGAGGGAAGATATTTTCATCATAGAGGAGAAGATGGTCTAGAAAATGCAAAAATCATCAAAACAATTGTTGCCCTATTGACAAACATGAGTGAAAATCCATGGTGGTCATGAAAATAGTTTCTACAATGTTTGGAAAGCTTAAATAAAATTTTTAAGAAATAGAGAGAATGTGCTTCTGTGAGTACCTACAAAGATTTTTATTTGGCATTGGAAATGACAAAGAGGGGCCCAGATCTGCCATGCTGGAGGGCAAGGCAAGCTTAGTCATAGCTATTGAAATGTGTCGGTCTCGGTGGAGAGAGGTTCAATTCAAAAATGTTCTGTGATCACCGAAACTCTTGAGGAGACATTCACAAGTCTTTTATGCTGATTAAAACATCAGGGCTTCCCTGGTGGCTCAGATGGTAAAAAATCTGTCTGCAATTCAGGAGACCTGGGTTTAATCCCTGGGTCAGGAAGATCCCCTGGAGAAGGAAATGGCAAGCCAGTCAAGTACTCTTGCCTGGGGAAACCCATGGACAGAGGAGTCTGGTGGGCTACATCCATGGGGTTGCCAAGAGCCGGACACAACTGAATGACTAACATTTTCATGTACACACAACACACAATCAATACACAAAGGTACAGATGATGATACCACTAAGCAGGTTCAAGTCAAGGCAAAAATATGGAGAAATGTACCAAAATTGTGGACTATAATTTTTACATAGATTTTACAAGTACAAGTAAACACTTCAGTCTTTGAGAATATTGTCCACTTAAACTTCATATGTAATTTCTCTCGGTTTTCAAGGTATTACTTTAAAAATAAAAATGCATTATAGTTTGAGGGCATGTCCTATTAGTTTTAATACTAGAAAGTTTATTTTGCCCTTTGTTTACTTGGTTTTAGCAGTTGTGTTTTGCAAATTAACCATATTCCTGCACTAGTCCCAGTCTCAACAACACAGGCTAACACTAGATTAGAGTATTTAAAAAAGCTAACACTAGATTCCGAGTATCTATGAGTACTTTACATAATGATGGAAACCAAACCAGGAAAGCCTACCTCTCCAGCCACAGTGAAAGAAATGGGATGGTTGCCTAATAAAGCATGTGAGCACACACTGGCAAAGACAAAGGAAGGATGGTAGGTCCCAGCGGTCCCAGGTCCAAGAGCCAACAACTCAGGATCCTTCTCGTCAAACTCCCAGGTGGGAACTGGAGAACCAGGGCCCATGCCTACGTCATCTGTTAGCATCATTCACTCGGTCTTGCTGCCATCTCAGGAACCTTCCGCTTGTGCCTGTCCCTGACCACATTCCCCTGCTTTTCATGACATAACCTTGAAGAAACAGAAGAGAGGGAGATAGGTTGTCCTCACAGGACAAAAGTTTTAAATCTAGTCTGGCTTTTTCAATATCCCTGCAAAGGGAAGTTTTGACTTTGCCCATCTGACTCCTTCCTGCAATCTCTGAGAAATGATCTAAAGATGCTCAAGCCACTTTTTGGAATCACGTGATAAGAAACAAGGATGACAGGGAGCTGGCAATCAACTCAGAGACATAAAGAAAAGCAGAGGGTTACAAAAATCAAGAGGGGAGCCAGGGCTGGGGACAGAAGGGTGCAGGAAAGGGATTTGGGGAGAGACACTGGAGTGGCACTGCAGGGGGATGTTTGGGAAAGACAGGGAACTTATATGTGTATGGACAATTCCTGACTTAACCATGATTTGACTTATAATTTCTAGACTTCACAGTGGTGCACAAGTGATACACATTCAGCAGAAACCACACTTTGCGTTTTGAATTTTGATTTTTTTCCTGGGCCAGTGATTCTGGTACATTTTCTCTTGTGAGGCTGGGCAGTGGTCCACAGCTCCCACTGGCCATAAGATCATGACAGTGAACAACTGACACCCTGACAATCTCTCTGTGCCCAGACAACCATTCTATCTTTCACTTTCCATATAGTCCTTGATAAATTACATGAGGTATTCAACACTTCACTATAAAACAGGCTTTGTGTTGGCTGATTTTTCCCAACTGTAGGTTACTGTAGGTGTTCTGAGCACATGTACAGTAGGCCAGGCTTAACTATGATCTCCAGTAGGTTTGATGCATTAAATGCATTTTGACTTCAGATATTTTCAACTTGATGCTGCCGCCGCTAACTCACTTCAGTCATATCCAACTTTTTGTGATCCTCCAGGCTCCTCTGTCCATGGAATTTCCAAGTCAAGAATATTGGAATGGGTTGCCATTTCCTTCTTCAGGGGATCTTCCCAACCTCGGGATCAAACCTGTGTCTCTTACGTCTCCTGCATTGGCAGGGGGGTTCTTTACCACTAGCGCTACCTGGGAAACTTGGTGCATTAAATGCATTTCAACTTATGATATTTCCAACCTACATTGTGTTTATCAGGATATAACCCCACCACAAGTTGAGGAAGATTTGTATACTATTTTAAGTCTATATATTTGTATGCTATTTTAAGTCTATATATCTGGATCCTTCTCATCATCTTAGAAAAATCTGAGTAAGGACTTGGAGTAAAGACAAAAATTAAAGAAATACTTACTGGCTGTTTTGATCTTTCTTTGATCAAAACATTGCTCCAAGACGAAGCCACGTGGGTCTCCCGGTTCACAAGCTGGTACTGGAGACAGATAGCAGAGACCTGAGTTATGCTAGTGTTTAGTGAAAACAGCTGAGTCTCTCAACCATGCTTTCTCCACTTCCACAGCCTCAGCTTATTTATATCCTGCTTCACTTAGAGAATTGCAAATCCCCCTTCTCCCATCTTCCTTTCCCTCCGTCCTCGTTCTTGTTCTATAGCATAGTCTAACTAGGCATCTTAGCAATTTCCTGTCCAACTCTCTTCACTTACCACCTCAGTGGACCTCAACATGCGATGACTGTGCTATTCCAACAGCTCCCCAGGGCCCTTTGTGCATCTGCCCTAGTGGTTCTCTTGGGAGAAACTTCAGACTATGGTTTGGCTGAGTTGCAAGCAGCAGGGTTTCTGGAATGTTAGGCATATGGAGATATCAGCTTTTTTCCCAAGGATGGTCTTTAAACTTTAAAGGACGTCTGGGATTCCAACCAAATAGGCAAAATAAAAATTTGATAAAGTAGTAGGGGAAAAAAAATCTGTTAGAGTTTAAAAAGTGTTCCTGTTGAAGTACTTCTTTGGTCAGTTTACTGGGCAATAAGAACTGTTCCTGCCAGAACATACACAGCTGGATCGCTGCAAAGGAGCTGGGGAGCTGTCCCACCCAGGGCTGGTCCGGGGACACACTTCCCGAGAGACAGTTCAGGCTCTCCTTAAGGGAGGGGGTCCTCTGGTCTCCGACGTGACAGGACCTAATATTCCACCGGGCAGAAGCTGAGCTGTTGCCCCTGAGAGATGACCTACCTTCTGGGAGCCAAGCTCAGCTCCTGTGCTCAAGCCATTTCCTCGCCACTTTCCACATACAAACGTGCCCTCAACTCCACCACCCATTGTTTAGGGGTGATTTAAAGAGTTTAAAACTCCTGGAAAGATACACCTATCTCCTCACATATTTTTGTTTGGAAGTAATTTTGACTTATCTGTCTCAGTATGTCATAAAGGTTAAGAAAATTAAATGGGGGCTAAAACCCTGAAGACCTGAGCCAGTCAAGCCCTCATCTAATCTGCCAAAAAATATTCCTTGAAAACCCATGAGGTGTTAGGCAGCGAGGCACCTTTCTGGAGGCTACAGATACGGCGATGAGCAGGACATGCGTAGGATGCCCTGGCCTCTGGGAGGATACAGACTAGTGAGGGATTCAGCTAAGTTAATGGGTATACATACTGCATATGTACCATGTACTATAAGCCTCAAGAACGCCCTACATGAGTCAGGATGGGAAGGACCAAATGGATTAGTGTTGGGGGAGGCATGATAAGCAGAGGTGTCTGGTGTTTACATTACTGTGCAGTCAGATCTCAGCAGAGTTTATTATTGCAGCCTATTTAATATTTTATTGTATTTTACATCTTTATTCACCCACACATACATTTTTTTTCAGATATTAGTATGCATTCATTTATTCATTCAGTACTCATTGAGAGCCTCTTATGAGCCAGGTGCTACACTAACATACCAGGGATTCTGCTGTGAAAAGGGGATTGTGATTTTCCTGGAAAATAGTCTCTAGAGGCCTCGAACTCAGACTGTGCAAGTAAGTGAAGCCAGTTCAGTTGACTGCAGTAGGGATGATGAAGACTCACTAACCCTGACAAAGGCTTTTCTGTCTATGGTGTTAAAATTCAGCTTATTAAGCAACACTGAGTCACTGACAGGTTACCAATGGGAGGCTGCAGCAGGATCAAGAGAAGTAGCTGTTTCACACTTAAAATATAGAGGGGGTGTCTGTGATGCAGCTTCTGGAGGAATTTTAAGTCCCACAGACAAACATGGGGGTAGTAGAAAGACAGGCGTTCTGGGGCTCAAGCAGCTCTGGGCAAGGTGTCTACAGTTGGCCCTGAATCTTCGTTGTCACCTCTAAAGAAAACATCAGTGAATACAAATCAAAACTACAACGTGATACCATCTCAAACTGGCCAGAATGGTCATCATCAACAACTCTGTAAATAATAAATGCTGGTAAGGGCGTGGAGGAAAGGAAACTCTCCTATGCTGTTGATGGGGATGTAAATTGGTGCAGCCACTATGGAAAACAGTAGGAAGGTTCCTTAAAAAACTAAAACTAGAACTACCATATGATCCAGCAATCCCATTCCTGGGCATTAATCTGGAGAAACCTCTAATTTGAAAAGATACATGCACCCCAAAAGCAGCACTATTTACAGGAGCCAAGACATGGCAATAACCTAAATATCCATTGACAGATGAATGGATAAAGAATGGTACATATACACAATGGAATAGTACTCAGCCATAAAAAAGAATAAAATAATGCCATTTGCAACAACATGGAAGGACACAGAAATTGCCATACTAAATGAAGTAAGTCAGGCAGAGAAAAAGAGATACCACATGATATCACTTATGTGTTGTAATCTAAAATAGAACACTAATGAACTTATCTATGAAACAGAAATAGACTCACGGACCTAGCAAATAGACTTATGGTGGTCAAGGGGAAGGGGAGAGGAAGGGTAAGGATTGGGAGTTTGGATTAGCTGATGCGAACTATTATATACAGAATGGATAAACAACGAAGTCCTACTGTATGGCACAGGTAACTATACTCAATATCCTGTGATAAACCACAATAGAAAAGAATCAGTGGTATTGGCAGTGTACACGTGCTCAGGGCTGTCTGACCCTGCAACCCATGGACTGTAGCCCTCCAGGCTCTTCTGTGTGTGGAATTTCCCAGGCAAAAATAAGAGTGGGTTGCCATTTCCTACTCCAGGGGATCTTCCCAATCCAGGGATCGAAACTGCGTCTCTTGCATCTCCTATCTCGGCAGACAGATTCTTTACCAGTGCGCCACTTGAAAATAATTAGTAAAAGAACACATATATTGTATATATGTGTGTGTCTATAACTGAATCACTTTTACACATGGCAGAAATTAACACACCAGTATAAATCAGCTATACTTCCATAAAATAAATTTTAAAAAGATAAAGCATCACTGTATCACCTCGTCCAAAAGTCTCACTCCTTCCCACTTACCTGATAATATTATGCACCTGAAGCAACTTCACTTTTCTTTATGTCCTTAATGGAAGCTCCCAGTGAAAGAAGAAATTCATTAGAAAAATATAAAGAAAAAATAGGATTATGATGCTGCTTAGCTGCAGAAAGAAATATAAAGCAATGGAAAATCCTCCCCAGGGAGAGGATGAGGAGAACTTCAGACTCTGAGAGTGGTGTTGAAGGAGGGCCTATCAGAGTTCCTGGTTATAGAGAGGAGGGGCAAGCTCTGCAGTGTGAGGAAAGGAATGAGGTGGGACTTAAACTCGAGGAGGAACAGAGAGGCAGCCCCAGGACAAAGCACAGGTGAGCAGTGGTCCAGACCGTGGGACACAAACAAGCTATCAGCTGCCCAAGGAACACAGACTGGCTGCACACAGCCAGGTCTCAGCTGGGGGACACGTGGGCACGGGGAAGCACCACGAGGTGGCAGGACCCTGGCCAGGGCCACAGGGCCGCTTCCCAGCGCCTCTCACGCTGACCACTGTGGGAGCCAGACAGGCTGGGAGCAGAGGTGGGCAGCCTCCCTCACTTGTGATTGTGGCCAAGGGTCAACAGCAAGGTAGGGTACCCCCATGAGCCATGTGGGACCCTCTAGATGAGGGATGATGACATGACGGTGACGTGTGCTGCTGAAAAGCCCCAGCTGCCACCCCTTGCTCAGGGGAAGTAATCTTAGAAATGTGGTTTACACATATGATCTTCTGTAAGACCCATATCACAGACAAAACAAGTGCACTGAGCACTTTCTCCACTTTCAGAGAGTTTTCTGGAGACTTTCCTATCCCTTGATGTCAGAGTAGCATTACCCAAAGACAAAGCAGGAGACATAAGAGACACAGGTTCAGTCCCTGGGTTGGGAAGATCCCCTGGAGCAGCTCGTGATAACCCACTCCAGTATTCTTGCCTGATGAATCCCGTGGACAGAGGAGCCTGGCAGACGATAGTCCACAGGTTGGCAAAGTCAGACACGACTGAAGCAATTTAGCATGCACATACTGTGTTTGCAAAGATATAGTTTTTCTAAAAATTTCTAGGTATAAAGTGAAACTTGATATAATAATGTTTGGTGGATATAGGATTGTTGCTGTGTATTTATGTTTGCATTTGAAAACCAAACTCTTGGGTAGCTTATAGTCCAAATGCAGCCTTTCAATGGAGAAGCACTCTTCAGGTCAATTGCAATATGGGTGCTGTGTTAAGCAAAGGTGTTATTAAGTAAACACACATTACTTTTCCTCCCCCTAAAAGCCCCAATTTGCTTTTTAACATTAGCTTCCATATCTTGCTCATTTGCCTTTAATGCACTGTTACAGCATTTTCTGTTTCTTTGCAGAACTGATAACAGTGCATGGAATATTTAGAGGTTAGCATCAAATTTTATCAGGAATCATTTTTCATAAAGTGTGAAAATATCATCTCTCCTTTATACCCTTGTTGTAAATTCTTAATTGTTGCCTAAACCAATTTATAGCCATGGTTTCTTCTATGGTTGAACAAGGCTAACTATACACTGAATTGGGAACACCTTTCTCCATACCTTTCATAGTTTCTATTCTTGGATACTAGCTAACTTATTCTGCTTTACACTACTTCTCTTAGATTCCTCAGATTTAACACTTATAAATTGAGTAATTTCCTCATATATATATTGACAGATCAACAGTCTCAAACAAGCAAGGAACAAACTTGCTACATATGTTCATCTCACCACAGATGCTTCCCCCCTCATTTTGGTTTTTTAAAGGCATCAAATATTAATAAATGCACTTGTGAATGTTCTTAACATATGTCTCTAAGATAATCTGATTTTATACCAAAATTCATCTTCACTAGGTTTACAAAATCTTTATATAGGCAACTCTTTTTAATAAAACAAATTCCTGTGGGTGACATAGTACCATAAGAACAGATTGCTAAAGACAGTGAAGCAAAAAGGTTGATCAGTGTGGTTTAGATTCAACTGACTACATCGAAAGTCTTATAGCCAAATAATTGCTATTTAAGAAGTTCACAGCTGGGGACAAGATCACAGTGGTATGGGCTGCAGACTCAAATGATGCTGAGGCTGTATATCTGGTAAACTGTCAGCCAAACCATTGTGATCAACAGGCCAATGTTAATAGAGTCAGATTAGGACCTGCTGAAGACTCATGGGCAGCATAAACATCAGGAGCCTTTCCTGCATTTGGAAAGGAGAAATGATTTTCCCCCAGTGATGCTCTGAGAAACATGATGAACACATTTTCCTGATCAAAGTCAGCCCACCATACAATCAAAGCAAAGCAAGGCTTCGAGCAAATAATTTATGGTAAGAAATGGGGATAATAGGCAGTTGTATTGGATGAAAAGCTCAAAACTTGCAAGCCAAAGACTCAGTTTGGGCCCCAGTTTCATATTTAATAGCTGAGAGATCTTCTCCAGACCAATGTCCCAGGGAGAGTGTTCAGCCCTGACACACAGATAAGAAGTCACATCACTAGAGATTAGAGTCCCCCCTCCTATGTTGTGTGTGAGATGATGCTTTGGCCACATTACCATTGAATTTCTGAACTAGACCAAGCCGGTTCTTGATAAGTGATGCATTTTACCTACTAGTGGGCTTCCCTTGTGGCTCAGCTGGTAAAGAATCTGCCTGCAATGCGGGAGACCTGGGTTCGATCCCTGGGTTGGGAAGGTCCCTTGGAGAAGAGAAAGGCTACCCACTCCAGTATTCTGGCCTGGACTGGATATAGTCCATGGGGTCACAAAGAGTCGGACATGACTGAGCGACTTTCACTTTTACCTACTAGTAACAGGTTTCTCAGTGATGCTTGATTTATTTTATTTTCTGTCCTTCTCTGATGCATTCAAGATTACATGTAATGGAAATTGTGTGGTAAGGGGGAAAGCTTGGGGGTACAGAGTCCAGGAGTTTCTTAAACCCTTAGTCTGTGACCCAGAGGTTAAGTATTATCCATCTTGTGATTCACTCTTACACCAACCTTATCACCTTTGGTTTCTGAAGGAGGAAACAGAAACTTAGAAAGTTTATATGACTTGCCAAATTAACCAGTATTGGAAACAGTCAATAATTTGAATGCACATGGTTTGATTCTACAGTCCCTGCTATGACCTGCAGCCCTCCCATGAGATGGGGATCACAGTTGATACAGAGGGCCTGTGGGAGCAGAGGTCAGCCATGTCACCTCAGACTCACCCAGGGGTTCACCCAAGAAGTCTAGAGTCCCTGCAAATAAACACTTGGGAGATGAAAGCTGTACAGATTCCTTCTCTGTCTTTCCCTGAGATCCCTACTGAATTCATACTCTTCCCAAGAGGAGTTGCCAGTGGACCTGGATTAGGATGGGTCAGTTCCCCACACCAAGATAGCCACCACCAGTGGTGACAGAAAGGAAGGGCTGTTATGATTCAGGTCGGTGACAAGGAGTTTTATTAAATAACAGAGATGATGTCACACCATGAAAGCTCATGGCTATGAAACCTTTCCTCTTAGTGTCCACAGGAAGGAACCAGTCTTCATCTCTCTGAGTTTAGCTTTGGCTTAAACCTATGGGGTTAATAGTTTAAGCTGACTTACAAAATTCCTTCTAAATCCTTATGACACTGCGATCCTATCCATGTTTAATGATAATTTTTCTTTAGCAAACCTTTGAAAACAAGCCCTCTTATTATTAAACTTGCTGGGATCACCAGAAAATTTTTAAAGAGTAATGAAGTTTTGACTGAAATTTCCTGTAAGCAATCCAAAAATGTACATTCGTGTTTATGTACATAGGAACTAGCTTAATTCCAATTGAACTGGGTGAAAAGTATCCTAAAACACTCAAGATCTGGTAAATTGTATTTTGGGAACAGATGTTATTGTGACAGTTTTAAAAACTTGATTACATTTGAATGTCAAGACAAGATGCAGCTTTGGTGGTGGAGTTTGAGATCTTTTATAACAGAAGCTGTCATTCTAGTCCTGTTATTGCAATGTATTGGTGATACTGGTATTGTTACTGTTGTTTTTATGGATAATTAGTTTTGGGATGTTGCTTTTGAAGCCTTTCTGAGATTTTCTTCTCAATGAAGATGTTTTCAATATGTAGAGAGAAAAAAAACTTTGGAGTAAAAGCTCTTTACTAACTAGTCAGATTTTATTTTTTTTTAAATCTCAAAATTTTCTTATTTTTTTAAACTAATTTCTATTGGAGTATAATTGGGGTTTCCTTCGAATCTGCATGCAATGCAAGAGACCCCGGTTTGATTCCTGGGTTGGGAAGATCCCCTGGAGAAGGGATAGGCTGCCCACTCCAGTATTCTTGGGTTTCCCTGGTGGCTCAGATGGTAAAGAATCCGCTTGCAATGTGGGAGACCTGGGTTCGATTCCTAGGTTGGGAAGATCCCCTTGAGGAGGGGATGGCAACCCACTCCAGTGTTCTTGCCTGGAGAAGCCCTGTGGACAGAGGAGCCTGGTGGGCTACAGTCCGTGGGGTTGCAGAGAGCAGGACACAGCAGAGTGACTAAGCAGAGCACATGATCTACAGCACTGTGTCAGTTTCTGCTGTGCAACAAAATGAGTCGGTTAACACACATCCACTCTTGTTTAGATTCTTTTCCTGTATCTGTCATTACAGAGTATTGAGTAGACTGCCCTGTGCTATATTGTTGCTGCTGTTTGATCGCTGAGTGGTATCTGACTCTCTCTGACCCCATGGACTGTAGCCCACCAGGCTTCTCTATCCATGGGATTTCCCAGGCAAGAATACTGGACTGGGTTGCCATTTCCTTCCTCAGGGGATCTTCCTTACCCAGAGATTGAACCCACATCTCCTGCTAGGCAGGGAGATTCTTTACCTCTGAGCCAACTGGGAAGTCCCCTGTGCTATACAGTAAGTTCTTATCAGCTATCTATTTCATGTATAGTAATGTGCATATGTCAAATCACAATCTTCCAATTTATCCCCCTTTTCAAAAATAAAATCATTTATTAATATTTAATTCTAACTAGGGAAGGTTAATGGGCTTGTCGTTGTTGTGGTGGTTTAGTCACTACTTTGTATCCGACTCTTGTGACTCCATGAACTCATCGACTCCCAGGTATGAATACTGAAGTGGGCTGCCCTTTCCTTCTCCAGGGGTTCTTCACAACCCAGAGATGGAACCTGGATCTCCTGCATGTAGGCAGTTTCTTTACTGCTGAGCCACCAGGGAAACGTAATACAGAAATAAAGATAATAATCGATTGTACTTGGAAGGAGTGTGTACACAGATCAGCTTTTCCAGCTTCATGAGAATGGTAATAATTTAGGAGCTGGTTTGCAAATCAGTGGAGGCATACAGTTGCTTTCCTTGACATGGATGTTAAGAAACCACAATATTTACAAATGTGCTGTTTTGATTTAGGGCATTGACAACCTTTGTTAAGATGCAAATATTAATTGATGTACTGATGTTTTAACTGTTGTTGACATTCACACCTTAACTCAAATGCACCTATAATGTTCATTTAGTAATAGACTCTGCTTTCAGGAGAACATTTTACATGGGCTATATCCTGTCAGTTTGGATGTGTGTGGAGTAAAGAAAGGTCTGCAGTGTGAGGGGTTTCCTGGTGTTGAAGGGTTTAGGTTGGACATTCAGCAGAAAGATGGTAGTTGGGATTAACATACTCTCTTATTTTCATAGACAGGGTATAGATGCTGGAAGTGATAAAATGCAGAGAGGAAGTGCAAAGAGGCCTAATCTTGTCTCCTTTCCCTGGAATAACTCAGTGCTTTTAAATATAAACATGTCGAATAGTCACTGCCCTCACCCAGGAAACTGATCTATATTCCCCATAGTGAGCTAGTATCTTTCTCCTGAAAACTTGGACTCATTGATTCTAACTTTGTCTCCTTAGACCACACAGAACTTGGTTTAGAGTCAAACACATGGAGAATTTGGCTTTGTTTTTGTAGAGTAGAGAGAAGCTGGGATGACATGTTTAAAGGATATTCAAAGAACGCTGGAATAAAAAGAATCTCCATGTGTATTCATCCAGCTACTCATAATGAGTAACTGCCCTGGCTGTGTCCACCACTGTGTAGGTCAGTGTGGCTTTTGATGACCTGGGAGAGTGATGGTGTATCTATAAAAACTCAATAGTGTTGGTAAAAGTTCCTATTTCTTCCCAGGTTTTAAGGAAATGGTGGAGAGGGGTGACTATTTCAGAATCTCAGGCTTGAGTAGTGGGGCTAGAGTGGCTATATGCAAAAGAGAATGGAAAGTTTAATTGACTAATCTCAATCCAGGTTTATTTCTGTAGAGACATGATGAAAGATTCTGTCTCATCCTGTTCTATTCAAAAATTTAAGTAAATAGATTTACAAAAACACATCAATGGCATATTAATCAGATTCATAACTTAAAAATTAGAAAGAATAATTAATATATTGACTAAAGAAGCAGGTTTCAAAAAATAACTTTAAAAGACTAGAATGTTTGGGTAAGTAGAACGTAAAGACATGTAAGAGGTTTAAAGGCAAACTTATGTGTTTGGGTTCAGAAGTCAAGTTGCACATTTCTAGGATAGGGGACATTTGGCTTAGCTGACTGTGAGCTCAATGAATAAGAGCAGATGTGTTCACTAAGAAAGCTCCTGAGGTTTAGGCTGGGTTTATAGAAAGTGCCTAAGTGGTCTTGCTGGATTTTTGTGTTGATTAGACCTCAACAGAAATCATCTGTTCAAGGAGAGCTAAAGAGCTTCCTGTTGGGGCTCCAGAGGGAGGTGTTTCGAATAGCTTAGTGGTCTAGGAATCAGAGCCCACCCATGTCATTGGAAAATGGGATGAAGACTTTGAAGGGAGGCGTATCATGGGCGGGGGTGCCTTGAGTACACTATTTGCCCACAGAAAATGGACTCCGTTTCTTTGGGGTGATGTAAGGAGGTAAAATGGGAACCCTTGAGTCCAAGTTTTAGGGACAAAAATATTGGCTCACGACTAGGAATGTTATAGATGATGAGGAGGCAGCTTCTTGGGTGGGGGAAGTGGTTATTTGATGTGTTTATCCTTAAAGGCACTGAGTTACTCCAGGAAAGCCAAAAATCCAAGGAAAAAGGCACTCTTTGGCAATGGTGTTTTCCATTGTTAGAGGTGGTTTGTAATAGTCTGAAAGATCAATTTTCAGGGATGTGGTTATATCTGGGGGTCATTTATGCCTCCCATCCTGAATTTCTGGGAGATTTTTCAAGTGGAGAGTCTGAAAAAAGGTAATTGCTAAACTGTTTGAGGAGAAAGAGTCCCTTTCATGTAATTTGTTCCTGTGATCATTCTCCTAATTTTGATCTAGTGAGAAACCACAATCTTTCTGTGTAAATAAACTTTCTTTGACATTTGCAATGCACAATTATATCTCTCAAAATACATATAGATGTTGTAGCGTTTGAAGCACTCCTGCAGGTTTCCAGGCCAGATCTCAGAGCTCTCCCTCACTTTCCACACATTATTTGACTCTTTGTAGCCACTCTCCACTCGGAACAGAGCTCTGAAAGGTAAAACGTTGACTTTACAAATGAGGGAAGAGTCTATAAACCCTACCTCTTGTGACAATGGCTTAAGTTCTGTGAACAGCATTTCATTTGATGTTGAAGAGACCTCACCACAGGGCACAGCACAGTAATTTTAGAATTCTCTACTACTGCAGAAAAGAAGGGAACAGTGTGGGAGTGAGATTTCTTTCTGAGGAGGGAAGAAAAACTAAAGGAGGAAGGAAAAATAAAAATGCTTCTCAAGAACTTAGAGAACTGAAAAAGTGAGAAATACTTAGTGAGACAGAAATGAAATAATAGGAAATCATTCCAGGAGCTGAAAAGCACTTAAGGTTTTTCAGATGCCCTTCCAAGATGGGGGATATATTGAGAGTTCAAAGCTTGTCTGTTTCTTGCATAGTGTGGTTGCTGAGGTGAGTGAAGTGGTCATAAGATTTCTTATCCATAAAGTGGAGGAGAAGCTTTGGTGTTAGAAATCTTATCTGAAATGTACTGAACTGAAAGGCTATTAGTAACCAGTTCCTCTGAGAAGCCATATACTGTCACGTTCTCCTCTCAAATAACCTGGCTGCTAAAAGCTTCCGCTTAATAAATGCCTTTATAACTTTTTCAAGAGGCTAAAGAAAGTGTAGGGGAAAGCATGTGAGGACTCAAAATTCCTCTTCATAAATATTTTCTAGCTGCTGTTAGTCATCGTCACCTCCTTCTCATTGCACAGCACCTCCTTCGGTGTCCCGCATACATGCACAGTCACAGAATACTTTTGTTGACTGATTCTGCAGAAGATAAAAGCCTATTGCCAGGACGGCTTGTTCACATTCAGAGTTTTGCCTCAAAATATAGTCTTAGGTTAAATTCACTGGGGAAAATGTCTGTGGCAGGTAGTCCAGGCAAAGATAAAAGTCCTCAACTTGCTGAAGATTGAACATGGTCTTTGTTTTCCATTGCTGGAGCCAGAGTCCTCTTGCTCAGCCTTGAGCTGGGAAGTCTCTTGGGACTAGTGACTACTTAAAAATCATCTCTTGGGTATGGAAGGTTTTCCCCTTCTCACTTCAGGGAGAGGGAACATGTCTCCCCAGAGACAGGCAAGCTCTACGATGTGTGAGTGTGTGTGTGAGAGAGAGACAGAGAGAAACAGAAAAGAGGTAGAAAGAGGAGAAGCATATTTGGGGCTTTTGGGGTCAGTTGCTGTCTGTGTCTGCAACAGACACAGGGGTCAAGTTTCTCTGACCACTGGTGAGATGGACAAGCTTTAATCACTTCTTTCAAATGAAGGCATTGTCAGATTTCCCCCCAGATCTCAACACAGGGAGGCCTGAGAGGACTGTTTCCAGAAATTATGGTGATGACCTTGTCATTTGAGTTAGAAAGAGTTAATGAATGTCCCCCTGCTCCTCATTCATAGGGAAGAGGCCACGGTATCACTGAGTGGTCTCTGTCACCGGCACCCCCAGTAGAAACACTCCCATACTCACACTGGAGATATTCCCATTGATATTCCTGTCAGTGACTTGGAGAGCAGATTCTTCCCCAATTCTTCAAGGTTCCAGATTCCAGAGCCTCTTGATTCACCATCTTCAGAAAATGAAGCATAGTCTCCTGGTGGGGTGGCCTGAGAGCTTGGGTGCCCACACAGCAGAGCCAAATACAAGGCCTTCAGGACTGCCGTGACCTGACATAGATGTGTGACTCACTGATGCCCCATCACCGGGGACCAGCCTGTGGTTCAGGGTCTGTATAAACTGTGATTCAGGGTCATCTATCCAGGCAAGGTAGAGACAGGTGGGATGATTTATCCCCACTGCTGTCTCCTATTGATTAGAGAAGTGGCCCCATCTCCCCTCTCCTGTGTTAACCTTCCTGACTTTTGAGTTGTGTGTGTGTGTGTACTAAGTGAGATCCTATAGCATCCTGCATCCCTGCATCAAGCAGAGAGGCTCCAAGGCAATAGGTTGAGGGGTATGAGTTTTGCCATAAGGTAAAGCACTGGAAGACTGCACTAACCTGAAGCCGGTCAGATGATTGCTCGGCAGCTGGAGCAAGGAGACGGGTGAGGCTCAGAGGAACTCAAGTGTCAGAGAAGCATCAGATAAGGACCAGGGCGGGAGACAGGATTCCACGCAACAGCTGTTTAGCTTTTTCAGTCCCTTTCCTGCCCCTGCTTTCTGGGGACTCAGGTGTTCCTGATTCCTGCAACTTCCTGCGGTTCTGCTGAGACTCTTGCTTCTCTTCTGGGCTGAGCAGTCTCCTCATTGTGAATCCACTCCCATCCCCCCACTTCTCCCATCACACAGAAGGAGCAGGGACAACAGATGCTTCCTACTTTCAGTGAGCATAGCATTTTCCTTTTCTTCTTCTGGTGTAACCAGTCATTCTGGTTTGCCCGGACTGCGCTAGACTCAGCAATTGAGAGTTGATTGTTTTAGGAGACTTCTCGGTTCTCGGCAAACCAGCCTGGTGATCAGCTTACATTGCTTGGAGTGAATTATTATTATTATTTTTTTTTTTTTTTCAGAAAAGGGGCATAAATGCCTTTACTCAACCATCTTAATGTGAAAGTCCTGTTAATCTCGTTATTCATGAGGATTTTTATCTTTTTCTAACTGTTTACTAGTAACTTGGAGTGGGGAGAAACACTTAGGGACAGCTAGGCAGACACAATTGTAAACCACAGCCAGAGAGAGAAACATTTGAATTACCAAAGCTACAATCTGCCTAAGAAATCATTCTCAGTAGATATATTGACATCTGAGGATATATTAAGAACTATTTCACAGAAAGAAGATTTTGCTCTGTGAATCAAATTATCCTTTAGATATAATGATCTTGTGAAATGACCTTGAAGCTAAAAGTTCCATATTAATGCTTACCATTAAATATAGACATTATTAATATTTTATAAACTACATATTTTTTTAGGGTGCTCCAGAGAACCTCCAACCAATCAACATGCACAGATACATACATGTGTTTATGTATGTGTGTGTGTGTGGAGAGAGAAAGAGAGAGATTAATTTATCATAATGAACTGGCATGCGCCATTATGAAAACTAACAAGCCTCAAAATCTTCTGTCTGCAATGCAGAGGCCCGGGAATGCCAGTGGTAGGTATTTCCATTCTGAGTCTGAGACCTGAGAACCAGGAGAGCCATTGGTATACATTCTGGTCCAAGGACAGGAGAAGACAGTGGTTCTAGCTCCAGTGTCAGGCAGAGAGAGAAAGAATTTCCTTCCTTCTCAGTTCTGTTCCTATGCCTGAGAGGCTGGAGGATGCTCACAAACATTGGAGGGGCAATCTGCTTTATAGTTTATGGATTCAAATGTTAATACCCTCATGGATATACTCAGAAGTCATGTTTTAACAGTTGTCTGGCACCCTGTGACCGAGTCGAGTTGACACATAAAATTAGCCATCACATTTCCCCGTCACTTTATGCGCCATGACATCTTTGCCTTGTCTTCAAAAATTTCTCTTTTATGAACCATTTCTGGCACTGTGCCCTTGCCTCAAAGAAGAAAGTCAATGATGGTGATGACTCTTGGACTCCAAAGCCAGCCAGGTCTTATATTAGACCTTGGCAGTGCATTTTAATTTTAAAAGCAATTTTGAAGAAATTTTTATTGCCTTATTTGAAGAAAAAAAATTAATGTAGTATTTTTGGGAAGGTTTAAGACAATAATAGTCATCAGTATCTTAATAAGAATCTCTTTTTCCAATTTTGATAAAAGTTTTCATTTACCCCTACCATGATAATAATTTGAGTTAAAGAGGATTGGTATCCCTGGTATGTTTAATTCTTATGAATTATGGCTTAATTCTAGCCATCTTATTTCTAAATTTAGATTCATGGATTATTTTTAAGAAAAGAACAAGTATCCCTCTTAATTTTTGATTCCCCCTCTTATGAAGTTTTTTTTTTTAATGAAGTCTTTATCTCTTTATTAAATTTTGTACCTTTTGAGATGTTCTATCCAATAGGTGGTTTTTTTGTTTGTTTGTTTTTGTTTTTTGTTTTTTTTACTCAATAGGTGTTTTTTATGTTACTTTGACTTTCACAAGTACAATTTATTGATGTATTCATCCTGCCAAATATGGGATAGTATTGCTAGATGCCTTTTATTATCCTATTGTTTCTAAAACAGGATCTTATTTTTAAATAAGCTAATTAATATTTTTCTTTCAGTTTTACTAAGATATACTTGACATTCAGCATTGTACAAATTTAAGGTGTACAGTGTAATAACTTACATACATCATGATAATAAAAATAAGCTTAGTGAGTAAGTTTAGTAACATCCAATACTCCGATATTTTGGCCACCTGATGCGAAGAGCTGACTCCTTTGAAAAAACCCTGATGCTGGGAAAGATTGAGGGCAGGAGGAGAAGGGGACGACAGAGGATGAGCTGGTTGGATCGCATCACCGACTCAATGGACATGGATTTGGGTGGACTCTGGGACTCTGGGAGTTGGTGATGGACAGGGAGGCCTGGTGTGCTGCAGTACATGGGGTCACAAAAAGTCAGACATGACGAGCAACTAAACTGAACTGAACTTAGTAACTTCAATCATGTCATGCAGATATAGCACTGAAGAAATAGGGAAAAAAGACCTTTTTTCTTGTATTGAGAACTCTTAGGATTTACTTCTTAAGAGCTTTCATATATTATATGCAGGCAGTTTTAATTATATTTATCATGTTGAACATTACATCCCAGGAGGGGATTCCTAGGTGGCACTAATGGTAAAGAACCTGCCTACCAAGGCAGGAAACAGAGAGACACCAGTTTGATCCCTGGGTTGGGAAGATCCCTTGGAGGTGGGTATGGCAATGCCGCCATTATTCTTGCCTGGAGAATCCCACGGATAGAAAAGCCTGGCGGGCTACAGTCCCTACCGTCACAAAGAGTTGGACACGACTGCAGTGAGTCAGCATGCACTTGCATGCAACTTACATCCCTAGTACTTTTCTATCCTACAACTGGAAGTTTGTACCTTTTGATACCGTCCTCCGATTCCCCTCCCCCCGCCACCTCCTGCCTCTGGCTACCACAAGTCTAATCTCGTTTTCTATGAGTTTATTTGTTTGGACTTACTTATTTTGCATTTGGAAGTTTGCACCTCTTAACCCCTCTTACCTACTTCTTTCCTTCTAAATAAGATAATTATACATAGCAAAATTTTCTAAGAAATTTCAAACACCTATATTTGTAAGTTACAGTTCTTATTTTGTAATTGCCTTGATCTCATTATCATTCTTAAATGACTTTGATATTTAATTGTGACAGCAGTATACCTGGAGCCCTTTAGTCTGAAGACGTTGTAGATTAAAAAAACCAGAAAGAATGGGAAGGCCTGCAGACAAACAGCAGTAAAAATCCATAGAGACATTACTGTGTCTTGTGTTCTTCATCAAACCCCATAAAATGGATAAAAGTGATTTTGTAACCCCATAAAACAGTTCCATTAATCAAATCCATTTTAATTTGGTAACATCCTCTAGGTCTTTATCCTAATTTTATTTCTGAAGTAAAATGAAGAAAACTTTATGGTTATTGTTCTAATAGGCCTGTTTGATCTTGGCTTGCAGAGGCAAATTTACTTCTTTTAGAATTTTGCATCTTTTATCCATTTTATGAGATTTGATGAAGAAACACAAGACACAACAATGTCTCTATGGATATTTTTACTGCTGCTTGTCTGCAGGGCTCCCCATTCTTGCTGGTTTTTTTCACCTATAATGTCTGCAGACTAAGGGGTTCCAGGTATATTGCTGTCACAATTAAATATCAAAGTCATTTAAGAATGATAATGAGATCAAGGCAATTTTGATGTTCACTGTGGGAATACAGAGAGATGCTGGATTCACCAGTAAAACAGCAACAGAAAAGTGCTCAATAATAGTGACAGAAGAATAGTTGATGATGGGAAGTACCTTGTCTGGAGCCTCATGAAAAGCAAGGATTTATTTCCCCTTTATTTATCTTAACTCTGTTTCCAATACAATATATCATTAGGTGTAAAACAAAACATGGGTTTTGATTCACACATCCTACAATGTATAGCCTTCCCAGAAGTAGTTTTTTCTCTCAAGTGACTGCATTGGAAAGTCAGCAGCTGACCAAAAGACAGATACCTTACAGATGAGCCATTGCCTACTAAATGGCATGAAAAGTTCTAAATGGCATGGAAAAATTTACTCAAACTGGGACAAATAAAACCAGTTTGATATTCTATCTTTGGAACCTAAAATGGGTGAGTAAAACATAACATAAATGAACTTCACTTTAAAAAAAAAACCTTTTAACCTGTGACTACTAGAAAATTTATAATTATACTTATCAAGATAGAGTAGACAATCCAAAAAAGAGACTCTATTATTTATCTGTAGATAGTGCCTATTATTTCAGTAGAGAAAATAAGGATTATTTGACAATCAATAATATTTATTGACTATTTTCTGTAGCAGATTATTCATGAATATTGCCAGTATAGTCTCATGCTTGTGATATTCCACATATTGCCAGTATAGTCTCATGCTTGTGATATTCCACATAATATAATTGTTATACGAGAAACTACCTCCATACGCTGTTAAAAGGAACCACAGGGAAAGGCTTATGTAGAGCAGATTCCTGATTGATCCCATCCTGATTCTAACAGCCCTCCAACTGTTGCAGCACCCTAGAAAAGTGGCTGTAGGAAAAAGGTCTGGGTAGTCAAAGCTGTTTAAAAAAATTACCCTCATCAAAATTGATAGCTTTTGGTCTGTGAAACAGTCTGTTAAGAGGATAAAAAAAATCAAATTACAGACTGGGATAAAATATTTGCAAGTCATATATCTGAAAAAGGACTTGTATCTAGATTATACAAAGAGCTCTCCAAATTTAACAGTAAAAAGCTAAATAATTCATTTAGAAAATAGGCAGATGGCATGACCAGACATTTCACCAAAGAGGATATACAGACAGCAAGTAAGCACATAAAAAGATGCACCTCATAATTAGCAATTAGAGGAACACAATTTAAAATTGTTTTGAGAAGAACCTGGGTTTTCTTTTTGCCTCACATCCCTAACTGTGTGCTGGGAACTCCAATAGGTGCAGATTAAAAAAAAAAAAAACAACCCTAAGGAAAGTTTTAAGGTATAGTGCTGACAAAAGTCTTGTCTAGTCAAGGCTATGGTTTTTCCAGTGGTCATGTATGGATGTGAGAGTTGGACTATAAAGAAAGCTGAGCACCAAAGAATTGATGCTTTTGAACTGTGTGTTGGAGAAGACTCTTGAGAGTCCCTTGGACTACAAGGAAATTCAACCAGTCCATCCTAAGGGAAATCAACACAGAGTATTCATCAGAGGGACTGATGCTGAAGCCGAAACTCCAGTACTCTGGCCACCTGATGTGAAGAACCGACTCACAGGAAAAGACCCTGATGCTGGGAGAGATTAAAGGCAGGAGGAGATGGGAACAGCAAAGGATGAGATGGTTGGATGGCATCACCGACTCAATGGACTTGAGTTTGAGTAAATTCCAGGAGTTGGTGATGGACAGGGAGGCCTGGCATGTTGCTGTCCCTGGGGCCACAAAGAGTCAGACACCACTCAGTGACTGAACTGACTGACTAAAGCAAAGCCTATTCTCTCAAACCATAGGAGAAGAAGGGGGGAATGCCTAGAAAGAAAGACTTTCTGACAATAGCCTCCATCCCTATTGCAGCCAAATACCATGGACAAAGCTGTGGCTGAATTCCCATCCTGATAGCAAAGGCAGAGTGGTTAGCCTAAATGTCCACCCTGGTGACTCTGTACCACTTTGCTCTCTTTATCCATGGGGTAGAATCACTGGAAGCCAGAACTTTTATCCCTTCCCAAAGTTAACAAGGCCACCTCACCCTCGTGGTGTCAGTGTAGGCCATGCCGGTGGGAGACATTCTTCCCTGCTGGGTCAGGGTGCTGTCAGCAGACGCTAGTGATGAGCCTGGAGTCCCATACCCACCCACCAGCAACAGGATTCCTTCTGTGGAGAGTCAAACGTGGCAATGTGGGAAACACAACCCCTATTGGCGGATCATGAAATCGTGCCTCCCTCTTCCTACTGGCATAATGTCAGAGGAGGTCTCCTAAAAGGTGTTTTAAATAGTCTACAGAGTCTCATAATAATCAAAATATTCATATACAACAGAAAGTAATCTCTAATACCTAGATATAGAAAATTCCTATCTTGAACAAAAAAAGAAAATCAACAGATGAAAGCACACAAGATGATGAAACAGCTTATATTATATGACAGGGGTGTTAAATAAGCAATCTTAAAAATGTTTAGACAAGGTTGACGTAACTGAAAAAATAGAAAGTCTCAACAAGTAGACTCTACAAAAAAATAATAATAATTAAAATACAAGATATAATAAAAGAGCCAAATAGAACTTTTTAATTGTAAGGTACAATAACCAAATATATAAAAGTTGATGGGCTTACAGCATAAAGGAGATAACAGAGGAAAGGACTTGAATATAGAACAACATAGATTTCTCAGCATGTAAAAAACGAGAGAAAATGAGCTGAAAAATATGAACCAAATCTCAGACATGTGTGGGAGCTGCAACAACTGACCCTACATTTGTGCTATCAGAGTCTCAGGAGGAGAGAAGAAAGAGAGTGGGATTTAAAAGTATTCAAATAAATAAAGATGAAACTACCTCAAGTTGAGCCAAGGACATAAATGCACAAGTTCAAGAAGCTGAGAAAATGCTGAATAGGACAAGCTCAATGATATTAATGCCAGGACACATCGTAAAAAAACTTCTAAAAAACTAAAGACAAAGAAAAAGAAACCTCAAAAGCATCAAGAAAGACACAATAAACTCCCCTACAAGTAAAAAACAATTTGAATAATAGTGAATTTCACACTAGAAACCATGGGGCCAGAAGGAAGGGAGATAATATTTTTCAACTGTTAAAGGAAAGAAATGTGAACAGAGAATTTTATATTCAGTAAAAATAACCTTCAAGAATGAAGGAGAAATCAAAACATTCTGAGATGCATAAACTGTAAGAGAATTCGTTGCCATCAGACCTAATCTAAAAAGATGGCTAAATGATATTTTCTAAACAGAAAGGAGTTTTATAGTTTCTGATCTTATATTTAGATCTTTAATCCTTGAGTTTATTTTTTGTATGGTGTTAGAAAGTATTCTAGTTTCAATATTGTAAAGTAATTAGCCTCCAACTAATAAAAATCAATGAAAAAAAGAAAAAAAGAAGCAAAGGAAATGATAAAAGGAGTCTTAAAACAAAAGAAAAAAGTGAAAAGAATAAAAATCCAATAGACTTTTCTTTTTATACTGAATTTTTGAACTTATATTTTATGATTGAAGCAAGGATTATAACATTGTATGTATACAATGTGCATAGAGAAAATATTTGAGACAACTATAAATGGAGGAAGATAAAGGGACAGAAAGGGAGGTAAGTTTTCTATACTTTACCAGAACTGGTAAAATGACTGTGACAAGTTATTTATACATAATTTATTATCTATAGAAATCACTATGAAAACTATTCAAATAAATACATTAAAAATACTACAGATAAATAAAAATGACAGACTGAAGAATGTTCAACATAACCCTCAGGAAGGCAGCAAAAATACAACAGAGAAATGAAAAACAGAGAGAAAAATGGAAAACAAAAAGCAAAATGCCAAAATTAAGTTTTAAAATATCAATAATCTCAAAATTCTCCAAGCCAGGCTTCAACAGTACATGAACCATTAACTTCCAGATATTCAAGCTGGATTTAAAAAAGGCAGAGGAACCAGAGACCAAATTGCCAACATCCGTTGGATCATCAAAAAAAAAACAAGACAATTCCAGAAAAACATCTATTTCTGCTTTATAGACTATGCTAAAGCCTTTGACTGTGTAGACCGCTACAAACTCTGGAAAATTCTTAAAGAGATGGGAATACCAAACCTAACCTGACTCTTGAGAAATCTGTACGCAGATCAGGAAGAAACAGTTAGAATTGGACATTGAACAGACTGGTTTCAAATTGGGAAAGGAGTACGTCAAGGCTGTATATTGCCACCCTGCTTATTTAACTTATATGCAGAGTACATCATGAGAAATGTTGGCTGGTTGAAGCACAAGTTGGAATCAAGATTGTCAGGAGAAATATCAATAACCTCAGATATGCAGTGACACCACACATATGGCATAAAGTGAAGAAGAACTAGAGTCTCTTGATGAACATGAAAGAGGAGAATTAAAAAGTTGGCTTAAAACTCAACATTCAGAAAACTAAGATCATGGCATCTGGTCCCATCACTTCATGGCAAATAGATGGGGAAACAGTGGAAACAGTGACAGGCTTTATTTTGGGGGGCTCCAAAAATAAACTCACTCACTGCAGATGATGACTGCAGCCATGAAGTTAAAAGACACTTGCTCCTTGGAAGAAAAACTATGACCAACCTAGACAGCATATTAAAAAGTTGAGACATTACTTTGCCAACAAAGGTCCATCAAGTTAAGGCTATGGTTTTTCCAATAGTCATGTATGGAAGTGAGAGCTGGGCTATAAAGAAAGCTGAGCACTGAAGAATTGATGCTTTTGAACTGTGGTGTTGGAGAAGACTCTTGAGAGTCCCTTGGACTGCAAGGAGATCCACCCAGTCCATCCTAAGGGAGATCAGTCCTGGGTGTTCATTGAAAGAACTGATGTTGAAGCTGAAACTCCAATACTTTGGCCACCTGTTGCAAAGAACTGATTCATTGGAAAAGACCCTGATGTTGGGAAAGATTGATGGTGGGAAGAGAAGGGGACAACAGAGGATGAGATGGTTGGATGGCATCACCAACTCAATGGACATGAGTTGAGTAAACTCTGGGAGTTGGTGATGGACAGGGAGGCCTGGCATGCTGCAGTCCATGGGGTTGCAAAGAGTCGGCCACGACTGAGCAACTGAACTGAACTGAGTCACATTAAATGCAAATATATAAATGTACCAATTATAAGACAGAGATTGGTAGGGTTGTTTAAAAAATATATAACTCAATTATATGCAATCTGCAGGAAACTCGGGCTTGCCAAGTGGTGCTAGTAGTAAAGAACCTGCCTGCCAATGCAGGAGACATAAGAGAGGTGGGTTTGATCCCTGGGTCAGGAAGATCCTCTGGAGAAGGGCACGGCAACCCACTGCAGTATTCTTGCCTGGAGAATCCCATGGACAGAGGAGCCTGGTGGGCTATACAGTCCATAGGATCACAAAGAGTCGGACATGACTGAAGCAACTTAGCACACAGGCATAGGAAACTCATCTCAACTATAATAGTATGAGTGGGTTGAAAGTAAAAGAACTGAAAATGATATGCACAAACATCAATCCAAACAAAGCTTAAATGTCTGTATTAATATCAGATAAAGTATACTTTAGAAAATCATGAGAAAAAGAGAAAATTGTTACATAATAATGACATCAGAGCAAAAACTCTTGGCAATCCTCAATGTGTATGCATCATACAGCAGACCTCTAAAATATGTGAAGCAAAGTAATGATAGACATAAAAGAAAAAAATCCAGAATTATTGTTAGAGATTCCACCACCCACTTTTTAAGAATTAATAGGAGTCTGGTGGGCTACAGTCCATCAGGTTGCAAAGAGTTGAACATGATAACACACACACGTACAAGAACAACTAGAGAGAAAACCACTAACAACATAGAACTCAACAGCACCATTAGCCAACAGCATGTAATTGACCTTCAAAAGACACTTCACTAACAGCAGAATTCACATTTTTTCAAGAACCCACAGATTTTGCATGATATATCATATCCTGAGTTAAAAACATAATTCATCAATTTTAAAAGAAGTAAAAGCATTCATAATGCATACTCTGATCACAACGGAATAAAAATAAAATCAACAACAAATATATTAACAGGAATATATACGAACCCTTAGAGGCTAAGCAATATATTTCTAAATGACTGATGGGTCAAAGAAGAAGTCCTACAGGAAATAAAAATACATCAAACCGAATAAAAAGGAAAAGAACCCAACATATTGAAATTTGTAGGACACAGCTAAAACACAGCTGAGAGGAAAACAGCTTTCCTCTCAGTGCTGAGAGGGAAATTTCTAACATTAAATGCTTACATTAGAAAATTAGAAAAGTCTCAAATAATAATCTAAGATTTTTATAGTAAGAAATTCAAAAAATAAGTAAAGTAAGAATAAGGAAGGAAATAAGAGCAGGGGCTTTCCATGTGGCACTAGTGGTAAAGAACCTGCCTGCCAATGCAGGTAAATGTAAGAGATGTAGGTTCAGTCCCTGGGTCCCTGGAGGAAGGCATGGAAACCCATTCCAGTACTTTAGCCTGGAGAATCCCATGGACAGAGGAGCCTGGTGGGCTACAGTCCATAGGGTCGCAAAGAGTCAGACAGGACTGAAGCGACTTAGCACACATGCAGGCAAACAAGAGCAGACTATCCAAGAAATTAAAAGTAAAAAAAAAAAAAAAAAATCAGAAAATTGATGAAACCAAAAGCCAGTTCTTTGAAAAGATTGATACAGTTAATAAGCCTCTAACAAGACTGACATATTTTTTAAAAAGGACACAAGTTACCAATATCGTGACAGTGAAACTAATATTTCTTCAGACCCTGCACACACCTAACATATAAAACTGTTATGAGATATAATGTCAGAACGGCTAAAATAGAATACTCTGAAAACATCAAGTGTGGGTGAAGAGGCAGAGAAACTGAATCACTTATATGGTGCTGGGGGAAATGAGAAATGGTACAGTTATATTGAAAAAAAAATGGGCAAGTTTCTTATAAAACTAAACCTGTGTATACTTTATGATGCAATAATTGCACTCAAGAATTTATCCCAGAGGACTGAGAACTTATGTTCACACAAATACTTTAGTTCTAAACAAATGTTTATAGCAGCTTCATTTCTAATAGCAAAAAATCTTGAAACAACTTAGATCCCCATACAAACTGTTACAACAAGCCAATTAAAAAATGGGCAGAAGACCTAAATAAACACCTTTCCAAAGAAGACATAGAAATGGCCAACAGGCATGTGAAACCTGCTTCGCATCACTAATTAGAGAAATGAAACTCGAAACTACAATTACTTAGATAAATGCAAGGTAGCAAGTACTACCTTAATTCAGTCAGAGTGGCCATCATCAAAGTTTATAAATAATAGATTCTGGAGAGGATGTGGAGGAAAGGGAACCCTACATTTTTGGTGGGAAAGTAAATTATTGCAGTCACTATGGAGAACAGTATAGACGGTCTTTAAAAACACTAAAAATAGAGCTCCCATGTAATCCTGCAATCCTACTCCTGGGCCTATAGGAGAAAACTCTAATTCAAAAAGAAGCATTCACCCCAGTGTTCATCGCAGCACTATTTGAAATAGACAAGAGGTGGAAACAGATTATTGGTTTAAGATGATGTAGTGTATATGTCTATCTATCTATCCATCTATTTATCTATCTATATAATACAATATAATATAATATGGATAGATTTACAGATTATCCTACTTAGGGAGTAAGTCAGAGAAAGCCAAATATCATATGATGTCACTTAGATGTGGAATTTGAAAAAAATAATACAAATGAACTGTTTACAAAACAGAAAGAGACTTAAAAACAGAAAACAAACTCAGTTACCAAAGGGGAAGGTGGGGGAGAGATAAATTAGGGAGATAGGATTAACATATACACACTACTAGACATAAAACAGATAATCCATAAGAACCTACTGTATAAAGGAAACTCTACTCAATATTTTGTAATAAACTATACAAGAATGGAAAAAAATCTGAAAAATAATATACACATATAAGAATAGCTGAACCACTTTGCTGTATACTTGAAACAAACACAACATTGTAAATTAACAATAAAAAAATTGAAGTGCAGCAAATTTGATCAAAACCAGTCAACCCATTCAAAAGTTAGTAGGAAACAAACAGATAAAACACTAAAAGGTGCAATTGATTTCGCTGTGTTCCATCAATAGTTTTGCCCTTTCCAATTCAGCAGGAAGCCTTCCTTTAAACATTATGTAAGCCAAGAATGTCTGAAAAAGTGTTTGATTTTACCACACACTGCTAACTGAAAATTAACCACAAGGAGGTAGAAGTCAGAATATTCAACTTCAATTCAATTTTCCAAATGAGAACAGTCTTTTCATATGGATCATGTTTAAAAAATACTTTACAATTTATATATGAAGACCTTAAGTGAACTTTAGTTTTTAGTATGTCCCATATTCCAATTAATGATTCCTTTCTTGGGTTAGAGGGATTTTTGATAGAGTTTCAAAAACAATAGTATACTTAGAATCATTAATTTGATATGCAGTGCTGATAAACAATGACAGTTTACTTTCTGGTCTTAAAATATGAAGTATTTGATCTTATACTATAACAAGGAAGCCCTCCTCCTCTTTTAAAATTTCTAAACTGCATAGATAAATCTCAAACCCAGAGGTCAAGAGGAATTCCTCCACAGACAATGTTGGTTAAACATATTTTTTCTTTCAACAAAAAATTTTCTAACATTCATTAAGTGCCAGGTAATACATTAAGTGCTGGGATGTGTCAAATTACATGAAATTGTTCATATATGACCTAGGGAATGTATGACTTAAAAGCAGCAATTTCTTGCAATCTAGTGGAAATGAAAAGCAATTCTTTCCATTAAGACGTCACGATTTAACACAAGAAATTTAAGAGTACACAAAATTCTAACTGGAGTGGATTCTGGAAAACTTCCTTGAAAAGTGCTCAAGCTGATTCTAGAAGGATGAATAACAGGAGCAGGTGGAGAAGACACATGAGAAAGAAAGTCTTTTCTGGGGGAGAAGTGTTCACAGCTAAATCCAGGATCTAGGAGACAATGGGGAAAATTGAATCTCCACTGGAGAGAAAGCATCAAACCACGAAGCCTCTGATGTGGTAAGATTTTTACTGAGGGCAATTGGGAAACATTAAATGATTACAGTCAGGGGAATGGAAAAGAAGGTTTTTATCTTAGGGAGATCCCTCTGGTGGCAGCGTGCATGTTTATGGGGAGACGCTGGACTAGAGGCTGGGACTTAAACAGAAGTTACTGTACCAGTGGGTGAGACGTAGGTGATGAAAGGATATATACAAGCAATGGTGGTAGGAACGGTGAGAGGACGCCAAACCCAGGAAATCAGGAGTCCTAGACTGACCTCATGTAGGATGAGTCAGAGATGGAAACCAAGAGGAGATTTCTGGCCTGGGAAAGATACTGGCCATATCTCAGTATGTAAACTGAGATAGAAAATACAGAAGAAGTAGGGGTTTTGTGGAGGCAAGGAAGGAGGTAATAAATCCCGTTCTGCATGTCCAAGTGGACACACGTGGTTGACAGCTTAACATTAGGCTTTTGATGCCACAAGGGAAATTTGAATTGGAAGTGTAGACATGGGAATCAGCAACATAGAGATGATAGTTAATCTCAGGGGGATACCTGAGGTGTCCAGGAAAAGAGTCCAGCTAAAGTCAAAGGCAAGGTGCTAGTGACATGGATACCAGAGGGTTGGACAGAGAGGGAAGGCCCAGAGAGGAGACAAGAGACAGAATTTAATGACAAGAAGAGTAATTAATAATATCAAATATCGCGGCAGATTGTGATTAATGACAGGACCTCCACTGCTACTCAGAAGTCATTTTTCACCTGGGTGGACAGTAATGCCTATGAAGGACTGGGGATGGAAGCTAGATCACAGAGGGTTTAGGAGTAAATGAATAAAAAATGAAAAAGCAGATGCGTGTTTAGGGTACTTAAATAAGGCCAAATGCTTCTTTATATTTTGATCACACAGAGTAATCAGTCAGTTCAGTTCAGTCACTCAGTCATGTCTGACTTTTTGCGACCCCATGGACTGCAGCATGCCAGGCTTCCCTGTCTATCACCAACTCCTGGAGCTTGCTCAAATTCCTGTCCAGTGAGTCGGTGATGCCATGCAACCATCTCATCCTCTGTAATATATGCTCACTATTCAGGGAAAGAGGGGAAAAATTCAGATGTTAAAAGAATTGCTTCTACCTTCAGAGAAGAACACTAGTATTTAAATTTTGGTGCATAGTCTTCCAGAATTTTCTTCTGCCTGGAAAAAAATGACATATATATATAGGGTGTGTGTGTGTGTATATATATATATATTTGTGTTACATATAGTATATATAAAAATGATGTATATATAAATCTTATATGTATATATACATATATATATATGGTACATACACAAAGCATATGTTTTTGGAAAGTTATGTCTAATAATATTCTTGTATAATAATCTAATAATAATCTATAATGTGGGCTGGTGGCTTAGATGGTAAAGAATCTGCCTGCATGCAGGAGACCCATGTTTGATCCCTGGGTTGGGAAGATCCCCTGGAGAAGGGACTGGCTACCCACTCCAGCCATGGAATTAAAAGACCCTTACTCCTTAGAAGAAAAGTTCTGACAAACGTAGACGGTAAAGCAGAGACATCATTTTGCCAACAAAGGTCTGCATAGTCAAAGCTATGGTTTTTCCAGTAGTCATATATGGATGTGAGAGTTGCGCCATAAACAAGGCTGAGCACTGAAGAATTGATACTTTCGAACTGTGGTGCTAGAAAAGATTCTTGAGAGTCCCTGGGACAGCAAAGATATCAAACCAGTCAATCCTAAAGGAAATCAACACAGAGTATTCATTGGAAGGACTGATGTTGAAGCTGAAGCTCCAGTACTTTGGCCACCGGATGTGACGAGCCAACTCATTGGAAAAGACCCTGACACTGGGAAAATTGAAGGCAGGAGGAGAAGAGGGTGACAAAGGATGAGATGGTAGGATGGCATCACCCACTCAATGAACATGAGTCTGAGCAAACTGTGGGAGATGGTGAAGGACAGGGAAGCCTCAAGTGCTGCAGTCACAAAGAGTCAGACACAACTGAGTGAACAACAACAATTTTTAATAGTCTAATATAATAATCTCATGCGCATGTGAATGATGTATATATTAATCTTGTGTGTATGTATATATATGTATATATATATATATATATACACATATAGTGTATGTGCGTGTGTGTGGGCTCAGTCCTTGGAAGAAAAGCTCTGACAAAACTAGACAGTGTGTTAAAACCAGAGACAACATTTTGCCAGCAAAGCTCTGTATAGTCAAAGGTGTGGTTTTTCCAGTAGTCATGTATGGATGTGGGAGTTGCTCCATAAAGAAGGCTGAGCCGTTGCAGTCATTTCCAACTCTTTGCAACTCTACGAACTGTAGCCCACTTGGCTCCTCTGTCCATGGAATTCTCCAGGCAAGAATACGGAAGTGGGTTGTCATTTCCTGCTTGAGGGGATCTTTCCCATCCAGGGATCGGACCCCCATCTCCTCTGTCTCCTGCATTGGCAGGTGGATTCTTTACCACTGTGCCACTTGGTAAGCCCTCAGGTGTATGCATATGGTATATGTCTTTTGGGAAGTTACATCTAATAGTCTTCTTTTATTCCTTAAGATCTCAAGAACATGCCAGGAAACAGTTTGCCTTACATTTATTAATATGATCTGACCGGGTTCTCTGGATGGGCTGGAGTGATTTAACTCCTCCACAGTGCTGGACATTTCAGAGCTACCTTCTTACAGACCTACCTATATGCTCACCCTCCACCCTCTGCTTCTGTCTCTACCTGTCCTCTGACTCTGAGCATAGCTGGTATCTGGAGACTTCCCTTAATCTTCCAGTTTGGGAAAGTGATTTTTGTTGTTGTTTTTGTTGCTCACATGTCTGACCTAAAAAAAAAAAAAAAAAATTCTACTTAGTACTATTTGTATGTATAGAGCTCTAGGCTGAAAAGGTGTTCATCTCTCAGAACGCCCAGGATATTGCTTTGTTACCTTCCAGTAGCCAGTGTTGCTGATAAAATCAGAGAACAAAACAAAACACAAAAGCTCACACTTATGATTCTCTCTCCTTTCAACATGGTCTGACTTTTCTTTTCTGGGAGCTTTTAAAACCTTGAACTTGGTGCTCCTAATGTTAGAATTGAGGAATTCTGAAGTAATGGATTTTAATTCATGGTTCTGGCATTGCAGTGGTCTCTTTTACCTAGAGACTTTGAATCTTTTATCTCTGAAGCTTTGTCTTCATCTGAATTGTTTCTCTAGGTTTTTGTTTTCTCTCCTATCTTCAGTCCCTTGGTTTGGTTTTGTTTTCTATTGTATGTTCTGGGAGAATTCCTTATCTTTACCTTTCAATCCACTTCTGACATTTTGGGCAGCAGTGCTCATTTTTAGGTGAGAGCTCATTTTAATTCTCCGGTTGTTTCTTTAGTAACTTCCTAGTCTTGTTTTGTGGATGTAATTCCTTTAGACTTCTCTGAGAATAATTAACCTCTTTTGGCCTCATTTTTAAACTTGATTTTTGTGTTTGTTTATTTTGATCACTCTATCATGCTTCCTAAGTGCAGTTTATTCTATCTCTTTAGGCTTCTGGTGTATCTTTTTTTTTTTTTTTTTTTTTATAAATAAGCTGTATATTGTCACCCTGCTTATTTAACTTATATGCAGAGTACATCATGAGAAACACTGGGCTGGAGGAAGCACAAACTGGAATAAAGATTCCTGGGAGAAATATCAATAACCTCAGATAGGCAGATGACACCACCCTTATGGCAGAAAGTGAAGAGGAACTAAAGAGCCTCTTGATGAAAGTGAAAGAAGAGAGTGAAAAAGTTGGCTTAAAGCTCAACATTCAGAAAACTAAGATCATAGCATCTGGTCCCATCACTTCATGGCAAACAGATGGGGGGGAAACAGTGGAAATAGTGGCAAGCTTTATTTTTCTGGGCTCAAAAATCACTGTGGATGGTGATTGCAGCCGTGAAATTAAAAGATGCTTGCTCCCTGGAAGGAAAGTTATGATCAATCTAGACAGCATATTAAAAAGCAGTGACATTACTTTGCCAACAAAGGTCTGTCTAAACAAGGCTATGGTTTTTCCAGTGGTCATGTATGAATGTGAGAGTTGGACTATAAAGAAAGCTGAGAGCCGAAGAATTGATGCTTTTGAACTGTAGTGTTGGAGAAGACTCTTGAGAGTCCCTTGGACTGCAAGGAGATCCAACCAGTCCATCCTAAAGGATATCAGTCCTAGGTGTTCATTGGAGGGACTGATGTTGAAGCTGAAACTCCAATACTTTGGCCACCTGATGTGAAGAGCTGACTCATTGGAAAAGACCCTGATGCTGGGAAAGATTGAGGGCAGGAGGAGAAGGGGACGACAGAGGATGAGATGGCTGGATGGCATCACCGACTCAATGGGCATGGGTTTGGGTGGACTCCGGGAGTTGATGATGGACAGGGAGGCCTGGAGTGCTGAGGTTCATGGGGTCACAAAGAGTCAGACACGACTGAGCGACTGAATTGAACTGAACTTTCTGTGTGTGGACAGGGCTAGCAGACAGCAAACACTTTAGAGTAATGGGAGGCTGGGGGGGGTGGGTGCGGCTGGGAACCGTACTTTAAGTTTCTTACACTGGAGAAATTTTAAAGAAGCTGTTTTCTCTCTGATTGTTCAGCTTCTTTAGAGAATTTTCCTTCAGCCTGGTAAATAGAAGCGTGCTTCTGAGTGGGCTTCACGTGGAGGCTGGGGATATGAGAGTATAGGACAGTCCCTGGTCCACATATAGACTTTCTATTCTCCCTCCTCTTTTTAGCTTCATAACTAACTTTGCCTTCAGTTGAATGTAGCTTTTTCAGTCCAAGCATTGCCTGCTTTCTGCATTACAGATGAGTTTAGACTATAAGCTTCTCTGTGTGTTCCAGGCTAGAGATTTCCTCTGACCTAATTCCCAGTTACCACTTCTCAACCTCTTTTATGAATTCCATAAATTTGCTAAAATGTCTCATCTCTTTATGACCCATTTCCTCTTTTTTTTTTCTAAATCACGAGTTCATAAAATTTTAATGGGGGTGTTGGACATGAGATATAACATCTTTAATCACATGTCTCCCAAGTGCAGTTTATCCTGTCTGTCTCTAGTTTATAAACGGTGTGAAGGTAGGACTTATGGATGTTTTCATTGCTGTTTTCCTAATGGCTATTGTAATGTCAAATAATGTCTTAAAACAAAGTTACTGAAAGAGCAATTAGGATTGGTGAGAACAGGGATTATGCAAATGCAAAAATAAAACGATTGCTTTTAAATCATATCTGAAACATTAATTGCTTAAAAAAATTTTTAACTATTGGATCACATTTTAGAACGTTAAGGATGGATGCAACCTGCCTTTCGTAAAGTGCACAGAAGAATTGATCTCAGCTGCTTGTTTCTGCAAGATGAAAAGGGCGATGCTGGAGCAGCAGGAGTGGCAAAGGACTCGGCGTGTTCTGTGGCTGCTGCGGTTTAGCGTTTACATCCGCGTGTGCGTGTGTGTGTGTGTGTGTGTGCGCAAATGCACGTGTGCATCAGACATGAACACACACATGAACACACGCACGTGATCCATTTCCCCCCTCTGTCATATTTACTCTCTCTTTTTTTAAATAATCACATTATTAACTGAAGGGTATGTAATTTACAATGTAGTGTTATTTTTAGGTGAAAAGCAAAGTGATTCAATTATACACAGATGCATATATATATATTTTCACATTCTTTTACCTTTTAGATTATTATCAGATACTGAGTATACTTCCTTATACTATACTATAGATCCTTGTTGTTTATCTATCTTACATGCAGTCGAATTAATCCCAACTCGTAATTTATCTCCCCTTTCCCACCTTCCACTATATCCTTTGGTAACTATAGGTTGTTTTTCACGCACCGTGCATTTTTGTTACTTTTCCCTGAGCGCCCTCTGTATTCGCTAGGCACTGAGCTTGTCAACCATGGCTTTGCCGACTAGAGTGCTAACTGAAGCGTTGCGTGGAGCTGGGGAGGCAGAACCGTGCTGCAGATCCTGGCGGGCACAGCTGTCCCCTGCAGGCTCCTGAGTGGAGAGCTCACACTGCGAGGACCATCAGTGGCCCAGTCATTTTAATCGTGGTTTCCTGAGTGTTAAACATCCAGTGCCTGCTAGTAGCTCCTTCACTCATTCATCAAATAACTGTGAATTACCTACTACTTAAAATGCAAAAGGGAATGTGTGTGTGTATATTAAATGCGACAACAGCTATATCAAAATGTTGATGTATGGCAGAAACCATTACAGTATTGTAAAGTAATTATCCTCCAATTAAAATAATTTAATTTAAAAAAACAAATTTAAAAACTAAAAAAAAAAAAAAAGAATAGCATGGGTGAAGGGACAGAATTCTATAGTAGAGAACACAGACTCCAAAGCTCAGCAAAGCTGGTGTCACAGAGATGGGTGGGGGGTAAGGGATAGGGCTAATGAGGGGGGAGGGAGAAGGAGGAGAGGGGGAGGGGAGGAAGGGGAAGAGGGAAGAAGGAGTGGGGAGCACTGTGGTTTGCAGCTATGGGATTACTTAAGCATCAGTTCTGGGGAACAGGGATTTGGACACAGCATAGCAGTCCAAATCCTCAGAAAACACTGCAGCAGGTCTGGACAAAAGTTAATTGCCTGCGTGGATACAGAGTTGCCAAGAGGATCCCAACAGCCTGACTAAGCCAGGATGATTTTGAGCCTGGCTTTTTTAGAAGTGGTAGTATTAATGGACCCAACTACAGGGAAATGGGAAAAGCAAAACAAAGAAAATAATACTAAGGCTGGCACAGAAGATTGCAAAATGCATTAAATAAACTGGCCTTTTTGGTCTGTATCCTAATTAAAAAGATAGAGTAAGCCTCTTATTATTTCTGGTGTTGGAACTCTCCCTCAGTAATCATGGTCTCAGATCCCTAGAAAAAGGAGCTTAACAGTGGGGTTTCAACCAGCGGAGAAAAGAAGGTGGTGATATGACAGCTCAAGCTCAGGCTGACAGAGTAAACTTTGGCAAAGATATCGTCTGAAAATTGAATGTGTCTCCACACTCTAGTGGAGAAGGAAGTGGCAACCCACTCTGTATTCTTGCCTGGAGAGTCCTACAGACAGAGGAAGCTGGTGGGTTACAGCCCATAGGGTCACAACATGTCAAACATGATGCAGCAGATAAGCAGAGCACGCCACACTCTGCGAGTCTGGCTCAAACGACAAATGGGAAATCCAGTTTGCACAATTTCAGGGACTATTCACTCTGGAAACCCTGCAAGGCCACCCTGCTCTTGCCTCACTGTTACCCAAGACCAGGCCTGCCTCTCTTCAGTAAAGCCTGTTTTAGGGCACTTACCCCCTCCTGCCCCCCCACTGCCCCAGGCCTCATTCTCACCCCAGGACAACCTACACAGTAAGATTTTAAGGGGTGACGAGATTATCTAGACAAATGGGAGACACACGCCTGAGCATGTGAGCCTCACCCTCATCTCAAGCTCTTGGAATCCTCTAACAGCGCAGCACAGGCCTGCCAGCCATTTCTGGTGGCTTCTGAGAGTCTGGAGAACAAGTTGAATTTGACATGAAGCTGGCAGGGGAGTGAGTTTACTGACTGCCAGAACCAAGCTCCCGAAAGATCTCGACAGCCTGAAGTGATGGGCCAAATGTAATAAGACGAAGCAGGGCAGGGAAGAAAAGCCTGTATTTTGGTCAGAATTCCAAATCAACAAGCACAAAATGACAGAGATTCGCCTGAAAGGCAGCTCTTCCCAAAGACTTGAAGGCTTCAGTCTGAATGGTGACAGTGAGTCAATCCTGCAAAACGTTTAACCTAAAACTAAATGCAATTTTAGGCATCGTTGAGAAAAGTCTATTATCTAGAATGCTGGGGGAGATAGCTCTGATCTGTTCAAACAGAGTCACCCCCCTGCCCCCCATTCAGGGGAGTGGGCGGCTCTTTCATTTACGAAAACCTATTCGTGGCCCACTGTGAATGTCATATGTGACTTATGTCGGAGAGAAAGTGTGATTCTGGGAAAGATAAGTGTTCTGGATAATAAATTAATGGGGATTTTCTAGGCAAAAGATCTCTGTAGGTGGAGATAAGGATTAGCAATACTGTGGCAGGCTGAGGACTAAGGGGGGAAAAATGAGTGTGAGCTTTCTCATTGGGAAAAATCCTGAGATTTCAGGACTGCTGTTTAAAAGTAGACGGTTTTCTGTTCTGAATTATAAGTTCCCCTTAAGTCCCCAAATCTTCATTACAGGTCAGTAACATACAGCAGATTTGTGTTTGGTGGAATGGAGGGTGTACTTTCGCTTGTGAGGGCAACAGGCAGCAGACTTAGGAAGCAGGATAGCACCAAGATGCGGAGCTTGCAGCAGAAATTGGAACAACAGGTGACAAACTGCTTCTGAAACCAATCACTCCCATCCCTGGATGGATTTATAGCAATGCCATCCAGCTTGCTAGATTTCACATGGCCTGGGTTTTTAAAATTATTTCCCATTATGTGATCAAAGTGAATGGTGATTCTGGAAGGATGGACAACTTGGGAAATTGAGCTGCATTTGCATACTTGGGGTCTCTGCAGGCGGACGATGAGTTTTTTCACTGGACTGGGTTTTTCTCAATTGCATCCATTGCATGGTGCTTGGGTATAGAAATAACTCAGATTATCTGTTGAATGAATTAGTGAGAGTTAAGCATTTGGTATTCCAAGGATAGTATCATGTAAACAGAAATTGCTAAGATGAAGTCTGTCATCAAGAAGCCTGTAGTCCTATACGGGAGTCATTCGCTCAACTACTTATTTATTGAGACATTTTTCTTGGCATTATGGTTATGTAAAGAAGCAAAACATACAAGGTCTGTACGCTCATGGAATTTACCTTCTGGTAAGAGCACACAAGTAAGAAATCAATAAACCAATAATGAAGACAGATTTTCAGCAGAGACGGGTGCAATGCGGAGAGTTGCAATGGTTCAAAGAGCAGAGAATGACAGACAGGCTGCAGTAGACTGGGTGGTCTAGGGAGCCTCCCTGCTGATTTGACATTTAAGGTCAGTAATAATGATACAAAGGAGCAGCCACAGAAGGACCAGGGGATGAAAGCAAACCTTCAAATGAACATGGGTTGCCCATAGACCAGCAGCCTGTGAGCAACACCCAAGGTGGTGGGGAGAGGCCCGGGGGAGATGGCAGATTTGCATATGGGTGAAGTAATGTCAAGCAATGAGAACCAGAGGAAAGAACTGGATTTCACTCTGTGAGTTGTGTGAAGCAAGGGATGGGTTTGATGATTGTTGGTGATTAGAGAAGAGACAGAAGAGAGTCCTACAGCATGATAAGTGCTTTGATAAAAGGACCGGGCAACCACGGGGTGTTGAAGGAAGATCCAGTGGCCGAGGGGCTGTTGGGGGGGCACACGCTGCCCAGAACTGAACCAGGCAACGAGGAACAAAAGCAATAAGGGCATGAAGTGTGTTCCGGTCAGAGTTGGGGGACATGGGGCATAAAGGAGCACATTGCTGATGAGAGAGGTGAGCAGTGACTTAGGAAGGATCATTCACATCTTGCTAAGAAGTTCACATTTCTGCCCGAAGGCAATGGGCAGATAATACAGGATTGTGGTCAGGGGATTTTCATGGCTGGGTGGTACCGTGACTTGGATACCCAGCATCACATGAAAGTGCATTGTGTGTGTGTGTGTGCATGCTCAATTGCTCAGTCATGTATGCCTCTTTGCGACCCCATGGACTGTAGCCCTCCAGTCTCCTCTTATACATGGAGTTCTCTAGGCAAGAATATAGGAGTGGGTAGCCATTCCTTTCTCCAGGGGATCTTCCCAACCCAGGGATCAAACCCAGGTCTCCTGCATTGTAGGCAGATTCTTTACCATCTGAGGCACCATGGAAACCCAGGAAGACATGTTGAAGATGGGCAAAACCACCCTTCCGGCCAGGAGGCCAAGTCTGATGCTGTAATTGGGAGGAGAGATAACGGTGGTCTGAACTGAGACCATGGGAGGGAAGAGAAAGAAATGTACGGATCTGATAAATAATAAGAAAGTAAAAAAATATCTTGTTGACTGATTGGCGCCTAAGTAGATGGTGATGTGATTCTCTAAAGGGAGATAAACAGAGAAGTAAACCTTGTGGGAGGGACTTAAGGGAGGATGGGAGAGGGCATGAAGGACGTAACGACTGTGAGATGCTTGTGGGATAGGATGCAGGTGTGTCCACAGGCAGTGAGCCATTCAGGTAGTGCTAAGTGGTCTCTGGCTGCAGGAGAAACCTGAGTCCATCGGCAAGCAGGTGTTGGCCAAGACTGAAGAGGTGACTCAGGGAAGGTGTGCCTTAAGGAATGAGGCCACCCAGGGGAACAGAGCTCAAAGGAGCATGGATATTCCAGGGACTATCAGAGGGAACGGGCCTAAGGATGCCAAGTAGAAGAAACTCCTGCATAGGCCAGAGTTGAGAAGACCTTGTCACAGAGTCCATGACCTGAGACTTTCAAGGAAACTGAGGTCAAGACTACCAAATTTTTTCAAAGACATCAAGCAAGGGCTGAAAAGTGTCTTCAGAGTTTAACAATAATGAGATGGGTGATAACAACTGTTAAAGGAATTTCACTGAAGTGGCTGTGGGAAAGTTACTAAACAGAAGAAGGGTGTCCAAGCAGGATACAGAGCAGGACGCTGAGGTCCTTGCCTCCCATGTCCTCCACCTGCCTTGTGTCAGTGGAAAAACTTTAACCAAAGAATAAACTTAATCACAGAAGTGAGAACATGCAGAAACAAAGGGAAGTAGTTCAACACAAGTAAGTAACAATAGTTTAATCATAAAGCATAGTTAAGAAGTTTTGCTCCCTCTCAAGGACATATAGATGATATTCTGAGCCATGTCCTTTGAGCTCTCTTATAGATGCTGAAATCCCCAGCAAGTCGAAGAAGTTAACTACATGGTGATCAGACTGTAGTCATGACGTAAGCTGTCACAACTCTGAGAACTACCCTCAAGGAAATGGGAGAAGAACTGACTGTGGAACTGCAGATTAACTGTACTTAAAATGATCAAGATGACACTGATCAGGCCACTGGTGAGCAATCTCAAGTTGACCACCAGGGCTTACTGTGCTATTTCTGTGTGTAGCCCCCTCCCTCCACCATCTTGTCCACTGATTATCAGTGGCAGGAGTCAGTCTTTGGACACGTGTCTGACCCCACCTCCCCCACCCCAACTGCTGGCCTCTGAAATAAAATAAACTTCCTTTTCCACCATTCTGGTCTCTTTACTAGCTTTGGAATGGCAAGCAGCAGGACCCCACTTTCAGAGGAAAAATGAGACTGTCCTCCCAGGACTATATGTATTCAAGTACCATGACTTGCTCCACAGGATCTGCATAATGAAAATCCAAGTCCAAGAATTTGTTTAAGATTTAAAAAGTCATAACTACTAATTTATAATATTTAAGTGTAGTAATTACTGCCTTTTTACTTCAAAGTAAACAGACATAATAGTTAAAGGATTATAGCCAAAGATCTCTATTCTCAAAGAAACCAGTGATATTTCAGACTGCCAGTGCAGCAAAATGTTCCATAATACATATTTTTATCTTTTTACTTTGAAACGATTTCAAACATGGTGAAATGCTGCAAGAACAGAAAAATTGTAAGCGGATAACAAGATGCTTCATCACCTTATGTACTTCAGTGAATATTTCTTATAAATGAAGATATTACCTTGTGTTACTACAAACCATACACATTAGGAATTTATGTAAACGTATACCTGCATAATCTCAGAACTCATTTACATTTTATCAAACCATTTCCTTTATGAGAAAACATCCAATTCAGAATCATATATTGTATCTAGTTGCCACATCCCTTTAAGTAATAAAAGCAAGTAAAGTCTTAATCACTCAGTCGTGTCCGAATCTTTGTGACCCCATGGACTGTATCTCGCCAGACTCCTCTGTCCATGGGATCTCCCAGGCAAGAACACTGGAGTAGATAGACATTCCTTTCTCCAGGTGATCCTCCTGACCCTGGGATCAAACCCGAGTCTCCTGCACTTTACCATCTGAGCCATCAGGAAAAGCCATCCTTTTACTCTCCTTCAATTTGGGACAGATCCTCCGTCATTCCTTGACTTCATTACCTTGGCACTTCTGAAGATAAAGGTCAGCTGTTTTGTAGACTGTCCCCCATCTCCCTACATCAGTGGTTTCCTTTTCCTGCCTGGGCTCGGACACCACTTGCAGAGCTGTCATCACTGCTGTCCTCATTCCAGACATCCCCCTGCCCACTCGGGCACTACATCTAACCGGACAGTGAATATGTAGGTCCCACCACCACCACGTGGATGCTGCCTACCTTGGGCGGCATGACCTCCTACAGTTCACCAAACAATATAGAAAATCCCCTATAAATAGTTCTGGTGTAAAATATTTTGGTGTAAAAAATTTTAGTTCATCTGAAATAGAACAATACCTATATAAATATGGAACCACACACCCTCCTCTTTATACTCCTCTCAAGGCTTCAGAGGTAGTTATTGCTGTTTAGTCACTCAGTTGTGTCCAAGTCTTTGTGACTCCATGGACTGCAGCATGCCAGGCTTCCTGTCCATCACTATCTCCCAGAGTTTGTTCAAACTCAAGTATGTTGAGTCAGTGATGCCATCCAACCATCTCATCCTCTGTCATTCCCTTCTCATCTTGCCCTCAATCTTTCCCAGCATTGGGGTCTTTTCCAATGAGTTGGCTCTTCGCATCTGGTGGCCAAAGTATTGGAGTTTCAGCTTCAACATCAGTCCTTCCAATACATATTCAGGACTGGTTTTCTTTAGAACTGACTGATTGGATCTCCTTGCAGTCTAAGGGACTCTCAAGAGTGTTCTCCAACACCACAGTTTGAAAACATCAATTCTTCGGTGTTCAGTCTTTTTTATGGTCCAGCTACTGCAGAAACCAAAGCTTTGACTATACAGACCTTTGTTGCCAAAGTGATGTCTCTGCTTTTTAATATGCTGTCCAGGTTTGTTGTAGCTTTTCTTTCAAGGAACAAGTGTGTCTTTTAATTGCAAGGCTATGATCACCATCTGCAGTGATTTTGGAGCACAAAAAAAATAAAGTCTGTCACTGTTTCCATTTCCCCCCCCATCTATTTGCCATGAAGTGATGGGACTAGTTGTGGCTGGTGATAGCATCATCACCAAAGGTAGTGGGGAAACCCCATAGCCTCAAAACATACCAAGAGGACCCCATACTATATTTTGAAAGTGGTGTTCTAAGCCTCACTCGTAAAAGATGAGTACTTAGATTTAGGATTCATGTCAGCTGTGCTACTCTACTTAGCAGAAGGGTAGGGTAGAAATTTTATTTTGACAAATTTCTCAACACATCTTAAATCTTGTTATGAAATATAAATTATTTAAAAGCAAGACCTTTATTTATGTAAGTTGCTTTTCAAATTCTCACTTAAAATATTCATAACTTTCGTCATGAAAGCACATATATAATGATAAATATCCTCACTTCTGGTATAGTTCTTGTGACACTATTTTTTTTTTAAGAGAAGAATGTTTCTATAGAGAAACACTGGCAAAATTTTTTTAATCATCCTGAATGCTTGCTTTTTCATTTAGAAAACAATGAACACTCTCCTTTATTGGGCACTGAAATGCTGACATATGAAGTGTAATATTTATTGCTTTCCATGAGGCAACATAATGGTTGGCAGATACATGCTTCTTAAGATTAAAGAAGAAACATTGCAAATTTCCTCTCCAAATACTATGGTGATATGAGAGCTGTATGTGATTTATTCCAAGTAATAGAGTCATCTAGAAACAGGAAAAAAAGGGGGAGGAATATTCTGGAATGATTCTTCATATAAATGTTAAATTGATTCCTACAACTGGCTTCATTTCTAGAAAACTATCCCATACTCATATTTTATAATATTTTGGTAAGAAACAAGTAAGAAATTATACCTAGTGGAAAAGGAGAGCCATCAGAGGGCTTGTCATGACAGGAAATATGATTTACATTAGGCCTAGAAGACAGAAAATGCATAGCCAGTTATTGCAAATCCTGCTTCAAGTTTCAGCCTGCTTCCAGTGATTTCAGTGTGTGATAAATATTTCCCTGTATTCTCATCAAAAGCTATTTGCTGTCATTAGAAAGTAGTATGGCTTTGGCAGTGGTGATCAACCATTTTTTAAATCCATGATTTTTGAGTAGACCTAAAAGTTAGAGAAATTACTTATTTGCCTTTTACATGCAGCCTTAATTATTTACAGAAGCTGTGTGAATACAAATCTGGGTAAATCAAATATAACAAAAATTCTGAAACAGCATTTTCCAAAATGAGTCACAAAATATATTGAAGCCAACACTTACAAAATGAAGGAGGGATAGAAAAAATATCAAAAGAGCATATATAGTAAGGGTAAGTACTTATTTTGTAAAATTGTAATTCCCATATTAAAAATGATTGAATGGTGGAGAATTTGTGATATAAAGTGAATTTTTGCTGTTGGTTGTGTAAAAAGAAATCTTGAAAGTCGTTTTGTTCTGGGCATCCCGAAGTGAGGTTTTCACATTTACCTTTTCATTCTTTCACTCAGGCTCTAATTCTGCCTCCTTGTTGGGTGTGTGTGTGTGTGTGTGTGTGTGCACGCATGCACGCATTTCTCTCAAACTTTCTAAGACACTTAGCACACAAAAGCACTTATTCATTTTTCAGTATTATTACAATTACCAGTCGTGGTTCTGCAAATGCAAGTTACTAACTTGCTGCATATCCTATACAGTGGTTGTTCTCAGGGGATCAGAGGTCTGTTTTCCTCTGATCTTGGGAGAGAGAGACAGAACAGAGGATCACAGCAAGTGGTAGTCTAAGTGTCCTAAAAAATTGATGGATGAAGTAGAATGACAGGGCACACATGGGCCTGACCCTAAGGATATTGTGCAGAGAAGTAATATTAGAACAGGACTATGGAGGAGAGGGGCAGTTGCAGGGTGAGGCAGAGAAATCAAATGCATAGACATGACCTTGTTGTAAAACTGCAGAACAAGGAACCAGTTACAGCTGGTCTTTGGGGAGCAGGTGGTGATGCTTGGATGCAGCCAAAGGGCCAGGGGGCACAGTCCTAAGGGAGCTGTTTGCTGTACTGAGATGCTAGGATTTTTATCCTAAAGGCAATGAGGAAATCCCGCCTTTGAGATTTCGGGGCACAGAAGTGACACAATCAGTCTTCATAATAGAAAAACTTGGACTGGAAAGATTGATTGGAGTAGATGGAAGGAAGTATGAGCTTCCTCAGTGTAAGCTTAATGTACCAGAGATGACAAGGGTATAGATGGAGGCCCTAGAAGGGAAGGATGGATGGAAACGGGGTGGATTGGAAAGAGGCTTAAGAAGAATAGGACTTTGTGACAGGCTTAAGTAGGGCAGGAGAGATGAGGGTAGACATTCGGGGAGCTAAAGCACATGGGTTATGTTAACTTTCGCTGAGACAGTAAACACAGGTAAGGGCTAGATTTGGAGAGGTCTGATGATTAAATTCTAATATGTGGATTAGAGTTGGTGGTGGACTGCCTCACTGAGATATTTAGTACTTGGTGGATAGAAGAGGATCCCAAAAGCATGTGTTAGCTGAACAAATATATGAGCAGCTAAATGTGAAGGTGGAAGGCTCAGGACCAGCACCAGTGGTTTGGGAAACTGATTTGGAAAAAGTTAAAATGGCCTAAAGAGAGATTCTGGGGCATAGTAGTACTGCTGGGGGTTGGAGGGAAAAGGGAAGTAGAGGCAGAATCAGAGGGGTTTGGCATCATCTTGGTCTAAATGTCAATTTTTAATTTTGAGACATAGTATTTGTCTAAGGAACAATATACATATGGTGTATTATGTGAGGTCAGCTACTTCACTCAATTGTAAAGCTCAACATTCAGAAAACTAAGATCATGGCATCCGATCCCATCACTTAATGGCAAATGGATGAGGAAACAGTGGAAACAGTGTCTGACTTTATTTTCTTGGGCTTCAAAATCACTGCAGATGGTGAGTGCAGCCGTGAAATTAAAAGACATTTACTCCTTGGAAGAAAAGTTATGACCAACCTAGACAGCATTTTAAAAAGCAGAGACAGTACTTTGCCAACAAAGGTCTGTCTAGTCAAGGCTATGGTTTTTTTCAGTAGTCATGAATGGATGTGAGAGTTGGAATATAAAGAATGCTGAGCACTGAAAAATTGATGCTTTTGAAGTGTGGTGTTGGATAAGACTCAACCGGTCCGTCCTAAAGGAGATCAGTCCTGGTGTTCATTGGAAGGACTGATATTGAAGCTGAAACTCCAACACTTTGACCAAATGGTGCAAAGAGCTGACTCATTTGAAAAGACCCTGATGCTGGGAAAGATTGAAGGTGGGAGGAGAAGTGGTTAACAGAGGATGAGATGGTTGGATGGCATCACCGACTCAATGGACATGGGTTTGGGTGGACTCCAGGAGTTGGTGATGGACAGGAAGGCCTGGCGTGCTGCAGTCCATGGGCTTGCAAAGAGTCGGACATGACTGAGCAACTCAACTGAACTGAAAGTCCTCCAGGTCACATTGGTATATGGATTTAAAGAACAGATATTTATAAACCATGACAGGACTCAGAAGAGTTTCAGACACACAAGCACCCTGGGTTATTGGATGCTTTCACATTTTGAGGTGTCTAAGCGTTAATCAGGAGCAAAGAGATTTGAATTGACAGGGTTGGAAATCCAGGCAACCAACCGAAAGCTTTTGCATTGATGGAAAGCAACAGATTGTGGGCACCATTGCTACTGGAGCATCCACAGGTCACTCAGTCTCATCAGGAAAACTGGGACTGATTTTCAACCTCTCAGAAAGTACACTGAAAAAACAATTGCCAGCATTCAGATACTCTTCAAGCTTGTGACAGCCAATGTGTCCTTTCAATTTTATCTTCAAAATCCCTCTCGAATCTGTCTGGTTTTTTTCTCTCCAATAGTGCCCTCTAGGACAAGCCACTACCCCATTATCCTCTCTCAACTGGACCGACCTAGTACATTCCTTGCTGTTCTGACATCATTTTTATACCAACTTCAACATACCTGTAGGTTAGCCAGAGTGATTTTGCAAGTGGAAATCTGACTATGTCACCCTTTGCTTAAAACTTCAGAAGGCTCAAACCCTTGTAGTCTACACGCTCCTGTATGATCTGGCCCCACAGAACTTCCTCCCTGCATTCTGTGTTCTAGATCTTTGGGGCCTTCAGCGTGTGGTATAACCTAGACTTCCATCCTGTGTCACTCTGCTCAAAAGCCACTTCTCTAAGCCTCCAGATGGGGCTGAATGGGCCCTGAGACCATGTCACAGGATTCTGAAACTTTCCTTTGTAAAATGAAGTACACTTTGGACTGACGAATGTATTTGTGTAATGACACAAGGGATGCCTGTTATCCACACTGGGCTGGAAGCTCCAGATGTCCAGGGGCCACCTTCCTCTTATCCATCTTTGAATTCCAGCACCTTGTGCAGTACTAGGAATACAGAGGGTCTCAAAGACACTTGAATGAATGGAGCCTGGGAAGGAATCAGCTGAGTTGGGGTTATGTGTGTCTGCCAGGAGGAACCGAGTCCTTTATAGAACCAACCCCATGGTTTGCTAGTATTATATTGTCCAGGCTATCCTGCCAACTGGAAAAATAATGGCAACTAGCTTACTGAGAAAGCATCTTTATTAAGAAGTCTCAGGATTGAATGATGTCTGTGGTCCTTCCAGCCATGAAAAATTACCACTTAATAAGGCATTAAATATGATGATGTCTTTATACTTACAGTGTTTGTACTGAGTAATATGCTTTTTCTGCATTATCTATTATCTGCAGGCCATATTTTTAATCAATGTTTGCTTTTCATATTTGGGGAGTCTTTAATAAAATACATTAAATACAGGATCAGAAAATGCTTTCCTGGCAGGGAGGGAAGAGCTTAATGATTTAGATTACATTTATGCAGCTATAAATTTTCCAAATAGTATCCTTTGCCTTGAATTGGCTAAAGTAAAATTTGAATTCTGCATTCTGGATGAAAATTGCAAGTGTTTGTGCATGTTACAATAAAGAACCCACTTGAGAAATATCTAATATGGAGTACAATATAGTTAATAATTATATAAAAATTTAAATATTGTGGTAGAGAATGCGAGTTACTAGGCTTATTAAATTGTACCTCCACTTATACATTTTTTAAACATCCTTGGCACTCAGAGAATAAAAGGAGGTGAGCTGATAGCAAAGTGTTCTGGGGCAGTGGGGTTTTCATCTCCAATATCCATCCTCCTTGTGGAAAAAGCCTCCAGTTTAAGTTTAAGGTTCTCTTCCATCCTCATTGTTCTAGGCCAGATGGACCTCCAGCCTCAGCTCTAAAGTGGAACGTTAGGGTGACGAAGGCTCAAGTCTGATAGGGAATTGTGCTCTCATAACTGATTGAGGGATGGGCATGTGATCAGACAGGATGCAACTTTTGGTTGAGAGTAGAGTTTCTTTCCATTGGAATTGAGGTTAGAAGCATGTGATGCCATAGCTGCTACAAACATCTTGCTTCTATGGAAGAAGAATCCACAGGGTGGAGGAATCTACAGGGAAGGAGAATCCACAGTGAGGAAGAAGCCACAGAAAGGAAACATCCACGTGGAGGAAGAAACCAGAGGAAGAGTCTCGGTTTTGTGAAGACTTTCCTAAAACTGACTGTCTTTGCCCATGTCTTCAATAATGTGGACTACTGGATTCCCTTTGAATTTTTTTAATCCTTTGTGAGGTGTTTTTTTTTTTTTTTTTTTTGGTCACTTGTAACTCGGAGTGCTAATTCTGGTGCTTTCCTGAATTTTTACCAGAAGATGAATTTATACCATGAAAGCATTAAATATTCATTGATTCAGGAGACCTCTGATATTTGTAAGGTACTTCTTGGTCTTCCACATCCTTGGTTTGGAGGATTTCTGTAACTTCAGGAATAACTTCCGAGAATTGTCTTTCCAAGAAAAAAAGGTTTTTATCATTGCTTGAGAGTTAGGTACTGTGTAACATTATTCCGTTTTAATTAGAGAATTCTTTACTTCAGGGCATTCAACTAGACCAAGTGACTTGTTCCTGCAAATTAGCTGTGAAGATGGCGCAATTCAACATTGTATTCAGATAAATTCTAAATTACAATGTTGCAAATATACTTGCTTTTAGAGAACTTAAAACTGAAACACCTCAGATGGCAAGGAGCCTTAGGGATGGTTTGCTAGTGGCTCATGCTTTCTTGTTTATGCCTTTTAAGAAAATAGTGGCAAAGCACTGCCATCCTCAGTCTATTTTATGCCTAATCAAATCCAGGTTGAGTAGGTTGATGATGTATTTTTAGGTAAAGTTTGAACATGTAAAAAGATGTACTCTCTTGCTTTGGAGGAGAAAATGAATTTAGTGGATGAAAGACTAAGATGCCAGAATAGTAGGTATCTGGTAGCCAAGGGGATCCTGTTGCGGCATGGAAGCAACCTACAAGTGTCAGGAGGAAAAGATGAGTTTCCACTGTCCTCTCGAAACAAGAAACAATTACTGTCTGGAGCTGTCTGCTCTAAATGAAATTGTGTCTTTCTGAGTAGATGGAGTTCCCCGGAGTGGTTCCCACTAAGATTCAGGTCCATCCTTTTACGGGAAGCCAGACTTTGTAGATGCCCCGTGTTTGTGAGCAGGTAGGACTTGCCAGGGACTCTGAGACTCTTCCACAAAAGCCGCCTCCATTCTCCAATCAGACAGCAGCAAGCCCTCACTCTCATTAGCCAGGTCTGGATGCAGCAACATTTTGTTTCCACGTGGGGAGAGAAAAGTTTCTACTGAAGGGCATGAGCAAGGAATAATTGTGTTAAAGGAGGAAGGGATTTGAACATTCTCATGTGATGTTCATAGTACCTTTGCTACAGGATCTATATTTTCACATCTGTAAACACAACAGTCCCCCTGGAGAAGGAAATGGAAACCCACTCCAGTATTCTTGTCTGGGAAATCCCACGGACAGAGGAGCCGGGCAGGCTACAGTCCGTGGGGTCGCAAAACAGTTGGACACAACTGAGTGAGTAAATAACAACAAAAAAACACAGCAGAATAAAGGTCGATCTGTCCTGCACGTCGCCTCCGGCGCATCAGCTCACACCAAAGAACTGCTCAGTGTACGGAGTCTGCCAGGACCAACTCCAGGAGTCAGTTCTAATCTTATCTTTCCCTGGAGCCAAGACACTGCGTACACAAACACTCTCAAGCACATTACTTATTGAATGACCTGTTGGGGAAGGGAAAAAAAATAGAAGAGCAGTAGGCACCTCATGGGTCATCTAGTTAAGAATTTTTAAGTTTATTGTTTTCCTTTATGTATTTGCTTCACTTCGTTTTTTACTCTGTCTCAAGCATCACTAGGGGAGAAGATGTAACCCCACGTAAGGCGTCAGATGCCGGTTGTTTTATAAGTTTAAAAAAATCTATTTCTGTGATCAACATATTTTACTTAGTCAGGCTCTCATCTTGTATATTTCCAGAGTATAAACATTTAGATGTCAATATTTTCATTATTAGCAGTAATGAAAATACTGTCATTTATGATTTGTTTTAAATATGAAAACACTGTCAGAAGCCAGTTTAGTGATTTTCCATAACAATTCTCTGAGGAGTGTTAGCGAGAGAGAAACCCTCTTGCTGAGTCTTAGCCATGTGAAGAATCGTTCTTATTATTTTCATTTTCTTTGGAGAGTTTAATTATAAAATTAAGTTGTAAGGAGGGGTGTCATTTTTATGCTAATTAGAAAAAATCAGTCTCTTCCACTCAAGGAAAATATTTTTTCTCAGATGAAGAGGAAATAAATGAACCCATATGTATATTCAAGGCTGCTAATAATTACACTCTGGTCTGAAAGAAATTGTGTGTTTTTGAGAGACAAAACTGAATTAGCAAAATGAAAGAAAAATGAATTTCAGTTTTTTGAAATCTGGACAGTAAATAAGAAAAGATACTCACTATAATTGAACTGTTGCTTCCTCTTATTTTCTGATTCATATTTAATCAATTCAGCTTTCTGATCCCCTTTTGATTAAGTACTTAGTGATTTATAAATAATGTTTACAATATGTAAACCCAAATGAACCTATGTTCCATTTGCAGTGTGAGAAATCTTGTTGAATAATAGTGTTCTCTAATGTATCTGTTGACAAATAAGATGTTCAAATACAAATGTGAAGTGTTCTATTTAATAATTTAAAATACTGTCTGAGAGAGAGCTGGAAGGTACATCTCTGCAGAGAAAATTTCTCTTACTGTCCTCCCATCCTCCTGGCAGTGTGGGTATTTATAAAGTATATCTAGAAATACATACATGTGTGTCTACATGTGCACAGATACACATAATATGAGAGGAGCAGATGTATATTATGCAGCAGTAGGTCCCAGATTTTAGATCTCAAAAACAATTTTAATATGAAAAATGTCTTCTCTTTTCCATAGTAGTTGAAATCTACATATCCATTGATCAAGAGGAAAAAAGACACCTAGGATTAATGTATGATGTTATGTACTCGTGTTCTTTATTCATCACGAGGTTATCCACATACCTGGATTAGCCATGATGCATAGGTGCATGAACTGCTCTGTGCCCTATATTTCACCCACGACAATGGTATTTGTGCACGTGAGTCACAGTCCACTTGGAATAACCCAGTGCCCACCGAGGTTCATCGTGTCTGTGCAGTCTGGGAACAGCTGCTGGAGGGGGACACTGAAGCATTTCTTTCTGAGGGCTGTCGGGATGACTTCCAAGAGATTCAATAATGGAAAAAATGATAAACTCATAAAGCAAACATGAACTCTATATTGCCTTTTACGTTTCTTAGAACATACTCCTTCAGATGTCAGTTACTTAGAAAATTCAGCGCTATTTCCCTGGTACACTGTGACTCTCACCGAGTTTCACCGGGAGCGTGGCTAGAGTTATTCCCGGAATCTGTGGAAACTGCAATGACATAGATGGAAATGTGGGAGGTGGGCAGGGGGACGGATGAGATGTGGGAGAGAAAGACAGGGAGGCAGGCTCAGAGTAGATGCTTGACTCGGTATTCCTGGTTTGTAAGTTTGTGTTTGTTGATCTAGAATTCACAGGACTCTGGTCATTTTCAGGGGCTGACATAAGATAAATTAGTGACCAAGAAGAAGCAAGAGCGCCCATCTTTCCAGGTTATTTTTCTGGAAACAGGAGACCATCCTCTTCTCTTGTATTCATTTATCCATTCTTATGCTGATTTTCTTTTAGTTTTTATGCACTGAAGATTTTTCTTAACTTCAGTAGCCCAACTCAAGTAGCCCAACTTCTCTTCTAGCAGCTTTTACTATCTCTTGATTAAAACCAGTTAAGTCTAACTGGGTACCGTATTCTCTTGCTGTGTTTCAAATACAGATAGGAAGCCAGATTTTACAATTCCATAGAATTATGACTTCTTTCATTCTCCAGAATGTCAAATATTTACATTAAATTGATTTAAAATGTTAAACTATCAATGAAACCAAACCAGCTTAGTAGAGTTTAAATGTGCCCATCTTAAAATCCAACAAAAAACTGGAAATAAAACTGCCATATGACCCAGCAATCCCATTGCTGGGCATACACACCAAGGAAACCAGAATTGAAAGAGACACGTGTACCCCAATGTTCATCGTAGCACTGTTTACAATGGCCAGGACATGGAAGCAACCTAGATGTCCATCAGCAGATGAATGGATAAAAAAGCTGTGGTACATTTATGCAATGTAATATTATTCAGTGATTAAAAAGAATACATTTGAATCAGTTCTAAGGAGGTAGATGAAACTGGAGCCTATTATACAGAGTGAAGTAAGCCAGAAAGAAAAACACCAATACAGTATACTAACGCGTATATATGGAATTTAGAAAGATGGTAAGGATAACCCTATATGTGAGACAGCAAAAGAGACACACATGTAAAGAACAGTCTTTTGGATTCTGTGGGAGAAGGCGAGGGTGGGACGATTTGAGAGAATAGCATTGAAACATGTGTATTATCATATGTGAAACAGATCTCCAGTCCAGGTTCGATGCATGAGACAGGGTGCTCAGGGCTGGTGCACTGGGATGACCCAGAGGGATGGGATGGGGAGGGAGGTGGGAGGGGGTTCAGGATGGGGAACACATGTACACCCATGGCTGATTCATGTCAATGTATGGCAAAAACCACTACAGTATTATAAAGTAATTAGCCCCCAATTAAAATAAATAAAATTTTAAAAAACCCAACAATCCCTCTTCCATGTATAAATGCCTGAGAAAATGTCTCATGTGTGTACCAGGAAACAGATAAATGTATGCTCATGATAGCAAAACAAAACAAACAGAAATAGCGTATAGATTCATTAATAGTAGAACAGATAAATTGTAGTATTGACATATTTAATACCATGGAGTACTACTAATCAGTGACAAAGAAAAACCCCATAGCTACATCCACTACATAGAAGAATAGAAAAAAATGATGGTGAGTGAGCACAGCAAGTCATGAAGAATGCATGCACTATGATTATTCCATTCATACAGACTTCAGAAACAGGCAAAACCAAAAATGTCTTCGGTGGTATATACATGAATGGCAAAACTATAAAGAAAAGCAAGGGGACGATTAACATAAAACTCAGGTCAGAGGTTAGCCCAGGAGGTTAGCTCAGGCTTCCCAAGTAGCGCAGTGGTAAAGATTCTACCTGCCAAGGCAGGAGACCCAAGAGAAGTGGGTTCAATCCCTGGGTCAGGAAGATCTCCTGGAGTAGGAAATGGCAACCCACTCCAGTAATCTTGCCTGGAACATTTCCTGGACAGCGGAACCTTGCAGGCCACACAGTCCAGGGGGTCGCAAGGGGTTGGACACAGCAGAACAACTGAGTATGCACACACACTGGTGGATGGGTAGGAGATGTGATCTTAGAGAGGTTCATATTCTAAGGTGCTCCTAACATAACGTGTTTTAAGATGGATAATGTGGATACATTGCACTTAAATGTGCAATACGCCTGTGTGTATATTTCACAATTTGCAAAGAACTTCCAAGAGGAAATGTGCCAGAGGACAGTTTGAGATCTCTAGCAACCAAAAACTTCTTTGATTGAAATGGGTGGAGACTTTTCCTATCCTAAGTGTTAGTCAGTCAGTCGTGTCTGACTCTTTGAGACCCCGTGAGCTGTAGCCCACCAGACTCCTCTGTCCATGAAATTCCCCAGGCAAGAATACTGGAGTGGGTACCCATTCCTTTCTCCAGGGGATCTTCCTAACCCAGAGATCCAACCCGGTCTCCTGCATTGCCTCTTTATTCTCTGAGCCGCCATGTATAATGGGTGGAGTCTTCTCTGTAGTATTCCCTATCCTATTTTTTATTAAAAACCAAGAATCCTAGTGGGTTTGCTGTAGGTTTTACTATTTTCACTCTGCTATTTAGGATGCAATCATTTGAAAAGTTCCTTCTTCTACAAAGTGTCATACTCTCTCATATGCTGGCATGTGTGCAGTCATTTCAACTCTGTCTGATTCTTTGCAACCCTATGGACTGTAGCTCACCAGGCTCCTCTGTCCATGGGAGTCTCCAGGCAAGAATACTGGAGTGAGTTGCCATGCCCTTCTCCAGAGGATCTTCCAGACCCAGGGATCGAACCTGCACCTGCTGCATCTCCTACATTGCAGGTGGATTCTTTACCCACTGAGCCACCTGGGAAGCCCATCTCTCTCATATTATTAATAATTCTTTTTTTTTTATTGGAGTACAATTGCTTTGCAATGTTTTGTTAGTTTCTGCTGTCTGACAACATGAACCAGCTATTTGTATACAAATGTCCCCTGCCTTGAGCCCCCCTCTCACTCTAAGCCCCATCCCACCCATCTAGATCAGCACTGAGCTGAACTCTCTGTGCCAAGCAGCAGGCTCCCTCTAGCATCTATTTTGCACACGGTAGTGTATACGTGTCAAAGCTACTCTCCCAATCTGTCCTACCCTCTCCTGCCCACCTGTGTCCTCCTATCTGTTCCCTACATCTGAATCTCGCTTCCTGCCCTACAAATAGGTCCATCTGTACCACTAATATATATGCATTAATATACGATATTTGTTTTTCTCTTTCTGACTTACTTCACATTGTATGACAGACCCTAAGTCCACCCATGTCTCTACAAATGAGGCAATTTTGTTCGTCCTTATGGCTGAGTAACATTCCGTCATGTATACATACCATATCTTCTTTACATATTCATCTGTTGATGGATGTTTAGGTTGCTTTCCTGTCCTGTCTACTGTAAATAGTATTGCAATAAACATTGGGGTACAGGTAAATTTATGAATTATGGTTTTCTCAGGGTAAACTCTACAAGCAATAAATGCTGGAGAAGGTGTAGAGAAATTCTACACTGTTGAAGGGAATGTAAATTGATGCAGCCACTATGGATAACAGTATGGAGGTCCGTTAAAAACTAAAAATAGAACTACCATATGATCCAGAAACCTCATATTCATTCTTCAATAGGCTCAGGAGGACAGCCTGTACATAGGGACTGAAGAATTTACCAGCATGTACTTCTTCGGTCGAGTGACACCGACTGCTGCTGTTGTTTAGTCTCTAAGACTTGTCAGACTCTGTGCAGCCCCATAGACGCTAGCCTGCTAGGCTACTCTGTCCATGGGATTTTCCAGGCAGGAATACTGGAGTGGTTGCCATTTTCTTCTCCATGGGATCTTCTCAACACAGGGATTAAACCTGCATCTCCTGTGTTGGCAGATGGATTCTTTACCAGTGAGACAATGCGGAAGCCCAAAGTGACACCAGTGATGTTGCCCAAATCAAAACTTGATCTAAGGCTCAAGTTCAGAAACAACAGGCTGAGTAATTTTTTAAAGGTCAGATGGAAGAAGTCTGGATAACTTGATCCTTGTACGTTTGAAAACTGCTCCAGGCCATGGAAACTCTTTATGTTCAAAAGAAGTTCTTAAAATGTTCTCATTCTACCTTCTAATCTTACAGAGGAGAAAACCAAGGCCAAAAAAAGATAAAATTGCTATAAAAATTACTCAGTGAGTTAGAAGAAGGAAACACAGAAGGACTTCCCCATTTAACCTGGTGTCCAGCTCTATAGTCTGGGGATTAAGCTTAAGCCCTGGAGTCAGGAAGACCATTTAGTGACAGGGCGACTTGAGTCTTAAAATAAAAATCTATGAAATGGTGATAATTATAGTTTGTCATGTGGGGTTTGTTTAAGGACTGAATGAGATCACATACATAGAGCATTTTATTTTACACACTGCTTGATTCTCAGTAAGTGCTTGCAGTGGTTTATTACTATGAGCAAAAAGCAAAAACATTGATTTCTAGTCAATTTTGAAGCAGGTATTGGTTTGTACATGTTCCATAAAGCATGTAACAAACTGTTCACATTTTCCTGATTACAAGGAAAGGACCTTTTTAAAATTTCCTTCAAAAATCCTATTATATGTTATATTCAGTAAACTCAGGCACACCTGGAGTTCGATTTATTATCTCCCATTGATCAGCCTGTCATCTCTTCTGAGCTTCAGATTCTTTCAATATATAATAATATGCCTGGAAAGATTGTGTGAAGATGAGATGAGGTGATTGCTAAGAGATGCCTGGGACATTACACATGGACAAACCTTTGCTTCTTTTTATATATTTCTTCATAAATCACTCTTCTATCATAGTCAAAGATGGAGAAACTCTCAAGGCAGAGTTGTAGCATTAACAATAGAGAGAGGAACTTGAAATCTACAAGGCACAGCAGAAATACTCACCAGCATTATAATATCTAGGCTGATGTGTGCCTTGCACACCATTTTAACCTCTTATTTGCCAAAAATGTTCCTGCCAATTTACTGAATAGTATTTTTCTTGAGGTCATATTATTCATATCAAAATGGAGATTTATAGGAAAAGATTTTTTAGTCAGTATTATTTTACTACTATGCACAAAATACTTTTATCCATTTAAACAATGTTTTTAATTTCATCCAAAAAATGAAAGTCAGACCACAACAAAATGTGTTAAGATCATAACAGATCACAACCTACACATATATCTTAAGTCTGGAAATGTATCCTAGTTGTAACATTTAAGATACAAAAGTTACAGTACTTACGAAGAACATGTTGACAGAGTGCGTGCCCTATGATTTGAGATCAAATATGAATATCAGAGCTTCCCAGGTGGCACTAGTGGTAAAGAGCCCGCCTAGCAGAGCAGGAGATGTAAGAGATGTCGGTTCGATCCCTGGACTGGGATGATCCCCTGGAGGAGGGCATGGCAACCCACTCCAGTATTCTTGCCTGGAGAGTCCCATGGACAGAGGAGCCTGGTGGGCTACAGACCATAGGATCACAGAGTCGGACACAACAGAAGCGACTTAGCCAGCACACACATGCATGAATATCAGGCCTTATCTTAATCACTGGGGGTACTGCAGTCCTATGATTGCCGCACAACCAAATTAGTTTTCAGGAACCACTTTTGATGGCAGAAATTCATGAAATCATAGCACTCCAGGAAAAGAAGAAACTGTAGACTTCATCTGATCAGGACCTGACTTTCCAAGTGTGCAAGCTGAAAACTTCAAAAAGCAAAATGTGTATCAGTCACCAATAAATTACATGAAGAGTCAAGATTGCATGTGGAATCCGACATCTAGCCCTGGGGCGTCTGGCAGTCCCTGAGGCCATGCAGAGGTGATGCCAGAGGAGGTCTTTCCACACCAGGACACTTCTTATCTTTTCAAGTTATGACTTGAGTACTGAGTAGTGGATGGATGAAAAGAAGGCTAAGACAGATGCCAAACACCAATAGGTGTCATCTTGAACAGGCTCTAGTTAGATGAGTTCCCCACCCCCCACCCCCTGTTTAGTCGTAATAAACTAGTCTTGGAGTAAAACTGGTAGGAGAAATACCATGCTGGACCACATTTCCAGTGGAGACTCCAAGCATTTGTGGTTTGGGAAAATGAAAGAGAAATGTATGAAACGGATCAATCGTCAGATGCTAGGGAGTCAAGCTAGGTAAGATGGATACAGCTACAGAGAAGAAGCTGTGACATTAACAGCTAGTATATTAAAAACACCTCTTTAATGGGACTTCCCTGGTGGTCCAGTGAACAAGACTTCGTGCTCCCAAGGTAGGGGGATTGGGTTCAATTGCTGCTCAGGGAACTAGATTCCACAAGGCACAGTGAAGGTTGAAGTACTCACATGCAGCAAATAAGACCTAGCACAGCCAAATAAATAAATATAGAAAAAGTAAAAACAGCTATTCAGTATCTGTTTGTGGAAATTAGCCTACATAAGTACTTAGAAAATGAATATGAAAATAGCGTAGTTAATGAGCATAATACTGTGTCCATCTAAAGGAATCAAATAGTTCACATGATGTGAGGAAAGAGGGGATTCTGGCCTTAGACATTCGTCTCTCTCTCCAGGGATTTGAATGATTATTTAAAGATTCCATTTTCCCTCTGTTTCTCATCTCATCTCCTCTTGGTAAGCTTGTCTTATTATCTCTACACACGTGGATAATCTAAGTCATAGTTCTATAGCTTCTGACCCAAGAGGAAAGAGGCTGAGCCAAGTGAAAAAAAAAAAAAAAAAAAAAGCCCACTTGCGGAAGTGAATGGGGATGGAAATAAAGTCCAATGCTGTAAAGAACAACATTGCCCAGGAACCTGGAATGTTAGATTCATGGATCAAGGTAAATTGGGAGTGGTCAAACAGGAGATGGCAAGAGTTAACATCAACATTTTAGGAATCTGCAAACTAAAATGGACCATAATGGGCACATTTAATTCAGATGAAACCATTATATCTACTACTGTGGGCAAGAATCACTTAGAAGAAATAGAGTAGCTCTCACAGTTGACAAAAATGTCCGAAATGCAGTACTTGGGTGCAATCTCAAAAATGACAGAAAGATTTCTATTCTTTTCCAAAGCAAACCATTCAATATCACAGTAATCCAAGTCCATGTTACAACCACTAATGGAAGCTGAAGTTGAATGGTTCTCTGATGACCTATAAAGACATTCTAGAACTAACACCAAATAGGTGTCCTTTTCATCATAGGGGACTGGAACATAAAAGTAGGAAGTCAAGAGATACCTGGAATAACAGGAAGTTTTGGCCTTGGAGTACAAAATGAAGCAGGGCAAAGCTAACAGACCTCTGCCAAGAGAACGCACAAGACATAGCAAACAACCTCTTCCAACAACACAAGAGACAACTCAGCACAGGGACGTCACCAGATGGTCAATACTGAAATCATATTGGTTATACTCTTTGAAGCCGAATATGAAATTAAAAGACACTTACTCCTTGGAAGGAAAGCTATGACCAACCTAGACAGCATATTGAAAAGCAGAGACATTACTTTGTCAACAAAGGTCATCTAGTCAAGACTATGGTTTTTCCAGTGGTCATGTATGGATGTAAGAGTTGGACTATAAAGAAAGCTGAGTGCCAAAGAATTGATGCTTTTGAGCTGTGGTGTTGGAGAAGACCCTTGAGAGTCCCTTGGACTGCAAGGAGATCCAACCAGTCCATCCTAAAGGAGATCAGTCCTGGGTGTTCATTGGAAGGACTGATGCTGAAGCTGAAGCTCCAATACTTTGGCCACCTGATGTGAAGAATGGACTCGTTGGAAAAGACCCTGATGCTGGGAAAAATTGAAGGTGGGAGGAGAAGGGGATGGCAGAGGATAAGATGGTTGGATGACATCACTGACTCGGACATGAATTTGAGCAAGCTCTGAAGTTGGTGATGGACAGGGGAGCCTGGCGTGCTGCAGTCCATGGGGTCACAAGGAGTTGGACATGATTGAGCAACTGAACTGAGCTGAACAAGAAGAAAGAAAAGACTTGTGTCACCAATATGTAAAAGTTCTAGCAAAGTGTTCTGACTCACCCTGATTGGGTCATGTAACCAAACTTTGAACCCATAACAGAAGCTGAGAGTATAGGGTATTTTGATTCTCGCATATCCAATATGAGTGACTAGAAATTGTGTCAGAGACCAGCTCTGTGAAGGCAAATAATTTGAGTGGGAGAAGTATTTTACAAATGAGTAAAATAGAAGGAGCATATTTTAATAGGAGAGTGGATGCTGGTCATGTAAAACATGAAATTTAACAAATTGTTCGTACTTTTTAAGTCTACTTTCAAAGAACTTACCAGTGAGTAAGGACAGACAGATGGTGTTAGAGGGGTTGTGGCAGCAATGCACAAACAGGACTGTGCATGCAAGGGTAGAGGAAATCTCAATAAGATTTTCTTTAAAAAATGAGTAAGATTTTGTGCCACAGAGAAGGAGGGGAAAATATTGCAGGTGAAAGGAGAAGGCGATGATACACTTATCTTAACTACTTAATAGGCAAATCCATAGAGACAGAAAGGAGATGAGTGATTGCCAAGGAAAGTGACTGCTAATGGGATTTCTCTCTGGGCTGCTTAAAATGGCCTGGAATTATATAGCAGTGATGGTTGCACAATTCTGTGAGTATACTAAAAATATGATTTATACTTTTAAAGTATTAATTTCCAGGTATGTTCATTATACCTCGATAAAAATAAACGTATAAAAGGAATGACTGTTCAGCATCAGTAGATATTAAGGAAGAGTCACAAAGAGGAGTGCAGGAAAGGTGAATCTGGGCTAGCTTTGAAAGGCTTAGTAACATGTGCCAGGGTTAAGGGGATGCAGAAATTTGTTATTGTTCATCTCCAAGTCATATCTGACTCTTTGTGACCCCATGGACTGTGGCACGCCAGGCTTCCCTGTCCTTCACCATCTCTCGGAGTTTGCGCAAGTTCATATCCATGGAATCAGTGATGCAGAAATTAGGGTGTATGAAAAAATTCAGTAACTAAGATAAACAATATGTTCATGCATTCTTCTAGCAAATTAAAAAGTATGAAAATCCATGGTAAATAAGACATCAAAATTTAAAATGAAAACAGGATCATTGGCAGTGGGGAATTAAAGATTCTGCAGAAACATGACTGACCATATTAAACCTTCGGACAGAGAGATTTTCAGTAACAACAAAGACCAGACTTAGAAAGCAAAGACGGGGCAGAACCCTTCTTCACAGGCTGTTAGGAAGTCCCAGGAGAGAGAAGGAGTCCTCATGAGCGTGGCTCTGTGCCACCTACCTCCTGCCCTGCCTGGAGGGTGAGCATCCCAGGATTCTCTGCAGTGTTCCTGATCATGGGACGAGAGCATCCTGTTTTGTACCCTTATTCCCAGGGCAGGACACTTCGTATTAACTCACAAAGCATGTTGAATAATTGAATAATGAATGCATTGATTACAAGTTAGAGTGTGTATGTGTGTGTGTGTGTGTGTGTGTGTGTGTGTGTGTATGCTAGGAGGGATAGGGGTGAGTTACAAAGTGTTACCAGTTCAACCTGACCCTTAGGCAAACAGCCAGATAAAATGGATGTTTAGCAGTACCATGGTGATGTAATTAAATAAGAGGAAATTAAGGTTAGCATCTGATGAATTTACTGTCATAGTAACTGGCCAAAGACAATGATACAGAGCTTCCAGGCTTTTGATGGAAAAGATTGTGTCCCAGGAACTTGAAGAGAGTCAAGTTGTCACTGATGCCTGCATGAATCCAAAGAACATATTCAGAGATGCTCTGGAGCAGAAAGAGCACTGCTGGTCTCCTCTTAACCTAAAAGAGCTTGAAGGTGTGTTTCAGCTGTTCATGACCTCACACCAAACCTAAGTCCAACAGCAGGAAATTCATCAACCATACAAATAAATGTGAACCTCTCCCCCTGCAAAAACTGGAAAAGTCTAGAAAAGAGACAGAAACAAGTCTGTTAAAAACTAAGTGTAAATGTTAAAAAGAATTTGCTAATGTAAAGTAAAAGTAATAAAATAGTAATAGTCTATATTTGAAATAATTACATTGAAAAATACTGAAAGTTCAAGATGTAGGGAGGATTAAAAATGTCTTAAATGTATTTGGTTCAAGTATTCAAAAGATAGCAATTCATTTTTGTATCTAGTAATTAAAGGGAAAAAAAGAAGTTAAAGCTACTTTTACAAGATGCAAGTTTAAAGGTCAGCAAAATTAAAACCAAAGTATACAGCTTTCAAAATTGTAGGAAAGATCAGAACAAAGGAACAAAAAAGAATAATTCATATATCAAAAGAACAACGATAAAGAACTCTCTAGAAACAAAAACAAAAAATTTAAAAAAACAAACCAGATCGCTAGAAACAAATGATAGAAGCTTTAATATTTGTTTTAAGAAAAATGTGAATGGGTTACATATTTCAAAGAAACAAAAAATAAAAGGAAATCACTTATACTGAGTCAGAAACAATATCCACTGATAGGACAAGCTTACGAAATATGCTGAAAACTGATATCAAAAAACCAAATATCAGATGGTAGGTAAATAAAAAGAAAGCAACAGTTAATATAAGGCAAAAAATAACTAACACAGGATGAAAAATGGCAGTTATGGGACTGAAGTAATTGTTACGTTGACCAAGAGTCCAAATCATTAGATAGATGTAAAATTTTTGTGAACATTAGTGACTGAACACTTCACATTGAGACACATAAAGAAAAAAACAAAAACAAAAACACCAAATAACAAAAGACATCATTTGTAAAAACATAGACCTAGAGAGATTTTTAACATTTCCCTTGATCTTTGACTAATTAATGTGGCAAAAATATAAGCATTTAGGATACACAAAATCTAAATAGTACAAATAATAAAGCAGAAAAAAGATTTATATTGAACTTTTACTGTCTAGAGAATGCATCTTGTTTTCCAATGTCTTCAGATCATTTAAAAATTCTCAGTCTGAAAGAAACTCTTAGTAAATTCCAAAGCAGAAAATATTTATTCCTCCAGTAGGACATTTTGTACTAACTTAGCATGTTGAATAAATTAATAATTTTTATTTAATCATATTGAAATTATGATTTTAATCTTATTTCAATAAAGATTTAAAATTTTAATATGATTAAATGAAAATAGAAATATATTGATTAATTTTTTATCAAAGTATAATTGACATACAACATTAGTTTCAAGTGTACAGCATAATGATTTGACATACAAGTTAACAAGATAACAAGCCTAGCTATCTTCTGTCATACAAAGTTACAAAATTGTACTTTCTTGTGATGAAAACTTTGTATATTTGCACTGAGAAGCTTTCAAATACATACAATAACATTACTGACTATATACCACACTGTACATTACATCCCATAACTTCTTTATTTTATATCTGGAAATATGTACCTTTTGATTTTCTTCACCAATTTCACCCACTCCCAGCCCCCGCCCCCACCCCACTCCATGCAGCCAACAATTTGTTCTCTGTGTTTATTAGTTTAGCTTAATTTTGTTTGTTTGTTTTAGATTCCACATATTAGTGAAATTGTACAGTATTTCTCTTTCTCGGTCTGACTTATTTAACTTAGCATAGTAACTTCAAGGTCTATCCATGTTGCTATTAGTGGCATTATTTCATTCTTTTTTTTCTGGCTGAGCAATATTTCACTCTGTATATGCAACACATATTTATCCATTTATCTGTTGAGGGACATTTAGATTGTTCCTATATCTTGGTTACTGTTAATAGCATTACTGTGAACATAGGGATACAAGTATCTTCTTGAACTAGGGTCTTCATTTTCTTTGAATTATGGTAGTTTTATTTTTAATTTTTTGAAGAATTTCTATACTGCTTTTTAGAGCAGCTGCATCAGTTTACATTCCCACCAGAAGTGCATGAGTGTTTCCTTTTCTTGACATAATTATAGACACTTGTTATTTCTTTTCCTTTTAATAATAGCCATTCTGACACGAAAGAAGTAATTTCTCATTGTGGTTTTGATTTTCATTTCCCTGATTAGTGATGCTGAGCATCTTTTCATATGCTGGGTGACCTTCTTTATGTCTTCTTTGGGAAAGAGATTTATTTTTCTAAAGAGTTAATGATAACAAAACCAATAAGCTAGAAATTTTAAAATTAATTAATTTATTTGGAAGATACTTACTTTGAAATATTGTGATGGTTTTGCCATACATCAACATGAGTCAGCCACAGGTATGCATGTGTCCCCCTCCTCCTGAACCCCCTCCGCGTCCCTCCCCACCCCATCCCTCTGGGCTGTCCCAGAGCACTGGGTTTGGGTACCCTGCTTCATGCTTCGAACTTGCACTGGTTATCTGTTTTACAAATGGTCATATACATGTTTCAATGCTATTCTCTCAAAGGGAGACACAGATACAGACTTTTTTTTTTAAGGAAACCTACTAAACATTTCTTGGATTGTGAGCAAATTAAAATGACAGAGACTTTACAGAAGTCACCAAAGAAAATACTGTTTAAAAAGTTCATAGCATGCAGCCAAAATTATGATCAGAAGGAAATACATGATTTAAATTTGTGCGTGTGTGTGTGTGTGTGTGTGTGCGCTCAGTCACTCAGTTGGCCCCATGGACATAGCCTGCCAGGCTCCTCTGTCCATGGAATTTTCCAGTCAAGAATACTGGAGTGGGTTGCCACTTCCTGCTCCAGGGAATCTTCCCATCTGAGGGATGAGACCTGCATCTTTTGCATTTCCTGAATTGGCAGGTAGATTCTTTACCACTAGGGGCACCAATTATTTCATTATTAATAAATAAGAATAAGTAAATGAAATAAGCATTCTATCCAGGAAACTATTTTTATAAAAGCAAAGGAAAGTGGGGGGAAAGGAATAATAAAGATAAAAGCAAACACAAAAATTGAGAAAAAGCTAAAGATCTGATCAATAAACTTCAAAGATCTCACTTTAAACAGTGATTTAAAATAACCAACACTTTAGCACAGAAAATCAAGAAAAAGAGAAAGAAAACCATATAAGCTGTAAGAATAAAATGTATTAGATAACCACAGCTCGAGAGTGCATAAGAGTTTGGGGAACATGAAATGTTTAAATGACTGATAAATGCAAAAAAAATGTCAAAATAGATGACATTCCTAGGGAAGCTGGTTTACATAGAAGAAAAAACGCAGAATAGGCTATAAACCAAAAAGGAATGAAGATCAGTTGTTAAGAACTTCCTCTTCAAACATTTGGGCACAATTTTATAAGTAGGTTTTTATTTGGAGAAAAGATGGTTCCTACAGTGAATTTATTCCCAAACATAGAAATAGAAGGAAAGTTCTCTATTATTTTTATCAAGGTATTGTAACCCTGATATCAAATGGTGATAAAAGCAGCCTAGTTTGAGAATTATCACTTATGAACATAGTTATAGAAGTTCATCGTCTGAAAGGTAAGATATTTACCCATTATGCAAAGCAGACACATTTCCAAATGCCATCATACTTGTAAGAGACCACGAAAGTATTTTTATTTTAAAATCAGAAGGATTAAGTCAAATAAAATGTTCAATACATAACATCAACATATGTACTTCTATGCCAACACAGATAAAAAATTATATGCATATTTTATGCTGTGCACTGTGGAGAAGTCCCATCAGAGCCAAAAGCAAAAGCTGCCCAGGGCCTTGAAGGTCATCGTGGGTCTCCCTTACTTAAAAGATGGTTTGTGACCATCGCTGATATTTGGGCTCAGCAAAACCACACCAGGGAGATTTCTCTGTAATTGAGCAGCGTGAGAATGAGTCTCTGTGTTGAGATTCATTTCCTCATTCACACTCTTACTATTTCCTCCCCACATGTCATAGGGTCTTTGAAGGCTGACAATTACTCTTTGTAAAAAGAGACACACATACACAAGTGTTTTAATCCAGAGCACAAGAAGGGCCCACTTGTTCCCCTCAAGCCTGCAGTGTGAGGTAAGGGCACATAAAGATGGGCTCATCCCAGGAAAAATGCTGCATCTCAATGGGGTGAGAGGCGGAGGAGCAGGGCCACAGAGTCCTGTCTTCAGCCCAGCCTCCGAAACACAGCCAAAGGAAACAAAGGAGGTGCGCTGTTGTCTTTTGTAGCTTTCACGTAGTACCCCCATCGTCATTCAGAGGAATGTGTCTTTCACCCAGAAAATTAGAGATGTAAGTCTACAAAGCATCGAGGGAAGCATTTGCTCTCACAATTGTAAAGCAAATACATAATACAGCAGAAGAGGTACAGTTTTAAAGGGACAGTTTGCTGTTGTTGTTGCATGGTATTATGATTGGAGCAAAAGTAATGGTGTGCTTTGCTTTGTTGAAAAAGACTCTGATGCTGCCAGGAAAATTGAAGGCAGGAGGAGAAGGGGACGACAGAGGATGAGATGGTTGGATGGCATCACCGACACGATGGACATGAGTTTGAGTAAGCTCCGGGAGCTGGTGATGGACAGGGAGGCCTGGCATGCTGCGATTCATGGGGTCGCAAAGAGTCTGACACGACTGAGCGACTGAACTGAAAAGTAATGGTGGTTTTTGCTTTGTTGAAATTTGACATTTGATACTGGAACATATTCTTAAATGAATGTGACTATGTTATACATCATTTTTTAAATTTTTTTTATTGAAGGATAATTGCTTTACAAAATTTCACTGTTTTCTGTCAAACCTCAACGTGAATCAGCCATAGGTATATATCTATCCCCTTCCTCTTGAACCTACCTCCCATCTCCCTCCCCACCCCACCCCTCTAGGTTGGTACAGAGCCCCTGTTTGAGTTTCCTGAGCCATACAGCAATTCCCGTTGGCTATCTATTTTACATATGGTAATATAAGTTTCCATGTTAGTCTTCCCATACATCTCACCCTCTCCTTCCCTCTCCCCGTGTCCATAAGTCTATTCTCAATGTTAATGCTCATTTCTTGCTTTCTGTTTTTTAGCTAATGACTTATTACTTGCAGTTTATTTTAGACCATGGAAATGATATTAGACAAAAACCAAATTCAAGTGATTTTCTAATTTAGGTTCAAAATAGGCCATACAGCAGCAGAGACAACTTACAACATCAACAATGCATTTGGCTCGGGAACTGCTAACGAAGGTAGAGCACAGCAGTGTCTCAAGGAGCTTTGCAAAGGAGATGAGAGACTTGAAGATGAGAGTGCACAGCTCACCACTGGGAGCTGACAATGGCCAGCTGAGAGCAGACATTGAAGCTGGTCCCCTTACAACAAAATGAGAAGTTGCCAAAGAGCTCAGCGTTGAACATTCTATGATTGTTCGGCATTTGAAGCAAATTAGAAAGGTGAATGAAGCTCAGTAAGAGGGTGCCTCATGAGCTGACCAAATATATATATATATAATATATACATTATTATATATATATATATTTTTAAATCATTGACCTAAACACAGAATTACCCAGATAGCGATGGGAGCAGACAAAGACCTGATCAGCTAGTAGCTGAGCTTAAAGAGCATCCACAATGGACTCCAGCTGTTACCAGCAGGCCTGGGATGCAGGATGGGGATAGCTGATGGGTAAAAGAAGCCACCAGAACACTGTCCTGTGCCCTGCCCATCCACACAAGTGCATGCACACACACACACACACACACACACAGAAAGTGTATATATATCATTTTGAAGTGTCATCTTCTCTTACTCTATGCAGCAACAACAAACCATTTCTTGACTGAATTGTGATGTGCAGCAAAATCATTACATCTAAGAAGTATGCTCAGCAAATGAGCTGAGCAAAATGAGCAAATGATGAGATGAACCTGAGCTGGCATTGGTCAACAGAAAGTGCCCAATTCTTCTCCACAGCAATGCCTGATTGCACCTCACACAACCAATGCTTCAAAAGTTAAATGAATTGGTCTACAAACTTTTCTCTCATCTGCCATATCCACCTGACCTACCACCAACCTACTACTGCTTCTTCAATAACCTCAACAACTTTCTGCAGGGAAAATGCTTCAACAACCAGCAGGATGCAAAAAATGCTTTCCAAGAGTTCGCTGAATCCCAAGGCACAGATTTTTACTCTACAGGAATACCAAACTTACTTCTCATTGGCAATAATGTATTGATTGTGATAGTTCCTATTTTGAGTAATAAAAATGTGTTTGAGCCTAGTTATAATGATTTAAAATTCACAATCTGAAGCCAAAATTACATTCGCATCACCCTAATATCATTAACATTTTTCATCCCCAGACCCACAATTATAATTTTGTCTTTGATCCCTTTCTCCTAGATCACTGCTTTTTCATCATATGTGTAAAATCAGATTTTCTCTTTCTCTCTCCCTCCCCAAAAGTCCTTATGTATCTTAAATTATCTGTGATATTGTCTTAACTCTCATAGGAGGCAAGAACTGCCACTAAGGAAGCAAAAATGATGTGTTCTAGGCCCACTGTGGGGCGTATGATGATCACGAAGCTGGTTTTTAACAGACAAATAAGAATCAACACAACATTATAATCCAACTATACTTCAATTAAAAAAAAAAACACATTGAGTCAGAAATGGTTCAGCACTTCGGTCTTTAAATACAGTAGGTGAAGCAGCTGTGTGTGCAACAAATAGAAACTAAGGACCTAGAAAATGTGTCCTGTATTCAGAGTAGTAATAGTAACCCTTAACTTTTCAAGGTTGTCAAAAAATGCTTTTTAAAGAAAGTGTGCTATGAGCCCTTAAGCAGAGGGCCAAGCGTATAGCAGGTGCTCAAGAAACAAATAGTATTACCAAGATGAACAAAATTGGCATCAGACAGAAGAGAGTCTGTCAAACTAAAATCTCTTTCATGTAGTTGCTTCCAGTTTATGAACTGATTTTATGTAAATACCTTGCACATGTTTCCCTCATTTTAAAATTCTATGGAGGCCAGTATTTCTGTTCCTATTTTCAAAACCTAGTAAACTAAGATTTGGGAAATTTAGATGACTTGTCCAAAATCACACAGGCTCTTTTATTCCAAATCCTATGGTTCTTGCCTATAACACGTCAGCTGCCGTAATTTAAAAAACCTGCTTGGTACACATCAGGGAGCTTCCCAGGTGGTGCTAATGGTAAAGAATTCCCCTGCCAATGCAGGAGATTCAGGTTCGATCACTGGGTCAGGAAGATTCCCTGGAGGAGGGCATGGCAACCCATCCAGTATTCTTGGCTGGAGGATCCCATGGACAGAGGGGCCTGGTGGGCTGTGGTCCATGGGGTCCCAAAGAGTCGGACACGACTTATGTGATTTAGCACACACATACAGAGCACACATTAGACGTTGGTCCTCTGCTGCTGGAATCATCACCCACTCCCACTGTCTGTCAGTTTTGGTTGATTAGTTGAAGACATTTGGTAGTGACTCCTTTGGAATATTTTGCATTCCTTTTTTTTTCACAAAGACATAATTTAATTCTTAACCAAGAGTGTAGTATTGCAACTTTTACTGAAATAGTAGATTGTAGATAAGTGTTGCTTTAGAGTTCACAATGCAATAGAATGAGGGGTAATTTTTGTGTCTCTGTTAAGTGTTTCTAAGGTAAAATTGATATACCTCTAACACTTTATACATGTACACTTCATACAAAGCTCCTAGTAAATAAAGAAATTTCCTTTGTATTTCCCGGACTTATCACACATCACTTTTGCATGTGTCAGACTCACTAATGTCAATACTTTTCTTTGGTTGCAAACTCTAGCCATTGCTTCATTTCTTACTGCTATCTTTTTCATCTTCATTGCTTTATAGGTGTTGATTGCCAATTTTCCAACAGTGCCAAAAAAAGTACTGATTCACACAAGAACATTCTGGCTTTAAGTGAAGGCCCTGACTGACCACATGAGCAAGAGATGAAGATGTGAAAGATTACGCTCAGAGAAAAGGCAACTGGCAGCTAAAAGCAAATTGCTGAGTTACGGTCTGTTGCTTGTTCAGTTACTGGAAACGGTGGCAAAAACTAGTGCGAGACCTCAACATAATGGTAGAGTCAACCCAAGGCAAGTATAGAATCAGACCTATCAGATTTAACCCACCTGGTTAGTTAAGAGGACTTTACTTCTTTAAGTCAAAGGAAACTACTTCTTTTTCAGCAGCTGGGAAGTGAGAAGCTTTATGCAAAGAGGAATTAGAGCAGGGAAAGTCTGGACCTTGGAACAGCTGTTCAAATTCAATGAACTGAAGGAATAAATCTGGGCAATTGAATCTAAACCAGATTCAGCCACAAAACTGAGGTGGGTCCACAGCCAGTGGCCATGCTGAGGAAGCAGGAAGATGACACATGACACAGCAACAGCTGTCCACAAAAGCTGTGCATTCTGATTCTGTGAGGAAAGCTACTCATGTGTGTGGTTCAGATGTCTGGAGCCTGAGTCCTGATGCATAGAGCTGCTTGGTGACATAAAAGAGAAGATGCACCCCAGTGACATCTATTAAAACGTGCTCATAGTGGAAGGTCCTCAGCTCTAGAAGCCCGGGAGACCCCACATCTGTTGAAGGCTGCTCACAGCAGTAGCTGGATTTGCTCACTGGGTTTGAGCTGTGAGGCCAGTAAATCCCACAACCTGCCACAGAGGCCCAGAGCTATTCAGCCTGATTCTGTCTTCTTGATCTGTAGGAAATAGAATACGGAAACCTCAAAGTGTTGTTTCCCCCTTGTCTCCCGTTTCCTGAGGGGATGGGTACCGTAAACTAAGCTCCAATGTTTAATTGGCCCTTGTGCAAAGGGAGCCCTCCAAGTTCTGCTGGAGAAATGCTCTGAACAGGCCCTGGAAACAGGAGTTGTGTGCTAGAGGGGATCTAGGTGCCGCATCAGAGCATGGAACCCATAAGCATCCCCTGGGTGTGCTCACGCGACCCTGAGAGGAACAGCCAGGTCCTCAGGACTGGTTAATTTCCCAGTTAGATGCTGGGCATGCCCTAGCGTGTCTTCAAATGTGTCATGTTCTCCTTTTTCTTTGACATGTTTCTATTCTGGATTGTTTAAAAAAAGACTTCTCTCTCCCCCTTCCCTTTCCTTAAAAACAGTTTGGGTTCTTTCCTAAGGTGGTTGTGCAGCTAACATACGTTGAGCCACTGCCTGGCTCACTATAAATAGCTCAGCTTCACGTGCCTGCCAGCAAGGAACACAAACAGGCCAGTGTCCTGTAACTCCCTGTGTTTTCTCAAGCCTCACGGGGACTCAGGCCTACACTGTGTGCTTTCATGTATTCTTTTACTGGCAAGCCTGGATTTTTCCACACGCTTCAAAATCACAGCTTTCAACTATGAGTGAGAATTCACTGCCGTCCCACAAACCAAACCTTGTCAAAGACAACTTCTTCTCTCTTATTAGACAGCTATGATTAAAAAAAAAAAAAAACTAGTTGACTTTATTAAAAAAAAAAAGTGATTCTCAATTTCTTATATAAAGTTTTGCTCCAGGAATGCTATAAACTGGAGTTCCGCTAACTCTTTCTAAAAAGGGATATATAGTAAATATTTTTGCTTTTGTGGGTCATAGGGTCTCTGTTGCAACTCCTTAACTTGGCCATTATAGCTTAAAAACAGCCACATAAATGAACAGGCATGATTATGTTCCAATAATACTTTATTTATGGACACTGAAATTTGAATTTCATATTATTTTTAAGTGTCATAGGGTATTCTTCTTTGTGTTTCTTCACCAGCCACTTAAAAAGTATAAAAACTGCTTTTAGTTTGTAGGCCTTACGTATCAGGGCAGTGGGCCAGTTTTGGTCCGTGAGCTGAAGTTTGCTGAACTCTTGCTATTAATACATTTGTTTCAGTTTGAAAAAGCTTGTGCTGTACAGAGTTATTAGTGAGATGACATTGTAGCTTTATGGCATGCATGCGTGCTAAGTCACATCATCATGCCAACTCTTTGTGACCCTACAGACTGTAGCCCACCAGGCTTCTCTGTCCACAGGATTCTCCCGGCAAAAATACTGGAACGGGTTGTCATTTCCTCCTCCAAGGAATCTTCCCAACCCAGGTATTGAGCCCATATCTCTTATATTTCCTGCATTGGCAGGCAGGTTCTTTACTGCTAGTGCCACCTGGGAAGCCCATAGCTCTATGGAGATGGTATTTACTTCCTATGAAAAAGCTGTAAGAGTACCAAGTATCACCCCGAGGACTACTAGCAAACTATCAAGAAACTGCATTCAGTCATTTCATGCTCTTAGTGTCCATTACTTGAATTAATCATTAGACAACATTTATAGATTATAACCAGAGATTAGTCTCATGAAGAAGTTTTGGAATTAATCTTTCTTAAGTGGGAGGGGGGACCGGGATGGGGAATGCATGTAAATCCATGGCTAACTCATTTCAATGTATGACAAAAACTACTGCAATGATGTAAAGTAATTAGCCTCCAACTAATAAAAATAAATGGAAAAAAAAATCTTTCTTAAGTTAAGCACAGTCCTGATAAAAGTGAAACTTGCCCTGTCAATTCATCAGCTATGTCTCCATTCCTTCAGCCCCTCCTCCAGTGGTTTTGATTTTAAGGTAAAGAATTCTTCCTTTTACTGACAGCATCTTCCTTCCGACTTAGCTGAAGCCATCAGGGAGAGTGAGGATCTCTATATGAGACAAAGTTTGATTACAGCACGACTAGCTTAAATGTTCCTACAAATAATAGTATGCATTGCATTTGCCGTATTTTCAGCTGGTCTCACAGTTCTTGGTCAAAGGCTTATTTCTAGATTCGGGTAGATAACAATTTGAAAATATTGCCAGACTGTGATAATATGGTTCAAGGTAATAGTATCTAAAAACAATTCCACTGAATTCTACAAGAACAATTCACGGTTGTTGTTATTATATAAATAAGGAGACCATTTGGAGAAAACAAGGCAGTTTGTTTCTGGTGCAATTCATTTAACTTCATTTACTCAAGACAACATTCATCTTTACATTCTTTCCAAGAATTAAAGAAATTTATATCTGACCCTGAGCTAAGCGGGGGTGGGTATACATTTCCTATCAGTATTCATTACTGCTGGGTGTCATGTGGGACTCCAAAGAGGCTATATAACTTTGGTATGCATCCTTTGTTTTTAACATTGGGAAAATATATTTTTCTCCTCTCCCATTTTCTCTGCTTTAGGGTTATCAATTATTTTTTAAGATTGCTTGTCTTATATTCTCAATATTAAAATCTGATCATAATAATCATTCACTCCAAAAATTGATCATTCATTTATATGAGAATAAAGTTCGAACACCTCAGCCAGTCACTCAAATGTCTCCATAATTTGATGACCCTGGTAACCCGCCCACCTCTGATCTTCACCACGTCCCTTTTGTAAAATTTGATTTGAATTCTGGGTGACTAAAACTGTCACTGTGGGGGTAATCGCCTCATGTCTGAGGCTCTCCAGCCTCCATCCTAACACAGCTATTGAGACATGCACTGGCCCATGTTTACAACTGAGCAGAAACACACAGACCCATTCAAGAACACAAACTCTGACAAATTTTACCTTTTAAAAGTTAAACAATTTGGATTAAAAAGAAATAAAACTCTCACTGTTTGCAGATGATATGATCCTCTACAAAGAAAACCTTAAAGATATCACCAGAAAATTACTAGAGCTAATTAATGAATATAGTAAAGTTACAGGATATAAAATTAATACACACAAATCCCTTGCATTCCTATACACTAACAGTGAGAAATCAGAAAGAGAAATTAAGGAAACAATCCCATTCACCCTTGCAAAAAATGAAAGACCTGTATATATAAAACTGTAAAACACTGATGAAAGAAATCAAAGATGACACAAATAGATGGAAAAATGTACTATGTTCATGGATTGGCAGAATCAACATAGTGAAAATGAGTATACTACCCAAAGCAACCTATAGATTCAACACAATCCCTATCAAGCTATCAATGGTATTTTTCACAGAGCTAGAACAAATCATTTCACAATTTGTATGGAAACACACAAAAAAAACAAGAAATAGCCAAAAGCTACTTTTATAACACAAAAAATAGCCAAAGCAATGTTGAGAAAGAAGAATGGAACTGGAGGAATCAACTTGCCTGACTTTAGACTATACTACAAAGCTACAGTCATCAAGATAGTGTGGTACTGGCATAAAGACAGAAATATACACCAATGGAAAAAAAAATAGAAAGCCCAGAGATAAATCCATGTACCTATGGACACCTTATCTTTGACAAAGGAGGCAAAGACATACAGTGAAGAAAAGACAATCTCTTTAGCAAGTGGTGCTGGGAAAACTGGTCAACCACCTGTAAAAGAACAAAACTAGAACACTTTCTAACGCCATACACAAAAATAAACTCAAAATGGATTAAAGATCTAAATGTAAGACCAGAACCTATAAAACTCTTAGAGGAAAGCATAGGCAAAACACTCTCTGACATAAATCACAGCAAGATACTCTACAACCCACTCCCCCAGAGTGATAGAAATAAAAACAAAAATGAAGAAATGTGACCTAATTAAACTTAAAACTTTTGTACAACGAAGGAAACTATAAGCAGGGTAAAAGGGCAGCCTTCAGAATAGCAAATGAGGCAACTGACAAAGAATTGATCTCCAAAATGTACAAGCAGTTCATGCAGCTCAGTACCAGAAAAACAAACAACCCAATCAAAAAGTGGACCAAAGAACTAAATAGACATTTCCTCAAAGAAGACATACAGATGGCTAACGAACACATGAAAAGATGTTCAACATCACTCATTATTAGAAAGAAAAGATGTTCAACATCACTCATTATTAGAGAAATGCAAATCAAAACCACAATGATGCATCGTTTCTTGCTGGTCAGAATGGCCTCCATCAAAAAGTCTACAAACAATAAATGCTGGAGAGGGTGTGGGGAAAAAGCAACCCTCTTATACTGCTGGCAGGAATACAAACTGGTACAGCCACTATGGAGAACAATGTGGAAATTCCTTAAAAAACTGGAAATAGAACTGACATATGACCCAGCAATCCCACTGCTGAGTATACACACTGAGAAAACTAGAATTGAAAGAAACACATGTACTCCAATGTTCATTGCACTGTTTACAATAGCTAGGACATGGAAGCAACCCAGATGTCCTTCAGCAGATGAATGGATAAGGAAGTTGTGGTACATATACATGATGGAATATTACTCAGCTAAATAAAAAAGAACATGTTTGAGTCAATTCTAATGAGGTGGACAAAACTAAAGCCTATTATACAGAGTGAAGTAAGTCAGAAAGAGAAGCACCAATACAGTATATTAACACATATCTATGGAATTTAGAAAGACAGTAAAAACAATCATATATACAAGGCATAAAAGAGACACAGATGTAAAGAACAGACTTTTGAGCCACATGAGAGAAGGAGAGGGTGGGCTGATTTGAGAGTATAGCATTGAAACATGTATATTACCATGTGTGAAATAAACGACCAGTGCAATTTAATGCATGAAGCAGGGCACTCAAAGCCGGCACTCTGGGGCAACCAGAGGGATGGGATTGGGAGGGAGGTGGGAGGGGGATTCAGGATGGGAGACACATGTGCACCTGTGGCTGATTCGTGTGGATGTGTGGCAAAAACCACCACAATATTGTAAAGAAATTATCCTCCAATTAAAATAAATAAATTATTTTTTTAAAGTTTCAAAGACTTTTACAAGGAATTGGTTCGGTGATCTGAGGTAAGCCAATTTATCTTTTTGCACACTGGTGTGACAGACTGCAAGATATAAACCGGGTTGAATGACAACTCAGCATAGCAGTGTGATTGAATAAGAAATTATTGCTATAAAGATTGATAGTTTAAATAAATTGATCTTGTAAAGTTAGTCAATAGAACATAAAAACAAAAATGAAATCTATATCCTACTTAATTACTTAACCTTAGAGTTTGCACAATGTGTTCTTAGTACCAGTAAGAGAAGTGCTTGGGGACTTCTTATGACATGTGGATTTATAATCTTCCCTGCCCCAAATAGCCCACCAACATCACTGACTGTGTTCCTGTGGACACTCTGTGAGTGAGTGTGTCTGTGGTCACGAGCATAGCTGCCTCTCACCTGCTTGGTCATGTATGTCTGGATCTGTAGTCCAGAAGAACAAAATGCTCATTTGTCCTGATGTACGTGACTGTGGCTGGGTCACTTAGGGTTTCTGCTGCTCCACCCCAGAGCCCTATGGGGAACCAGCCAATAGCCTAGGTCTAATCTCAACATCACATTTATTCTTTAAAATTCAGGTCATACTAGGGTTCCCTGGTGGCTCAGATGGTAAAGAAACTGCCTGCCAATGTGGGAGACCCAGGTTCAATAGCTGGGTTGGGAAGACCCCCTGAAGTAGGAAACAGCAACCCATTCCAGTATTCTTGCCTGGAGAATTCCATGGACAAAGGAGCCAGGCGGGCTACAGTCCGTGGGATTGCAAAGAGTTGGACATGACTGAGCAACTAACACACACATAGAGACATGAGAATTTTGACTAAATTTCAATATTTTTTAAATACTTTTTTATTTAATATTGGAGTGCAGTTTATTTATAATGTTGTGTTAGATTCAGGTGTACAGCTAAATGATTCAGTTCTATGTATACATGTATCTACACTTGTTTTGGATTCTTTTTCCACATAGGTTATTACAAAATACTGAGTGGAGTTACCTGTACGATGCTGTAGTTCCTTGTGGATTATCTATCTTATGTACAGTAGTGTTTATGCATTAATCCCAAACTCCTAATTTATCCCTCTCCCACCCTTCCTCTTTGGTAGCTGTGTGTTTGTTTTATATGTCTGTGAGTCTGTTTCTGTTTTGTATATAAGTTCATTTGCATCTTTCTTTAAGATTTAATAAAAATTGATTCCAATTTCAATATTTTGAAATTATATATGTGTTATATATTTACATGACTGCACAGATGTTCATACACACACACACACACACACACACATATTTATTAAAACACACATGCAATTAGAAACACAGCAAACTCCCAAGGCTCCTAAGTAAGTTTTCATTTCTATTCCTGGCTACTAAGCATCTAATGATAAGAAAAAGTTCTATCAGCCAGATCTATAAGACTATTCCAATATGCTTTTGACCCTAGAATCAATATAGGCTATGTATATCTTTCCTCTAATTTTATTTCTATGTTTTTATTTCAAGCATGTTTCTTAAGGAAATCATGTCTATTCTTTTTCCTTTTGACGGCATATTCTCACACTATAAGTATTCTCCTCACATTTTAAGAACACATTTTTAATCCAGTTACATTTATGGACTCATTGCTGTTTTTAAAAAGACATGTTTGGGGGGATGGCAGAAAAGAAGCATAAAAATACTGATTTTCTTGAATTTTCAGTCTTTTTTTTTTTTTTCCTATACACTTGGTGTATAGGAAATAGCATTTTTTCTTTGAGGGACAGATATAAAAAGAGGAGACTCTGTATTCTCTAATGGGCTTCTTAATGAGGACTTTTTCCAGAAAGGGGAAGAGTAGCTATAGGGCTACAGCGGGGGATCTGAGGGTCTGCAGCTCCGGGCAGGGGCTCCCCATATAGCATATTACTTGGGTTAGATCAGCCATTCTTTCCTCTTTTCTTGGTGAGATGTTTCTGGACAAGTCATTACATAAACAAATTTCACCAATCAGGTATTGGCTCCACCACTTTCCAGAGGCTCATTGTGACAACAAGCTGTGGGGATCACTTTTGTCCCTTAATGTCAAGCTGCCTTTAGAAGTGCCTTTACCGGGAGTGCTACCCCGTGGGGTATGCGGAGAGATGCCAGAAAAACCTTTAAATTTCTGCCTCAGGGGCTGAGTCAGGGTGGTTCAGGGAAGCGAGATTGGAAGCCTGCATTGTCCTCATCTAACAGTGATGTTCCTGCAGTGCACTGGGGCTTTTTCCCCAAGAAGTGGTCTCACTTCCATCCAGAAGAAACCTCCCGACTTTAGTGCCTCTGTCGGGGGTCTGAGGATCATTCTACTGATTCTGAGGGCTTGCTGGGACTCAGAAACTTCTGTGGGTTGCTCCCCTAGAATCTCCCCTGCCAGGGGGCTCACTTGGTACCTGGGTGCTTGGCAACCTCCTAAGATATCTTAGATTTCATCATTGGTTTCCACTGGTCTCTTCTGATGTGACCTAGGGGCCAGTGGCTGGGTGGGCAGCAAGGGAGGTTGTCCTCTGAACTCCTTGGGGCTGCTTGGCTCCTCCAACCACAGCTGATCTCCCATGATCTGAGAGAACACAGTCAAGACTGAAGCTGGAACAGAGAAGGGGAGGATGAGCCAGGTTCCCCCAATGTCTAGTTACATGTTGCTCCATGTGCTTCTAAGTAGAGCCGTGCATGCAATCAGAGGCATCCACAGGAGCTTTGACCTATGACAGTTATTTTGGATTTAGATGTTGGAGTACACAGAAACATTTATTACAGGGGACAGTTTGTGGAGGAAAAACTGAGAGAAAGCCATGTGGATTTCTAGGCAAAATGGGGGGAAAAAATTGTGACAGCACTTCATCTTGTTAACAGCAAGAGAGAGTACAGCACTTGACTGGGAGGATAAAGAAATGTTCATAAGAGATGGAAGAATGTGTGAATTAAGCTCTGAAAATTGTCATGGGTGGAGAAAGATAAAGTCTTCTCCATATTTAACAATGCTTTTTATTCAGAGCAACTCACAAAGTGATGAAGGGTTACTGATGACTGACCTCAAGGTCACCCTTAAGGTCACCATTGCTTTGCAATCTCTGCCAGACATTGGTTCAGAGGACTTGAGTGACCATTTTGGAAGTTTGGTTTTCATGTTTCTCTGTAAACCCACAGGGTGATTGCTGTGATATGAAAATTCAGCACACTAATAACTAGCTTCCCAAGTGAGTTCCATGCTTCTGACAGATTTCAGATTTCTCAGTTTCATCATGGCCACAGATTCACGTTTGATGGGGAAAGATTTTCTCAGTAAACTGTATTAGGGCATGTTGTTTGCACAATTTTATTATTTTCATGGGAAACCTTCTGAGGCTTGATGAATTACTCTTGGATAAAGGCAGAAGAAAAAGAATGTGTGTGATTCAATAAACTCTACTCCAAGTAGAAATATAATCCTTATCTTATTTTCAATGTGGGAGCATGCAATGGGAATTGATTTCATGGTTTTCCATGGGATTCAAAACAGAAAAATAAACATATGAACATTCATTAGGATAATTGTCTGGTGACACTGATGATGTTCAGGAAAGGAAATGGTAACCCTCTCCAGTATTCTTGCCTGGAGAATTACATGGACAGAGGAGCCTGGTGGACTACTGTCAATGGGATTGCAAAGTCAGACATGAGTGAGTGGCTAACACTTACTAAAGATATTTAATTATAAGATTAAAACAGATTTTGACCTATGAATACAAATTAGAATTCCAGAACATTAGAATTGAAAGAGAACTTGGGGGCAATTTAACCAGGGAAGTGAGCTGTTATAGTCATAAAGCAAGTAGAGATAGTCTGAACTCACAGAAGATGTGATGAGAGCTAGCTCATCAGAGATCCTGCTCATAGCAAACACCCTCTTCCAACAACACAAGAGAAGACTCTACACATGGATACCACTAGATGGTCAATACCGAAATCTGATTGGTAGTATCATTTGCAGGTGAAGATGAAGAAGCTCTATACAGTCAGCAAAATTAAGACCTGGAGCTGACTGTGGCTCAGATCATGAATTCCTTATTGCAAAATTCAGACTTAAATTGAAAAAAAGTAGGGAAAACTACTAGACCACTAGTCCATTCAGATATGATCTAAATCAAATCCCTTACAATTATACAGTGGAAGTGACAAATAGATTCAAGGAATTAGATCTGATAGACAGAGTGCCTAAAGAACTATGGCTGGAGGTTCATGTCATTGTACAGGAGGCAGGGATCAAAACCATCCCCAAGAAAATAAAAGCAAAAAGGCAAAATGGCTGTCTGAGGAGGCCTTAAAAATAGCTGAGAAAAGAAGAGAAGTGAAAGGAAAAGGAGAAAAGGAAAGATATACCCATTTGAATGCAGAGTTCCAAAGAATAGCAATGAGAGATAAGAAAGACTTACTCAGTGATTAATGCAAAGAAATAGAGGCAAACAATAGAATGGGATGATTAGAGATCTCTTGAAGAAAATAAGAGATACGAGGGGAACATTTCATGCAAAGATGGGCACAATAAGGGACAGAAATGGTACGGGCCTAACAGAAGAAGATTTTAGGAATAGGTGGCAAGAATACACAGAGAAACTACACAAAAAAGATCTTCATGACCCAGATAACCATGATGGTATGATCATTCACCTAGAACCAGACATCCTGGAATGCAAAGTCAAGTGGGCCTTAGGAAACATCACTATGAACAAAGCTGGTAGAGGTGATGGAATTCCAGCTGAGCTATTTCAAATCCTAAAAAATGACACTGTGAAAGTGTTGTACTCAACATGCCAACAAATTTGGAAAACTCAGCAGTGGCCACAGAACTGGAAAAGATCAGTTTTCATTCCAATCACAAAGAGGAGCAATGCCAAAGAATGTTCAAAGTACTGCACAATTGCACTCATCTCATACACTATCAATGTAATGCTCAAAATTCTCCAAGCCAAGCTTCAACAGTACATGCACCACAAACTTCCAAATGTTAACGCTGGATTTAGAAAAGGCAAAGTAATGAGAGATCAAGTTGGTAACATCTGTTGGATCATTGAAATAGCAAGAGAGTTCTAGAAAAACATCCACTTCTCTTTTATTGACTACACTAAAGCCTTTAACTCTGTGGATCACAACAAACTGCGGAAAATTCTCCAAGAGATGGGCATACCAGACCACCTGACCTGCCTCCTGAGAAACCTGTATGCAGGTCAAGAAGCGACAGTTAGAATTGAACATGGAAGAACAGACTGGGTCCAAAGAAGAAATAAAGAACCTCTTGATGAAAGTGAAAGAGAAGAGTGGAAAAAGTCTTAAAACTCAACATTCAGAAAACTAAGATCATGACATCCAATCCCATCACTTCATGGCAAATAGAAGGGAAACAATGGAAACAGTGACAGACTTTATTTTGGGGGGCTCCAAAATCACTGCAGATGGTGACTGCAGTCATGAAATTAAAAGACCCTTGTTCCTTGGAATGGAGAAGGCAATGGCAGCCCACTCCAGTACTCTTGCCTGGAAAATCCCATGGATGGAGGAGCCTGGTAGGCTGCAGTCCATGGGTCGCTAACAGTCAGACATGACTGAGCTACTTCACTTTCACTTTTCACTTTCATGCACTGGAAAAGGAAATGGCAACCCACTCCAGTGTTCTTGCCTGGAGAATCCCAGGCACGGAGGAGCCTGGTGGGCTGCCGTCTATGGGGTCGCACAGAGTTGGACACGACTGAAGCGACTTAGCAGCAGCAGCAGTTCCTTGGAAGAAAAGCTATGACCAACCTAGACAGGATATTAGAAAGCAGAGGCATTACTTTGTCAACAAAGGCCCATCTAGTCAAAGCTATGGTTTTTCCAGTAGTCATGCGTGGATGTGAGAGTTGAACTAGAAAAAAAGCTGAGCACCAGAGTACTGAAGCTTTCAAACTGTGGTGTTGGAGAAGACTCTTGAGAGTCCCTTGGACTGCAAGGAGATCCAACCAGTCCATCCTAAAGGAAATCAGTCCTGAATATTCAATGGAAGGACTGATTTTGATGCTGAAACTCCAATAATTTGGCCATCTGATGGAAAGAACTGACTCACTGGAAAAGAACCTGATGTTGGGAAAGATTGAAGGCAGGAGGAGAAGGGGACAGCAGGGGATGAGATGGCTGGATGGCATCACTGACTCAGTGGACATTAGTTTGAGTAAGCTCCTGGAGTTTGTGATGGACAGAGAAGCCTGGCATGCTGCAGTCCATGGGGTCACAAAGAGTCAGACAAGACTGAGGGACTGAACTTAACTGAAATGGAGGGTTACAGATTATGAAATAGCAAGCCCTTCCTCTTCATCTTTTTTTACCGATTTCACTAACTTGAAGGGAGTGATCTGGAAGCACTGAGACAGAGTAAGGGAAGCACTCTGCTCATTTCAAGATCTATTCAGGGCACTGTGTGTGGTGTGGTGTGAAAAGAACTTAAAACTGGTATCCAACTGAAATCTTTCATTCCCTAGCTGATGCTGAAAACTCTGTCTCCATACACTGATACTGAATCAAATCTCAGAGACAGAGTTTTTGGTGAAGTAGAAAAGAACAACTTTATTGCTTTGCCAGGCAAAGGGGGACAACATGGGCTGTGCCCTGAAAGAGTGGAGGATTTGGTAAGGAGTTTTATAGCAATGATTCCAGGGTGGAGTTGCTGATAATGATCGGGGTGCCTATAAGGTCTGCACTCTTAATCTGGCCTTCTTAGTTTTTTCAAAACTAAATATTAAAAAAAAAAAAACAAACTAAGATCAAGTCATGTGGTCCTATCACATCATGGCAAATAGAAGGGGATGAGGACAGTGGGATGAGCACCATCTTCCTCCACAATCAACTACTAATTAACACTAATTCTAAATACTATATGCATATGAAACCAAGCAGGACCCAGCCTGATCTCCCCACCTGCTTCCTCCTCACTTGTCCTTATACCTGGGTTCTCCTCTGTGATTATTTGGTGAGATGATGCTATGTGACTTTAAAGTCCAAGTCATAAAGGGTAGCCAGCCTCTGTACCTCTCCTGGGTTGTTTGTCTCAAGATCATCTGACCTGCTGTGAGAAAATCGCAGGTCACTCAGAGAGGCCACTTGTAGGCACATCTTCTGGCTGGAAGTTCAGCGAAGCTTCCAGCCAAGTCAGGTGTGTGAGAAGGCCTTTAAGATGAAGCCAGCTGCCGCCACTATCTGTTTGTAGCTGCACACGGGTCTCTGGACAAGAACTGCCAAGCTGAGCCCAGTTTCCTTGCCAATGAGAAATAAGAAGAAAATAATGCTGCGATTTTAAATGGCTAAGGTTTGGAGGTGTTTTTCTTTTTTTTTTTCCCAAGAGATAAAGAGAAAGGTACTCCTAAAAATGGGATGTGGGTTGAAAATTAAGTTGTTGTTATCATTTAAAAGGAAAAACAAATTTGGACTCAATAAGACTCACATTCCATCACAAAGATAAACTTTGATTTCAAAGAAAATGTGAACTAAAAGCAACACTCATATGGCTGAAGCAAAACCTGTAGGTAAGAGAAGGCATAATGGTGGGGAGTTGGGGGGAACAGTCAGCAACATTTCCTAAACTCAAAACACTGGGTTATGTAGATTCAAGTGTTACTGTGTAAACATCTGTGTACTTGCTAAAAAATTAGGCAAGGTGACCTTACTCATCTTTTCCACCTCTAACTTCTGTCATTTTGTCTTCATCGTGTGGGTGTTCAGTTTGCTGAAAAAGCCAGATTTCAGAACAGCTTTCTTTCAGAAATAATGTTTTTTAAAGTTAAGGGGGGGAAAGCTTGCCACATTGTAGAAGTGGCAGTTATAAAAATAGATTTAAAATAAATCAAAAATTCATAGCATTGTGCTGCAAAAGACACTGAAGACTGAATTACAAAGTAAAATGAACAAAGTGGGCTTTTGACTAAATGAGTAAGCCAGGCTCCTTACAGGATGATCATATGTAGGAAATGGATAAAGAGACTGCAAAATAAGTGAAGAAAACACTGCTTGTACAATGCTAGGATTCAACTCAGTTCAGTTCAGTTACTCAGTCATGTCTAAATCTTTGCAACCGCATGGACTGCAGCACACCAGGCTTCCCTGTCTATCATCAACTCTTGGAAATTACTCAAAATCATGTCCATCGAGTTGGTGACATCCAACCTTCTCTTCCTCTGTTGTCCCCTTCTCCTCCTCCTTCCTAGCATCAAGGTCTTTTCCAACGAGTCAGTTCTTCACATCAGGTGGCCAAAGTATTGGAGTTTTAGCATCAAAATCAGTCCTTCCAATGAATATTCAGGACTGATTTCCTTTAGAATTGACTGGTTGGATCTCCTTGCATTCCAGTCCCTTATGATGAAAAGGACATCTTTTTTGGTGTCAGTTCCAGAAGGCCTTGTAGGCATTCATAGAACTGTTCAACTTCAGCCTCTTCAGCATCAGTGGTTGGGACATTGACTTGGATTACTGTGATATTAATGGTTTGCCTTGGAAACAAACAGATCATTCTGTCATTTTTGGAAAATCACTCAAGCACTGCATTTCAGACTCTTTTGTTTACTATGCAGGCTACGCCATTTCTTCTAAGGGATGCTTGCCCACAGTAGTAGACGTAATGGTCATCTGAATTAAATTCACCCATTCTAATCTGTTTTAGTTCACTGATTCCAAAATGTCGATGTTTACCCTTGCCATCTCCTGTATGACCACTTCCAATTTACCTTGATCTATGGACCTAATATCCCAGGTTCCTATGAAATGTTGTTCTTTATAACATTAGACTTAGTTCCACAATCAGTAACATCCACAGTTGGGCTTTGTTTTTGCTTTGGCTCAGCCTCTTCATTCTTTCTGGAGCTAATTCTTCACTCTTCTCTAGTAGCATGTTGGGCACCTACCTACTTGTGGAGTTCATCTTTCAGTGTCCTATCTTTTTGCCTCTTCATACTGTTCATGGGGTCCTCAAGGCAAGAGTACTGAAGTGGTTTGCCATTCCCTTCTCCAGTGGACCACATTTTGTCAGAACTCTCCACCAGGACAAATCCATCTTGGGTGGCTCTACAAGACATGGTTCATAGTTTCATTGAATTACACAAGGCTGTGATTCGTGTGATCAGTTTGGTGAGTTTTCTGGGATTGTGGTTTTCATTCTGTCTGCCTTCTGATGGATAAGGATAAGAGGACACTAGAACCAGGCCAGGGTAAAATAACAATTGTAGAATGTCAATCCTGAGGTATAAAGCAGGGATTAGAAAAAGTGTTAGTTGCTCAGTCATGTCCAACTCTTTGTGACCCCATGGACTGTAGTCCGCCAGGCTCCTCTGTCCATAGGATTTCCCAGTCAAGAATACTGGAGTGGTTTGGCATTCAACTGGCTTAATTCCTAGCTCTAACATAAAGAACATGGAAAACTGTGGTTGGGAAATGCAGAGAAATGGAAACAAGGATGAACCAAAACAGGTTTGTACTGGTAGAAAGAGGCGAAGGTAGAAAACCAAGGGGTTTGGACGTGCTTGCAAGATGAGCGCTTTCCTGGTAGCTCATTTGGTAAAGAATCCACCTGAAATGCAGGTATACCTGGGTTCAGTCCCTGGGTCGGGAAGATCTCCTACAGAAGGAAACGGCAACCCACTCCGTATTTTTGCCTGAGCAATCCCACAGACAAAGGAGCCTGGTGGGTTACAGTCCATGGGGTCACAAAAGAGTTCGACACAACTTAGTGACTAAGCCACAGCCATATAAGATGAATGGACTTTCCTTCTCTCCCCTCACCCCACCCCTGCTATCCTCAGACACACGTCAGCAACACACGTTTTTAAAGAGCAAACGTGACTGCATGCTCCTCACTTGCATCTGCACAGATGGAACAATCATTCCTCAATTTCCTAACGTGCCACCAGTGCTCTCTAAGCAACGGCTGGTGGGTGACCTTCACTGGATTGAAGTGCTAATTAGGCTGAGGGCTTCCCTGAAGTTCCTCTGTGAATAAGTAATTTTTGCTCAATTAACATCTTCCCAGCATGATGCTAAGCCCTTTGGAAGGATGCAGAGGTCTAAAGCTGTTGAAAGCCTAGCTATCACCTAACTAAAGAGACAGTTTAATTCATAAAACGCATGAGCCCTGGAAAAGCCAAGAGGGTTGCTATGAAGAATGGAATGAGTAGAGTTTAAAGTGTGGGTAAGAAGAGACCAAGAAGAAATTGTCCCCGACAAGGGGTTGCTCCACACCTGGTGCACAGTAGCTGCTCATGAAATATTTACTGAAATAAATGCACAAGTAAAGGCAAAACATACCATCCTGTGCTGGCTGGTATCCTGGCCGAGCTAGAGATGCAATGGTGGAGATGGATGTCCACTGAGGCATGAGCTACTCGAGGAGGCCTGGAAAGGGAGGAAGGCATTCTTGTCTGAGTAGAAAAATGGAAATCAATAAAGACGACTGTTTCTCAGTAGTGGTCACCCTAACAGCAGATCATGAGGTGGAACGGAAGAAGAGCTCAGTGAGGTGGCATCAATTTCACCCTCTCCCACCTGGCAAGCACGTGTGTCCTCTGTGTTCAGCTGAAGCAAGAGGCATATGTTACAGGTGAGGGGGAATGTGGAGGGCACTTGTCTGCAAGAATATGATGAATGAATCCCTGTGAAAAAGTTACTCAGATCACTAATGCAGGCGGCTTTTCTGTCCTCAAGGCGACACAGAGCCTAAACAATATGCTTGCCCAAGTTGTGTTCTAGGAGGTTGGAGTCAGATACATGCAATTCAAGCTGAGCCAGAGAAGACTGGAAGGACCGCAGACCTCCAGCTGGGCCTGCGAGAATGTCCTCTGCGGTGATCCTGACATCGGTGGGCCAAAAAGCCCCCCTCGAATGCTGCTAATCACATCACCTCCATTCCTGAACATGCAGCGGTCTGCAGCTTATACACTTGCACTGGATAATGATTACACACCTTTACCGAATCACCTTTCCCATGCTCCACACGCTCCACACACCCAGATGGCCCTGCTTCCTTACTCTTATCCCATAAATCCCTCAAGATCCTGGCCCTGGGGAGGTGGACCAGAGATGTCTTCTGCCGTCTCCTCCCCCAGCAGCAATGAGAATTAACCCTCTCTCAGCTGCAAACCTTGGCATCTCAGCGTTTTGGGCTAAGACAAACCTGGTTGGGTCACAGAAACCCAGGAGCACCTGGCTTTGTGTGATTTCAGGTATGTGGATGTGGAGGCTGAACCAAACCTGCTGGAAACAAAACTAGAAAGTATGTGAGGTGAAGTCTTAGAGCTCAAAGATGGACCATACTGAAGTTATTGTAATGGTAGGAAGTTTACCCTCTGGATGTCATGACTTTACTAAGAACCAGGTTTTCTTGTCAGGAGAGAAAAGTAATCCTACGCCTAGCTTTAGCCAAGCCAGGAATGACCTACCATACTTAACAAACTTTTAGCAGAGTAATTCCAGCGCTAGAGATTCTGCATCTCTGCTGATCCAGTACATGTCTGGCACTAGGGATAAGAACTTATACCTGCATTTTCACTGGAATATCAGCAAGGTTCTGTGGGCTCTAGAGACAGTCTGCTTGGATTTAAATATATTGATTCCACTTACTAGTCCTGTGACTTTAGGCAAGCTGCTTAACCCCTGTGCCTTTCTTTCCTCGTGGGACAGTGGGGACCATTCTGTATGAGATTATAGTGAGAATTAAACATAATTACAGTAAGGCGCTTGGACTAGTACTTGACTCATGGGTTGTGTTGCATTGCATGCATGCTTAGTCATGTCCAACTCTTTGCGTTCCCATGGACTATAGCCCACCTGGCTCCTCTGTCCGTGGGATTCTCCGGGCAAGAGTATCAGAGTGGGTAGCCTTTCCCATCTCCAGGGGATCTTCCCAACCCAGGGATGAAACCTGGGGCTCTTGCATTGCAAGCAGATTCTTTACCATATGAGCCACCAGGGAAACCCCCATAGATAGTGATCAATACTTTTTTGGCCATGATCCCCGGCATTGGGATTCTTGGTTTCCCAACCAGGGTTTGAACCCATGCCTCACGTTCTGCTTGAAAGTATGAATCTTACCCAGTGGGTCACCAGAGAAGTTGTAATAGTGATCAATAATTATTAGCTATTATTACTATTAACTTTGTCTTTTTGTCTCTTTTTGCCTATAAGAGGAAACAAATAATTACTATCTGTTTTTCTATGGTAGAATGTCAGAGAGAGACAACTGGTGGCTTGCCCTAAGTAATATGATGAATTACTTGGTAACACTCAGAAAGGACTCCTTTCTTAAATCCTATTGGTAAAGAGAAACGTATTTTTATTTTTCTGGAGAAAAGTTTTAAAAAATACACATAAAAATAGGATCATAAATACAAGAGCTGAACGAAATAGAATCATAAATAAATTACTTGTGTTTTGCTTTTCCTGTCTGAGAAAACCTGAACAATCATTTTCCTTTCTATTGGAAAGGACATCTAAAAGGACACAGACACACAATGACACCGAGATGTCTGTACCTGCAGTAAAATGAATCACAGTGGAAAAGGATGCTGTCTGCCAAAGGGCTCTGGATATTGTTTTCATTATCCAGTTATTTTCTATGTAAAAGCCTCTTGTGTCTCAGAGTGGACCTTGTCATCTGAAAAGTACTTCATCTTGTTGTATTTCCAAAGATTGAAGTGGAAATTGTTGCTTTTGGGAAAAAGCCGTAAGGAGAGACTGGTCTGCCTTTAAAAGCCTAGATCCATTTGCCTCCTAATAACAGTAAGTCCCTTCCCAGTGTGGCAGGTTCTGCAATCCCCAGAAGCTAACACTACTCTAATAATCACAGAAACAATCATATCTTCAAAGCTGTGTGCACACATGTGTGTTCATCGTGTAGTAACATATAACTCTCAGCAGCAACCTCGCAATGTTTGTCTAATTTTTCTTTCACAGACAGAAAACCGAGGCTACAGAGGTTAAGTCTCTTGTTCAAGGTTCACAAAACCAACCAGGGGAGGGGATGAGAAGAGTCATTTCCACTTGGATCCTTCGTTCCCACCTCCTGATTACAGGTACCCTCAGGGGACATTGTTCAAGCCCTATCATTCAAAGTCACAGAAGACATCATACAAATGGAGTGGCTGCATTCAGGGATTCCTACCTGAATCTGGGCAACTGAAGACAGCATTCACAAGATGTGTCCTGTCACTGTGCCCATGCCATCCGGACATTACTCTGTCACAGGCGCTGGTCTAATGCATGTCTGCTTAGGGGAATGACCGGGAATTCAGTGGGGGCTTTGGTATCTCATTTTCTTCACTTTAATATGGCACGCCCAATATTTGAGCACCACAGTGTTGTACATGTGCTATTAATGCATAATGAAATGACTTTTATTTCTTTTTAAAAAATTAATTTATTTTTTTATTGAAGGATAATTGCTTTGCAGAATTTTGCTGTTTTCTGTCAAACCTCAACATGACTCAGCCACAGGTATACATATATCCCTTCCCTTTTGAATCTCCCTCCCATCTCCTTCCCCACCCCACCCCTCTAGGTTGATACAGTGCCCCTGTTTGAGTTTCCTGAGCCATACAGCAAATTCCTGTTGGCTCTCTATGTTACATATGGTGATGTAAGTTTCCATGTTACTGTTTCCATACATCTCACCCTCTCCTCCCCTCTCCCCATGTCCATAAGTCTATTCTCCATGTCTATTTCTCCACTGTTGCCCTGTAAATAAATTCTTCAGTACCATTTTTCTAGATTCCGTATATATGTGTTAGAATATGATATTTATCTTCCTCTTTTTGACTCACTTCACTCTGTATAATAGGTTCTAGGTTCATCCACCTCATTAGAACTGACTCAAATGTGTTCCTTTTTGTAGCTGAGTAACATTCCATTGTGTATATGTACCACTACTTCTTTATCCATTCATCTGTCAGTGGACAACTAGGTTACTTCCATGATCTAACTATTGTAAATAGTGCTGCAATGAACAATGGGATACATGCGCCTCTTTCAATTTTGGGGAATGCTGGAGCATATGGTGGTTTTATTCCTAGTTTTTAAAGGGATCTCCATACCCTCTTTCATGGTGGCTGTATAAATTTACATTCCAAACAACCGTGCAAGAGGGTTCCCTTTTCTCCACACCCTCTTCAGTATTTATTGTTGATAGACTTTTTGATGATGGCCATTCTGACCAGTGTGAGGTGATATCTCATTGTAGTTTTGATTTGCATTTCTCTAATAATGAGTGATGTTGAGCATCTTTTCATGTGTTTGTTAGCCATGTGTATGTCTTCTTTGGAGAAATGTCTGTTTAGGTCTTTTTCCCACTTTTTGATTGGGTTGTTTGTTTTTCTGGTGTTTAGTTGTATGAGCTGCTTGCATATTTTGGAAATTAATCCTTTGTCCAGTGTTTCATTTGCTATCATCTTCTCCCATTCTGAGGGTGGTCTTTTCACCTTGCTGATAGTTTCCTTTGCTGTGCAAAACCTTTTAAGTTTAATCAGGTCCCACTTGTTTACTTTTGTTTTTATTTTCGTTGCTCTAGGAAATGGGTCATAAAGGATCCTACTTTGATTTATATCATTGAGTGTTCTGCCTAAGTTTTCTTCTAAGAGTTTTATAGTTCGTGGTCTTACATTTAGGTCTATAATCCATTTCGAAGTTATCATTGTGTATGGTGTTAGCTGCTGCTGCTGCTAAGTCACTTCAGTTGTGTCTGACTCTGTGCAACCCCATAGATGGCAGCCCATCAGGCTCCCCCGTCCCTGAGATTCTCCAGGCAAGAACACTGGAGTGGGTTGCCACTTCCTTCTCCAGTGCATGAAAGTGAAAATGAAAGTGAAGTCACTCAGTCCTGTCTGACTCTTAGCGATCCCATGGTCCGCAGCCTACCAGGCTCCTCCATGCATGGGATTTTCCAGGCAAGAATACTGGAGTAGGTTGCTATTGCCTTCTCCATATGGTGCTTGGAAGTGTTCTAATTTCATTATTTTACATGTAACCATCCAGTTTTCTCAGCACCATTTATTGAAGAGGCTGTCTTTGCCCCATTGTATATTTTTGCCTCCTTTGTCAAATATTAGGTACCCATAGGTGCATGAGTTTATCTCTGGTCTTTCTCTCTTGATCCATTGGTCTATATTTCTGCTTTTGTGCCAGTACCATACTGTCTTGATGACTGTAGCTTTGTAGTATAATCTGAAGTCAGGAAGGCTGATTCCTCCAGCTCCATTCTTCTTTCTCAGGACTGCTTTGGCTATTCAGGATCTTCTGTGTTTCCATATGAATTGTGAAATTTTTTGTTCTAGTTCTGTGTAAAACGTCATTGGTAATTTGATAGAGATCACATGGAATCTGTGGCTAACATTTGGTAGTATAATCATTTTTACAATATTGATTCTTCCTACCCAGGAACATGGAATATCTTTCCATCTGTTTATGTCATCTTTGATTTCCTTCATTAGTGTCTTATAATTTCCTGTGTACAGTTCTTTCATCTCCTTAGGTAAGTTTGTTCCTAGATATTTAATTCTTTTTGTTGCAATGGTGAATGGGATGATTCCTTAATTGCTCATTCTGATTTTTCATTGTTAGTATATAGAAATGTAAGTGATTTCTGGTTAGTATATAGAAATGCAAGTGATTTCCGTGTATTGATTTTGTATCCTGCAACTGCTAAATGCACTGATTAGCTCTGGTAATTTTCTGATACTGTCTTTAGGGTTTTCTGTGTATAGTATCATGTCATCTGCAAACAGTGAGAACTTTACTTCTTCTTTTCTGATCTGGATTCCTTTTCTTTCTTTTTCTTCTCTGATTGCTGTAGCTAGGACTTCCAGAACTATGTTGAATAATAGTGGCAAAAGTGGACAACCTTGTCTTGTTCCTGGTCTTAGGGGGGATGTTTTCAGTTTTTCACCATGAAATGACTTCTTGTATAAAAGTTTCTTTAGAATGTTGGGCACAAAGTAAAACTGACTGTTTGCAATACTGTTAAGCTAAACATGAATTCCCAGATTAAAAAATAGTGATCTCAAATAGGTCACTTTGAGACTTTTTTCTAAGGAACAGCATTGAAATTAGAGTTATTCATTATAGATTAGAAGGTGTATTACTAACACCAAACTCTTCTTTCCCAAATGCATTATTTATTTGTTGACATTAAATTCTATTTTTTTTTAAAGTCTCTCTTGGCTTATAGAAAAAATAAATAAAACAAAAATTGTGTATAACTACACTACTGTGTTTATTTAAGCAGAGCACTGTTGGAAAACTCATAGGCAAACTCAACTGGCTGTTTATTTCCTATCCCCAAGCAGCTGCTTTTAAAAATTCTAGGAACACATAAAGTAAAGAAAGAACAGGAGAGATTTCTAATTCTGCTTGGGGAACTGGATTTTTTTTTTTCTCTTTGATAGTATTGCATGGCACCAGGATTTGTTCTTTCACTTTTTAAAACTTTATGCAACTAACTGCAAAAATCAGTCTTAAGGGCATACACTGATGTTTAGAAAGATTAACCATATACTGACTATAAAATTAACCATATGCTAGCTGTAAAGTGTGTCTCAACACATGTAAAGGACTACAATATAACAGTCAATTAAGTCAGACATGGATAACAACCATAAAACTAAGACATATCCATATGATTAGAAATTCAAGAAATTATCACATGAATAGCGTATGTCTCAAAGAAGAAATCATAATAGATTCAGTAATATTTCAAATTGAGTAATCAAAATGTAAGATTTCATAACTTGTGAAATGTTGGTAAATTATTGCCAAGAGGATATTTTATTTAAAATGCATTTATTAGAAAAGAAGACATGACGAAAATAAGTCAAATAAGCAACCATCTCAAGTTATTGAAGTTATTGAAAGTTATTGAAAGAAGAGCAAATTAAGCAAAGTAAGTAAAATGAAGGGGATAAAAAGGTAAAAGAAGAACTTAATAAAATAGAAACTAATCGCAGAATGGAGAAGATCAAAAGAACCAAAAGATGGTTCTGTTAAAAGATTATAGAATTGATATAACTTGCCAAAACTGACACACATGAAGAAAAAAAGCCAAAAACCTACAGTTGTTAGGGAAATAATAATTAAAACAATCTTACCTTAAAGAAAACTTCAAGCCCAAACAGTTCTAACAAAAATATTTTGGACTATAAATGAAAATGAGAAGATATGTGTAAGATCTTTTTGTAGAAATTCATACACACTGAATTGAAATCTTAAAAGGCTGAAATAAATGGAAATGTATACTATATGCATGGATCAGGGAACTTAAACTGCAAAGAAGTTAGTTCTCCCTACATTGATTTATAAATTTAGTGAAATCTCTACCCAAATCCCTACACAAATCTCTGGGGAACAAGAGAAGCTGAATTTGAATTTGCAAGGAGATGCAGAGTTCTAACATCTAACTCTAAGTACAAGTGTGTGTGCAGAGGCAGATTTTCCACAGAGCTTACGCTGTCCTGTGTCAGGACCCTTGGAGATGTGCAAACACTGTGTTCACGTGGTTGTGTGTGTTTGTTAAATGTGTAACCAGAGACAGATTTAACTCTGCCTTTCCTCTCTGAATCCACTTCCCTTACCCACCTGCTCAAGGTGGCTGACTTTGGAATGGCTGTGGGCATTTGAGGGATCTGAATGAGGAGAGTGGAGTGGGGATCTAGTTAAAATTGGTGGCCTGAGTATGTGGCTCTCAGCCACTTCCATATGGAGCTACTTCAGTTGTCAGAATGGCTTCAAGAACATTCCTAAGTCCCCTGGGCTAACTCACCCAGAGTTGTCACCTGAAGGTGAAGGACCAGAGTCTATAGCACAGCATGGTTTGTCTTAAGGAATTTGGTGGGCAGAGGACGAGAAACCAGATGAGGAAAGTGGTGCCTGAAGCTAGTCTGTATGAAAATTTCCCAATAAGAGAGGCATAAAATATTCAGTAGAGAGTTCATTTCTCATTAATGATCAAATCAAAATAGGAGTTCTTTTGTTTCAGGCATATACATGGCAATGCAGGGTGTAATCATAATATATGGTAATAAAAGTTTTGCGAATGTGATCCTCTCTTCAAAATATCTTATTTTATAGATTTAATGCCTTTTCCATCTTATGGTCTTAACTTTTGCCACATCAGGGAAGACAGAAAATTAGCACAAATTTCTTTTTCCTTTACCACAATATCACAGACAGAAGTTTGGTTTTTACCTTAGATCTTAGCAACCTCAGCCTATAATTTCCTTACTTTCACATTTTTCACTTAATGGAAGCACTTTATGGCTTCTCTTTGGCATAAACAAATTGCCAACATCCATATCCTTGCACGTCTGGGTGATTTTTAAGTAAAACACAGATCCCATGAGAGTGAGCCCCTTGAGACTATGAAAGCTAATGGGATAACCAAGTGGTCCTGTGCCCCTAACGGTGGGATGCTCAAGACAAGGGAGATTCATGTCCTGGAAAGGACAGAGCAGGACCCATGAGAAGTCCTGACACTACTCAGAATGGTGCACAATTTAAAATTTATGAACGATTTGCTTCTGGAATGTTCTATCCAGTATTTTCAGATTACAGCTGACCATGGGTAACTGCAACAATAGGAAGCAAAACTGCAAATAAAGGAAGAGTATGTCCCTGTTATTATACTTGTTTGCTTCTCTCTTGTTAACTTGAATTTTATTACAGAGGGCCTCAGCCAAGAAACTGAAAAGAGAGGGAATATTATTTTTCTCCCCCACAACATCATTAAAATTTTAAATGGCTGTTCATCCAAATACCATAGTAAGGATAGCTAGAGAGAGAAAATACACATGCAACACATAGAATTGTCTACAGGTACACATCTAAAACACATTGATCCACAATAAAAAAGAAAATAAAAATGGACAAAATTTGCTTCAGAAGAGAAGAAATTCAAATGTGCAATAGATACATAAAAAGATGCTCAAACCTCATTAGCCATCAGAGAAATGCAGATAAAAGCACACTGTGATACCACTACATTACACTATATTAGTGAATTTAAGAAGACTTTAATCCTATAGAGCAAATGGGAATACTTTCTACTAATGAGAGAAGTATAGCTTGATAACTTTTTGGACAGATACTCAAGAGTTTCTACTAAAACTAGTATATTAATACCACATGATTAGCAATTTTACTCCCAGATACACACCCTACAGAAATGCAGGCTTGTATACAATGTGGTAGTTATTCAAGAATATCCACAGCATCACTGTTGGTTGTGGATCCAAACTGGAAACAACTCAAATATTCATCAACAATAGAATGCTATGTGTATTCCATTGTATAAATTATAGAGTCACACAGTAGTATTACTGAATCTTAAATGCATAATGCTAAGCAAAGAACATAAAAGGACACATATTACATGATTTCATTCACAGAAAGTTAAAAACAGACAAAATTAAACTATCTTCCTTAGAGATCAACAGTTAGGTAGTAAAATTTTAAAGAAAAATCAAGGAAGTGTTTCTAATGGAATTCAGGATTTGGTTCCCATGGGTGAGGGAAGAGTAGGTAAGAGACAGAGAGGAATTTCAAGAAAATGCTAGTAATATTTCCTGTATTTTTTACCTGAGTAGTTATAGAGTTTTTTTTTTTTTTGCTTTATATTTTAATAATCTGACAAATTATGTTTAATATAATCTTCATATATTTATTATGTCTCAATATAAAATTGTTATTTAAATATAATATTCCAAGGAGGAATAAATTCTCCTGTACTCATCTAGGTTTTTCTGTCTGGTCTAAAAGTTAAATTGACATGAGACAGATTAACAGGAGAAAATCAAAGAAGACTTTAATAATATGTTCACATGGAGAAACCCAGGGAAACTGAGTAACTCCTCAAAATGTCTGAAATCTTGACCTTAAATACCTTCAGCTAAAGAGCTAAATATTTAAATATCTTCAGCTAAAGACAAAAGAGGATGTTTTGGGCTTCAGAGGGAGGATGGCAGTTCATATGGAAACGGGGAAGCACAGGTCTGGTAAACAACTGTTTCCTGGGTCAGCAGAGGCTACGGGGCACAGAGAGGAATTTTAACAGACTTTGCTACTTCCTCCCTGTCTAAACACCCAGTTCTTTCTGTGGTGGTCTATGGTGACATCTCCTTTCCTGAACCAGCTTCCCTGTCTACATTCTTTAAGCCATTCAAGGGGAAGGTCAAATGTTCTTCCAGATTCTTCAGGCCCTTAATTGTTTTAAGCTAAAAATAAGCTAAATGTCAGAGACGCATTTTGCTGTGGCAAATTTTGTTCCCTTACAAATGCATACTAAAGTTGAATAATATTAAACTTCACTCCAGATAAATATTTGCTAAGGAAAGAATGTCTATTTTGTAAGCAGATAAGTTAGGGAGTACTGGGGGAAAGAAAACCAGGAGTGGTTTTCTTGACATCAGTTCAGTTCAGTTGCTCCATCGTCTCTGACATTTTGTGACCTCCGTGGCTGCAGCACCTGTCCATCACACACTGCCAAACTTGCTCAAACTCATGCCCATCAAGTCGGTGATGCCATCCAACAATCTCATCCTCTGTGGTCCTCTTCTCCTCCTGCCTCCTGCCAACAGATGTTGGCAATTTGATCTCTAGTTCCTCGGTCTTTCTAAATCAAGCTTCAACATCTAGAAGCTCATGGTTCATGTACTGTTGAAGATTAGCTTAAAGAATTTTGAGCATTATTTTGCTAGCGTGTGAGATGAGTGCAACTGTGTGGTAGTTTGAGCATTTTTTGGCATTGTCTTTCTCTGGAATTGGAATGAAAACTGACCTTCTCCAGTCCTGTGGCTACTGCTGAGTTTTCCAAATTTGCTGGCATATTGAGTGCAGCACTTTCACAGCATCATCTTTTAGGATTTGAAATAGCTCAACTGGAATTCCATCATCTCCACTAGCTTTGTTCATACTGATGCTTCCTAAGGCCCACTTGACTTCACACTCCAGGATATCTGGCTCCAGGTGAATGATCACAGCATCATGGTTACCTGAGTCATTAAGGTTGTTTGTTTGTTTGTTTGTTTGTTTGTTTGTATAGTTCTTCTGTGTATCCTTGCCACCTCTGCTTAATATTTTCTTCTTTTGTTAGGTCCGTGCCATTTCTGTTCTTTATTGTGCCCATCTCTGGATGAAATATTCCCTTGGTATCTCTAATTATCTTGAAGAGAGCTCTAGTCTATCCCATTCTGTTGTTTTTCTCTATTTTTTGCATGATCATTTAGGAAAGCTTTCTTAACTCTCCTTGCTATTCTTTAGGACTCTGCATTCAGATGGATATGTTATTCCATTTTTTCCTCTGCTTTTTGCTTCTCTTCTTTTCTTAGCTATTTGTAAGGTATCGTCAGACAACTGTTTTGCCATTTTGCATTTCTTCTTCCTGGTGATAGTTTTGATCACTGCCTCCTGTACAATGTTATGAACCTCTGTCCATAGTTCTTCAGGCACTCTGTTTATCAGATCTAATCCTTGAATCTATTTGTCACTTCCACTGTATAAGTGTAAGGGATTTGATTTAGGTCATACCTGAATGGCCTAGTGGTTTTCCCTACTTTCTTCAATTTAAGTCTGAATTTGGCAATAAGGAGTTCATGATCTGAGCCACAGTCTGTTCCAGGTCTTGCTTTTGCTGACTGTATAGAACTTCTCCATCTTCAGCTGCAAAGAATATAATCAGTCTGATTTTGGTATTAACCATCTGGTGATGTCCATCATCTCTTATGTTGTTGGAAGAGGGTGTTTGCTATGACCATGCATTTTCTTGGTGAAACTCTGTTAGCCTTTGCCCTGCTTCATTCTGTACTCCAAGGCCAAACCTGCCTGTCATTCCAGGTATCTCTTGACTTCCTACTTTTGCATTACAGTCCCTTATGATGAAAATGATATCATTTTTGGTGTTATTTCTACAAGGTCTTGTAGGCCTTCATGGAATCATTCAACTTCAACATCTTTGGCTGTAGTGCGTGGGCAAATACTTTGATTACTGTAATACTGAATGTCTTGCCTTGGAAAAAAACAGATCATCTTGTCATACTTGAGATTATACCCAAGTACTACACATCAGACTGTTTTGTTAACTATGAGGGCTATTCTGTTTCTTCTAAGTGATGCTTGTCCACAGTAGTAGATGTAATGGTTGTCTGAATTAAATTCACCCATTCCAGTCCATTTTAGTTCACTGATTCCTAAAATGTCAATGTTCACTCTTGCCATCTCCTGTTTGACCACTTCCAATTCACCTTGATTCATGGACCTAACATTCCAGGTTCCTATGCAATATTGTTTACTACAGCATCAGTCTTTACTTCCATCACCAGTCACATCCACAGTTGGGCTTTTTTTTTTTGCTTTGGCTCAGCCTCTTCATTCTTTCTGGAGCTATTTCTCCACTCTTCTAAAGTAGCATATTGTACACTCACCAACCTGGGGAGTTCATCTTTCAGTGTCCTATCTTTTTGCCTTCTCATACTGTTCATGGAGTTCTCAAGGCAAGAGTACTGAAGTGGTTTGCTGTTCCCTTCTCCAGTGGACCACATTTTGTTAGAACTCTCCACCATGACCCATCCATCTTAGATGGTGCTACATGGGCTGGCTCATGAAAAAGTCATTTTTGCCCAAGCATCTTGGGATCTAAGTGTAGCTGCAATCCTTGCCCTTCAACAAATGTCAGTAATTAATGATCTTAGGGGAACAAAGGAATGCAGGGACAGAGAAAAGGAAGTCAAACAACAGTGCAGTCATAGAGCAAAGTACAGGCTTCCCTGGTGCTCAGATGGTAGAGAATCCTCCCGCCATGTGGGAGACCTAGGTTTGATCCCTGTGTTTGGAAGATCCCCTGGAGGAGGGAAGGCATGGCAACCCACTCCAGTATTCTTGCCTGGAGAATCCCCATGGACAGAGGATCCTGCTCGGGTACAGTCCATGGGGTCACAGAGAGTCAGACAGGACTGAGCGACGAAGTACAGCACGCAAAGAAGAGCACTCGTTCCGCCTGAAGGAGTACATCACATAAAAATGGATCTTTGAGTTCTATAGGAACTGACTCCCACCCAGGGAGAGGATGGAAGGACGATGCTGACCTTCCTGATTTCCATCAAGTCCAGCCTGGATTCTGTCAACCTTTGCTCCAATCCTATGCTGAATTCTCCTCTATCTCAAACCCCCACCCCCACCACCATGAATATGCATCTCTACTTAGATTAGAACTTCCTCAGTTTTGCAGTTCTGGGAGTTACTGCTTTGGGAAAGATATCTGGTGTTTTCCTTACTTGATGCAAGCAACAAATCCTTCTCCCACTGTAGGCTCAACACCCACCAAGAGGCAAATCCAGTTTTCCAATAATAATTCCACCTGTCAAAATGAAAGTCAGAGGTTCTATCTTGATCATTTTTAATAGAACTTTGCATTCTGCAAAACTGTTGCCTATTATCCTGTGGAAAACATTTCTTTGAACACTCACAGCCTAGCTTTGCTGAATATCTCCTTTTGGTGATGCATTATCTATCTCTGCTAAACACCTGAATGGAATAAAATATTTCCTGTAGGTGAACTTACATTTTGGTATTAAGGATTCAGATCTCTCAACTAGTGCAAAACATAGAAAAAAGCAGCCAAAAGCAAAGAACTGTTAAATGCTTATTAGAACAGAAGATAATTTATGTAATAAAAATAACTTTTGAGTGTTCATTCGCATTTACTTAATAACTCAGCATGTCATAAACACTGAAGCACTTCAGCTAGCATTCTGATTCTTCCTTGACATATAATAAAGCTGAATAAGGGACAATTCACTAGTGGAATTTGCCAAAGTGCATTTATTCCAAAGGTTTTTATTGAATGATTTCTGTGCACCCTGCACTGTTCTAAATGCACAGATTATCACAATATGCAAAACAGTCAAAATCTGTGCTCTCTAGGAGTTTGCATTCTCATTTGGAAGACAGGTAAGAAACAAATAGTTATAATCTTGTCAGGCAGAGAAAGGTGCTATGAAGACAAATAAAGCAGGATGGAGGGGCAGACAGTGAGGATACCAAACCAGGTGGAGTGGAATGCTGAAAGCTGCTCTTGGTGTCATCAGTATGCTGGTTTGTGAGGTGGATGAAGGCAATTTCTCAGAAAGCAGATGTAGTTTGCAATGGTGAGAGTGTCTGCAGGAATATAGAAGGCTGGGTGTTCCCCACATATGGAAAAGCTTTAAAAAAATCTGCATATGGGGAAGATTTCTATGAGATTCTCATACACATTGTAAGAAATAAGCTAGTAGATCATTCACTTCTTTCAATTCAGACTTTTCATAAACTAGTTTCAAGAAATATGGAGGTTTTTATTTCCTAAGACAAGAAGTTGGGAAGTACTAAACAACTCAGGAGTTGGCTAAAAACACTTTTGTTCTCTTACTTTTGAGATTCTTTCTAAATTGTACACTTTCCTTATTCCTGACTGTAAAAGAATGGTTAAATAGAGACGATTAAATTATTTGTAGAGGTTTGATAGCCTTGTGTGCTAGACATCATTATTTTCAAGAGTATTCAATTATCTTTATGCTTGAATGCAGTAGAGGAATAAAAAAAAAATGTGTATAGCCCAGGACCACCCCCAACTAGTGTCAGCATGATCTCTGTAATAATGTCCCCCACTTCTCTCTAAAACCAGAGCATAGCAAGTATAATCAAACACATAAAAGTGCTTTCAAAATCTCATTGAGAAAATATTTTTTAAGTTTTTAAATGAATTTGTTTATTTTAATTAGGAGATAATTTAAAATATTGGGATGATTTTTGCTATACATCAACTTGAATCAGCCACAGTTTTACATGTGTCTCCCCATTCCTGAATCCCCTTCCCACCTCCCTCCCCACCCTATCCCTCTGGGTTGTCCCATAGTATCAGTTTGTATGCCTTTATAGCCCATAAGTTTAGCCCTTGCTGAAGGACTTGGAAGTAAAGCACATAAAAGTTTCAGTCGCTCAGCCGTGTCCAACTCATGGCAACTCCATGGACTGCAGCATGCCAGGCTTCTCTGTCCATCACCAACTCCTGGAGTTTATTCAAACTCGTGTCCCTTGAGTCGGTGATGTCATTCAACCATCTCATCCCTGTCCTCCCCTTCCCCTCCTGCCTTCAACCTTTCCTAGCATCAGGGTTTTTTCCAATGAGTCAGTTCTTCTTATCAGATTGCCAAAGTATTGGCGCCTCAGCTTCAGCATCAGTCCTTCCAATGAACACACAGGACTGATCTCCTTTAGGAGGGACTTGGGTGGATCTCCTGGCAGTCCACGGGACTCTAAACAGTCTTCTCCAACACTCTAGTTCAAAAGCATTAATTCTTCAGCACTCAGCTTTCTTTATAGTCCAACTCTCACATCCATACATGACCACTGGAAAATCATAGCTTTGACTACACAAAGCTTTGACTACTTTGTCAGCAAAGTAGTGTCTCTGCTTTTTAATATGCTGTCTAGATTGGTCACAGCTTTTCTTCCAAGGAGCAAACATCTTTTAATTTCATGGCTGCAGTCACCATCTGCAGTGATTTTGGAGTCCAAAAATATAAAGTCTCTCATTGTTTCCAATGTTTCCCCATCCATTTGCCATGAAGTGACAGGACCAGATGCCATGATCTTAGTTTTCTGAATGTTGGGTTTTAAGCCAACTTTTTCACTCTCCTGTTTCACTTTCATCAAGAGGCTCTTTAGTTCCTCTCTGCTTTCTGCCATAAGGCTGGTGTCATCTGCATATCTGAGGTTATTGATATTTCTCCTGGAAATCTTAATTCCAGCTTGTGCTTCATCCAGCCTGGCATTTCGCATGATGTACTCTGCATATAAGTTAAGCAAGCAGGGTGACAATATACAGCCTTGACGTACTCCTTTCCTGATTTGGAACCAGTCTGTTGTTCCATGTCCAGTTCTAACTGCTGCTTCTTGACCTGCACACAGACTTCTCAGGAGGCAGGTAAGGTGGTCTTGTATTCCCATCTTTTTAAGAATTTCCCACAGTTTGTTGTGATCCACACAGTCAAAGGCCTTGGCATAGTCTATAAAGCAGAAGTAGGTGTCTTCTGGAACACTCTTGCTTTCTTGATGATCCAAGGGATGTTAGCAATTTGATCTGTTCTTAGGTCTTAGTTACATTTTTAGCAAGAGTCAGACTAATATTGTCACATCTTTCTTGGAGACTTTTCCATAGTTTAACTACAAGTCTAAGTTCCACTAGGGGGAAAAAAAATTGACCCATATCTACTTTTTAGTGCTTAATTGGTAACTCTAGATAGCCAGTATTAATAATAGTGAATAGCCAGTTGCTTTAGACAACTGTTTTTAAAATAATTGGTGCCTGAATACATTATTAAGTTTACTAGTGCTGACATCCCTCTTTGTTCTTAACAGATTCTCAAAAATCACCATCACCAATTTGTTGTTGCTATTGTTCTCCTAAGCTGCTGTGTTCATGTGAGATACAGGAAAAGCAGCAGTTGTAAAAGAAGTGGTTACTATTTTCAGTGAATAGTATCTGATGTGTGATTTTTGAAAGAAATCAAAATTTTCCTTAGTTAGAAACAGTCTTGTGAACACTTACTGGAATCTGACTAGTGCTGAACTGATCAAAGGTACAAGAGGGAACCAAAAAGAACTGTCCTGAACCAGATTATGAGAAGCCTCCCCCAGGCAGCAAAATCCCCTACCCCAAAGTGTGTCTGTTTGGCACGAGGATTAATTTAGGCTGATTATTTCTAAGAACCAGAAGACTCAGGAAGGTTTTCTGGTTTTGTTTTTTGTTTGTTGTTGTTTGTTTGTTTGCTTTCCCTACCTCTTAACTGCCTAAAAGAAAGTTTAAAAAAATAATTAAAACGAGTTAATTAGAATAGAGAGACAGAATAGAGACAGAATAGAGCTGTCACCAAAGAGATCTTCAAGGAAGAGGGCCAGATGTGGCGAGGGGAACTTCGCAGAACTAAAGACCAGAGTCCACTCTGTCCCCTTGTCGCTGATAGCCCAGCAAACAATTATTTACCAAACACCTGTTTTCCCAAATCCCTGTTAATCGCCTTCCTCCATCTTCACCCCAAACCTCTCCTCCAACATCCTCCTTTGTCTTTAGCTGAAGTTAGTATTTCAAGAGAGGGTTTCTGCATTTTTATCCAATTATTTAATTTCCTTGGGTCTCTCCATGTGTGAAAGTGAAGTTGAAAGTGTCAGTCACTCAGTCGTGTGACCCCATGGACTGCAGCCCACGAGGCTCCTCTGTCCATGGAATTCTCCAGACAAGGATACTGGAGTGGGTAGCCATTCTCTTCTCCAGGGGATCTTTCCAAACAGGCATTGAAGCTGGGTCTCCTCACTGCAGGCAGGTTCTTTATCATCTGAGCCACCAGGGAGGTTTCCTGGATCTCTCCCCTACACACATGTAAGTAAGCTCTTGTTTGATTTTCTCCTGTTAATCTGTCTCATGTCAGCTGAATCCTTAGACCAGACAGAAGAACCTAGAAAGGCAGAGGGAAAATTTTCCTCCCCCAAAGTTGGCATAACTGGAAGGATTCAAGTTTACTAGCTGAAAGGTACATGCCCTGAGGCATGTACTGCTGTTCAGAGATCCTCAGACAACTGACAGAAGCCTCCTTTCTCTTCTCTTTTCTAAATTTAGATCAGCAGGAAGAAGTTGTTTTGGAGTTGGTTCCTGGGACTTGACAATGCTGGCAAATTTGGTAGAGCTATTGATCCTTTGACTCCCATACGTGATCACTCTTTTTCTTTGTCTCTGTCTGTTGTGCCATCTATCTTGTTCTCTGACCTGAGAGGTTGACACTAGGACCAAGCGAAGATTCTCTCTTGTCTCCACCACCAGAAAGGTGTGTGTGTGTGTCTCAGTGTGCGTTTTGTGGTCAGTCAGATAGACCGGGATTCTGAGCAGATATAGCCACTTGGTCAGAAGCACAGGTAATAACCTGGGCTGTGTCAGCTCTCAGCAGAGTTTACTATGAGGGGACCCGGTCCATAAAGGGCCTTCATCATCTTAAAGTGATCCTTAACACCTGTGCAACAAGACTGTTGCTTTCTTAGGCTATTTTGGAGAGTCACCTTTCTGGATGTCCTGAGGGCTGCATCCTTTGCACTCTTCTGTGAAATACCTCGGGTATTTACCTAAGCCATAAAAATCTCATTGGTTTGATTCACCATTAAGACTGGAGAAGCTCTATACCGTCAACAAAAACAAGACCGGGAGCTGACTGTGGCTAGATCAGGAACTCCTTATTGCCAAATTCAGACTTAAGCTGAAGAAAGTAGGGAAAATCACAAGACCATTCAGGTATGACCTAAATCAAATCCCTTATGACTATACAGTGGAAGTGAGAAATAGATTTAAGGGACTAGATCTGATAGACAGTCTGATGAACCATGGATGGAGGTTCGTGACATTGTACAGGAGACAGGGATCAAGATCATCCCCATGGGAAAAAAAATGCAAAAAGGCAAAATGGCTGCTGAGGAGGTTTTACAAATAGCTGTGAAAAGAAGAGAAGCAAAAAGCAAAGGAGAAAAGGAAAGATACACCCATTTGAATGCAGAGTTCCAAAGAATAGCAAGGAGAGATAAGAAAGCCTTCCTCAGTGATCAATGCAAAGAGATAGAGGAAAACAACAGAATGGGAAAGACTAGAGATCTCTTCAAGAAAATTAGAGATACTGAGGGAACATTTCACACAAAGATGGGCTCGATAAAGGACAGAAATGGTATGGACCTAACAGAAGCAGAAGATATTAAAAAGAGGTGACAAGAATACACAGAAGAACTGTACAAAAAAGACTTCATGACCCAGATAACCACAATGCTGTGATCACTCACCTAGAGCCAGCCATCCTGGAATGTGAAGTCAAGTGGGCGTTAGAAAGCATCACTACGAACAAAGCTAGTGGATGTGATGGAATTCCAGTTAAGCTATTTCAAATCCTGAAAGATGATGCTGTGAAAGGACTGCACTCAAAATGCCAGCAAATTTGGAAAACTCAGCAGTGGCCACAGGACTGGGAAAGGTCAGTTTTCATTCCAATCCCCAAGAAAGGCAAGTCCAAAAAATACTCAAACTACTGCACAATTGCACTCATCTCACACGCTAGTAAAGTAATGCTCAAAATTCTCCAAGCCAGGCTTCAGCAGTATGTCAACCGTGAACCTCCAGATGTTCAAGCTGGATTGAGAAAAGGCAGGGGAACCAGAGATCAAATTGCCAATATCTGCTGCATCATCGAAAAAGCAAGAGAGTTCCAGAAGAACATCTATTTCTACTCTATTGACTATGCCAAAGCCTTCGACTGTATGGATCACAATAAACTGTGGAAAATTCTGAAGGAGATGGGAATACCAGACCACCTGACCTGTCTCTTGAGAAACCTGTATGCAGGTCAGGAAGGCAACAGTTAGAACTGGACATGGACCAACTGACTGGTTCCAAATAGGAAAAGGAGTACGTCAAGGCTCTATATTGTCACCCTGATTATTTAACTTATATGCAGAGTACATCATGAGAAATGCTGGGCTGGAAGAAGCACAAGCTGGAATCAAGATTGCTGGGAGAAATATCAATAACCTCAGATATGCAGATAACACCACCCTTATGGCAGAATGTGAAGAGGAACTAAAAAGCCTCTTGATGAAAGTGAAAGAGGAGAGTGAAAAAGTTGGCTTAAAGCTCAACATTCAGAAAACTAAGATCATGGCAGCTGGTCCCATCACTTCCTGGGAAATAGATGGGGAGACAGTGGAAACAGTGTCAGACTTTATATTTTTGGTCTCCAAAATCACTGCGGATGGTGATTGCAGCCATGAAATTAAAAGACGCTTACTCCTTGGAAGGAAAGTTATGACCAACCTAGATAGCATATTAAAAAGCAGAGACATTACTTTGCCAACAAAGGTCCGTCTGGTCAAGGCTATGGTTTTTCCAATGGTCATGTATGGATGTGAGAGTTGGACTGTGAGGAAACCTGAGCACCGAAAAACTGATGCTTTTGAACTGTGGTGTTGGAGAAGACTCTTGAGAGTCCCTTGGACTGCAAGGAGATCCAACCAGTCCATCCTAAAGGAGATCAATCCTGGGTGTTCACTGGAAGGACTGATGCTGAGGCTGAAACTCCAATACTTTGGCCACCTCATGCGAAGAGTTGACTCATTGGAAAAGACCCTGATGCTGGGAGGGATTGGGGGCAGGAGGAGAAGGGGACGACAGAGGATGAGATGGCTGGATGGCATCACTGACTCGATGGACATGAGTTTGAGTAAGCTCTGGGAGTTGGTGATGGACAGGGAGGCCTGGTGTGCTGTGATTCATGGGGTTGCAAAGAGTCGGACATGACTGAGCGACTGAACTGAACTGACTGACGATCTTCCTCATCAATAGCCACACAATGGGTCCTTTGAATTGGAAAACCTTCTACTAATAAATCGGTAATTTTTTAGAGAGCTCTAAGTAAGTAGCTATTTTACTGGTACTTATGTAAAGACTAAATTAAAAGGTGGATTCAAAGAAATGTGACAACTAACCCAGAGAATTTGCTCAATTTAAAAAATGGTTTGGGAAGCATCATCAAGTTTGGATCTTACAAATGCTAATAAAATCATTAGGTTAATTAATAAAAGAATGGGAAGAAGCCAAGGGGAAAGTCAAAGGACTCTTCCCAATGGAAATTTTTATAGTTATAAGAAATACCATAAATAAAACAAATATTTAAGGAGGTAGGGCAAAGAGGAATCAGGGAGGGAAGAGGACAGGACTCATCTCAGCAGGTGGAAATGTTTAAATGGTTAATAAGAAATAGGATGTGTGTAGTGGATTTTGATGGGATAGACTGAGCAAAAGGGACCCTAGTCATATCTCAAAATAAAAGGGTTCCCAAAACGTCCACTCTATTTACCCCAATTTGCAGAAATTTTAAAAGCCTAAGGCAAAAAGTACTTTGAAAAACATGACCAGAAACTACTTAAAGCAGTATAGAGGTCAGTGAATCAAATTAAGGTTGACAAAAGAGCTGGGGTCCCTTGGCTCCATCCCTCCACCCCCATGGGTCCATGGGGACCCACGGCTTCTTGCACCCTCTCTCTTTCTCTCTTTAGTTGCTAAGTCATGTCCAACTCTTGTGACCCCATGGACTATAGCCCGCCAGGCTCCCCTGTCCACGGGATTCTCTAGGCAAGAATATTGGAGTGGGTTGCCATTTCCTTCTCCAGGGGATCTTACTGACCCAGGAATCGAACCCAGTTCTCCTGCACTGAAGGCAAACTCTTGCACTGGGAGAAGACAAAAGGCTGAGGAGTAAAGAGGAGGAATTTCTAGGATGGCTCCAGGCAGCAGCCCCATGAACTGTGGTTTTAAAACCCGCCAGTGGGGCCCTGACTTGGGGTACAATCACGTTGAGAAAAGGAAAAGTGCAGGGTTGATAGGATGACAAAGGTTAGAATGTTCATGCTGTGAGGGTGTTATGCGGAGATGTTAGACCAGTGTTGCCTCAGTGATTTATGGGACTAAGTGTTAATGGCTGGCCAGGAATGTTTCCCCAACACAGGGTTGCCAGTGGGGTCCTGGCTAGAGGTGTAAGGGGTGATGAAATTGAGGCGAAAGATTGGAGAAAGCTCGTTTATTTGGACACACTTTCGTAGAGTGGTTGTGTCTGTTTTGCCTGGTTGTATTGTGGGGACAGACATTGTGTCTCACTGGGAATATGTCCCCTGCCTGGAGTTACCGAACAGGGCATAGGACTCTGCACCTCAGGTGAAGTTAGCTGAACTTGAAGGGAGCCAGCAGGGTTGCCTGAGTCTCTTGGATGTGAGGTGGAGCCTGGGGCTGGTGGTGGTGGTGGTGTTTAGTCGCTCAGTCGTGTCTGACTCTTTGTGACCCCATGGACTGCAGCGTGCCAGGCTTCCCTGTCTTTCACCATCTCCTGCAGCCTGCTCAAACTCATGTCGATTGATTCGGTGATGCCATCCAACCATCTCATTCTCTGTCGTCCCCTTCTCCTCCTACCTTCAATCTTTCCCAGCATTAGGGTCTTTTAAAATGAGTCGGTTATTCGCATCAGGTGGCCAAAGTGTTGGAGCTTCAGCTTCAGCATCAGTCCTTCTAATAAATATTCAGGATTGATTTCCTTTAGGATTGACTGGATTGATCTGCTTGCAGTCCAAGAGTCTTCTCCAGCTCCACAGTTCAAAAGCATCAGTTCTTCAGTGTTCACCCTTCTTTATGGTCCAACTCTCACATCCTTACACAACTACTGGAAAAACCATAGCTTTGACTAGATGGACCTTTTTCAGCAAAGTAATGTCTATACTTTTTAATGCATTGTCTAGGTTTGTTTAATACACTTGTGGGAGGTGATAGAGGCTTTTAGCCACTTGGCGAACTGGTCTCAAACTGTGCTCTGGAAGAAAGGGCCATTGTTGAATGCCTGGTGCAGACTGTTTTAGATGTGCTAATTGAACCCTGAATTTCTAGAGCATAGAAATCTTTCCGTTTCCCTTTTAGTTGGAAATCTTCTCCCTGATATGAAGAAGCAAATTAAAGAAAGCCTGGTTGGATGGGCAGAACAGACTTCTAATATCTCTTTCACAGCAGCCCAGATCTTTGGAGGAATTAAAAACAACTGTCTTTGTCTTGCACATCTCTACAAAATCAGAAAATAAATACAGTCCACAGTCACCTGAGACTAAGCCCAGTAAACAGGACTGGGAAAATCTGAGACCAGGGAAACAAACAAACAAACAAAAAAAATAGAGGGAAAGATGCCTTTTAAAAAGTACAGACTACTGGAAAATTCCCCTTGCTGAAAATCTAGCCTATAACTTCCTTGAGATTATTTTTCAGGGACAAATATAAGTCTTAAAAGTGCTTTCCATAAATGTAAAGAACCTTAGTCATCTAAGCAGATAACCTTAACTTATTCCAACCATTATTTATAAACAACACTTTAGTCATACCTGACTCTTGGCAACCCTATGGCCTGTATCCTTTCAGGCTCCTCTGTCCATGGGATTCTCCAGGCAAGAATACTGGAGAATATTTCTGTGCCCTTCTGCAGGGGATCTTTCTGACCCAGGGACCAAATCCACATCCTTTACATCTCCTGCATTGGCAGGTGGGTTCTTTATCACCAGTGCCACATGGGAAGCCCATTTATAGACTAGTGAGTTACACAACATAGGTATTATAATTATATATGTTTCATGACTAAGGTCTTAAAATGAAATCTCTGATTACATCCGTCTGTGTGGCTATGTATGTACATTACAAATAGGACCTTTTTCTATTCTCAGATGGGATTGACAAAATCACTGTAAAATAGCTCAACTGGCTTAAAAGTGCTCATGAAGTAAATATTTCTAAATCTCAGACGTGTTATAGAAACAAAATCAAATGTTTTCCAGTTTCATGTGATCTAAGGTTAATCTTTAATAAATAATAGCAAATTTAAGGTTGCTAGTTTAAACAAAACACACATGTCTTTAATTATCAGTCAGAAATGGAGTGTTTCCTGCCATATAAGTAAACAAGGACGTGACAGTCATCAGAGAATTGCGCCCTCCAAATGTGAATGTCTCTACCCTAAGGACAATCAGGAAGGAGAATAATACCTGCTATCTAGTTGACATCAGGCTGCAACCACAGCCTAAGGTGAGCACTGAGGAGCTAAAGATGTGAAAAACACAGGATACTGGCCCAGGTCAGCTGAGATGGGCATGAAAGGAGTGATATCAGTGAGCCCAGACTCTTGCATCTTTCCATACATAAAAAAAGCACTAAATTCCTTGAGATACATGGTTTTCTTTAATTCACAAATATACTTCTGATGTTCAGACAACCTGCCCTTTGTGGCAAGCTTCTATAAAACCTGACTGCTCCCCGTGGAGCAGTCCTCTCGGGGTTACCTGAGATGCTGTCTCTTGGGCATGAGGCTCTAAAATTTCCCACCGAATAAGACATAACTCAACTTCTAGACTGTGACTGTTTTTTAAGTTGACATCACCATTAAGAGTAATACTTTATTCTATCTCAGTTTCATCATTGTTGTTGTTCAGCTGCCCAGCTGTGTCCCTGTGACTTTGTAACCCCATGGACTGCAGCACGGCAGCCCTCCCTGTCCCTCACCATCTCCTGCAGTTTGCCCAAGTTCACATTCATTGCATCAGTGATGCCATCCAGCCGTCTCATCCTCTGACACCCTCTTCTCTTTCTGCCCTCTCTCTTTCCCAGCATCAGGGACTTTCCAATTAGTTGTCATCTGAGTGCATTGGATGACTGAAATACTGGAGCTTCAGCTTCAGCATCAGTCCTTCCAGTAAATATTCAGTGTTGATCTCCATTAATATTGACTGGTTAAATGTCCATCTAGTCAAGGCTATGGTTTTTCCAGTGGTCATGTATGGATATGAGAGTTGGACTATAAAGAAAGCTGAGCACCAAAGAATGGATGCTTTTGAACAGTGGAGTTGGAGAAGACTCTTGAGAGTCCCTTGGACTGCAAGGAGATCCAACCAGTCCATCCTAAGGGAAATCAGTCCTGAATATTCATTGGAAGGACTGATGCTGAAGCTGAAACTCCAATACTTTGGCCACCTGATGCGAAGAGATGACTCATTTGAAAAGACCTTGATGCTGGGAAAGATTGAGGGCAGGAGGAGAAGGGGACAACAGAGGATGAGATGGTTGGATGGCACCACCTACTCAATGGACATGGGTTTGGGTAAACTCCGGGAGTTTGTGATGGACAGGGAGGCCTGGCGTGCTGCAGTTCATGGGGTCGCAAAGAGTCGGACATGACTGAGCGACTGTACTGAACTTGATCTCCTCGCTATTCCCAGGGACTTTCAGGAGTCTTTTCCAGCAGCATGGTTTGAAGGTACCAATTCTTTGGTGTTCTGCCTTCTTTACAGTCCAGCTGTCACAATCGTATGTGACCACTGGAAAACCATAGCCTTAACTATACAGGCCTTTGTCAGCAGAATATTATCTCTGCTTTTCAGCACACTGTCTAGGTTTGTTATTGCTTTCCTGCCATGAAGCAGTGAACTTCTGATTTCATGGCTACAGTCATCATCTGCAGTGATTTTTGAGCCCAAGAAGAGGAAATCTTTCACTACTTTTACGTTTTCCCCTTCTATTTGCCAGGCAGTAATGAAGCCAGATGCCATGATTTTGGTTTCTAGTTTTTCTTTCATTTTTTTTTTTTTTTAATATTTAGTCTTAAGCCAATACTTTCACTCTCCTTCACCCTCATCAAGAGGCTCTTTAGTTCCTCTTTGCTTTCTGTCATTAGAATGGTATCATCTAACTTCACTGAAAAGTCTAATGAGCTCATGTTATCCATTATAAAATTTGCCAGCAGATGAAAAAACATTAGCCGAAGATGATGATTGACTTAATATCTCATGAAATTTTCATAGGTTATATAAACAATTGTTGAAAGCAAGTAAAGTTAAATAGCTATAAGTAAGATAAAAGGGTTTTAGGTAAACTTGAAAAAATTTATGTATTATGGTTTATATGTACTCAAAAATAGCTTTCAAAACATTTTTGTTAGAAATCTTAGTTTTACTAAGATGAGTTAAATTATAAAGTAAAAAAATTGAATTTATTGAATAGCTAAATGAGCTAAATAGCTAATTTATTGAGCTATAAATGAATAGCTCATTTCCAAATAAAACATAATGGTAAAACATTAAATCAGTAAGCATAGGTATACCTACTTTTGGCTTCTTGGTACCAAAAAAGTAGAGGTAAATGTGGGCTTAGTAAATATGTTTTTTGTTTTATTGAAAGATTGTAGTATGAAATAGTTTATACCTCTAGAATTATATAATGCATGTGTAAATTTGCCAAGTCATAAAATGTTGGTGTAAAAGACAGTTTACAATTGTTTGCCTCTTAGTTAAGGTTCCTAAGGGTTAAGATTTCTAATTAATACATGTATTAAAGCTACTGAAGATTATGTGAAAAACATCTCTGTATTTAAGAAAAGTAAGTTGCAGTTTTTAATAAGAAAGATATGAGAAATGGAAATGCAATTTGTTGTGGGAAATAAAAATGATATTGCCTAAAATAAGGCTAGCTATTTCAAGAATGGGGGGAGAAAGAACAAGGGATAAACTAAAATGGAAATACAATGTTGTAGAAGGTTTGTGGAAAAAGAATCATGAGAAAAGAATCTTATTCCTGTTTAACCTGGTTACGACCAAAAGGAATCTAGGTGAACAAATTTTAATATCAAAGTAACCCAATGTAAAATTAGAATTTGGTTTTCTCTCTGTTAAAAGGACAAAAGTCTACTCATAAAGAAATTGCAAAACATTTTTCTTTACCTTTCATCAGTCTGCCTAAAATAACCAGGGTTAAGGGTGTGTTATGTTTTATCAAAAAGATTGAAGATAGGAGGCGAAGAGGACGACAGAGGATGAGATGGTTGGATGGCATCACCGACTCAGTAGACACAAGTTTGAGTAAATTCTGGGAGTTGGTGATGGACAGGGAAGCCTGGCGTGCCGCAGTCCATGGGGTCGCAAAGAGTCGGACACAACTGAGCGACTGAACTGAACTGAACTGATGTTTTTTCAAAATAATTTCCTATGTTGTTTTTATCAGGTCTTTGATTACTTGAATCTTTTTGATATTTAAAGAGTTAAGTCTTTTTACAACTATTTAACTTTCTGTAATACCTGTGAAGTTTGTCATTTTGATAAATTGTTTTGCAGTGAACTATGTTCTTTCTTAAACCAAGAGTTTTAAGACCATTTTGATATTATTGACAAAATTTCCCCAAATCAAATTTTAAATGAAATTTTATTGACCTGAAATTAAGTTTGGATTTTCCAGAGGGACCCTAGAACAACTGAAAAGATTTCTTTTCTTTCCTTATAAAAGATCAGTATTAATCTAATTAGGCTTATTTGGTATTTTAAACTATATGGTAAGCATTGTCGAATAGTGATAAACCTCCTTATGTTGAATGGGTAAATGTTATTAATTCAAATGTCCCAGAAATTATATAAATTTCCTCAGATTCAGATATGTCTTGGTATAATGTCATCAGTCATAATTCTACTTATTTTCTTATAATTTTGTGTGTCAAAGAAATAGCCAAGTTTCTGGGTCAATTGTATTATAATGAATCAAATCTTTTACCAGACCATTTTAAGTCATTTATAGATGGCTTCTGCTATAATCTGATGCTTTTGCAAAAATGTTTGATCTTCAAGAAGATTAAGAAAAAGGACTTTTTGATAAATACAGGTTTCTGATAACTTTCAGATTATACTACTGTAACTGAGTAAGAAATTACAGAACTCTAATTAAAAAAACAATGGCCTTGTAAGCTATTAACAAAAGATCAAGATCAGTGAGAATTAATTACACAAGACTGGATGAATTCATGAATATAATTTTTATGACTTTTGGATGAAATATCACTGGGATTTTTTGGGGGGTTTCCCACTTAATTTTTTTAATTGAAGGATATTTGCTTTATAGAATTTTCTAGTTTTCTGTCATACATCAACAAGAGTCAGTCATAGCTACACCCATGCTCCCTCCCTCCCAAACCTCCCTCCCATCTCCCTCCCCATCTCACCCTTCTAGATTGTCACAGAGCCCCTGTTTGAGTTCCCTGAGGCATACCGCAAATTCCCATTGGCTATCTATTTTACATGTGGTATTATAAATTTCCATGTTACTCTCTCCATACATCTCACAAAATCTTTCCTGTTACTAACTACGACCTATAGCAATTTGGTAAATTATAACTTTGTAAGCAGAACTGAAACATTTATCTTTTTATTCCCACCTGATCACTCTAGAATTTGGAAACTCTTAGCATGTATTATTATGCTCTTGGCAATAAACTTATTTTTATATGTTTACTATAACAGAACATAATTGTCACTATTGGTCACATTACCAAGGCTTTGACTGAAATGCCACATTTGAGAGAGGAACATATGGACTCAGATATGACCAGTCAGCTTTAAGGAACTAAGGATGACTTTATGGATCCAAATTGCCCCTTGGAAAAAACAGGGAGATGTATTGCTTACAGGATTCCTAGCAGCCTTACCAGGTGAGTAAGGAAGGTCACTTTCTAATAGGAGCAGGAATCTCAGGATATTTGGGGATCACAAGAAGAAAGGAATTTACCCAAATCTATAGTTATTACAGGCAATTCTGATGGCATTCTTTGGTTTGATTTTCTGGCCTTAAGAGACATTTAAAAGTTCAGTTTGAATATTCCTTATGAAAAGTTCCAGTAATATAGATTTTTTTAAAAAAAAACCTACATGAGCAATCACTATTTTTGCTGGAGTTATGCATATGATCAAGCCGGATTTATTGAAACTAAACATTTTTTCAAACAAATTAGCCTTAATTTGGCTATCTTTGGGAAAAATAAGAGTGATTATGGAGAAAGAAATGCATTTCAGTAGAAACTGTAATAAATAGTCATAAATAATAGAGTTTAGGTCTGTTAATTGTCTTTGAGATTTTGTTTTTCTGTAAACTGGTCTGAATCCTGAATTTTTCTAGTTTCCTAAAGTATTTAGCTATAGCTCTGCAAACTAACGTTTCCAATCTTTCTCCCACCTCTGATTTGGAATCATAGAAAATGAAGCTCCCCTTCTCCTGAAGCCCTGAAAACTGAAGCTGGACTACATGATATAAACTTAAGAGAGATCACTACAATAGCCCATGTTTCGACAATCTTTGTGCCTTTTGCTGTGTACGCAGCTCAGAAAGTTTACCCTAGGATCAGTGACCTCACAAGAGACATTCAAACTACAAACCAGAAAATTGTGCCAGATGGTCACTTTCTATCCTCACTTCGTCTCAAGGTGCTTCAAACCTGACATCTAGAAATGTTCTTGACTGGGAGTTCTCAGAACTGTGACAATGGATTATAATTTGCTCCAATCATTAACTGTTGTTTTTCTTTGGTTTTCATAGAAATGCTTCTTTTTAAAACTTAATTGCTTGTACCTTATATAGGCCTGGCTTTGGAAGCCCACCCAACTCATAGCCTCCTGAAATGAATATAATTGTATTGATTCATTATCAGAACTATGAGGCTGACTTAATGAGGTGGAACAATCTACCAACTCAGCTTCTGGACTGTGAGGCTTCTTGGAGAAGTTTCAAAGGCAGGACTGTAGAGAAGCAAAATTTGGCACCACAAAATATATCTTTTTGGCATGAGGATTAATTTACGCTAATTATTTTTAAGAAACAGAGGACTCAGTAAATCTTTCTTTTTACCTCTCTCTTAAATGCATACAGAATTTGGATAAAGTAATAGTTCTGTCACCTGGGATGGAGATGCTGTGGTATGATGTGATGGGGGAACCGGGGGTTAGAGTCCACTCTGTATCCCAGGGTCTCTGCAGGGACCAGAACCCCTGCTCTATCATCTCCATGTGAACTGTCTTCCTGCCCACTGAGGTCCCAAACCCCTACCCCAATATCCTGTTTTGTTGTTAGCTGAAGATGGCATTTAAGATGAGGATTTTAGCCTTTTGATTCAGTTACTTAGTTTTCCTGCGTCTTATACGCATGTACTTATAAGTTAATCCTCAGGCCAGTCAGACCTAAAAAGCTAGAAGGAAACACTTCCTTCCCAACAATTCCGTACCCTGGCTGTCAGCAGATGTACAGGTCATGCACCGCACAGCTTTCCATGTGTATTCGGTTGTGTCCAACTCTTTGCGCCCCATGGACTGTAGCCCATCAGACTTCTCTCTCCATGGAATTCCCCTGGCAAGGATATTGGAGGGGATGCCACTTCCTACTCCAGGGGTTCTTCCTGACCCAGAGATCAAAACTGCATCTCTTGCATCTTCTGTATTGGCAAGTGGATTCTTCACAGTCGGACATGACTGAGCCACTTCACTTTCACTTTTCACTTCTATGCATTGGAGAAGGAAATGGCAACCCACTCCGGTGTTCTTGCCTGGAGAATCCCAGGGACGGGGTCGCACAGAGTCGGACACGACTGAAGTGACTTAGCAGTAGCAGTAGCACCACCTATGGAATTATTATCTTTGTACACGGCTGCTCTGGCTTGTTGAGAAAAAACAAAGCAAAATCCTGGGTCCAGAAGGAAGGTGTTTGAGATAGAAAGGAACCAACCTAAGAACAGAGGCACTTTTGCTGCATCGGCAATGCCCTCCTCCCCCAGGGGTAGAGAAGCTTGGAAATTACATTGACTTGGGGAACAAAATCTGCTAATGCAAAGCAGTTCCATTAGAGGTCAGGTGAGCAGGTGATCCTTGCATAAAATGCTACAGTATCTGGAGAGTCTGACCATTTTTGCAATGTCCCAAGAGACTGGGAGGTGAGTGGATTAATTTGTAAACAGGAACCTGAAAATCTATCAGCACAGAATTGGAGATTATACGAGAACTGAATTGAAGTCTTGCATCCTGCTCACACCTTCAAATTAAAACTCTCCAAGTAAGGCATTTGAGGATAATAGAGAACAAATCCATTTGAAAGGAAATTGATGATTTCTCAGGACACAGCATTGAGCACATCGCAATATTTGGGCAATGAATCTGACTTGAAGTTTTCCTACAGCCAGAAAATGTGCTTGAGTTCTGGAGTTTTCAGTTCCTGACAATAGAAAACATATAAAATTATCTCTAATTTAAAAATTCCTAAATTGAAATGGCAGCAAGGATCTGTCACATGAATGGCAGAATCATAAGTCTTCAATGACTCCAAAAATAATTTATTCTACCTATGTGTAAACTACTGCTTAGAGCAAAAACTATGATAATGAATCAGAGTATTAGCACATACTCTTGATTAGTTCTCTGTGGGGATTCTAAAGATGTTTGTATCAAGGAAAATGTGCTGATTTATTAATAAAGTAACAAGAATTTTGTTGTTAGAAGGGATATTATGAAGGGATATATTTGACTATATAGTCAAATATCCTTGATTTCCCAGAGGAAGGAACTGAGACTCAGAGAAGTTAAAAAGCAAAACAAAACAGCATGAGTTAATAGAAGAGGTAAGAAAAGAAATAGGATGTGAATTTCCTATTTAGCATGATGCTAGGAGGTGGATCTCTAAACTCAAATCCTCTAAGCTACACAATCAGAAGTGGGTGGTTTTTCTTAAAATATGAAAAAAGCTACACAATCAGAAGTGGGTGGTTTTTTTTTAAATATGAAAAAACATCAGTTACTAAGCATATAGCCATCACATTTAAGTGGGTAATAAGAGATTTACTATAAAAGTCTACAACTCTTTAAACAAGTTTCTTGTATGGAGCAATAACATACAAAGGACTAGAGATCTAAAATCACCCTTTGTAGGAGAAGTAACTTAGAAATCCAGAGTCAATTTCACTTAGAATAAGACTGAGAGCAAGTGACAGCCACCAATTCAATTTCCCATTAGAATAAAAAATTTTGATTTGTGTGACTGCAGCCCTGCAGTATGTTTTTAACTAAAATCAGGCAGATAATAGACAGGGAGACAGAGGGAGAAGCAGGAGTTGGGATAAGATGAGAACCATAGAAATGAAATAGATTTTTACAGATATGTACAAAGGCCACTGAGAAAAGAAGAATCTCCTCCTTAGCTGATGAGCATTTCCTGTTATTTAAAAAAAAAAAATGTCAAGTAACCTAGGGTAAGGACACTGAACATGCATGATCTTGTTAAATTATGAAAATGAATACGCTATTGGCTAAAGCAGGCTGACTTTTCTGGATATCGCCTCTGATATCTTGAAATTTTTAACAAAATTTGAGTTCTGTGAGAAAAGACATCCTATTTTTGTGAATGTGGAGAAATTAGAAAGTCCAGGAAGGATTGGTATGAACTGAGCACATCTTTTTATGATGCTGGTAAAAAAAAAAAGAACTTTCCTGATGAGCCTCCTTCCCAAAGTCACACACTAACATCTTAGTCTCAGGCAAGGAAGCAGCAGAGAGGTGGTCAAACCTCCTCCGGGGTCCTTTCCCCAGATTCACCTGACCTGACCACAGCCTGGTCCACAGCTCCCGTCTCAGCATCCCTCAGGTCACACACGGGCTCCCGGAAATTCAGAGCAGAAAACGAGCAAAACGAATGAAGGGTGAGGAAATATGTCTTACCAAGGCATTTTGTCTATACTATAAAGTCATAGGACTGATGTTCTTACTGATCATTGGATGCAACTTTGGACTAAGTATAGATATATTTCCTGTGGAACCATTTACAATGGTAGCATTCATCTGGACAGGAACATAGACTAAATAAAAATATTCTCAGTACTTTAAAACATGTAAAAGAACTGATCCTTGACATAACTAAATGACAGCCATTGTTCTTCACACATTTGTATTCCTCTGTAAATGTAGGCCCAAGAAGGGAGGATGTCTGGTGTATGATTTCAGGATGGAAATCAGCGATTTAGTTTGGCTATTGTTCAAACAAAAGCTTTGAGGACTTCTTATTGTGAAGCCATGATGGGGAAAGGGCTATAAGATGACAAATTGGGTCTGGGTTAGACAAGCACATTTATTGTAATGTCCAGTATGTTTTGCATAATGTCAAGATGAAGGTACAAACTGATACCACTACTGCTAAATGAAATGAATATATAAGAAAGCTGAATTTTTAAAAACAAATTACCAGTTTCTTACAACATATGTCTGCATGAGAATAACATGGGAATAGACTCTTCTGCATTTATTGGCCAAAAAACAGACTTAGTCGTCCTAAGACAGGTTTATCTAAAAAATTGCAGAATAGTTTTTTTTTTTTTTTTTTAAGGAAATTTACTGAAGTATGCTGTGCTGTGCATAGTCACTCAGTCATGTCCGACTCTTTGTGATACCATGGACTGTAGCCTGCCAGGCTTCTCTGTCCATAGGGGTTCTCCAGGCAAGAATACTGGAGTGGGTAGTCATTTCCTTCTCCAGGGGATCCTCCCAACCCTGGGACTGAACCCAGGCCTCCCACATTACAGGCAGATTCTTTACCATCTCAGCCATGAGGGAAGCCCAAGAATACTGGAGTGAGTAGACTACCCCTTCTCCAGGGAATCTTCAGAACCCAAGAATCAAACCAGGGTCTCCTGCATTGCAGGTGAATTCTTTACCAGCTGAGCTACCAGGAAAGCCCTTATTGAAGTATCATTGATACTATACTAGAAATATTAGTTTCAAGTGTGCAACAGACTGACTCAATATCTTTATAAATTATAATCCATTTAAATTTTTAATAAAATATTGGCTATATTCCCTATCCTGTACAGTATACCCTTGTAGCTTATTTATTTTATGCATAGTAGTTTGTATTTCTTAATCCTGTACTCCTGTCTTGCCCTTCCTTCTGCCCCTTCACTCTCCTCATTTGTAACCATGAATGTGTTCTCAAAGTCTGTGAGTCTATTTCTGTTTTGTTATACTCATTCATTTTTTTTTAAATGCCACATATAAGTGATAACACACAGTATTTATCTTTCTCTGTCTGACTTATTTCACTAAGCATAAAACCCTCCAGGGCCGTCTATGTTGCTGCAAATGGCATTATTTCATTCTTTTTTATATATTCCATTATATATGTATCACATTTTTCTTTATCCATTTATCTGTCAGTGGGTACTTGAGTTGCTTCCAGGTCTTGGCTATTGTTAATAGTGCCTCTATGAATATTGGGGTGCATATTTTTTTTTAATTAGAGTTTTCATTTTTTTCCCAAATTTGTATCCCAAAATGTAATTGCTGAGTCATATGGTGTATGTGTGTGCAAAGTTGCTTCAGTCCTGTCCAACTCTTTGCAACCCTGTAGACTGTAACTCCCAGGCTTCTCTGTCCATGGGATTCTACAGGCAAGCATAGTGGAATGGGTTGCCATTTCCTTCTCCAGGAGATCTTCCCAACCCAGGGATCAAACCTGGGTCTCTTACATTTCCTACACTGGTGAGCAAGTTCTTTAGCATGAGCACCGCCTGGGAAGCCCCTTAACATTGAAAATATTTTCTCCCACTTAATGTATTATCTTTTCATTTTTTGTGGTTTCCTTTACCGTGCAAAACTTTTAAGTTTCCTTTACTTTAGGAGACAGAGCCAAAAAAATGTTTTTATGATATATGCCAAATAGTGTCCTACCTATGTTTTCCTCTAGGAGTTTTATGGTTTTCATTATTATATTTAGGTCTTTAATCCATTTTGAGTTTATTTTTGTACATGGTGTTAGAGAGTGTCCTAATTTCATTTTTTTACATGTAGCTGAACAGTTTCCCCAGCGCCACTTAGTGAAGAGACTTTTTTGTATTGTATATTATTACCTCCTTTGTCCCATATTAATTTACCAAATATATGTGGATTTATTTCTGGGCTTTATATCCTGTTCCATTTATCTATATTTATACTGTTGTGCCAGTACCATACTGTTTAGATGACTATAGCTTTGAATTATAGTTTGAAGTGAGGAAACATGATTCCCCCAGGTTTGTTTGTCTTTCTCAGTGTTGTTTTGGATATTTATTGCTTTTTGTGTTTCCATACAAATTAAATTTTTTTTTCTGGTTTTGTGAAAAAATTCCTTTGGTATTTTGATAAGATTGCATTGAGTCTATGACTGTCTTCTGTAGTATAGTCATTTTGACAATATTGATTTTTCCAGTCCAAGAATACTTTACATTTTTCCAAATCTTGTGTTGTCTTCAGTTTCTTTCTTTAGTGTCTTATAGTCTTTCGAATACAGCTCTTTTACATCTTTAGATAGGTTTATTTCTAGGTATTTTATTCTTTTTGATATAATAGTAAATGGGATTGTTTCTTTAATTTCTCTTTCTTATAGTTTCTTGTTAGTGCATAGAAATGGAACTTTCTTTATTGTGATATTTTTGTCTTGTTTTGGTAGCAGGGCAATGCTGGTCTCTTAGAATGAGATTGGAAGCGTTATTTTTTCTGAACTGTTTTTGAACAATTTGAAAAGTGTAAGTGTTAACTATCCTTTAAATATTTTATACAATTCATTTGTGAAGCCATCTGGTACTGAATTATTGTTAGTTGAATCAGTAATGAAATTATTGATTAAATTTCATCACTGGTAATTGGTCCATTTATTATATATATATTTTTTATTTCTTCCTGGTTTAGTCTTTGGAGATGGATGCCCATTATTACCACTTCTATTTAATATAGTTTTGGAAGTCTTGGCCACAGCAATCAGACAAGAATAGAAATAAAAGGAATGCAAGTTGGAAAGGAGTAAAACTGTCACTATTTGCATATAACATGATACTATATCCAGATTCTAAAGACACCATCAAAAAAGTACTAGAATTCATCAGTAAATTTGGTGAACTTTAAGGTCCAAATTTGGTATACAAAAATCTGTTGTTTTCCTATTGATCGATAAAGAATTATCAGAAAGAGAAATTGAGAAAATAATCCCATTTACAGTTGCATTGAATAGAATAAAGTACTTTGGAGTAAATCTAAATAAGGAGGTAAAGACCTATACTTGGAAAGCTATAAGGCACTGATTAAAGAAACTGAACACAACAGAAACATGTGAAAACATATCCCATGATCATGGATTGGAAGGCTTAATATTGTTAAAGTGACCACTACTACAAAAACCAATCCCTAGCAGACATCAAAACATTTTTCATAGAACTAGACCAAATAATTCTAAAATTTATATAGAAAACAAATTTATGGAAATTTGTGTAAATACATAAAGACTCAAATAGCGGAAACAATCTTGAAAAAGGACAAAGCTGGAGGTATCACACTCCATGACTTATAGATACAGTAATCAAAACAGGATGGTAATCGCACCAAAATAAACCTGTGGCTGATTCATGTTGAGGTTTGACAGAAAACAGCAAAATTCTGTAAAGCAATTATCCTTCAATAAAAAATAAATTAAGTTTAAAAAAAAGAAACACATAGATCAATGGAACACAATAGAGATTCCACAAATGAATTCACACTTTATATGAGAACTAAGCTGTGACAAAGGAGGCAAGAATATATAATTAGGAAAAGACAGTCTATTCAAAAACAACTTAGGAAAAGTGAATAGCTACATGCAGAAGAACCAAACTGGATTACTCTCTCAAATTATGCACAAAAACAAATTCAAAATGAACGAAAGACTTAAATATAAGGCCTGAAGCCATAAAACTTGTAGAAGTAAACAGTGGTAGTAAGCTCTTTGACATTCATCTTAGTAATATTCTTTTGTATGTGTTTCCTCAGTCACAAGAGTCGGACACAACTGAGTGAGTGCAGCGCAGCCCCTCAGGCAAGGGGAACAAAAGAAAAAAATAAACAAATGGGCTATATCAAACTAAAAAGCTTTTGCCCAGTAAAGGATACTATCAACAAAATGGAAAAGCCACTTACTGAATGAGAAAAAATATTTGCAAACAGTATAACTGATAAAAGTTTAATATCCAAGTTATACAAAGAATTCATGCAAATTCAACATCAAGAAAACAAAAAATCTGATTAAAAAGATGAGTATGGGATCTGAATAGACATTTTCCAAAGATGACATATAAATGGCCCACAGGCACGTGAAAAGATGCTCAGTTCAGTTCAGTTCAGTAGCTCAGTCATGTCCGACTCTTTGTGACCCTATTATCTGCAGCATGCCAGGCCTCCCTGTCCATTAGCAACTCCCAGAGTTTACTTAAACTCATGTCCATTGAGTCAGTGATGCCATCCAACCATCTCTTCCTCTGTCGTCCCCTTCTCCTCCCACCTTCAATCTTTCCCAGCATCAGGGTCTTTTCCAAGGAGTCAGTTCTTTACATCAGGTGGCCAAAGTATTGGAGTTTCAGCTTCAGCATCAGTCCTTCCAATTAATGCTCTGTGTTGATGTCCCTTAGGATTGACTGGTTTGATGTCCTTGCTGTCCAAGGGACTTTCAAGAGTCTTCTCCAATGCCACAGTTCAAAAGCATCAATTCTTTGGCACTCAGCTTTCTTTATAGTCCAGCTCTCACATCCATACATGACTAGTGGAAAAACCATAGCTTTGATTAGACGGACCTTTGTTGGCAAAGTAATGTCTCTGCTTTTTAATATGCTGTCTAGGTTGGTCATGACTTTTCTTCCAAGAACCAAGGGTCTTTTAATTTCATGGCTGCAGTCACCATCCACAGTGATTTTGGAGCCCCCCAGAATAAAGTCTGCCACTGTTTCCACTGTCTCCCCTTCTATTTGCCATGAAGTGATGGGACCGGATGCCATTATCTTAGTTTTTCTGAATGTGGAGCCTTAAGCCAACTTGTCCACTCTCCTCTTTCACTTTCATCAAGAGACTCTTTAATTCTTCTTCACTTTCTGCCATAAGGTTGGTGTCATCTGCATGTCGCTAATTATTATATAAAAGCAAGTCATCCCACAATGATTAGAATGGCTATTATTAAAAAGAGAAAAAAATAAGAAATGTTGAGGAGGATGTGGAGAAAACAGAACCTTCCTGCACTGTTGGTGGGATTGCAAATTGGTGCAGCCACTATGAAAATCAGTATGGCAGTTACTCAAAAAAGTAACTACATTAAGGTCCAGTGATTCCACTCTTGAATATTTATCCAAAAATAGTAAAAACACTAATTAGAAAAGATATGCACTCCTGTGTTCATTGCAACATTTTAAAAAATAGCCAAGATAAAGAAGCAATCTAAGTTTCCATTAACAGATATGTGTGGATAAAGAAGCTATACACATATATATAAAAGGAAATATTATTCAGCCATAAAATAGAATGAAAACTTGCTATGTTTGGAAACATGGAAAAATCTAGACTGCACAATACTAATTGAAATAAGTCAGACAGAGAATGACAAATGCTGTGTTATTTCACTTACACATGGAATCTCAAAAACAAAACGAATAAACAAATATAACAAAACGAATAAACAAATATAACAAAACAGAAACATTTACAGATACAGAGAACTAATGGTTGCCAGAAAGGAAACAGGTGGGGGAGAAAAGAAATAGGTGGGAGAGATTGAAACATACAAGCTTCCAGTTGCAAAATAAATGTCACACATATGAAATGTACAATGTGAGGAATCAAAAACTGCAATATTTTAGTACAATAACAGGTTGTAGTATAATATTGTGGTGATCGTTCTAAAATGTACAAAACTATCAAATCACTGTGTTCTGTAGTAGGAACTAACAAGAGTGTTGCAGTTCAATTGTACTTGAAAAACAAACAAATTCAGAGAAAAGGGGACCAGATTTGTGGTTACAAGAGGCAGGATTTGGGGAGACAGGGGACTGGATGAAGGTGGTCAAAAGGCACAAACTTGCAGTTACGAGATAAATAGGTACTATGGAAATAATGTACAACATGATAAATATAATTAACACTGCTGAATGTTATATGTAAAAGTTCTTAAGAGGGTAATTCCTAAGAGTTCTCATCACAAAGAATAGAAAAATTGTTTTTCTATTTTTTTTTGATCTTTATGAGATGATGGGTATTCCCTAAACCTATTGTGATAATCACTTCATGATGTATGTATGTCAGACCATTATGCTGTACACCTTAAACTTTTACAGTGCTATGTGTCAATCACATGTAAATAAAGCTGAAAGATAAAGAACAAGAACCGAAGGAATACAAACTTTTAAAGAACAAAACAGAAGTGTTCACAAGGTATTGCTCAACTGCCTTTCAAGAAGATGGTTCCAATTCCTATTCCTTTTAAAATAAATCTGAGAGTATGTACTTTTTTCTCTATTTTCTGTACCTTTTCTTTCACTTTTTATCCATATCCTGGAGCAGATAATATAGGTGACTTTGCCATAGACAGGTAAAGATTCAGTCTGCCCTTTATCTAAAGGGTGAAGTTGTTGTTGTGTGTGTGTGGGGGGGGAGGGTCTATCAAGAAAGGGACCACATTCCCGGACCCCTCAACTTCTACTGAACAGTAACACTTTAGCCAATCCTGTGAGTGAAAAATGTTTAGATTTTAACTGCTTACTTTATGCATCCAGGTGAGCTTTTTTCCCTAAGGGATGATACTCAAGACCAGCTCACAAAACCAACTGTAGGAAAGGTATCTAAGGAAATAGACTGAGAACTGGAGAGCCTCTGGGAAAAACATGCTCCCACTCATGGCCACGTGGATTATCAGTTCTGCTTTCAGGCTCTCCCTCCCTGTCTGAATCAGCTACGCCTGCCGAACTGGGGGTGCTGGCAGGGTGAGGGTGGAATGCAGCACCAAAGCATCAGCAAACAGTGACCGAGGCTCTGACTGTACATCCTCAGGCACTGCTGGGTCCAGTGAGTCAAGGCTGCCACAATGTCAGCACTATAAAAACAGGGCCTGCACCCTACCTGCTGTGGCTTCATGAGTAGGAGTAGGGGTTGAGCAGTGCATTAGAAAGGTAGCTGAAATTGTACCTATGCACCTGTGTATGTATTCCCCACCATGGTCACACACAGTATTGACTTGTCAGCTGAAATTGTTCCTCCTCTTCGATATTATTCTTCAATATTCTTCTCTCTAGCACAGCCTGTTTCCTCCATGTCTAACTTCCTTTTTACCACCACAAACTTTATTTTCATATTCAGTTTTCAGTTCAGTTCAGTCGCTCAGCCGTGTCCTACTCTTTGCGAACCCATAGACCGCAGCACGCCAGGCCACCCTGTCCATCACCAACTCCCAGAGTTTACCCTAACTCATGTCCATTGAGTCAGTGATGCCATTCTGTCCATTGAGTCAGTGATGCCATTCAACCATCTCATCCTCTGTCGTCCCCTTCTCCTCCTGCCCTCAATCTTTCCCAGCATTAGGGTCTTTTCAAATGAGTCAGCTCTTCGCATCAGGTGGCCAGAGTATTGAAGTTTCAGCTCCAACATCAGTCCTTCCATGAAGGCCTCATATATCAGACCCCTGCTTCTTCCCTTCCATCCCCTTTTCTACCATATCTCTTCTTCAAAGATGCAAATTCTCACCTCCCTGATTTAAACAAAAATTACATGTGACAACTGTGAACTAGTTCACCACCACCTTTCTGGTCTATACATCCAGACTGAGCACTGCCAGAAAAAAAAAAAAGAATCTCCTAAGCAAATGGATTGTTCAAAGCGTTAACATTTTTAAAGCTGCAGCAAGGTGTTCAAGGTCCTGTGCCTTCTCCTTGCCCAAGCTCCCCGCTGCCAAACTTTGAATCCGCTGGTCTCTTCCTCTAAAACCTCTTGTTTGCTGCAGGGGAATTGCTCTTTAAACATGAACTGGATCATGTCTTTTTCCTTTGCTTGAGAGCTTCTGAGGACTCATGGCCTCATCGATCCAGAGTCAGACTTGCTCAGCGTGTTGTATAAGCTCCTGGTGGGTGGCTCCTGTGTGCCCTACACTGACACCCCAGGCCCCCTATAGTCAGGCGAGGACCACGGGGCCTTGGGGAGCATCGAGGAGCCTTGGGGAGCATCCCTCGCACCACGCTGTCCTTGCAGGTCCCACTCCTTGCTTGCTGGGCCACATTTCCCTGCTCTCGGCGAATTCCTCACGACCTCTCTGTCGGCTCACCTGCCCCGAGCAGCCTTGCACCCCCTGCCCCTTGCACCCCACGTCTTACTCTCTCTGGAAGCTGCTTCCTCCTGGTCTCTGGGGACCCTATACTCATTTCTCTGCTCCCTCCCAGGTCCCTATCCTACAGCTTTGCACCGCCGAGCAGAGATTTCAGTCTTGAAATCTGAAAGGTGCAGCTGCCCCACCATAGGAAAAAAGAAAGGGAAGTCGCTCAGTCATGTTTGACTCTTTGCAATCCCATGAACTGTAGCCTCCCAGGCTCCTCTGTCCATGGGATTCTCCAGGCAAGAGTACTGGAGTGGGTTGCCATTTCTTCTCCAGGGGATCTTCCCAACCCAGGGATCGAACCCAGGTCTCCCGCATTGCAGGCAGATGCTTTACCCTCTGAATCACCAGGGAAGCCCCATAAACATTCAACATATGTTTCCAGAGAGAATGGACAGATGGATTTTTAATACAAGAAACAGGACATTTTGTTTAGTAATTGGGGACCTGGGAGAGAAGAGGGGGCAGCCACAACCCTGTATGTGGGATCTGCTCTCCTGTTTGTAATGTCACTAAAAGCAATAGTCTCATACTAACAACAGAGAAGCCTTCGTATGCATAAAACAGAGGAATATCCTTCGTGCAATTTAATTGACTTCAACAGTATCTTAGGGAGATCGGTTTTTTAGTACTTGAGGTATCCCTTGGGGCTGAGGCTGTGCTGTGCCCATGGCCTACTCTCTGTTCCCAGGAAGGAAATAAGGAAGGTGTGCTGAACCTTTGGTTGAGACTCACATACAGAAACAGAGGTCTCCAGGCTGGCCATCATAAGGGCTTCTCTCATAGCTCAGTTGGTAAAGAATCTGCCTGTGATGCAGGAGATCCCGGTTCAATTCCTGGGTCAGGAAGAGTCCCTGGAGAAGGGATAGGCTACTCACTCCAGTATTCTGGCCTGAAGAATTCCATGGACTATATAGTCGATGGGGTCGCAAAGAGTAGGACACGACTGAGTGACTTTCACTTTCACTGGAGGTGTTAACAGGGAGAAAGGCTGTGTTCACTAGAGCATAACTTGGCAGAATCTTACAGAAAGAGACAGAAGGGCGATTACAAAGGCGACCACAGTTCAGTGCTTTTTGAGCACCTGGGGTGCTCTTTAAAAATGCTGGTGACCAGGCCTCATGTCCATCCTACTAAATCATGATCTTGGCAGTAAAGCCATGGATCTGAATGTTAACATGGTTCTCTGCTGTTTCCTCGGCCTATCCGTCTTGGGAGCACCAACTAGACGTGACTCTGCCCAGAGTTGCCTGGGCAGGGGGAGAGTCCCCACATGGGGGACGCTAAGCTGTCAGATCACGTGTCTCTCCCCCGTTTTGAGTCCATGCTCACTGGCACCCTCTGGAATTCCGTTTCCACACAGCTCATCTAGTGGAGGAACTGATACAGCCAGCATGAAGTTCTGTTCCTTTTCAGTGTTTCTCATTGCAAATTAAGAGATAGTCATGGTTGCTCGATTTGCTCATCTCTTGTGGACACTGTTTCTGTGAATTGATATCCTGAGTCTGGTCAGTTCTTTAATTTTGAGTGTATTGAGCATGTGAACATACAAGATTGCAGAGACCTCAGATGATCACCGTGGTCAAAGTCTTTCTTATCTTATATCTCCGGCCTCCTCCCTGATGTCACTTCTCACCAACCCAATCATCCTGTCTTTCTCTAATATATATAATGAGTTAGTAGTGGTTTTGTCTGAAGAGACTAAATACTTACAAAATGTCTAGCCAGATTCTTCTGTTTTAGTCAAGCAGGTCTCAAATTATGCCTCTTTAAGAAACATGAAGACAGAATCTAGCTTTTATTTTTTTCTAGGGGGTAGGTAAAATTCTCAAATAATAGTTTTCAACCAAGGATGAATTTGTCCACAAGGAGAACTTGGCAATGTTCAACGACATTGGCAATCTCGGATCCCCTGGAGAAGGAAATGGCAACCCACTCCACTGTTCTTGATTGGAAAATCCCAAATACAGAGGAGCCTGGCGGACTACAGTCCATGGGGTTGCAAATAGTTGAACATGACTGAGAACACACACACACACACACACACACAAAGTGACATTTGTACTTTTCACAGCCAGGAGATATTGATGGTGTCTGGAGGACAGAGGTCAGGGATGCTACTAAACATTTTATGATGCATACATTGGCTCCCTACAAAAAAGAATTATGGGTAACCAGGAACTATTTGTACTTTCTGATCAATTTTGCTGTGAACCTAAAACTTCCATAAAAAAATAAAGTTTCTTTTTCAGAAAAGAATTATCTAGCCCCAAATATAAATACGATCAAGTTTGAAAAACCTTGCCCTGAAGGAAGTAAAAAAAAAAAAATTAGTTTCTTACTTCTCAACCTACTCCATCCAACCTTTGTAACAATGCCAGCTGCTTTTGTAAGGGACGGCAATTTTGCAAATGAATGCTTCCCAAGTGAGTTCAGACCTGCATTTCTATCTGGAATTTTGATCAGATCAGAAGATGATGTTATAATTGAGTAGCATATGTTCCACAACGCCACTTTTCAGACAAAGCCATTTAGCTACAGCACAAATATGATCCATGCTGAGGTGAGAATTGGATTCACTTTTAATAGACATACTTTTGTTAATAGAGGTAAACTGAATTAGAAGTATGAGATGTCAACACATATTGAATTGTGGTCTTGGAGTCTGGTTATGAGGGATGACCTACTTTGTGGGGATTTCATTTTCTTGATTTCTGGACTCTGTGTGTTTCCCTCAGTACATGAGCCTTCCATCTTATAGACCACATGGGGCTCTTTTGGAATGACTTTCATTTGATATTCTCCCTTATTTAGAAATATTTCTCTTCTTTTTATTCTGTCAGATAGGGCTGACTGCTTTGAGGAAGGGTCTTGTGCCCAAATAGCTCTCTTGCTGGTACTGACCTTTAGTTATTCCCTGATATGATACTCCTATCAGCACAGTACATCTTCCGGAAAAACCCAGTTGGTGAAGTTTAGTAAATAATTTGTATATAAGTTATTTGGATGTAGAGAAATAATTCATTATTTGGGATCAGCACATCAGTAATTTTTTTTTTAATTGGAGAATAATAACTTTATAGTATTGCTAGTTTCTGGGTGCAGTGAAGTGAATCAGCCATACATATACATACACCCCCTTCCTCTTGGACCGCCCTCCCTCCCACCTCCATCCCCCCGCTCCAGGTCAGCGCAGAGCACCAAGCTGAGTTCACTATGCTTTGTAGGTTCCCACTAGCTACCTACTTGGCACATCAATAATTATCTCAGGTGAAAAATTCACAAATTTAGTTTGTGTAGTGGGGGAGCTGGGCAAGAAGAGAGGTAAGTTAGGGGTTAGGGATGGAGAATGTAAGGGCCAGTTCCTGAGCCTCATGCCTCAGGCCAAGGAGCAAGGAGGCTTGACGGTGTCACATGTGGCTGGAATGCTCAGCAGTAAAGATGGGAGAAATGGCAAATTTGTCTTCCTAAGGACAAAGCTGAACGAAAGGTGGAAATTAGCTATCTGTTAGTGTTGCAAGATGCCAGTTGGACAGAAGGAGAGAGTCCGGATCAATTAAGCACAGCTAAAGAATGAACTCACTTTCTGGTCCCGTCCCAGAAAGCCTGCGCCACCCCCGTTTCCTGTCCTTCTCTGCTTTGGATGCAGGTGTTCGCTTCAGGAACACTCAGCTGCCGACCAGCCTAGGCAGACGCTGCCCACCCTGTGTCCTTCTGTCAGGATGCCTCCACCTCTGTGTCATCCGTCACATTTGTTTAAGGATATCGCCACCGTTGCATCTGCTGTGAAAATTCACATGTGTTGAAACTCCTGGTCCTGGGTAGAAGTGAGGACAGGCCTTATCTATGGGATGGCACTTTTGCTTGTCTTTAGTGTTTTGGTTTAGTGGAAGGCCTTTCTCAGCGGGGGGTTTCGTATCACCTGTACAAAGCCAGGCAGCCTTGAAGCCGGTTTCAACATGCCTTGTCAGTCAGAGTCACAAGTGTGAAATCCAGAATAATTGAAAAATGATGTGTATCTCTACAGTAGAGGCTGAGCTCACTGCTGAAAAGGGTTTGTGTTCATATCACACAGGAAATAACCTCAAAGCTTCTTTCCCCATCTCTCTCCAATTACCCAACAAGCTGTTGGGAAATTTCTCTTCTCTGCCCTTGAACACTGTCTCCAAACTCAATTCCTATTCGATCAAGTACCTTCTGTCATCTTTCGGTCTCTTCATCTGTCCATCAGATGATCTTCTCTCATTGGGATCTAGATTACCTAGACTTTCAGAGTGTTTTTAATTCTCCTTTCTATGCCTTACCTGGGTCAACAAAACCAAATGCCAAGCATCTGCCAACAAGGGCTTGTTTGACACTTTAAAAATGATTTTAAAAATTTAAGCTTAACAAATCCACAATTTTCCTTTACAAAATACACACACACATGGACCCCAACAACAACATGGCACTCTGTTCTCCTTGAAGGAGAAAGGAATATCAGTTCTTACATCAAATTTTTAGAAGTATGTCTATAGAGGATTATTATTTTGGTGTCTCAGGGCAGGGTAAAGCATTTCAGCAAATCCCCTGGGAAGAGTGATCTCATTCTATAGATAGCTGACTCTCTGAGTAAGCTTTTGAAGTGTTCTGATTGGTGCTGCCAAAGTCAGGGAATTTTCCCTTTGTCATGACTTAGTGGCACTAATCTCCAGGCAGAGAGAGTGGCATGTCTTCAGGCTTCTCTCAGAAAGGATGCTTTTCCTCAGTCTTCAGTGAGTTAGCTCTGGCCTCAAGGGTAGGTATTCAGTTGGCCTTTGGTGGACCCAGACCACGGGATCTTTAAAATCCAAACAGAATCCTAAACCGGTCAGAGTTCTGAAAATATTGATCAACTGCATGAAGAACCACTGTGTGTATTTTGTAAAGGAAAGCATGGGTTTGTTAGTGCTTTTGTTGTACTTATATACAATGGAATATTACTCAGCCATCAAAAAGCATGAAATAATGTTATTATTCATGGAAGGACCTAGAGAGTGTCATACTGAGTGAAGTAAGTCCAAAAGAGAAAGAGAAATATTGTATGACATCCTTTACATATGGACTCTAAAAGGAAATGATACAAATGAACTTATAAAACAGAAAGAGATTCACAGACTTAGAAAGCAAACTTATGATTGTAGGGGATCAGAAGGTTAGGGAGTCTGAGAAGGTCATGGACACATTGATATATTTAAAATGAATAGCCAACAAGTACCTATTATATAACACGTGGAACTCTACTCAGTGTTACGTGCCAGCCTGGCTCAGAGGCGGGTTTGGGGGAGGATGTTTACGTGAGCATATCTGGCTGAGTCCCTTTGCTGTTCACCTGACTCTACCACCACATTGCTAATCGGCTACTCCTCGAAACAAAATGAAGAGTTTACGTTCGGAAAGAAAAAAATGAAAGTCACTGCTGGCCAAAATAAATAAATAGCAAAATTCTTAACTGCTAAGTTAAGTGACTCACCCAACACTGCGGAGGTCCAGGGGGCTAGAGGATGGGAGCCACTCATACGATATTTCTCTTTCTCTGTCTGACTTACTCCACTCAGTATGACATTGGAGTTGGTCTTGGGAAGAAGAAGGAACCAGTTGAGGCTTGAATAATGTGTCATGGAAGAGCTACATATCTGACCATCAACTCACTTTAACATAACTGCATTTATTTCAGTTCAGTTCAGGTCAGTTCAGTTGCTCAGTCATGTCTGACTCTTTGCAAACCCATGGACTGCAGCACACCAGGCCTCCCTGTCCATTACCAACTCCCAGAGTCCACCCAAACTCATGTCCATTGAGTCAGTGATGTCATCCAACCATCTCATCCTCTGCATCCCCCTCTCCTCCTGCCTTCAATCTTTCTCAGCATCAGGGTCTTTTCCAATGAGTCAGTTCTTCACATCAGGTGGCCAAAGTATTGGAGTTTCAGCTTCAGCGTCAGTCCTTCCAATTAATGCTCTGTGTTGATGTTCTTTAGGATGGACTGGTTGAATCTCCTTTCAGTCCAAAGGACTCTAAATAGTCTTCCCCAACCACAGTTCAAAAGCATCAATTCTTTGGCACTCAGCTTTCTTTATAGTCCAACTCTCACATCCATACATGACTCCTGGAAAAACGATAGCCTTGACTAGACGGACATTTGTTGGCAAAGTAATGTCTCTGCTTTTTAATATGCTGTCTAGGTTGGTCATAACTTTTCTTCCAAGAAGCAAGGGTCTTTTAATTTCATGGCTGCAGTCACCATCTGCAGTGATTTTAGAGCCCCCAAAAATAGTCTGCCACTGTTTCCACTCTTTCCCCATCTATTTGCCATGAAGTGATGGGATCAAATAACATGACGTTAGTTTTCTGAATGTTGAGTTTTAAGCCAACTTTTTCACTCTCCTCTTTCATGTTCATCAAGAGATGCTAGTTCTTCTTCACTTTATGCCATATGAGTGGTGTCATCTACATATCTGAGGTTATTGATATTTCTCCCGACAATCTTGATTTCAGCTTGTGCTTCATCAAGCCCAAAGATTAGAATTTTTTTCTCTTTTTGGCATTTTCCCAAATTTTGTACATACCAACTCAGAGAAAACTAGGTATATTTTTAATTTTTATTATTTATTTTAGTGGCATCTATTGCTTCCTTCTGACTTCCAAGGAATGCTCCACATTTGGCACCAGAAGGGAAACTATTGGTCTGGACTCATTAACTGTACAGAGAGAGAATTTAGAAGCTACAGAGAAGAGCACCTATAATCCCACAACCCAGAGGTAACCTTGCTCATATTTTGGTGTTATTTCCTGTTTTTAAATTTTTCCTGAAGAATGACTTCTGAATATTTTGACAATTTATCAAGAGATTAGCTAATATTTTGAATATGTGTTAATATTTTTGTTATGAGTTATGCGTGTGTGCTAAATCGCTTCAGTCATGTCCAACACCTTGTAACCCTATGTACATGTAGCACAGCAGACTCCTCTGTCCATAGCACTCTCCAGGTAAGAATGCTGGAGTGGGTTGACATTTCCTTCACCAGGGGACTGTCTCGACCCAGGGATCAAACCCGAGTTTCTGAAGTCTCCTGCACTGACAAGTGAGTTCTTTACCACTATCACCACCTGGGAACCCCTAATAACCATCCATAAAAACAGTCATTAGTTAATTCTTCTCTGACTGGAAGCAGAAGCTAGAAAAGTTCTTTTTTGAGCTGTGGGCACTCAGGTCTGGCCCTGTAAGCCTGGAATGGCATTCTTTCCCGAAGCTGCCGCAGCAACTCATAACCATATCGAAAGTGCTGACAAGTGAAATGGTGACTTCCTAGAAGTAAAATCACTTGCTCTCACGAACAGTTTCTGGAGGTCCTTCCATGACTTTTTCTTTAACAACCTTTTACACCAGGTCATTTGGAAATGTCCAGTATTCTTAGCTGCAACACTCCTGGATTTTTAAGGATTAGCAAATTTTCTGTTGCTCATATAAAATGTTAGAAATACATGAACTGATGCCTTTTCTGTCCACAGGGAGGGTGACTCCCTAAATTAGCATCAAGTAGATCTGATTCCTCACAAGACAGTAAGCCTTTCATCACCTTCATAGTCAAATTTAAGGGTTTGTTTTATTTACTTGCTATTTTGTTTTCCAAGTGTTGAAAGTACCTTAAAAATGAAACATGAGTTATAAAAAACTAGCATATATTTACTAAGAGGGCATTTTGACTTAATAGTGAACCTCTTGCCCCATCCCTAAAAAATTAAAAGCAGCTTGAAGACACACTGCTCTCTGTTGCCACTCTGGGATCCTTGCTTTCTCACACCTGTGCAAGGAATAGGAAATTATTTCCAAGCCTTAATATTGCAGCTCCACCTCCCACAGACACTGCAGTCATATCACTACACACACTGCAAGGATTTTCACATCTGGCCCAGTTGTCATCTTCCCCTAACCCTGCCAGAACCTAGAAGAATTCAATTTCCAAAGGTAACAAACACGGCCCATACATGAAGCTGTTTCACAATCAGTTTTCAGTCAAATTACTTTTATCTTATGAATCCATAATCTTCTTTGAATTATTAAATGAAAGCAGTGTCTGTGACCTTCCCCTCTGCAACCACACTTTCCCTGTCTTGCACTCTTACTTTCACCAAATCTGCTTTTTGATTGACTGAACCTCTGGATCTCTGATTGCTTTCTAATTTCAAATGATCAGGTCCCTTTTGGTTTCCTTTCGTGGCTTAAATATGATGGTCAAACCATCACAACTGGCCCTTCCTGATGACTCAGAGTGTTACCAACGTGTGCTTTTGTCTGCCTAGTGTGTTTTGTAGGAACGCCCGCTACTCTTGTGTCTCTCTCTCATTGTCTCACTGTGGCCGCACTCGGCACTCTGCATCCACATGTAGGGGTCTTTTCCGTGCACCAAGCGATGCGGTGACATTGCTGGGTGCCCAGTGGCCTCACTCAATCCTGACACCATCTACCTGGAGGCAGTGGCAAGTCCCATGGGTTACTGACGCAGTCCGTTAACACTCTCCCCTCTAGATGCCAGTCCCGAGAAGCAGATCCCCAGGTTACCCACCAATGCAACATCCCTATAAATTGGATATTCCTACAACCTGCACCCTCTTTGGGTTAGATTATTTCCAGAAGAGCTCACAGATTTCAGGCCAACACTGCCATTAACCAGTTTAAAGGAGGTGATAAAGTTGAGCAGCACAATTATACAATACAAAGGGTAAGATCTGGGATGGTTCCCAGCTTAGAAGTTTCTGTCCCCATGGAAATGGGGTACATCACTCTCCTGCTATGTGGGCATATTCACCAAATCAGAAGCTCCCCCAACCCAGTATTATTAGGATTCTATGAAGGCTTCATCATGGAGGTGCGATTGGTTATTAACTCTATTTCCAGCCCCTCCTCCCATTTCTGGAGAATGGGGGTTGGGCCTGAAGCTTCCAAGCTTCAATCACAGCTTGGTCTTTCTGGTGACCAGACACCATCCAGGAGCCACTTAGAAGCCCACCCAGATTCACTTCATTAGAACAAAAGGCACTCCTAGCACCTGAGAAATTAAAAGGGATGTGGGAACTTGGTATGGGGAGCCAGGGAGACCAAATAACACAACCAAAGATGCCCCTAGTGTTCTTATTACCTAGGAGTTTACAAGGGTTTCAGGATTGCTGTGTCAGGAACCAAGGGCAGATATTACAGACAGATAGATAGATAGACAGATAGACAGACATAATATGTGCTAAGTCACTTCAGTCATATCTGACTCTTTGCAACTCTATGGACTGTAGCCTGCCAGGCTCCTCTGTCCATGGGATTTCCCAGGCAAGAACACAGGAGTGGGATACCATTTCCCTCTCCAAGGGAGCTTCCTGAGTCAAATAGTAGATATTTTCTATTATTTCACATATGTGAAGCCAAAGTTCTGAATTAATCATCTATCTACATTTTCTTCACCTCTTCCACTTTTCCCTCATCTATTTGCCATGAAGTGATGGGAAATAGTGGAAACAGCAGCAGATTTTATTTTCTTGGGTTCCAAAATCACTGTGGATGGTGACTTCAGCCACAAAATTAAAATACACTTGCTCCTTGGAAGATAAACTATGACAAACCTAACCAGCATGTTAAAAAGCAGAGACATCACTTTGCTGACAAAGGTCCGTGTAGTCAAAGCTATGGTTTTTCCAGTAGTCATTTACAGATGTGAGAAAAGTGAGTGAAGTCGCACAGTCGTGTCTGACTGTTTGCTATCCCATGGATTGTAGCCTACCAGGCTTCTCCATCCAAGGGATTTTCCAGGCAAGAGTACTGTAGTGGGGTGCCATTTCCTTCTCCAGGGGATCTTCCTGACCCAGGGATTGAGCCTGGGTCTCCTACATTGTAGGCAGAAGCTTTTACTGTCTGAGCCCATAAAGAAGGTTGAGTGCCAAAGAATTGATGTTTTAAAATCATGGTGCTGGAGAAGACTCTTGAGAGTCCCTTGGACAGCAAGGAACTCAAACCAGTCAATCTTAAAGGAAATCAACTCTTAATATTCCTTGGCAGGACTGATGCTTAAGCTCCAATACTTGGCTACTCATTGGAAAAGACCCTAATGTTGGAAAATGTTGAGGGCAGGAGAAGTGGGGAACAGAGGATGAGATGGTTGGATCTCATCATTGACTCAATGGACATTATTTTGAACAAAATCTGGAAGATAGCAAAAGACAGGGAAGCCTGGTGTGCTGAATTCTTTGTAATGATTATAAAGATTCTGGTTTCTCCAGACTTGCCATTATTTTTTTTTTTTTTTAGTTTTTTATAAAGATATATTCCCCACCAGTGAAATGGTCAAGTCCATATCCTCTCAAGTCTATATGTAATTTTTGCTGTTAACACCTCCCTGCATTTTCCTAACTTTTTATGTATGTCTTTTGTCACTAGTTGCAAAAACAAATTAAAGTAGTATGATCTATTCAATTTCTGTCCTTCTTGGACACATGTCGTGAAAGAATGATGCCATTCAAGGCTCAACATGTCTACTTTCTCACATTGGTTGGCTACTTAGTCCCAGGCAACCATGCCTCTGCTGTACCACATCATCCTTCCACTCACAAGGTCACCAGTCATTTTCCAAGTAACGAATACACCAGCCTTTCTTTCTCCTTCCCTTACTTGACTGATGTCATGTCACTGATGATGGCTGCTGGTTCCTCTCCTCTCTCACTCTACTTGGTCACCCTGGTGACAGCATCTACACCCACCTCTTCCAGGGATACCCTCACACTAATGACATCCAGGGCTGGGCCACGTTCAAGCTCCCAAATCAGATCTCAACACTCCGAGCATCTTTCCCAGGATGTGTCATACAGGCCTCTCATACTCCACAGGTCCCGAAGGAAACCAGTCATCTCCTGCCTCAAATTTTCTCTGTCTTCTTTGTTTCCCATCTTGGTGGCTAGTAATGCCATTGTCCCATATCCCAAGATAGAATACCCATTCTGCTTAATCTTGCTTCCCACATGTGTTCAGTGGCTCAGTCATGCCCAACTCTTTATGACCCCATGGACTGTAATCCTCCAGGCTCCTCTATCCATAGAATTTTCTAGTTGAGAATACTAGTGTGGGTTGCCATTTCCTAGTCCAGGATATCTTCCCCACCCAGGGATCGAATCCCCATCTCTTTCATCTCCTGCATTGGCAGGTGGGCTCTTTACCACTAGCGCCACCTGGGAAAGTGAAAGGGAAAGTTGCTCAGCCATGTCCGACTCTTTGCAACCCCATGGACTAGTCCATGGAATTCTCCAGGCCAGAATCCTGGAATGGGTAGTCTTTCCCTTCTCTAGGGGATCTTCCCAACCCACGAATTGAATCCAGGTCTCTTGCATTGTAGGCAGGTTCCTTACCAGCTGAGCTGCAAGGAGAAGCCCCAATTATTTATCAAGTTTATGACATTTCTAACCAATAAAGAAATGTAGAATATGTTCTATAGCTTTTGCTTTTAATTTCACCTGTCCCATCTTGTGCAAGATAATGGTTGTCTGCTTTTCTTTGGTTGGAGACGACTCATTTCATTCCAAGTCCTCACCAGATGCAATAGGTGGGACTCTGCTGGCTAACCATCTCCAGAACATGAATGATTGATCTAAGTTGGACCAATCAGATGTCTTCCTCTAGAAATGTGAACTCTGTCATCTTGAATAGAGAGACAGAATGACCAAAATCATTCATTCATGGCTTTGGATAGACTGCCCTCCACTCCTGCAGCTCCCTGGGTTCTATCCATACATTAGTTGCTTAATCAGTTCTTCAATGAAGTGCGATAACACTTTCAATAAATTATCTTTTTTTGGTTAATTTTGGTCCATCTGTTCATGTAGCTTGTAACTGAAACATTCTTAACCTATGCCTGGAGTTTTCTAAGCATTGGAGATATCTTTCAGAAACTCATTGCTGGGCTTATTTCTCTACCTAAATTATTTTGGAGACACTCTGTCTCCTTGTGAATAAAACTCAAGTTCCATAGTCAGGCACAAACCTTCAACATCAATGTTCTTCTTCCTCCCCTGTGTTATCTCCCAAACCTCCCTACATGCAACAGGAATTCCTGGTCTACCATCTGTGCTCCAAGAGTCCTTGGTGTTCTGCAGGCTGCAGATTGGCCCATGCCCCTCTCTCCACTGAGTGGCAAGTGTGGAGACTCCTCTTGCTGACCCTTCTGACACCACTGGACACAGTCTCTGCCTCCCCACCCCATAATGGCAATACTTTTCAATCACTCGCGAGTGCTGTCAATACTGTGATGGGAGGATTGGTCTACATGTCTGTCATCCTATCAGACTGGCAGCTCCTTGATGGCAGACATGTCTGGCCAAGAAACCCACATGCCTCTGGAGGCACCATCACGAGGCATCTGAAATAAGGCATCTGAGATTCTTGGAGGATTATGAGGGCTCATGTGGCCTCCTCAGCTCTCAGGCAGCATCCAGGCTGAGATGCACCCTGACTGAAGGTTGGGTCACGCTGTCATGCCCTGAAATAAAATGAAAGGATGGAGTTAGGCCACTAGACACATCAGCAACAGGAAATGGTGCTTCTCTAATGTGGAGAAACCTCTGTCCATGTCAGCATGGTGCTGCAGGAAGGCAAGAACCCATGGTATGATCCTGGGGAATGTGAGGAGATGGGGTGAGAGTTTAGGGACAGGTGAGAGACATGTTCAATGGAGATGAGAACACAAGAGTTTTGGGTGCTTGGGCCACTGACTTAGCTTCAGGATAGCAGAAGATCGTACTGTTACTGGGCCCACACGCCTGCCCCTTCTGTAACTGTTGTCAGAGTGACTAACGAAAAATTTCAAATATCCCACAAAAGTTATGACAAAGCTAGACAGTGTTTTAAAAAGCAAAGACATCACTTTGCCAACAAATGTCCGTATAGTCAAGGCTATTGTCTTTCCAGTAGTCATACACAAATGTGAGAGTTTGACCATAAAGAAGGCAAAGCGCAGAACAACTGATGCTTTTGAACTGTGGTGCTGGAGAAGACTCTTGAGAGTGCCTTGTACAGCAAGGAGATCAAACAAGTCAATCTTAAAGGAAATCAACCCTGAATATTCACTGGAAGCTCTGATGCTGAAACTCCAATACTTTGGCCACCTTTTGCAAACCAGTGACTCACTGGAAAAGACACTGATCCTGGAAAAGATTGAAGACATAAGGAGAAGAGGGGGACAGAGGATGAGACGGTTGGCTGGCATCACCAATTCAATGAATGTGAACTTGGGCAAACTCCAGAAGATGGTGGGAGACGGTGACCTGGTGTGCTGCGGTCCATGGGGTTACAAAAAGTCAGACATGACTTGGTGACTGAACAACAACAATTCACCAATGATTGCTAAAAACAGGGAAAGCAAGTACTTGGACTCAGGACCCCTGTTGTATGAGAATCATGAGAGATTGGCCAGGGGTGTGGAATGGATGAATGCAGTGAGTCAGTCTGAGAGGAAAGGGGTGACTGTGTCACTAAGTACTGAGGAACCCAATCTGTTGAACGGAGGTTAATTAAAATGTGAATCTGGCAAGTACTCACATTTTGGACAGCCTGAAAACTTTTTAAATGTTGCCACTTTAATATGTCCTTACGTTTTTACTGATTCCTTGTACTGAAATACCATCTGTTAAGTGAACAGTGATAATGAAGTAGAAGAAAGCTTCCCAAACTTTTTCTATTAAATCTGCGTTAAAAACCATGAAAACTTATTTTATTTTATTTATTTTTTGGCTCTTGCCTCTGCTTTCCAGGCCAATCGCCCTTGGTTTTGACTGAAACCAATATTCCCAGCTTTATTGTGGTCACCATAACCAGCGTTTTAACATTCCCTGTGATGTTGTAAATGTTAACCCCAAGTCACTCTTATCTTGTGAAAACTGTGTTGTGTCTGGTGATTAAAAAAAAAAAGAAAGAGTGGCTTTAAGAGCCTGGTATGGATGTCCTCCCATATTTTGGCATTTTAAGATCTACCGACAGTGAGTTTAGCTTTGGCAGAACACACCATCACCTTTATGGGTATTTCAGGAGTGGCTAGCGATGACTTGTTTTGAGATGATTTTTCCTAGTGTCACAGTTTATAAAAATATATATTGAAATAATATTATAAGAACATTAAAATCATAGTGTTTGCTGTCAATCTATTACAGAGAAGGAGATTTCTGATGCTCTGCTTTTCTGCAACCTGACAAAACAGAGTAATATGAGTGCATTTGATAGTGAGCTTGCTGGAGCAATGCATCTTTTGTCTGTGGGGGCCCGCGCCTGGCAGAAGTACAAGCAAGTTAAACCTGATAGAACCAGATTGTATTAGGTGCATAGACATCCCAAGGAAGTTAATATGTTGGGGTTTCAATATAAAGTACAGGAGATCAACCAGATGCTGAGGAAGTGAGCTATGAGCCAGATGAACCCCGTAAGGATAGGAAATGTGCTCCAGAATTCACCCACCCTAAGGGCTGGTCTAGAGCAAGCGTCCTGTCCTTGGCAGCCTCCGCCGACCCACCGACACACACCCTGTCTTCCTTAACCCTGAACACCCGGAGACCACCTACTCCTGGCAGTCCAATTCAATTCCATCTCAGATGTTATGATGGGTCTCAGTGATTTCCCTCCACCTGAATTCTCTCGCTAGTCTGAGAAGTGGTGTTTGGGAGCAAGCAGTGCAACATTGCCATGTGTAGTCTGTGTCCATGTCTCTATTCCTAGGCAGACTGTAAGCATTAGAAGGAAGCTGCATGTTACTTCTGCAGTGTTCACCCTTAGAAATCCTCATTACCTGAGTGACAGATTCCCATAGGCCTGCTAGATAGAAGGGAAGGACATCAAAAGGAGATGACCTGGGCTAACTAACTGAAACCTTGCTGCAGAAGGGGCTGTTGACCTATTCATACAATTCATTTGCTAACGCTTGAGTTTGTACCAATTTTCAGGGAATGTAGAGGAAACAGGAAGTGGAGGTGATAATGGGAAGCCAACAGGAAAGAATCCTGGATAGACCCCCCTTCATCCTGGTGACTTTTCTTATGAAAGAGCTCTCTGTCCTAAGTATGATTTATAAGCTACTATAGACTCACTGCTATGTGAATGCATAGTTTCTTCTGACAACGCCAGTGCATGAAATTTGCCACTTATTTCTAGTTTTCCTTCTTTTTAGCCAAAGCAAGTAGCCGTTATGTCTCATTTCCTGTAATAGTTATTGCTACCTTTACTCTCTCCAATAAGGTTTACAGGGAGGCATAAATCTACCCAGTACCAGATAAGACAGACACTCAAAGAAATATATAGACACTTAAATTTAAAATGATGCAATTTTCAGCTGGGTTGTATTATTTTCTGAAAAAAATGTATCTTAATTAATTTGACCACTCCATTTACACACTACTGTGGCTCAGCTGGTAAAGAATCTGCCTGCAGTTTGGGAGACCTGGCTTTGATCCCTGGGTTGGGAAGATCCCCTGGAGAAGGGAAAGGCTACCCACTCCAGTATTCTGGCCTGGAGAATTTCTTGAACTATATACTGTATAGTTCATGGGATCACAAAGAGTCGGACACGACTGAGTGACTTTCATGCATTAATTTAAGAAATAACAAGTGATCTGTTCTATAAGGTAAACAAACGAAATTTAGGGCATTTAACCAAGCTTTTCAGTTCTAAAAGATGAGAATGCCGAATTTTGAAAGTAAGCAAGATACCCTTCAGTTGGTAAGTGAATGAAAAAATTGGTACATTCAAACTATGGAATAATATTCAAAAATATTATTATTTTTACAAAATGAGCAAGACCACCGCCAAAATGCAAAGAGAAATTTTAAGTGTATATTGCTAGGTGAAAAAAGCCAATCTGAAAAAGTCTACATGATGTATGATCCCAATTCTATGACTTTCTGGAAAAGGTAAAGCTGGAGACAGTGAAACGACTGCCGATAGCCAGGGCTTCACATCGAAGGAGAGAGGGAGGAATAGATAGCATGTTTAGGGCAATGAAACTCCTCTGTGTGAAACTGTGAGGAAGGTACATGTCATCACACTTTTGTCAGAACCCAGGGAACGTACAATATAAAAAGCAAACCCTAATGTAAAATGCAGACTTCATTTAATAATAATGTATCTGTCAATATTGGCTCATCAATTGTAGCAAATGTATTAAAACCAGAGTAATGCAAGATGTTACCAATAGAGTCTGGGGAAGGGGGGTGATGAGAGCAGGTGAGAAGTTACTGTACTTTCTGCTCACTTTTCCTGTAGACTTGAAATTGCTCAAAAAACCTGACATCTATTAGAAAATAAAGATAGATGCATGGTTTCTAAATTTTATTTTATATGCAATGGGCTGCATTCTTTAGCTATTTTTGCTAATCCCTAAGATAATTGGATATCATAAAAGCTAAATGTGGTACTAGCTTGTTCAAATAAATTTAAAATTCAAGTATAAAAATGGATGTTAAAATGAACATGTTCAAGAGCCATGTTATCAGATATATGAAGCAGTGAGCCCAGAGGCATGACTGATGACTATTGTCTGAAAATATGCTCAGCACATCCAGAATCTCAGGTCACCCTCTCTGTGTGCACCGACCCTCGCCTGCCATCCTTAAGCTAAACTCTCGTTTTCTCCAGCTTGTCTAGCCTGTGAATGGACTTTTGTCTGGGGCAGCAGGGAGTCAATGAATGTCTACTGTTTCATCTGAGAGTGACCAGTCAACATATGTTCAAAAATGATCCTGCCATAGCATTTTGAAAGGCTGGTGTGTATATGAAGAAAGATTAAGAAAATAAATGCATTAATAATAAGAGTAAAATATTATTGAAATTAATTTTATATTATTTATGAAGCATTTGGTTTATGCCAGGCACTAATAAAATGACATATAAGAAATTATACAACATTTAGGGCCTTCTCTGGTAGCTCAGACAGTAAAGAATCTGCCTGCAATGCAGGAGACCTGGATTCAATCCTGGGTTGGGAAGATCCCCTGGAAGAGGTCATGGCAACTCATTCCAGAATTCTTGCCTGGAGAATTCCCATGGACAGAGAAGCCTGGCAGGCTGCAGTCCATGGGGTCTCAAAGAGTCGGACATGACTGAGCGACTAAGCATAGCACATACATTTACTTAACAAACATCTAAGAAATAAAGAAGATTATCCTCTTTACTTCTGATTATAAAGTGTAGCCTCTCACTCAGGTGTGACTCTGTAACCCCACGGACTGTAGCCCACCAGGCTCCTCTGACCATGGGATTCTTCAGGTAAGAATACTAATGTGGGTTGCTTTTCTCTTCTGCAGGGAATCTTTCTTACCCAGGGACCGAATCCAGGTCTCCTGCATTGCAGGCAGATTCTTTACCATCTCAGCCACCAGGGAAGTCCATTTCTCATTATAACTCTAGAAAATAAGAGCTCTTCTTATCCATATTTTCTGACGAGGAGGCTGAGGTGTTTGAACTTAATGACATTTCCCATTGTCAGACTGTTAGAGAAAGGCCCAGCCAGAATTCTGATCAGAGCCCAAGCTCTTAAAGCAGAGTCCACACTGCCTCATCAAGCCTGAGTTCAGGAAGCTGTGTTGCAATGCATAACTTTCTTCTCATAAATGGAACAGCAAGGAAATAAGTTGAGTGAGAGCTAAGGAAAGAGAGAAAAGAATTGGCTTCATTTTACTTGAAAAGTTATGTGACCTAACAGGGGGGTCCCACTGCCCGCAGCTCCAAAGACTATAAAGAGGCCAGGTTGCAGGCAAGGAAAGTCTGCTTTATTTTGGGGGCCAGAACCAGGCAGGAGGCAGTGAGGCAGGCTTCTGTCCAAAGGCCCACCACGCCCACTAGCAACAAGTGGCTCAGATTTTTAAGCGCTGAGGGAGGGGCTGCATGCAGAAGCAGCAGTCAGCTCTGACAGTCACCTTGAAACGGGTCATCAGTGGTCTGATCAGCATCATCTTGATTGTTTCAAGTGCAGTGAATCTTCAGTTCCAAATGGTTTGTTCCCATTTCCTTGAAGCCAGCTCTCAGAACCGTGGCAGCTCATGTCACTGGCTACAGTCTGGTCATCATGGAGTTAATCTCTTCCACTTGGTGAACCTTCCAGTAGCTGCAAGACAGCTCAAAGGACATAGCTCAGAATATTATCTATAAGCCCCCGAGAAGGAACTGGAGGTCCCTAACTATACTTAACGACTAAACTATTATTATTTGGTCTCCTTTGACTGCTTTCCTTTGTTTCTGCATGTTCTCACTTTTCTGATTAAACTTATTCTTTGGCTAAAGTTTTTCCATAAAGAAAAGGTAGGCAGAGGGTATGGAGGGGCAAGGTTTTGCTCCGTTTTAGTGATATAGTTTTGCCACATTTTGGCAAAATCCTCAGTGTTTCGTTTACTTCCCCATCTTCATTCTACCTTAACTGACATTAGCTTTTGCTATCAAAAGCCCTGATTTATAGCATTTGCCTATTTCCATGGTGTAAATACTTCCACCATGGTTGATTCCAAGCTCCCAATGTGACATATCTGAACACAGAGTTGGGGACACAGTTGGGCAGTGCTGGGTCTTATAAACTGGCTCCAACACCACTGTTTACACCTCATTAGACTGGACACTTAGTTGCTGAGAAGGAATAAAGTCCACTGTTTGGAGCACAGTGTTTTATGCTCTATGATATTTTTGGTGCATTGAGCTTGTTTCTGAAACTACCTGTGTGCATGAAGTCCCTTCAGTCATGTCTGACACTTTGAGAGCCTATGGACTGTAGCCCACCAGGCTCCTCTGTCCATGGGATTCTACAGGCAAGAATACTAGAGTGGGTAACCTCTCCCTTTTCTAAGGGATCTTTCCAACCCAGGGATCAAACCCAGGTCTCCCACATTGCAGGCAGATTCTTTACCATCTGAGCCACCAGGGAAGCCCTCTGAAACTACCTAGATGGAAGCAATTTCCCCTGGTAGATTTCCCCTGGTAGATTTTGTGGTATTCCAGTCAAAACCTAGCAGGTCTGTGAGTAGTTTCTCAAGTGGTGTTCTGATTCCATAGTCCTGGGATTGCAAACAATGAGTCTATCCAGCTACAGAAGCCAGAGGTAGATCTTTGATACTGTGGTACTATTGCTGGGTGATTTGCTGAATTAATTCTCCTGTGGATAAGTTAGGCATCTATTCTTCAAAAGGAACCAGTCATGAAAGAGTGGAGAAGGCAATGGCAACCCACTCCTGTAGTCTTGATTGGAAAATCCCATGGATGGAGGAGCCTGGTGGGCTGCAGTCCATGGGGTCTCGAAGAGTCAGACATGACTGAGCAACTTCACTTTCACTTTTCACTTTCATGCATTGGAGAAGGAAATGGCAACCCACTCCAGTGTTCTTGCCTGGAGAATCCCAGGGACGGGGGAGCCTGGTGGGCTGCTGTCTGTGGGGTCGCACAGGGTTGGACACGAATGAAGCGACTTAGCAGCAGTGGAATGCAAAGAGGAAATAAGAATATTCCTAGATGCTCATGTGTGAAGGGCTGTAACTTGTGCTGTAAGTTCAGTGTTCCCAGGGAGAAGGGCAAGGATGAGGGGCCACCTTACTACTGGACTCTGTGTCCTGGCACAAATCTCTCTGTGGCAACTCTCATCTCTGTGTTCACACACTCAGGGTCAAGCCCACAAGACAAGCACGGGAAGCCTGGGCATCCCCGGGGAGGCATGGAGGGCTCTGTGGGCTGCAGAAAACTCATGCAGGCTCTCCCCCCGCCACAGTGAACATCCAAACACGTGTCCTCACCCGGCTGGACACTTCCAGGACTGTGGATATTGCCACACTCTCCCCAAACTCAGCACGTGGGTAATAAGCCTCTTAGCAGTCTCTGAGTGTGAGTGTGGCACCATCAGTATTGATACACAAACCGATCTCCCTTAACCAGACAACCACAAAACACTAAATCTGAGACTGCTTACTAATACCTGTAGATCGGAAAAAGATCTACAGAGTCTACCCAATCGCAAATTTGCACCCAGTCTTTCTGATGGGCTTCTGTGTGGGGCACAAAGGAAGAACGAGCCTGGGGGATGCCAGTGGTCAAGCATCAGAATGGAATCACTGCATGTAGGTATGAAAATAGTCAAGCAGTTTGGCTTCAACATGACAAGCAGAAGAGTGTGGATCAGATATAAATAGATGATGGCCATGTGTGCTGGGTGCAAGTTCATATACTTTCTAGTCTCAATATGTTTGATATAAACTTATATTATCTTTTATTATGTTTATTGAAGTATAGTTGATTTACAGTGTAGTGTTAGTTTCAAGTCTACAGGAAAGTTATTCAGTTATACATATGCATGTGTCTATTATCTTTTCTCTTTCAGGTTATTACAAGATATCGAGTAGTTCCCTGTTCTATACCGTAGTTTCTTGTTGTTTATCTATTTTATATATAGTAGTGTGTATATTTAAATCCCAAACTCCTGACTTATCCCTCTCCACCCCTTCCGCCTCTGGCAACTGTAAGTTTATTTTCCATGTCTATAAGTCCATTTCTATTTTGTAAATAAGTTCATTTGTATCATTTTCTTTTAGACTCCACATATCATCAATATTGTATGATATTTGTCTGTCTGACTTCATTTAGTATGGCAATCTCTATGTCCATCCACACTGCTGCAAATGGCGTTATTTCATTCTTTTTGTGGCTGAGTAACATTCCATTGTAAGCATGTACCACATTTCTTTATCCATTTGTCTGTGGATAGACCTGTGAAGTGGAGTATTTCCTGCCATAGCAGTAAACAAGGGTGTTATAGCCATTAGCTATTCCAGTCCTTCAGATGTGAATTGCCCTAGAAAAGCAATAACTATAATTAGGCTGCTCTCAAGCCGCCACCCCTCTCTACAGTGAGAGGGGAACTAAGGGTGTGAAAAATCAGATTGCAGGATGCTGACCCCAGATAGCTGAGATGCATATGAAATGAATGATTTCAGTGAGTCCAGACTCTTGCATCTTCCCATGCATAGAAAAACTCTAAAATTATAGAACAGACTTGTGGACTCTGGGAGAAGGCGAGGGTGGGATGTTTCAAGAGAACAGCATCGAAACATGTATATTATCTAGGGTGAAACAGATCACCAGCCCAGGTTGGGTGCATGAGACAAGTGCTCGGGCCTGGTGCACTGGGAAGACCCAGAGGGATCGGGTGGAGAGGGAGGTGGGAGGGGGGACTGGGATGGGGAATACGTGTAAATCCATGGCTAATTCATTTCAATGTATGACAAAAACTACTACAATGATGTAAAGTAATTAGCCTCCAACTAATAAAAATAAATGGAAAAAAGGAAAAAAAGAAATAAATAAAACCAAATAAATAAATAAATAAATAAAATCCCTAACTTGAGATATCTGGTTTTCCTTAATTAAGAACAATCTTTTGATGTTCACACTTCCTGCCCCTTGTTAAAAACTTCTGCATAACGTGATTCCTCCCCTTGCCTCCTCAGAACAGTCCCTTCCAGGTTACTTGAGATGCTGTCTCCCAGGCTTGAAGCCCTAAAAATTCCCACCAAATAAAATATAACTCTCAACATCTAGGTCGTGACTATTTTTTAAGTCAAGAGACACTTAGGTTGCTTCCATGTCTTGGCTATTGTAAATAGTGCTGCACTGAGTATGGGGGTTCATGTAATTTTCCAATCATGGTTTTCTCCAGATATATGCCCAGGATTGCTGGATCATGTGGTAATTCTATTTTTTTTTTTTTTAGAAGCCTCCATATTGCTTTCCACAGTGATTGCCCCGATTTACATTCCCACCAATAGTGTATGAGTGTTCCCTTTTCACCATATCCTCACTGACATCTGTTATTTGTGTTCTTTTTGATGATGGCCATTCTGACTGCTGGGAGATGGTACCGCATTTTAATTTTAATTTGCTTTCCTCTAGTAATTAGCAATGTTGAGCACTCCATTAGCTTTTTAAAAGTCTGCTTCAGTCTAATATAAAAGTCTTCAATTCCTCATCCAAAGCTGTTCACTTGGCTCAGGAATCTGAGGCGTGGAACGGGGCATGATCGGTTTCTCTTGCATTTCTACTCGTTTCTTAATCCTCCTCTCTGTGTCTCCAGGCTGTTCCAGGGCTGTGCTGAGAGCTGGCGAGAAGATGAGGGGACTCAGAAGGTGGTGATCCAGCCCAGTGCCCTCCACAGGGTGAGGGTGTCCTGATCATCTCTGGGGGAGGGTCCCCTGCAGCCCTAATTCCTTGATCCATGTTTCTGGCTGCAACACCCACCCCATTTTCAGCCCCTCTAATTCTATGTCCCAAGTCTCCTTCTGTCAGGGATGCTTCAGCCCTGGAGGGAGCCCTCTGAGTGTGAGGGAGTCAGACCCCATGGTGCCTTCCCAGGAGAGACCTCTCCTTAATATCCTACTTTAGCTCCTCTCTGAAGGACCTAGATAACAGTATCTGATGCACCTTTCCTGAGTAGTTTTATAGACGCGAAAACCTCCCATCAAACCGAAGATGTCAATTACTTGACAAGCGTGAGCACATATCCCCAGGCGTCCTGCAGCCTAAGGACTGATCATGTGAACCCGTGCGGCACCACCCTATTCCCGCACCATCAGCCAATCAGAATTGTGCATGAGCTCATCGCAGACTCTGCAGCCTCCTCCTTCACCAGGCTTTTAAAAATGCTTCGCCAAAACCCTTCAGGGAGGTTGGGGCTCCTGGGGGTCATGAACCACCCATTTCCTTGCATTCCCTTGCAATAAACCTTTATCTGCTCCAGACTGTATTTCAGTCTATTTGGCGTCATTGTGCATAGGGCACAAGAATTTGTGCTAACGATAAAATGGAAAACCGAGTTCTTGTTTGCGGAGCCAAAGAATGAACTTCGCAAACATGCAAACACTCATGGTAAAAAGCAACAGCATTTATTTCAGAGAGAAAGAAAGTACAAAGCTCTCAGCATAGACACTGAGAATGGGTGAGGTGCTCCCCAAAAGGGGGGACTGGAGGGGTGGCTGCATGGTGCAGTAGCGGCTGAGAGGAGATACCCCACGTCCAAGGCCAGGAGCAGCGGCTGTGAGGAGATACCCCTCGTCCAAGGTAAGGAGCAGCAGCTGCGCTTTGCTGGAGCAGCCGTGAAGAGATACCCCACGTCCGAGGTAAGAGAAACCCCAGTAAGACAGTAGGCGCTAAGAGAGAGCATCAGAGGGCAGACAGACTGAAACCATAATCACAGAAAACTAGCCAATCTGGTCACAGGACCACAGTCGTGTCTAACTCAATGACACTAAGCCATGCCATGTGGAGCCACCCAAGATGGACGGGTCATGGTGGAGAGGTCTGACAGCATGTGGCCCACTGGAGAAGGGAATGGCAAACCACTTCAGTATTCTTGCCTTGAGAACCCCATTAACAGTATGAAAAAGCAAAAAGATAGGACACTGAAAGATGAAATCCCCAGGTCGGTAAGTGCCCAATATGCTACTGGAGATCAGTGGAGAAATAACTCCAGAAAGAATGAAGGGATGGAGCCAAAGCAAAAACAACACCCAGGTGTGGATGTGACTGGTGATAGAAGCAAGGTCAGATGCTGTAAAGAGCAATACTGCATAGGAACCTGGAATGTTAGGTCCATGAATCAAGGCAAATTGGAAGTTGGTCAAACAGGAGATGGCAAGAGTGAACGTCGACATTTTAGGAATTGACAAACTAAAATGGACTGGAATGGGTGAATTTAACTCAGATGACCATTATATCTACTACTGTGAGCAGGAATCCTTTAGAAGAAATGGAGTAGCCATCATGGTCAACAAAAGAGTCCGAAATACAGTACTTGGAGGCAATCTCAAAACCGACAGAATGATCTCTGTTCGTTTCCAAGGCAACCATTCAATATCATGGTAATCCAAGTCTATGCCCCAACCAGTAACACTGAAGAAGTTGAATATGAAGACCTACAAGACCTTTTAGAACTAACACCCCAAAATGATGTCCTTTTCATTATAGGGGATTGGAATGTAAAAGTAGGAAGTCAGGGAACACCTGGAGTAACAGGCAAATTTGGCCTTGGAGTACGGAATGAAGCAGGGCAAAGGCTAATAGAGTTTTGCCAAGAGAACGCACAGGTCATAGAAAACACCCACTTCCAACAACACAAGAGAAGACTCTACACATGGACATCATCAGATGGCCAACACCGAAATCAGACTGATTATATTCTTTGCATCCAAAGAAGGAGAAACTTTATACAGTCAGCAAAAACAAGACTGGGAGCTGACTGTGGCTCAGATCATGAACTCCTTATTGCCAAATTCAAACTAAAATTGAAGAAAGTGGAGAAAACCACTAGACCATTCAGGTATGACCTAAATCAAATCCCTTATGATTATACAGTGGAAGTGAGAAATAGATTTAAGGGACTAGATCTGATAGAGAGAGTGCCTGATGAACTATGGATGTAGGTTTGTAACATTGCACAGCAGACAGGGATCAAGATCATCCTCAAGAAAAAGAAATGCAAAAAAGCAAAATGGCTGTCTGAGGAGTTCTTACAAATAGCTGTGAAAAGAAAAGTGAAAAGCAAAGGAGAAAAGGAAAGATACACTCAATTGAATGCAGAGTTCTAAATAATAGCAAGGAGAGATAAGAAAGTCTTCCTCAGTGATCAATGCTAAGAAATAGAGGAAAACAATAGAATGGGAAAGACTAGAGATCTCTTCAAGAAAATTAGAGATACCAAGGGAACATTTCATGCAAAGATAGGCTCAATAAAGGACAGAAATCATATGGACCTAACAGAAGAAGAAGATATTAAGAAAAGGTGGAAAGAATACACAGAAGAACTGTACAAAAAAGATCTTCATGAACCAGAGAGCCATGATGGTGTGATCAATCATCTAGAGCCAGACATCCTGGAATGTGAAGTCAAGTGGGCCTAGGAAGCATCACTATAAACAAAGCTAGTGGAGGTGATGGAATTCCAGTTGAGCTATTTCAAATTTTGAAAGATGATGCTGTTAAAGTGCTGCGCTCAATATGTCAGCAATTTTGGAAAACTCAGCAGTGGCCACAGGACTAGAAAAGGTCAGTTTTCATTCCAATCCCAAAGAAAGGCAATGCTAAAGAATGCTCAAACTACCACACAATTGCACTAATCTCACAGGCTAGTAAAGTAATGCTCAAAATTCTCCAAGCCAGGCTTCAGCAGTATGTGAACCGTGAACTTCCAGATGTTCAAGCTGGTTTTAGAAAAGGCAGAGGAAGCAGAGATCAAATTGCCAACATCCGCTGGATCATCAAAAAAAACAAGAGACTTCCAGAAAAACATCTATTTCTGCTTTATTGACTGTGCCAAAACCTTTGACTGTATGGATCACAATAATCTGTGGAAAATTCTGAGAGAGATGGGCATACCAGACCACCTGACCTGCCTCTTGAGAAACCTATATTCAGGTCCGGATGCAACAGTTAGAACTGGACATGGAACAACAGACTAGTTTCAAATAGGAAAAGGAGTACTTCAATGCTGTATATTGTCACCCTGTTTATTTAACTTCTATGCAGACTACATCATGAGAAACACAGGGCTGGAGGAAGTACAAGCTGGAATCAAGATTGCCAGGAGAAATATCAATAACCTCAGATATGCAGATGACACCACACTTATGGCAGAAAGTGAAGACAAACTAAAGAGCCTCTTGATGAAAGTGAAAGAGGAGAGTGAAAAAGTTGGCTTAAAGCTCAACATTCAGAAAACTAAGACCATGGCATCTGGCCCCATCGCTTCATGTGAAATAGATGGGGAAACAGTGGAAACAGTGGCAGACTTTCTTTTTAGGGGCTCCAAAATCACTGTGGATGGTGACTGTAACCATGAAGTTAAAAGACGCTTACTCCTTGGAAGGAAAGTTGTAACCAACCTTGACAGCATGAAAAGCAGAGACATTACTTTGCCAACAAAGGTCTGTCTACTCAAGGCTATGGTTCGTCCAGTAGTCATGTATGGATGTGAGAGTTGGACTATAAACAAAGCTGAGCACCTGAAGAATTGATGCTTTTGAACTGTGGTGTTGGAGAAGACTCTTGAGAGTCCCTTGGACTGCAAGGAGATCCAACCAGTCCATCCTAGAGGAGATCAGTCCTGAGTGTTCATCGGAAGGACTGATGTTGAAGCTGAAACTCCGATACTTTGGCCACCTGATGCAAAGAGCTGACTCATTTGAAAAGACCCTGATGTTGGGAAAGATTGAGGGCAGGAGGAGAGAGGAATGACAAAGGATGAGATGGTTGGATGGCATCACTGACTCAGTGGACATGAGTTTGGGTAAACTCCAGGAGTTGGCGGGACAGGGGGGCCTGGCGTGCTGCAGTTCATGGGGTCGCAAAGAGTTGGACACAACTGAGCAACTGAACTGATAGCAATTTATATCCTTACTAGTATTGTACACTTTTGATTGGTTCTTACTTTTAACATATGGCATTTCTAACCAACCAACTTAAAGTTTACAGTTCTAACCAATCTGCTTAAAGGTTTAACTTGACATCTTCGTGGCTTCTTTTGATCCTTGGATTCTTGTTTTCTTAGACATTAAGTCACCATCCCGCAACCTTTACTCAAGACCACTGGCCATTTTACAATGGACCAGATGTATGGGTTAAAGATTGAAGATCACCAGTTGTTTTCCCCTCAGGCATATGGAACAGAAGTTACTTACTACCCTTTCTTGGATCTGAGTGCTAATAATTTATCAGACCAAGGACACAGAGCCAGGAATTCGGGACAAAGTGTATATAGCTATATAGCTTTAGGTTAATGGAGTGGGATGTTTATTGAAACAGGCTGAGGTCTCAGATTTCCTATACTACCTGCCTAATAATTTTTTCCTCAACAAGAGCAGGGTCTTTATCAATGTGACTCAAAAGTCAATCATTTTGTATTGAGTCCACAGGCTGGAGAAAGACTTAGGATGGGAGCAGGGACTCTGTTCTGTCCTAGAGAGAATCTAGATGCTCCCTAGGTGTCTAATGCTGGTAGGAGTCAAATGCTGGCCCTTAAGGCCCAGCACTCCAGCTAAGCATGGCAGATTCTGTAAGAACCAAGAGGCAGGCCAGCAGATTTCTGCTTCTTATGAACATCCTGGGGTGAATGAGCACTTCCCCCAAGAGAGGCTTCTCCTGGGAGCAGCACAACTATCTCTCCCTCCCCAGCCCTGTTTTCTTACCCCCAAAAGAGACACTCTGAACTCCAGTTACTCTCCCCAGAGAAAACTCTCACTCCTAATTTCACAGTCCTTTTTCTGGTATTACTCTACAAGTAGAGTATGGAGTTAAAGGTGGCCAACCCTTGTTTTGAATTTCCATTTTGCAAATTTTACCTAAAAGCTCTGGCATCTTCTCTTAGAATTTTCAGGCAATTAACACCTTCCTTATCAGCTTCCTCTGGGAGCTTGGCCAAAATTCTGAAACAACAGGGAAATCACACTTAGCATCCTCCCTGCTTGTGTTTGAGATTATTTTAAGGCAGTGGTACCTAAGACATTTCAGGAAAATAATAACACACAAATGTAAGTGTGATTGGTGGTTGTTTTGTAAAACCTCTTAGGACTTGGTAAAAACCATATTTTGGGTAATACACATCAGAAGTGCAGGATGCTGAGAGAGAGACATGGCATTTAGAGGGAAAGGCTTACAATTTGCATCTACAAATTATTGGCCTCAAGTGACTTTAAAGACCGTTGCTCTTGTTCAGTCACTCAGCCATGTCCGGCTCTCCGTGACCCCATGGACTTCAGGATGCCAGGATTGCCTGTCCTTCACTATCTCTTGGGATGGGGAAAAATCCATGGCACCTGGGGAGCTCAAGAATTATACTGCCCCTCCCATTACTGCTGAGAAAAATCATTGTCATATTAAATCATGATCTAAGACCTCATTCTTTTTTCACACCAGATGCTGAAAAAAAGTAAAATGCTGGAGGGGGAAATGCCCTGGTCCAGCATCTACCCATGAATGTTCTCACCCACAAGGAAAATATTGGACCTAGTGGAACTCGGGCACTGGGAGTGACCAGAGATGAACTGAGGAGCGAACCTATTTGACATCATTCTTCAGCTGTTAAAGAATCCACCTGCAACGAGGGAGACCTGGGTTTGATCCCATGGTGGGGAAGATCCTCTGGAGAAGGGAAAGGCTGCCCACTCCAGTATTCTGGCCTGGAGAATTCCATGGACTGTATAGTCCATGGGGTCGCAAAGAATCGGACACAACTGGGTGACTTTCACTTTCACTTATCAATATTAAAGAAGGGACTGTCATGGAACAGACTCACAGACTTAGAAAACAAACTTATGGTTACTGGGAGAGAGACGGGGGGAAGGGATAGTTAGGGAGTTTGGGATCAACATGTACACACTGCTATGTTATAAATGGATAAACAGCACATGTATAGCACATGGAACTCTGCTCAATGTTACGTGGCAGTCTGGATGACCAGGGAGTTTGGGGTAGCATGGATACATGCATATGTATGTCAAGTCCCTTTGTTGTCCACCTGAAACTATCACAACATTGTTCATCCGCTACACCCCAACACAAAAAGTTTTAAAAAGGGGACTGTCCTGTCAACTTCTGTCTTGTATTCAGTTAGATAGATATCCTTTTACCAAATAGCTGTTTAGAGATTCCAAGTCATTTTATACATAACAACAATGAAATCTTCTTAAGTTTTGCCTTTCAGCCATGACCCTTAAGACAAACCATGCAGTTGGGCTATGGGCTGGGAGCAGGGAGGCTTCTCGTGGCATCTGGCCCCTGTGCCCTTGGGTGTGCACGTAGATGTGCTCACTTTTCCGGGGATGTGTCAGAAGGTACTTAAATAGAGAGCAGCTTTACAAGGAAGCAGAAATAAAAGGTGAGATACGAGAGCCCCTGTGAGACCAGCCCTTTGCTCAGACTCTGCCCCACAGAATGGATGGGCACTGCTCCAGGGACCTGGGCAGACCCTGTTTGGCAGGGGTGGGGGTGGGGAGGAATCACAGCCATCAAAGTCATTCCAGAAAGAAGATCCCTTCTATGGATTAGGCTTCTGCTTCCCCCTGAAGACAGGCTGCTGCTGGTGCAAAGGGTAATAGTAATAACCACAGCAATAGCAATTATAATGCTTTAAAACTGCTGCTGTGGTTCAGCTCTCCCACAGCCTGGGAGAGGGGTTCTGAGTGAGGGTGTGACTTGCCCAAGCCTGCGGCAGGCTGGGCAGAGTTCCAATGCTCCCACCGCCCTGAGTGGAGGTCTGGGCAGGTGTGCTGGCCTGGCTGCCTCCCTGGGGACCCCACCCACCTCCCAGCCCTCCCCAAGATGCAGGGACCACAGGAAAGGCACGCTCGGAGGTGAGCAGGCTTCCGGGCTAGTCATGTTTCCAGCATTCTGTCTTAATCCCTAAGAATGTCAACAAAAGCCAGGAATGCTCAGTAGAGGCTCCTCCAAAACAAACCTCTCCCATGCGCTGTCCTTTTTGTCTTGTCGTATTTGTCTGTCTGTCATTGAATAATTCTTACAGAGCCAGCTCAGATCACTCTAAATCCCAGAGCCTGTGTCACCAAGGAGAAAAAAAAAAAAAAGCAGTCAAGTCACTTCTGATGGGACACGGAGATGGGACTCCTGGCATTTCCATGTTCTCTGAATGGCCCCAAACTTGGGAGGCTGCACTGGTTTCTTCAAGAACCTCTGGTCCTGTGATGCTGAACCTGTGGTGCCCCATGCCTCCTCTTCTCTGGACAAGCACCTCCTCATCGAGGAGTCAAAAGTCAGTTCAGGAAGCTTCTATCTTGGCATATGAGACCTTTGTGTAGACATCAATACAATACATATGCGTATGATCAAAGGAGATAAAGTCTGTGAAGACCCTGAACCTCGAGATCCTGGTGAGGGTGGCCCTGAGCTTCAGACTGGTCTGTCCTAGTCCTGGCTCTGCAGTGGACAGGGGGCTCGAGAGCATTTCACCTGTCCAGGTCACCTGTTCAGGCCCCATTCCTTCCTCTAGAAGATGAGCAGCTCCTTCCAGCTTTAACAATTTCAGATTCAATCACATTTAGGGGGGTTAAATCAGATTCCCTGCACTGCTTTTTTTAAGGCTGCTTTTGGTGGAAGCATATGTAATGCTAAATATAATTTTCAACTGCATTTTTATCTCTGTTTATGGCTCCTTTGACTAAGCCAAGATGAGCCCGTTTGGTTCAAAGCTAGAGAGCCAGGTTTGCTGAGCACATTCAAACAGCACTGCCTGTAACTGCGGGCTTTCTGGAATTGTCTGTGGAAAAGCAAAAGGCATCTTAAGCTGGGCTATAGTCAGAATACCTTTCAGGTATTCTGATTGCGGGCAGGAGGAGGAGGGGGTGACAGAGGCTGGGATGGTTGGATGGCGTTATCGACTCAACTCAATGGACATGAGTTTGAGCAAACTTAGGGAGATGTTGAAGAACAGGGAAGCCTGGCGTGCTGCAGTCCATGGGGTCACAAAGAGTTGGACACGACTGAGCAACCGAATAACAACAACAGTCAGAATAACTAGATAAACTGCAAAGACCAGGACTGCTATTAACTGAGTGAGATGAATGAATGTTTGGGCTGAAATGTCCTATCTATTTACCCAGGTCCTGTCAACTGAACCACAGGCAATCTCCACCTCCATTTCTGAGCCAGGCCACTTAGGAACAGACCAGCTGTAATTGGTCTCTGAATATTCAGAGGGGTACACACACAGGCAGAGGCCAACGTGGAACATGGAAGGCTCCACTGGTTTCTTCATGACCCTCTGATCGTGGGATGCTGAGCAGCATGAACGCCCCACACCTTCTCCTCTGTGGATAAGCACCTCCTCATCGAGGAACAAGGTCTAGGCTTGGAGCCCTGTAGGGGTCACTAGAGCAGACATGCTGTGGGATGGTGGTGGCCCAGCAGCGCAGGAAGGGGATCTTTGGGGGGTGGGGCAGACATCATGGAGAGGTGTTTTTAGTTCTGGTTTTGATTTCAGTCTGAAAGTCTGTCCTCTTATGCCTTGTCCTCAGAGACTTTTCAGAAGCATCTGGGCCAGGAGTGATGAAGAAATGATGGAAATTTGTTTGAAGAGTTGAATGCAGTCTGCAGGGAAGGACCTGCCTTCGATACAGGCGATTCAGAAGATAATAGTAATAGTGGAGAGTGGAACTATTTATAGAGTTTTTAAAAAGTGGCAAGCTCCTGTTCTTACATCTGCTTGTAAAGAAGTCATAGTATCTTTAATCACTGTTCTGTAAATAGGTTACCTTTTTACAGTGGGAAACAAACAAAATTTAGAGCAAAGCAAACCTGATCGTATACTCTATAGGGTGAAAGCCAGCCAGCTCTGGAACCTGGTGGTCAAGGAGTCCCGGAGGCCACCACTGGCCTGTAGGAGGTAGTAGCTTTCCGGGGATGGTACCAATATACCCAGTTTAGGAGCGCAGTGATAGTGTATGCGGTCTATGGCAGCCAAAGAATACTCGTAAGTAGAGCTGTCCACCAGCGCTGTGCACTCATTAACCCCAAGGACCACTGTGGCTCGGAGGAGGAGGAGGTGGGGTCACGGGTGTCTGCACAGCTGCTGATTGGCCGCTCATGGTTGCCTAGTGACTGGCGAGGCTGTCTGGACCACCAAGTCTAGAGGGCTTCTCCCCAGCACAGAGTCTTCTACTTAGGGGGAATATGGATTAGTGTGTGGTGATGAATTTACAGAAATAGAAAAGCCACTAAGACATACAAAGCAAAGACCACATCCTTTTTTTAAAAGCTGTTATTTAGGCGGTCCTAAGATGGCAGAGGAATAGGATGGGGAGACCACTTTCTCCCCCACAAATTCATCAAAAGATCATTTGAATGCTGGGCAAATTCCACAAAACAACTTCTGAATGCAGGTAGAGGACACCAGGCACACAGAAAGGCAGCCTATTCTCTTTGAAAGAAGGTAGGACAAAATATAAAAGATAAAAAGAAAGACAAAACAGTCAGGGACAGAGACCTGTCCCAGGGAGGGAGTCGTGAAGGAGGAGAAGTTTCCAAACACCAGGAAACCCTCTGACCAGTGGGTCTAAGGGGAGTTTTGGAATCTCAGAGGGCAACATAACCAGGAGGAAAGGGGGAAAAGGCTGTTATTTAATGAGTTTCGTGGAAAGAAAACACGTTTTCCTCCTCTCCCAGCCCTGACAAGCCTGGGTTGAAGGGCGATGCCTGGAAAAGTGAAGAGACCCAACAGGTGGAATGCACCTGTCCATGTTAGATAGGGAAGCCAAACAGAAACGTTTCTGTGAATTTTAGTTGGTAAACAAGAATGAGAACTCCTGTGTGGTAATTCTTAGTTTTCAGAGCACTTTCTCAAATGATTCTTGGCGCGTACCACCTCCTTTCACAGATGTGGAGAGTATGTCAACAGCTCGTGCAAATTCCACAGTGATTTGTTGGAGGCTGTGGAGAGACTGCCGACTCAATGGGCTGAGTCTTTTCTCTTCTCTTGGGGAGCACCTTTCGGGTTTCTCTGGTTGGGGAGCACCTTTCCAGCTTCTCTGGCTGGGAGCACCTTTCCGGCTTCTCTAAACTCTTAACGGAGGGATAATTTTGAAAAGACACTCCAGTGACATTCAGATTTGAGCAGCTCCTCAAGCCTTTAAGGAAACCTACTTTATATAATAAAAAAATCAAGAATGAATATGATGTGTTGATAATAAAAACCCATCAAACACATTATATGTTGGGAATCAAGCTCAGTATATTTGCATGTGTTGCTTAATGGAATTCTCACAGCGATTCTTTCAGGAAAGGAATATTGTTTGTCCCAAATAATTTCATTTAGTTTTTTTTTTTAAATTTTTATTGAAGTATAGCTGATTTACAACGTTCTGTCAATTTCTTCTGTACAGCAAAGTGATTAAGTTATAGGTATATGTATATTCTTTTTTCATATTCTTTTCCATTACCATTTATCAAAGGATACTGAATATAGTTCCCTGTGCTATACAGTAGGACCTGGTTGTTTATCCATCCTATACATAATAGTTCACATCTGCTCATCCCAAACTCCTAAATCATCCCTTCCCCAATCCCTTCCCTCTTGGTAACAAGTCTGTTCTCTATGTCTGGGAGTCTGTTTCTGCTTTGTAGTTGAGTTTGTGTTATAGATTAGATTCCATGTGTAAGTGATATCATGCGGTATTTGTCTTTGTCTGACTTACTTTACTTAGTATGATAATCTCTAGATCCATCCATCTGATGGTCCATCCACATTGCTGCAAATGTTTGTCCTGATTTGGACATGAGAGATCTAAAGCACAGTGTTTTAAGTTTCTTGTAAGATTTATAAAGCTAGTGATTCCTGCAGCATGCTTTTGCCCACATGTGCCTTGTCTATAACGGCGCCGGGTTAGTGAACACACGTCACCTGCTCCCAGCTGAATCTGAGGTCACGCCCTCTCACCAAGGATGGCTTCACCACAGTCTAAGGTTGCATCCTTCCCTTTGAAGAAGGCAATCCAAGAGGCCCCACATGACGTGTCACGAGTCTGGCGTAACAGCTAAGAACACAGCTTTGTGTCAGATGCACCTGAGTACACACAGCCCAGGAATTCTCTAGTTTGGATGCGCATCTGAGGTGCTCATTTAACCTTGCTGAGCTGTCTCCTTTTGTTAAAGCGTGGACAGCCCTACCTTCTTCATAGTGCTGGCGGGGACATGAGCATTCAGTCCAATAACCATATAAAGTCCTGGCAACTAGTGAGTCTTCAGTGTGATGTTTGTCTTACTTCTGTTTCACTGAGATTTTCTGAAAACCTCATTGTTTGGCTGTGTCTGCTGCCCCTGCTCTCAGGGACAGAGAGGGTAATTCATTCAAATTATAGTTGAGGACTTGCAGTGCTAGGCACTCAGAACAGATAAATAAACATCATCCTTGATCTTCAGGAAGCTACTTGACTGGTCAGAGGAGTCGACTCAAAATAGTTACAGTCGAATGTGATCATGAAGGCTGGAATATTGTTCTTGGGAGCACAGAGGGACAACTAATTCTATCTGGGAGCAGTCAAGAAGAGCTCACAGATGTGCAATAAGCAAGAGAAATAAATGGCAGATCCAAATCCTGACCCTCTCCAAGAGAAGATGGCAAGACAGCATCTTTGTGGTCCTCTTCAAGCATCATGCCAAGACAGGGCAAAACTGTGATCTGAGGCCTCTTTGGTCTGTGTGTTCCCAGGTTCCTACAAAGAAATGTGAAGACTCATATTTGCTAAGATGCTGGCTCTCCATAGAGCACATAAGTCCACACTTGAGGTTTTTTTATTACTTCTGAGAAGGCACCTTCCCTCACAGCTCAGCGTTCCCATCCTAATGAGTTCTTCTAGGGCAAAAGATGAGCATGATCTCTTTCATTGGTCATCATTTGCTTTTTCCCTGGTCACTCAAGATACACGTCTTTTACATGAAATCTGTTCTCAGCTCAACCCATCAATCAAGAACCTGGGATGCCCCAATCTCTTCCACAGCAGTTTCCTTGGCAACCAGGGTCCAGCCAGTTCAGTTCAGTTCAGTGGCTCAGTCGTGTCTGACTCTTTGCAACCCCATGCACCGCAGCATGCCAGGCCTCCCTGTCCATCACCAACTCCCAGAGCTTGCTCAAACTCATGTCGATTGAGTCAGTGATGCCATCCAACCATCTCATCCTCTGTTGGCCCCTCTTCTTCCCACCTTCAATCTTTCCCAGCATCAGGGTCTTTTCCAAGGAGTCAGTTCTTCGCGTCAGGTGGCCAAAGTATTGGAGTTTCAGCTTCAACATCAGTCCCTCCAATGAATATTCAGGACTTATCTCCTTTAGGATGGACTGGTTGGGTCTCCTTGCGGCCCAAGGGACTCTCAAGAGTCTTCTCCAACACCACAGTTCAAAAGTTCAGCGCTCAGCTTTCTTTGTAGTCCAACTCTCACATCCATACATGACTGCTAGAAAAACCATAGCCTTGACTAGACCGACTTCTGTCAGCAAAGTAATGTCTCTGCTTTTTAATATGCTGTCTAGGTTAGTCATAACTTTTCATCCAAGGAACAAGCATCTTCTAATTTCATGGCTGCAGTCACCGTCTGCAGTGAGAGCTGGCCAAGCCACAATGGGACCAAGTGAAACCCTGTGGGAGTATGGCCATGCTCTCTGCTTTGGAAGAGTGAGAGACCACCCTGGAGATGTGCTTGGCTGCAAAACCGCCAGCCCAGCAACCATCACTTTGTGTCTGCTGAGCTCCTTCCATCTGGACAACTTAGAGCAGGAACGCTTTCAGAGAGGAGCATCATCACTATACACATTGTTCCGCCAGGGCTTCTCCAATGGTCTCCTTTGACCTAATCTTTTCTTTATTTTCTTTCCTTCCTTCCTTTCTTTCTTCCCTCTTTCTTTTTTTCTCTCCTTTAATTTTAGCAACTCCCTTGACACTGCCTCCCAGTTACTCTTTTATTGGCCCATGAAAATGCCACACTGAAGTGCTGGGGTGAAGAGTACACATATTCTCTACTTCCCCATCAGCACCCCATCAGTCTCCCATGGTTCTCAAAGCTGAACCCACTGGTGTCCAAGCCAGGCATAGCAGTTGCTGTTCATGCTCTGGCTGATGAAGGATTGTCAGTGATGAGGGTGCCCCCAACACTGCCCACACCTGGGGTACCTCTAAGGAACCTGCTTCTAATGATGAGAAAAAGATTCACTGCCATGGTTTATGAAACTTACCAAATAGGGACCAGCAATGCAGGGCTTCCCCAGCACTCCTGTCTGTAGGAATCACCCAGGGAGCTTGTTAGACAGCCGGTTGCTTCTGAGGTCCACGGTCTGGAGTGGAGCCCAAGGGTCTGCTTTTCTGCCAAGTTCCCTGGGGCTGCCACAGCTGCTGGCTCCAGGCTGGACCCACAGGGTCTGTGTTCGCATGACCACACATGTGCCTGTTCATGATGTGCAAGTGGATGTGATAGCAAAGCTTGTCTCTCATGCTGTGGGGTTGTCAACGGAGCCTCTTCATGTAGTGCCTATTAGGTGGTAAGGTACGTAGAATCAGCCCAATGTTTCTGCCCGGGGACACAGAACTAATGAGCTTCCAGATCCAATTTTTCATACTTTTGGCCGCAAAAGACTATTCTAAATGGAATATTTTTGTCACTATTACAGCATATTGGTCATTATTACAGTATTTGTATGCAATTTTATTTGTATATAAATGAGAAAATTATTATCATGGCTGCTATTAAACACATACACAATATTGAAATGCTCTAAATCTAAGTGGGCTTAGGTTACAGGAAGTTAGTTCATGTATCATAGTGTGGCCACAGAGACAACTCTAAGGAGAGGAGTTGCTTTACTTTTCAAAGTTCCATATTCAGAGTGAAGTGAACTTTTCTGCTTTGGCCCAGCATTTTGTGGTTGAGGTCCAGATAGACTGAAATCTCATAGTTCTGACAGATGTCAGGGAATTTACCCGCCTGCAACTTGCAGAAGGTTGAATAGTGCCCCTCCCCTCCCCTCAAGATAAAGGTCCACCTAGAACCTCATAATATGACCTGATTTGGAAGAAGGATTTTGTAGCTTTAATTTAGATCAGGATCTCAAGATGAGAACAATCCTGATTAGGGTGGGCCCTAAATCTAATGGTGACTGTTCTTTTAGGAGACAGAAAGGGAGAAGATCAGAGTGACGCAGGGAGAAAGGCACGTGGAGATAGAGGTAGAGGACGGGGTGATGCTGCCCTGAGTCAAGGATGCCCAGAGGTACCAGGAGCTGGAAGAGGCAGGATGCAGTCTCCTCTACAGCTTTGCGGGGTGCGTGGTCCTGCCCACACTGTGATATTAGATTTCTAGCCTCCAGAACTGTAAAAAAAAACACATTTTTGTTACTTTAGGCCATCGAGAAGGAGGCGATGCGCTGTGGCAGCGCTAGGAACCCAATGCACAACCCCACGGTTAAAGTGGTCCAGCCTTGGGGACCTCTCCCGGGGCCATCGCTGCCTCAGCTTGGAGGTCCACGTGGTGACCCCTGGTGAGGCCAGGGGCCCCAGCACTGGGGACCGGGCAACTTACAGTTCCATACACGGAAATGATAGAGATTCTCTGACTAGACACGTTGGCAGATGGAAAACAAATTTGCTGTGCCCTCGAGGGAAGGTGAGTCATGACTCAGATTACTTCTTTAAAAAAGAAAAAAAAAATTGGTTCTGTTGCAACATACTCTTTGACTTCGATAATTTTTTTTTTTTAAATACTGAAGTATAGTTAATTTACAATATTGTGTTGATTTAAAGCGTGCAGCATCTTGATTTTTTTTCTCTTGATGGAGATGAAGATGGAAAAGCTTCATCGGTTGTTTTTACTCTCGGATATTTTTATACCTCCAAAAAGGCCCTTCCCGGTAAGTTTTGTCCTTAACCTTAAGATCTAGTTCATCTCGATCCAAATACTCCTCTTGTCTGCAGGGTGTCTCAGGTGCTCAGACAAGGCCCGCCTGCCCCAGCGGCTTCCCCGAGCTTCGCGCAGCGCCACTGCCATCTCGTGGCCAGGATGCGCCACAACATCCACTGGCTTGGTTCCCGTGGGGACCCACAGAGGCTGGGATGGAGACTCCACACTGAAATCCCTGTTTATAATCTTGAGCTTCTGGCTTGAGGAGAGCAGGGTGCTATTTGAAACTGAATACTAAGAAGAACGTCTGTCTGCCTGTTATTAAGGCATTGGGAATTCACAAATACGGAGCAGTCTCCCCGGAGGTGAAAACACACCACTGTAGGTACTAATTTGCATTTCCAATCCTTTCTTAATCCCCACCCTGCCGCTGCGGCCATGGCAGCCAGCAGGCCGGCACCTGGGCTGCGAAGAGGGTGAGGGCTGGAGGCTCGCTAATACCGCCTCTGCTCCGGGCGTCCGATAACATTTGGCACAGAGACAGCCCCTCACCCTAAATGGGTGGAGCTTCGGTTTGAGTGTTTCTCTAACGCTCCAACAACTAGGCTTTGGATGGCCTGCTCTTCTAGGAAACGGGATTTCCGTGGCTCAGTAATACTTGGTGTGTGGCTGTCAGTGGATGGAAAGAATCCTTCTTTCTTGGTCTCTACTAACTTCACGGCAGGTGAACTTTCCCGAGCAACCTGTGTTCGCATTCCCTGCTCCATCCTCCTGAACACGCATGCTGTCAGGCAGGTGAGAGCTCAGAGCTCTGGGTGGAGCAAGCGTGAAGGTTCTGCAGTCATGCACCTTTTCTTGCAATACCCGCAGACAAGCTCAGAGACTTCCTTCACTCTCTAGGGCATCGTGTGAAAAGCTCTTGTTAGAGAAGGTGTCCCATGGACAGAGAGCACCGTTTGCTGGCTGCCAAGGGGTAGAGGAGGGCGGAGGTGAGGACTGGGGAGCCAGGGTTGGCAGATGGAAGCTAGTATACAGAGAATGGATAAGCAGCAAGGTCCTACTATACAGCACAGGGGACTATATTCAATATCCTGTGATAGACCATAATGGAAAATAATTTTTTTTTAAAGATATATATATATATATATATATATACATACATACATATGTATAACTGAATCATTCTGGTGTAACAGAGTTTTGCCAAGAGAACACACTGGTCATAGCAAGCACCCTCTTCCAACAACACAAGAGAAGACTCTACACATGGATGTCACCAGATGGTCAACACTGAAATCAGATTGATTATATTCTTTGCAGTTGAAGATGGAGAAGCTCTACACAGTCAGTGAAAACAAGACCAGGAGCTGACTGCGGCTCAGATCACAAACCATTATTGAAAAATTCAGACTTAACTTGAAGAAAGTGGGGAAAACCACTATGTCTTTCAAGCATGACCTAAATAAAATCCCTTACAACTATATAGTAGAAGTCACAAAAGATTCAAGGGATTAGATCTGATAGGCAGTGTTCCTGAAGAACTATGGACAGAGGTTCGTAACATTGTAAAAGGAGGTGGTAATCAAGACCATCCCCAAGAAAAAGAAATGCTAAATGGTTTTCTGAGGAGGCCTTACAAATAGCTGAGGAAAGAAAAGAAGCAAAAAGGAAAGACATACCCATCTGAATGCAGAGTTCCAAAGAATAGCAAGGAGAGATAAGAAAGTCTTCCTAAGTGAACGATGCTGCAATTAACACATTATGAATCAATGATACTTCAGTAAAATAAAAACTAAAAAAGAGAAAATTCCAAAGGAGGTGGGAGGAAGAATTCCTACAGCATTGCTTCAAGGATATCAATTTACCAATTTCAATCAAACGAATCAGAGATCAAAATGCCTGAAAAACAGTGACGAGTTTTACCCCTAGGAAGGATGATCAAACACAGGGCTTTGCTTCCCAGGCCATTCTTCTCATGGTGTCCTGTGAAGAGTGAGCACCGCCTAGCCCTGCATCACCCGAGGGCTGGGCTGGCCATGCACGGGGCTGTAAGGACTGACTTAATGCTCTGTTGTTGCTGACCTGAAATCCTCAATGATGTCTTTAAACAGGGGCCCCTGCATTTTTATTTTGCCCCAAGCCTTTCAAAATACTCAGCAGGGAGTAAGAGTTTGTTACAAACTCCCAAACTTGCCTGGAAGTTTGTTAGAAATCTATAATTTAATGCCCCATCTCAGACTTCTAAACTTGAATTTGGGAGATGATTAAATTGGAGAAGAGAGAAAGAAAGGGAAATTATCCTATAATCCAGGGAAAAACCTCTTCAGGCGCATTTCCTTTGAATCTCAGTGACCTGTTACAAGATTTTGAGCAACTCAGTTCTAAGATCAGAGTAGAAAGTGGAGCTGACCAGTGACCTTTGACTCTGGTGCGAATCTGAAGGCTGATGAGCCACTGCTTTGTCCTGGAATGAGGCAGGAATCCCATCATTAGGAGCAAGTTCCTCTTTGTCTTTGCATTTGCCCTAGGAAGCTCCCCCTCAGTTTCCCTTTCTGCTCTCAAAACTCCTCTCTCTGTCTCTGGACACACACACACAGTGCTTTATGTCGTCAGGGAGTTTACAGATTTATAGACGAACAGATTGGAAGAGACTTTGACCTCAGGCTTCACTGCTTTCAGAAGAACAAGAAATCTTCCAGGAAAAGGCTCCAATAGGCCAACTGCTACAGATAGTGGTGGTGGGTCAACAGAATTTTAAACAATTTATAATCTAAAATTATCTGTTGCAATAATTATGGAAATCATTTAAATAGGAATTTAAGGATCTTGGTGTCATTGGGCACTTCATCTTGGTTATCCTTGCAGTTTTAATGAGCTGGATTGTTCCATTTCCAGTGTACTAGTGTGCATCATTGGAGAACGAAAGCAGCATCTTAGATATGTTAATACAAGTAGATAAAGGAAAAGCAGAAGGACGCCAAAGCAAAGCAAACGTATTGTTATTGGAACACAAGCTAGAGAGTAGCAGGCAAGAAAACTCTTAGCTGGAGGCATTAAAAAAAGGTATAGAATTGATTTTGTTCCTCAAATGAAGAAAGAGCTCTATCAGGGTCTTCACCCCTTGAGCATTATGCCTGCAGCCATGTTGAAGGGGAAAGTTTTGTTCATCAAGAGAGAGATGGAATTTTAATAGGCTGAGAAACAGCGACCCAGGAGAACGTGGGATTCTTGGCTTTCCTGCATCCATTCCTGCCGCCATCTTGGTTTATACAGTCTATGGGCCAGTCACTGAAGAGTTACCTCATGTCACTGTTTTCACCCTTGAATAATTTCAGTCCTTGAAAAGGATTTACAAAGAGTTTCGCCAACCCATTTCATTGTAACATTGTTGGAATAAGGCATGAAAGTTAAAATATTAACCATGAGCTATAGTATGCAATGTGAGAATCTAGTTTGCTGAATGGTGCTCTGGGTCACTGGGGTGAAGTGAGACCCTATGGGGAGTTATATGATCCCCACAGTGTCCCAGAAGGAATTCATGAGGTCAGTGAACCCTACAGATTTAGGTTTTTTATTCCCTGCCTCTAACTGAAATGAAGCCTTTCTGTCAGCATCAGAGCATGCTAGCAGACCAGTACCTGTGATGCTGTTAATAAAATAGCAGATATTTTTAATCACATTATGGTTGTTGCAGATATCTTGAATCATCATTTATGCTTATCTCACTTTGAAAATATAGTAGGTATTATATTCTGTCACTTTGTTTTATTTAGTACATCCATAAAGATAAAACATGTATAGAGAACTGTCAATCCTAAAGGAAATCAACCTTAAATATTCACTGGAAAGACTGCTGCTAAAGTTGAAGCTCCAATACTTTGGCCACCTAATGCAAAGAACTGATTTATTGGAAAAGACCTTGATGCTGGGAAAGATAAAAGGCAAAAGGAGAAAGGGGCGGCAGAGAATGAGATGGTTCAATAGCATCACTGACTCAGTGGGCATGAATTTGAGCAAACTCTGGGGGAGAGGCCGGACGACCAAGGAGCCTGGCATGTTGCAATCCATGAGACTGCAAAGATTCACACACGACTTAGCACCTGAAGAACAACAACAAAATGGAACTATATCACAGATTTGTTTAACAATATTTTAAATTCTTCTCATATAATTAGTTTTTCTTTTAATGCTGTGTATATTTAAAGTAAGTCTAGCATTATTCTGACGGAGTCACTAGACTTCACCAGGCACCACAGGGGTCCAAAGCTAACATAGGGTTAAGAAGCCTGTGGCAGAGGAAAGTACAGGCCAGAGAAGAAAAACCTCCTCCAGACGTGAAGTAAGAAAGGACACCACACAAACATCTATTTGCCGAAGAAAGCTATCGAGTGACATATTGGGAAATGTCTTTGACAAAGACGCCTAGCTGACACGAGAAGAATTTTTAATTAACATTAAATCAATGCTGAAGGCAAAGCATTACAGAAAGCCTCAGTGAATTTATGGTGGAATGAACACGATGTTATCTGAGTGAGTAGTTTCTGGGGATTTTACTTCCCGTGTTGAGAGAATTTAAAAAATCTACAGGAATGAAGAGAGAATGAAACACTAGCTAATCAAAAAAGGCGTGGCTGTGTCTTGTGGGAAGCACAATCAGGAAACTCGTGCAGGAATAAGGTACCAGGGGAGGGGGAAGAATCTGAAGATGCAGCAATTCAAAGAAGAGGTTGAGGCAGGGCTCGGTCTGGTGGGGAGAGATAAAATGGCAGTGACTTAGGTAAAAGGATGCGCAACAGCTTTAACTGTTAAAATGTACTGGCTATTTACTGTGAATTCAGATTTGGTCCTAAGAATCTAATATTAACTATTTGCCTTCATCAGCAAAATAATGCAGTAAGCAGCATTATTATTCTATTGAACAGATATGTTCCAGAGTATGTATGATTCTTCCCACTCCTCATATAACTTTGTGGTAAGGGCAGCTTCCCCAGCTTCAGGCATTCCCAAAGGGTGTAACAAAGGCAGATTATTAAGTTGGTCTAGGAAGTTCTTGTATAAATGAAAACAGATCAGTTGCTATTTATGATTTTTATGATGGCGTGTCCCTCAGGATGCTGACCTGGCATTGTAGAGTGTTCAAGACATTGGACAAGTAACTTGTTAATTTGGGAGATGGGGAAAGATGGGTGTCGCTGGTGAGAGGGGTGGGTGTGACTGAGCATTGTTGACCTTAGAAGTCCTGTCCTACCTGCCTCAGGTTTTGGGAGAAAAGGAAGCGTAGGTCTAGGTCAGGCGTTTACTAGCATCTTTCTCCTCCTTTAATTGCATCTGGATTGCCCTCGGGACACCGTGTAGTTGGGTGAGCTGTCAGGGTCTCTGGATCCAGGGTGCATCCTGACACAAGCCTGCGCATCAGTATTTCACCTCCTTGACCACAGATATTGGCTCAGGGTCAGGCAGTGACTCAACTTGGTCCATGAGGGTCAAGCCTGGATTTTGCTGGAATGATAGGAGATAGAGCTTCCCGTGTGCTTTTTCCTCTGAGGTTGCTGAGCTATTCTTTGTGAGCCTGGACAGCCAGCAGCTGTTTTGCTGAACCTTGGATGTGTCTATGCAAGCATGAAGTCAGCAGAGAGGAATCACCATCAGTAGATAGAAACAGATTCCTGATGCATGTCTGATACACTAGCTCCAGCCAGTGCCAGAAACCAGATCAACCTATAGAATTTTCACATATGTGAATCTGTAGCTTCCCTTTTTTAGTTTATGCCTTTTCAGCTTTCTATCAATCATTCCATCCCAAAGCATTCAAACCCAGGATCTTAGCCCTTCTGACATCTCAGTTAGGAGGCAACTGCGATGGGGTTTGCATGAAGGGTAGTGAGCAGGCTGTTAGTTCTGGGGAGATGTTAAATCTGCAGTGGGTTAAATCATCCTCACATGCTGCTTGGCACAGGACCTAAAAGGCCCAAGCAAACTGCCTTTGCCCAAGAGGGCTTATTCTTAAGAACAGAACTTACCAGAACAGATGCAAATACTGAAAACCTGATTAACTGTGAATCCTGTTGCTTGGATCCTATTGAGGGAAAGAGTCTTCTGTGTATGTGTGCTGTCGTGTCTGACTTTGTGACCCCCATGGACTGTAGCCCACCAGGCTCCTCTGTCCATGAGATTCTCCAGGCAAGAATACTGGAGTGGGTCACCATTTCCTCCTCCAGGGGATCTTCCCAACCCAGGGATCGAACCCGTGTCTCTTACATCTCCTGCATTGGCAGGTGGGTTCCTTATCACTGAGCCCCCTGTTTTTGTTCAGTCGCTAAGTTGTGTCTGAAAGAGAATCTTGGGACCAGTGATCCCCGAGCTGGGTGTTTCTCAAACAAGTGAAGCACAGTGCCACAGGATGGTCACTGTGTCCTCAGAACGTCTTGTGCCATTGTTCCTACTGAAACCAAGAGGAAAGAACACAAACCCAGACTCCAGTGTGGGTGCAGAGTCTGCCATGACCTCCATGCAGCCCCTCATTCTGGGACAGAACCGTTGAGTTGCTCATCAGAGCCCTAGCTCTCCTTCTATTTCCGGCACTCACATGCTCTCCCGCCGTCGGGCGAGGCCGTGTGATAGTCCTAGCAAATAGAATGGAAGTGGAAGCCGTGAACCCCTTCAGACCACACGTATCCCCCATTGCTTTTCCCACTCAGATTGTGCAATAGGGCCAATTTCCAGGGAGGTTCCAATATCCCACGTGAAAGATTCCTGGTGTCCTGCAGCCTGGGTCCCCACACACTGTGACCACCTGTTCACTTTCCCAGTATTGTTGCCCAGGAGAGTACATGTCTGTTGTACATTTGGGGTCCACTCTTTGGCATAGTTACCCTCCCCCCAACTAACACATTTACCAAAATGTCTCAAGCACCAAGTGTGAGGTCAGGCAGGTAGACACAGCTAGTTAAGGGAGCTCTGTGGCATAAGTGGGGGACAATTATAACCCCCTCTGGGTTTTCAGAGAGGCTGGTGGGGACACGCCCGACCTGCCCCGCCCACCTGCAGCCTCTTTCTTCGCTGCATTTTATCCTCAGGGGACTCCTTTCCTTTGGTAGAATGTGAGGGTTTCTCAACCGTCTCTGAGTCTTGCAAGCTTTTCCTCTGCCTAGAATATCTCACTCTTCTTTCTGTGCAGGGTCTCAACTGAAGCTTTACTTCTTCAAGAAATTTCCAGCAAATAAGAATAGGCAAAATACCCATTTCATATTTTTATATAATTTTATGTATTTATATATTTATATTTTATATCATTTTCCTTTATACATTAATCATACTTAGCCATTTTATATGTGGGCTATTCTTTGATTGAGCCCTTAGCTCCCCACTGGACTGTAAGTTCCTTTAGGGCAGGGCTCTGATTCACTTTCTTTAGCATCATGTTGTTGGTTACTTGAAAATTACCTAGTATAAAATGAAATAAAGTAAATCTATGTTGAGTGGATAAGACTCTTAACTTTCTCCAACTCCTTGTGGACTTTATTCATCAATTACTTCTCACTACCTTTATCATCAATATCGAGAATGAATCAGAGAGAACGAGATGGCAGAGGAGTAGGTGGACGTGGAGCCCATCTCTCCCAATGGATGCATCAGGAACACACCTCCAGACACAGAACACCATCTGAAAGCAGACAGGAGTACCTGACCAGTGGAAAAGAACATATAGAACCACAGAAAACTCGGTAGGATGAAGGAGCTAGGGGGGAAAACAGAAGTGTTATTAAGAATGGACCTGCCCTTGGTGGGTGGGGGAACTGAAGCAGGGGTCCAGTCCCCACATCGGGGCAATTGTCTGAGTCACAGGAGAAACATTTAAGGCTGAGAGTGAAACAGCTGATCTGTGGCAGCCTAAATGGAATGAGAATCAGACAGTCCTTGCTGCAGCCACACACCCCAGACAGGGACGCAGGCCCCCTGGAAGGCCCAGCGGCTGGGAGCTGGGGTTTAGGGATTGTGGAGCAATCCCAGGGAGAGGGCTGCTGTTGACTGCGGAGGGACAGATTGAGCGGATGTGAGGGAGGAGATCCTGGTTGGAAATGACTGTGGAGGAAAGCCAGGCAGCCAAGGAAGCAAGGCGATAATGCTGAGTCACACGTAGAGGGTGGAGCCATCACCACAGCCTCTCTGCCCCCAAAGGCCAGCATCGGCAGCTGAAAATAGAGAGGCTGGCCCATCAAACGACTGACTACTGAACTACAGAGTAGGACCCCACCCAGGGAGCCCCTTTAAGTGTCTGATGCGCCAATCTACAGAGTAGGACCCCAATCAGAGTGGCCCTCTATGTGCCTGATGCATAGAACAGCAGAGAAGGACCCCAGGCAAGGGATCCTTCTAAGTGCCTGGACAGGCAGAGCTATGGAGAAAGACTGGCCAAAAAGACTTTCTGATATCCAGCTACAAGAGGCTCAAAAAAATACTCAGATAGGGTCATGACTCCTTCAGCGGAGGCAGTCCGTGTCCCTGCACACTTGGCGCCAACAGGGTCCCGCAGTGCAAGCTGCTGCGCCAACTTCATGTTCAACACTCACTGGGGCAGAGCTGCCACAGGCAAAAAAATCTTGTGTCTATGACTGCAGGGTCGCTTTGGTCTTGTCCAACCCCTTGAAGTTCTGTAGACTGTGGCCTGCCTGGCTTCTCTGTCAGGGGGTTTTCCAGGCAAGAATCAGTTCACTTCAGTTGCTCAGTTGTGTCCAACTCTGCGACCCCATGAACCACAGCACGCCAGGTCTCCCTGTCCACCACCAACTCCCGGAGTCTACCCAAACCCACGTCCATTGAGTCGGTGATGCCATCCAGCCATCTCATCTTCTATCGTCCCCTTCTCCTCCTGCCCCCAATCCCTCCCAGGATTAGGGTCTTTCCCAATGAGTCAGCTCTTCGCATGAGATGGCCAAAGTATTGGAGTTTCAGCTTCAGCATCAGTCCTTCCAATGAACACCCAGGACTGATCTCCTTTAGGATGGACTGGCTGGATCTCCTTGCAGTCCAAGGGTCTCTCAAGAGTCTTCTCCAACACCACAGTTCAAAAAACATCAATTCTTAGGCACTCAGCTTTTTTCACCGTCCAAATCTCACATCCATACATGACCACTGGAAAAACCATAGCCTTGATGGGCTGGACCTTTGTTGGCAAAGTAACGTCTCTGCTTTTAAATATGCTATCTAGGTTTGTCATAATTTTCCTTCCAAGGAGTAAGCGTCTTTCAATTTCATGGCTGCAATCACCATCTGCAGTGATTTTGGAGCCCCCCAAAATAAAGTCTGGCCACTGTTTCCCCACATATTTCTCATGAAATGATGGAACCAGATGCCATGATCCTAGTTTTCTGAATGTTGAGCTTTAAGCCAACTTTTTCACTCTCCTCCTTCACTTTCATCAAGAGGCTTTTTAGTTCCTCTTCACTTTCTGCCATAAGGGTGATCTCATCTGCATATCTGAGGTTATCGATATTTCTCCCAGCAATCTTGATTCCAGCTTGTGCTTCTTCCAGCCCAGCGTTTCTCATGATGTACCCAGGCAAGAATACTGGAGTGTATTGGCCAATACTGGTTGCCATACCCTTCTAGAGCACTGTATTTCCTGCTGCCCTAGCTGCCAACCCCCCGAGTACCTGGTGCTGCCAGAACCCCTGCGACCCAAGCAGCTGCACCACCTCCACGCCTGGCTCTCACTGGGGCAGACCCAGGTCCTCCAGGGCAGCCTCAGGATCAAACCCCAGTGGACGGCCCACGTGCAGAAGTGAAAACAAAACCACAATTGAGACCCAGGGGCAGTGTGGCTAAGGAAGATGACCCAAAGCCTTCCCACCAGCTGTACAAGCTGCAGGTTAAGCCCACAGGATCAGCTAGGCAGACCCTGTGTCTATGGGACACATAAAAGGTCACTGAGAGCTCCCACAAGAGAAGACACACTAGTCCTGACAGCTGTGGACATTGGAGGCAAGAACACACAGGGGGAGGACCAGATTAGACTCTGAGCTGCCCCCACAGCAGGTCCAGAGACCAGCACAGTGCTGGAGGGCATCCTAGGGAGGGGAGGTGGGCTGCGACTCCCAGCGAGGGAAGGGACCCTGACAGCAGTGACTCAAGAAAAAATTTCATTATTCTGATGTTTTGACTTGTCCTGTAGTTTCTTTTGGGTTTTTTTCCTTTTTCTTTTCCTCCCACCCCCACCCCCACCCCATTGTAGTTGATTGTACTGGCACTAAGAAATCCAGTTAAGCTTTGGAGCCTTTTTTTTCCCCTCAGTCACATTTTTTATTGTTGTTATAAACTGCTGCCTCTACATTGGGCTTTTGCATTTCTGTGGAGTTTTCCTTTTTTATTTTTCTTTTCTCTGTTTTTAATTTTCATTTTCTTAACCTATTATTTTTTCTATATTTATTCCTTTGTTTGCTTTTCCTATTGTTCTTTCCTCCTTGCAGTTAATCCTTAATGTATATAAATCTTCTTTATCTACCTCTATATAACTTTGCATATCTATTCTTTCTTTCTTTTTTTTCTCTCCTTTCCTCTCAACATATTCGTTAATTTATTTTCGTTGCTTTTTTCCCCAATTGGCACCTTGCTTTAGTTTTGTTTTCTAGTCTGTGCTTTAGTTAGTTTTTTCCTGGTAGATATAATTTTTGGTTTCCTTTGTTTGCTCAGACAATTTACTGTACTTTATTTTTGTTGGACTGTTTTCATTTTGCTTATGGATGTATATGTATATGTGTATATTCAGTCACACTTTTTATTGTTGTTATAAACCTCTGCCTCTATGTTGGGGTTTGGCAGTTCTGTAGAGGTCTTCTTTTTTATTCCTTTTTTCTTTCTTCTTCCATTTTTGTTCTTTTCTATTTTTTAAAATTTTAATTTTTAAACCTATTATAATTTTTCTACATTTATTCCTTTGTTTGCCTTTCCTACTAATCTTCTCCCCTTGCAGTTAATCTTTGTATATAAATGTATATATACATTTATATATAAATGTATATAAATCTTCTTCATCTACTTCTAATTAAAGTTGCATATCTATTCTTTCTCTCTTTCCTTTCATCTCAATATATTTGTTAGTTTTGTCTTCATTGCTTTATTCCCCACTTGGCACCTTGCTTTAGTTTTGCTTTCCAGTTTGTGCTTTAATTAATTAGTTTCATTCTTAACTGGTAAATATAATCTTTGATTTCCTTTGTTGGCTGAGTCAATCTACTGCACTTTATTTTTGCTGGACTGTTTTGACATTGCTCATGGGTGTATATATATATATATATGTATATATTCCATTATTTTAATTATTATTTGCCTACTTTTGCAACTACTGTTTCTCTGAGGTTCATCTTTGGCTTCTCAGTTTTGGATTATTGCTTTAATCTCACTTAATGCTATAACAAACCACTTGTGGACTCTTTGTTCCCAACCAGAGATCAAACCCGGAGCTTCTGGAGTGAGAGCACTGACTCCAAGACCCTAAACTACCAGAGAACTAACCCTAGGGAGCATCAAATAGTGAGAACTCAGACAAAGGAAGCCACCTGAATACAAGACCCGGCAGGCATCAAACAACCACCAATAGCACCTCGTGCAGGATGACTCATATAAACAACAAACAAAACAAAAATGCAAACACAGTCATCAGCAGACAGGATTCCCACCTCACTCAGCCTTGCCCAGCAGAGGAAAACAAACAAACAAAAACTCAGCACAAATCTCACCCTATAAGAAGCTTACAGAACTGGTTTCCTTGGTGTGTATGCCCAGAAGTGGGATTGCTGGGTCATATGGCAGTTCTATTTCCAGTTTTTTAAGAAATCTCCACACTGTTTTCCATAGCGGCTGTACTAGTTTGCATTCCCACCAACAGTGTAAGAGGGTTCCCTTTTCTCCACACCCTCTCCTGCAGTTATTGCTTGTAGACTTTTGGATAGCAGCCATCCTGACTGGAGTGTAATGGTACCTCATTGTGGTTTTGATTTGCATTTCTCTGATAATGAGTGATGTTGAGCATCTTTTCATGTGTTTTTTAGCCATCTGTATGTCTTCCTTGGAGAAATGTCTGTTGAGTTCTTTGGCCCATTTTTTGATTGGGTCATTTATTTTTCTGGAGTTGAGCTGGAGGAGTTGCTTGTATATTTTTGAGATTAATCCTTTGTCTGTTGCTTCGTTTGCTATTATTTTCTCCCAATCTGAGGGCTGTCTTTTCACCACTTTTGGGCATACACACCAAGGAAACCAGGTCTGAAAGAGACAGATGCACCCCAATGTTCATCACAGCACTGCTTATAATTGCCAGGACATGGAAGCAACCTAGATGCCCATCAGCAGACGAATGGATAAGGAAGCTGTGGTACATATACACCATGCAATATTACTCAGCCATTAAAAAGAATTCATTTGAATCAGTTCTAATGAGATGGATGAAACTGGAGCCCATTATACACAGTGAAGTAAGCCAGAAAGATAAAGACCATTACAGTGTACTAACACATATATATGGAATTTAGAAAGATGGTAATGATAACCCTATATGCAAAACAGAAAAAGACACAAATGTATAGAACAGACTTTTGGACTATGTGGGAGAAGGCGAGGGTGGGATGTTTCAAGAGAACAGCATCGAAACATGTATATTATCTAGGGTGAAACAGATCACCAGCCCAGGTTGGATGCATGAGACAAGTGCTCGGGCCTGGTGCACTGGGAAGACCCAGAGGGATTGGGCGGAGAGGGAGGTGGGAGGGGGGATCGGGATGGGGAATACATGTACATCCATGGCTGATTCATGTCAATGTATGACAAAAAACCACTACAATATTGTAAAGTAATTAGCCTCCAAATAATTTTTTAAAAAATTTAAAAAAAAAAAAAAAAAAAAAAGAAGCTTACAGAAACCCCTGGACCAACCTTAGGAGGGCAGAAACCAAAAGGAGTAAAAGAGTCAATCTTCTTCAAGGAAAGAATTTAACCTTCCTTGAACCCTGGGAAAATGAGACCTCAAACACAATAAGTTAAAAAAAAAAAAAAAAAAAGCACAACAACAATGAAAAGACAGAGAAATACTACACAAATGAAGGAACAAACTAGAAACACAGAAATCCAAATAAATGAAGATGAAATAGGCAAACTACCTGAAAAACAATTCAGAATAATGACAGCAAAGATGATCAAAACCCTTGAAAACAAAATGGAGAAAATGCAAGAATCAATCAACAAAGACCTGGAATAATTAAAGAATAAACATACAGAAACAAACAACATGATTACTGAAATTAAAAAATAGTCTAGAAGAAATCAATAGCATAATATCTGAAGCAGAAGAATGAATCAGTGAGCTGGAAGATAAAATGGTGGAAACAACTTCTTAAGAGCAGAATAAAGTGCAAAGACTGAAAAGAACTGAGGATAGACTCTGAGACCTCTGGGACAATATTAAATGCACCAACATTCAAATTATAGGGGTCCCAGAAGAAGAGGATAAAAAGAAAGGGTATGAGAAAATTTTTGAAGAGATTATAGTTGAAAATTTCCCCAACATGGAAAAGGAAATAGTCAATCAAGTCAAAGAGGCACAAAGAGTCCCATACAGGATAAAGCCAAGGAGAAACACACCAAGACACATACTAATCAAACTAACAAAGACTAAACACAAAGAAAGAATATTAAAAGCAGCAAGGCAGAAGCAACAAGTAACATACAAGGGAAACCCCTTATGCTTAACAGCTGATCTTTCAGCAGAAACTCCTCAGGCTAGAAGGGAATGTCAGGATATATTTAAAGTTCTGAAAGGGAACAGTTTACAACCAAGATTACTGTACCTGCTAAGGATCTCATTCAAAATTGATGGAGAAATAACAAGCTTTACAGACAAGCAGAAGTTAAGAGAATTGCATACCACCAAATCAGTCTAATAATGAATGTTAAAGTAACTTAAATAGTCAAGAAATACAAGATAAGAAAAAAGATCTACAAAATCAATCCCAAACAATTTTAAAAATGGCAACAGCAACATATATATATATACATATATCAATAGCTACATTAAATGTAAATGGGCTAAGTGTTCCAACCAAAAGACACAGACTGGCTGAATGGATACAAAAACAAGACCCATATATATGCTGTCTACAAGAAACTCACTTCAGACCTCATGACACATAGACTGAAAGTGAGAGGATGGAAAAGTATATTCCATGCAAATGGTAAGTAAAAGAAAGCTGGAGTAGCAATCCTCATATCAGACAAAATAGACCTTAAAATAAAGAAGATAAGGAAGGACACTACATAATGATCAAGGGATCAATCCAAGAGGAAGACATAACAATTGTAAGTATCTGTGCACCCAACATAGGAGCACCTCAATACATAAGACAAACACCAACAAACATAAACAACCAAAGCAAAAATAACACCCAGTTGTGGATGTGCCTGGTAATAGAAGCAAGGTCCAATGCTATAAAGAGTAATATTGCATAGGAATCTCGAATGTTAGGTCCATGAATCAAGGTAAATTGGAAGAGATCAAACAGGAGATGGAAAGAGTGAATGTTGACATTTTAAGATTCAGTGAACTAAAATGGACTGGAATGGTGAATTTAACTCAGATGACCATTATATCTACTACTGTGGGCAAAACTCCCTTAGAAGAAACGGAGTAGCCCTCATAGTCAACAAAAGAGTCTGAAATGCAGTTCATGATGTAATCTCAAAAATGACAGAATGATCTCTGTTCGTTTCCAAGGCAAACCATTTAACATCACAGTAATCCAAGTCTATGCCCCAACCAGTAATGTTCAAGAAGCTGAAGTTGAGTAGTTGTATGAAGGCCTACAAGACCTTCAACTAACACCCTAAAAAGATGTCCTTTTCATTATAGGGGACAGGAATGCAAAAGTAGGAAGTCAGGGAACACCTGGAGTAACAGGCAAATTGGCCTTGGAGTACAGAATGAAGCAGCGCAAAAGCTAATGGAGTTTTGCCAAGAGAATGCACTGGTCATAGCCAACACACTCTTCCCACAACACAAGAGAAAGCTTTACACGTGGACATCACCAGATGGCCAACACCGAAATCAAAGTGATTATATTCTTTGCAGCCAAAGGTAGAGAAGCTATATATGGTCAGCAAAAACAAGACAAGGAACTGACTGTGGCTCAGATCATGAACTCCTTATTGCGAAATTCAGACTGAAATTGAAGAAAGTGGGGAAAACCACTAGATAATTCAGGTATGACCTAAATCAAATCCCTAACAATTATACAGTGGAATTGAGAAATAAATTTAAAGGACTAGATCTGATAGAGAGTGTGCCTGATGAACTATGGATGCTGGTTCATGACATTGTACAGGAGTCAGGGAGCAAGATCATCTCCAAGAAAAAGAAATGCAAAATGTCAAAATGGCCTCTGAGGAGACCTTACAAATAGCTGAGAAAAGAAGAGAAGCAAAAAGCAAAGGAGAAGAGAAAAGAGATATAACCATTTGAATGCAAAGTTCCAAAGAATAGAAAGGAGAGATAAGAAAGCCTTCCTCAGTGATCAGTGCAAAGAAATATAGGAAAACAATAGAATGGGAAAGACCAGAGAGCTCTTCAAGAAAATGAGAGATACCAAGGGAACACTTCATGGAAAAATGGGCTCAATAAAAGACAGAAATCATATGGACCTAACAGAAGCAGAAAATATTAATAAGAAGTGGCAAGAATACACAGAAGAATTGTACAAAAATGATCTTCAAGACCCAGATATTCATGATGGTGTGATCACTCACACTCACCTAGAGCCAGACAGCCTGGGAATGCAAAGTCAAGTGGGTCTTAGGAAGAATCACTAGGAACAAAGCTAGTGGAGATGATGGAATTCCAGCTGAGTTATTTCAAATCCTAAAAGATGATGCTGTGAAAGTGCTACACTCAATATGCCAGCAAATTTGGAAAACTCAGCAATAGCCACAGGACTGGAAAGGTCAGTTTTTATTCCAATCCCTAAGAAAGGTGATGCCAATGAATGCTCAAAATACCACACAATTGCACTCATCTCACAAACTAGTAAAGTAATGCTCAAAATTCTGCAGGACAGGTTTCAGCAATACATGAATCATGAACTTCCAGATGTTCAAGCTGGATTTAGAAAAGACACAGGAACCAGAGATCAAATTGCCAACATCTGCTGGATCATCAAAAAAAACAAGAGAGCTCCAGAAAAATACGTGTTTCTGTTTTATTGACTATGCCAAAGTCTTTGACTGTGTGGATCACAATAAACTGTGGAAAATTCTGAAAGTGACGGGAATACCATACCACCTGACTTGCCTCTTGAGAAACCTGTATGCAGTTCAGGAAGCAACAGTTAGAACTGGACATGGAACAACAGACTGGTTCAAAATAGGATAAGAAGTCAAGGCTGTATATTGTCACTGTGTTTATTTAACTTACATGCAGAGTACATCTTGAGAAACGCTAGGCTGAATGAAGCACAAGCTGGAATCAAGATTGCTGAGAGACATATCAGTAACCTCAGATACACAGATGACACGGCCCTTATGGCAGAAAGTGTAGAAGAACTAAAGAGCCACTTGATGAAAGTGAAAGAGGAGAGTATAAAAGTTGGCTTAAAGTTAAACATTCAGAAAACTAAGATCACGGCATCTGGTCCCATCACTTCATGGCAAATAGATGGAGAAACAGTGGAAACATTGGCAGGTTTTATTTTTTAGGGCTCCAGAATCACTGCAGATGGTGACTGCAGCCATGAAATTAAAAGACGCTTACTCCTTGGAAGAAAAGTTATGACCAACCTAGACAGCATATTAAAAAGCAGAGACATTTCTTTGCTGACATAGGTCCATCTAATCTAAAGCTATGGTTTTTCCAGTGGCCATGTATGGATGTGAGAATTGGACTATAAAGAAAGCTGAGCACTGAAGAATTGATGCTGTTGAACTGTGGTGTTGGAGAAGACTCTTGAGAGTCCCTTGGACTGCAAGGAGATCCAACCAGTCCATCATAAAGGAAATCAGTGATGAATATTCATTGGAAGAACTGATGCTGAAGCTGAAACCCCAATACTTTTGCCACTTGATGTGAAGAACTGACTCTTTGAAAAGACCATGATGCTGGGAAAGGTTGAAGGCAGGAGGAGAAAAGGACGACAGAGGATGAAGTGGTTGGATGGCATCACTGACTATGGACATGAGTTTGAGTAAATTCCAGGAGTTGGTGATGGCCAAGGAGACCTGGCATGCTGCAGTCCATGGGGTCTAAAGAGTTAGACCCAACTTAGAGACTGAACTGAACAGACTTAAAAGGAGAAATTGACAGCAACACAAAAATAGTAGGAGACTTTAACACCCCATTCACACCAATGGACAGATCATGAAAAAAAAAATTAAAAGGAAACACAACTTAAATGCTACATTAGATGTGATGGATCTCGTTGATATCTTCAGGACATTCCACTCAAATGCAGAAGAATACACTTTCTTCTCCAGCACACATGGAACATTCTCCAGGATAGACCACATCTTGCGTCACAAATCAAACCTCAGTAAACTTAAGAAAATTGGAATCGTATCAAACATATTCTCCAAACACAACACTATTAGATTAGATGTCAATTGCAAGAAAAAAATTGCAAAAAATACAAACATATCTAGATTAAACAACATGTTTATAAATAACCAACAGGATACTGAAGACATCAAAAGGGAAATAAAAAAATTTATAGAAACAAGTAACAGTGGAAACACAACAGCTCAAAACCTATTTGATACAGCAATAGCCATTCTAAGAGGGAAGTTTTTTAACAATACAATCCTACCTCAAGAAATAAGAAAAATATCAAAGTGACAACCTAACTTTACACCTAAAATAACTGGAAAAATAAGAATTAAAAAAGCCCAAAATTATTAAAAGGAAATAAATTATAAAGATCTGAGCAGAAATAAATGAAAAAGAAATTAAAGAAACAATAGCAAAGATCAATAAAATTAAAAGTTGGTTTTTTTGAGAAGATAAACAAAATCCACAAGCCTTTAGACAGATTCATCAGAAAAAAAGAGAGAAGAATCAAATCAACAAAATTAGAAATGAAAAAAGAGGGGTTACAACAGATAGTGCAGAAATACAAAGGATTGCAAGAGACTATTATGAACAACTATATGGCAACAAAATGGATAACCTGGAAAAATGGACAGATACTTAGAAAAGTTCAATCTTCTGAGACTGAATCAGGATAAAATGGAAATTATGAACAACCCAATTACAAGCACTAAAATTGAAGCTGTTATTTAAAAAATCTCCCCAAAAAACAAAAGACCAGGACCAGGTGGCATTACAGGAGAATTCTATCAAACATTTAGAGAACTAATGCCGATCTTTCTAAAACTCTTTCAAAAAACTGCAGAGGCAAGAGCACTTCCAAACTCATTCTACAAGGTCACCATCACCCTGATACCAAAACCTAACAAAGAAAGCTGCAGACAAATATCACTGATGAACATATATGCAAAAATCCTCAACAAAATTTTACCAAGCAGAATTCAGCAACACATCAAAAAGCTCATACACCATGATCAAGTTGGGTTTATTCCAGAGATGCAAGGATTCTTAATGGATGCAAATAAATCAATGTGATACCCCATATTAACAAATGGAACAATAAAAATCATGTGATCATCTCAGTAGATACAGAGAAAGCCTTTGAGAAAATTCAACACCCATTTATGATTAAAACTCTTCAAAAAAGGGGCATAGAGGTAACCTACCTCAATATAGTAAAGGCTATATATGATAAACCTACAGCAAACATTATTCTCAGTGGTGAAAACCTGAAAGCATTCCCCCTAAGATCAGGAACAAGACAACGGTGTCCACTTTTGCTACTGTTATTCAACATAGTTCTGGAAGTCCTAGCTGCAGCAATCAGAGAAGAAAAATAAATAAATGGAATCCAGATGGGAAAAGAAGAAGTAAGCCTCTCACTGTTTGCAGATGACATGATACTATACATAGAAAACCCTAAAGATAGTATCAGAAAATTGCTAGAGCTAATCAGTTAATTTAGCAAAATTGCATAATCAATACACAACCAATACACAGAAATCACTTGCAATCACTAACAATGAAAAATCAGAAAGAGAAATTAAGGAATCAATCCCAGTCACCATTGCAACAAAAATAATATCTAGGAATAAATTTACCTAAGGAGACAAAAGAACTGTACACAGAAAATTATAAGAAACTAATGAAGGAAATCAAAGATGACATAAACAGATGGAGAGATATTCCATATTCCTGGGTAGGAAGAATCAATATTGTGAAAATGAGTATACTACCAAACACAAGCTACAGATTCCATGTGATCCCTATCAAATTACCAATGGCATTTTTCACAGAACTAGAACAAAATATTTCACAATTCATCCCACGGACGAAAAAGCCTGCTAGACTACAGTCCATGGGTTCACAAGGAGTCAGACATGACTGAGTAACTTCCCTTTCACTTTCATGGAAACACAGGAGATCCCAAATAGCCAAAGCAGTCTTGAGAAAGAAGAATGGAGCTGGAGGAATTAACCTTCCTGACTTCAGGTTATACTACAAAGCTACAGTCATCAAGACAGTATGGTTCTGGCACAAAAACAGAAATATAGACCAATGGAACAAGATAGGAAGCTCAGAAAGAAACCCATACACCTATGGGTACCTTAGTTTTCACAAAGGAGGCAAGAATATACAATGAGGCAAATGCAACCTCTTCAATAAATGGTGCTGGGAACATTGAACAGCTACATGTAAAAGAATGAAATTAGAACACATCCTAATGCCATACAAAAAGATAAATTCAAAATAGATTAAAGACCTAAATGTAAGACCAGAAACTATACAACTCTTACAGGAAAACATAGGCAGAACACTTGATGACATAAATCAAAGCAAGATCCTCTATGACCCACCTCCTAGACTAATGTAAATTAAAACAAAAGTAAACAAGTGGAACCTAATTAAACTTAAAAGGTTTTGCACAGCAAAGGAAACTATAAGCAAAGTGAAAAGACAACCCTCATAATGGGAGAAAATAATAACAAATGAAACAATTGACAAAAGATTAATTTCCAAAATGTACAAGCAGCTCATACAACTCAATACCAGGAAAACAAACAAACCCAATCAAAAAGTGGGGAAAAGATCTAAACAGACATTTCTCCAAAGAAGACATACACATGGCTAACAAACACATGAAAATATGCTCAACATTGCTAATTATTAGAGAAATGCAAATCAGAACTACAATGAGGTATATCACCTCACACTGGTCAGAATGACCATCATCAAAAAGTCTATCAACAATAAATGCTGAAGAGGATGTGGAGAAAAGGGACTCCTCTTGCACGGTTGGTTGGAATGTAAATTGATACAGCCACCATGGAAGAGGGTATGGAGATCCCTTTAAAAACTAGGAATAAAACCACCATATGCTCCAGCATTCCCACTCCTAGGCATATACCCTGAGGAAACCAAAATTGAAAGAGACACATGTATCCCATTGTTCATTGCAGCACTATTTACAGTAGCTAGAACATGGAAGCAACCTAGATGTCCGTCGATAGATGAATGGATAAAGAAGTGTGGTACATATACACAATGGAATGTTATTCAGCCATAAGAAGGAATGCATTTGAGTCAGTTCTAATGAAGTGGATGAACCTATTATACAGAGTGAAGTGAGTCAGAAAGAGAAAGATAAATATCGTATTCTAACACATACATATGGAATCTAGAAAACTGGTCCTGAAGAATTTATTTACAGGGCAACAGTGGAGAAACAGACATAGAGAATAGACTTATGGACATGGGGAGAGGGGAGGAGAGGATGAGATGTATGGAAAGAGTAACATGGAGACTTACATTACCATATGTAAAACAGACAGCCAACAGGAATTTGCTCTATGGCTCAGGAAACTCAAACAGGGGCTCTGTTTCAACCTAGAGGGGTGGATTGGGGAGGGAGATGGGAGGGAGATTCAAAAGGGAGGGGATATATGTATACATATGGCTGATTCATGTTGAGGTTTGAAAGAAAACAGCAGAATTCTGTAAAGCAATTATCCTTCAATAATTTTTTTTAAATCATCTATTTCACATCTAAAAAAAGAGAATGAATCAAATATCAGAAACTCAGAAAAGGTGATGCCTCTCAGATATAGGGTGACTTTGGGAATATGTGATTATGTTTTTCCTTTAGACATATTCTTCTTGAGATGCTGAGACATTAAAAAGGTATCCTGCGAAGAGTCTGAAACCCAGACCTGTTAACTGGAGAAATGGCCATGCTAAGATGAAAATAGAGGCTTTAGTTGAAATTTGGGAGTAGATTAGAGAGTGGAAGAGGTATAGAAAGAAAAAAGGTCATAATACTGTGAAATAAACAACCTTAAGGGTTATTACAGATTCTTTGTTATTCAACTTCGTGCCTTTGTAGGCAAAATACCCCCTATACATAGTAGATGCTGATGAGAAGGACCCAGGAAAGGATGGTGTAATAGGTTTCCCTGTAATTGTTGTTCAGTGACTAAGCGGTGTCTAACTCTGCAACCCCATGGACTGAAGCATGCCAGTCTTCTCTATTCTTCACTATCTCCTGGAGTTTGCTCAAACTCATGTCCATTGAGTCAATGATGCCATCCAACCATCTCCTCCCCTGTCACCCATTCTCTTGCTGTCAGTCTTTCCTAGTATCAGGTTTTTTTCCAATGACTCAACTCTTTGCAACACGTGGTCAAAGTTTTGGAGCTTCAGCCTCAGCATCAGTCCTTGCAATTAATATTCAGGACTGATTTCCTTTAGGTTTGACTGGTTTAATCTCTTTGCTGTCCAAGGGACTCTCAAGAGTCTTCTCCAACACCACAATTTGAAAGCATTCTTCAGCACTCAGCATTTTTATGGTCCAATTCTCACATCTGTACATAGTGAAGTCACTGAGTTGTGTCCACCTCTTTGGAACCCCATGGACTGTAGTCTTCCAGGCTCCTCTGCCTATAGGATTTTTCAGGCAAGAATACTGGAGTGGGTTGCCATTTCCTTCTCCAGGGGATCTTCCCGACGCAGGGATCAAACACTGGTCCCTCACATTGCAGGCAGACTCTTTACCATCTGAGCCACCACATGGCTAATGGAAAAACCATGGCTTTGACTAGACAGACTTTTGTTGGCAAGGTGGTATCTATGCCTTTTAATACATTGTCTAGGTTGGTCACAACTTTCATTCTAAGGAGCAAGCATCTTTTAATTTTGTGGCTGCAGTCACCATCCACAGTGAGTTTGGAGACCAAGAAAATGAAATCTGTCACTGTTTCTACTTTTTCCCCATCTATTTGCCTTGAAGTGATGGGACCAGATGCCATGATCTTAGTTCTTTGAATGTTGAGTTTTAAGCCAGCTTTTTCACTCTCCTCTTTCACCTTCATCACAAGACTCTTTAGTTCCTCTTTCTTTCTGCCATTAATGTGGTATCATCTGCATATCTGAGATTGTTGATATTTCTCCTGGCACTCTTGAGTCCAGCTTGTGCTTAATCCAGATCCACATTTCACATGATGTACTCTGCATAGAAGTTAAATAAGCAGGGTGACAATATACAGCCTCGATGTGTTCCTTTCCCAATTTTGAACCAGTACATTGTTCCATGTTCATTTCTAACTGTTGCTTTCTGACCCATATACAAGTTACTTAGGAGGTAGGTAAGGTGGCCTGGTATTTCCATTTCTTTCAGAATTTTCCACAGTTTTTTGTGATCTACACAGTCAAAGGTTTTAGCTTAGTCAATGAAGCAGAAGTAGATGTTTTTCTATGATCCAGTGGATGTTGGCAATTTGACCTCTGGTTCCTCTGCCTTTTCTAAATCCAGTTTATACATCTGGAAGGTCTCAGTTCATGTATTAGTCAAGCCTATAGTAAGGCTGCATAACAAATAACTTCCAAGTCTTTGTGGCCCCCAAAGACATTTTTTATTGTGCACAGATCTGGGAGCAGCTCTATTTCAGTCTGGGAGGTGGACGCATGTCTGCTCTACACAGCTTGGACCAGGTTGAATTAGCAGTGCCAGCCTGCAGGGAGCCCTTCCCATGGAGAATTGCCCTTGCTGTGTCACAGCACTAATTCTTCTTGTTAGGTGCTAACCAACTAACTCATCAACAAGCACAGGAGCAAGTTGTCCATATGGAAGCATCCTAAGTGTCCATCGATAGATGAATGGATAAAGAAGATGTGTATACACACACATGTGTACACACACACAGATATATACATATCTGTACTACACAGCCAGGAAAAAGGAATGAGATCATGCCATTTGCAGCATCATGCATAGACCTAGAAATTATCATACTGAGTGAAGTAAGTCAAATAGAGAAAGAAAAATACCATATGATGTCACTTATATGTGGAATCTAAAATATGGCACAGATGAATTTATCTACAAAGCAGAAACAGACTCAGAGACAGAGAAAAAACTTGTGGTTACCAACTGCATGGATTGGGAAGTTGGAATTAGCATATGTAAGCTCTTACATATAGGATAGAACAGATAAACAGCAAAGTCCCACTATATAGCATAGGGAAATATATTCAATATCCTGAAATAAAACATAATGGAAAAGAATATGAAAAAGAATATGTCTATCTCTAAATATTTATGGCTTCCCTGTAGCTTAGACAGTAAAGAATCTGCCTGCAGTGCAGGAGAGCTTGGTTTGATCCCTGGCTTGGGAAGATCCCCTCGAGAAGGGAATGGCAACCCACTCCGGTATCCTTGCCTGGAGGATCCCATGGACAGAGGAGCCCCATGGGCTACAGTCCATGGGCTACAAAGAGTCAGATATGACTGAGCAACAAATACCACTACTACTATATCTAAGCCTATATATCTATATATGTAAAACTGAATCACTTTTCTATACAGCAGAAATTAACACAACATCATAAATCAACTATACTTCAATAAAATACATTAAAAAAAATAAGCTTAGTTACCTGGCCAATCCCAAGTCAGTGGCAAAGAGATGTAGATTCTCATCCTGCTGTATTGTGAGGGGGTGCAAAATAACATGGCAACAGGTCTGAGAGTGTGATCTTTTCAGAAGGAGTGAGGAATTGGACACATAATCCAGTCTTCAAGGTGGAGGATGAGAACAATAAGTAGAGGAGAGAAAAACTTTCAAGAAGGAAGTTCTCAATAGGAGATGCAGAGGAGGGGTCAATAACTATGCTGAGAAAATGCTGTTGGATGTGTTTGCATTTAAGCAAAGTGGTAGGGGCACAAACCACCCACCACAGGGATAGAATGGCCATATTTAGCCAGTAAAAACACAGGATGCCAAGGTGACTTTGAATGGCTGATAAAACTAACTTTAAGAGGATTTTTAATTACTCATTGTTTATATAAAATTCAAATGAATGTGGCTATGTTGTGTTTTGATCTGGCAGCCTTCCATTAGAGTGGTGAATGAACAGTAGGTGAGGTATTGGAGGCAGGACTGAAAAGACCATTTTAGGGAGGGATAAACTGATGGATCTAGGTAGTATCGAAAGGTTCTCCTGATGGTGAAGACCTAATCCACAATATGAGAGATCATCTCACACACATGTGTGGCCGGTGTGCGTGTGTGCTAACATTTCACATTTTGGAAGATGACAGGAGAAAGAAACAAATTTGGATAGTAATTGGATACTGTGACCTCACAGCATCTCTTTGTGGTGATTCAAACAAAACAAAATAATCAAAAACATGACTTCTAAGACTTTGTCCCAAGATATGAGCTTAGAGTAACCTGCATGGGACCAACTACTAAAAACGTCATCACTTGGTGCCCGTGATTTGCTAACATCTGCTTTGCACTCAGATGTGAAGACTTGGCATCTCTTGTGCCCTGTTGAGAAGTTTTGGAGGGGAATCGGGGTGGCAGTACAAGTCAAGTGTAGGGGCTGCAGAGTGGAGGGATGACCTCTGGGAGCTTCTGGGGAGAGGGCACTCTACATCTCAATGATGATCACTGAATGTGCTTTGGAAGCAAATAACTTAAGAGAGTGCATGAGATGACTCTGGGAAGACCCAACAGCTCCATGGGTGGATTCAACCCTAAGATGCAAAATTTTGTGACTGATGAAGAACTGTAAGAACTACAGTTATTACATTGCGTCTGAGGACAGCTGGGGAGGGAAACCCAAGACAACGTTGCCTTGAAACCCAAGGATCAGTCTGGGGCTCAAAGACTACTTTGTGCATTGCTTTATCCTTGCCTCGAGTGGAGAGATGGATTTTGGTTGGAGTTCTTCCCCATTTTGTGGACTCCTTGTATGTGAAGGTTGAGCTCAGTTGCGAGTGCTGAGGGAAGATGCTGAGTGCTGAGCAGACAGGCTCTGAAGACAGCAAGACCTTGGTGGGTATTGAGCTCCATCACTAAACCTGCACTGCAACTTTGACCTGCAGCTTAGCTGCTCCACGCTGCAGATACTTTATGGGATGTAGGAGTCATAAGAGTACTTAACTCACAGGCTATTGGGAAAATTAACTGCAACCCATAGCCCTTTGCATGCAAATCAAACATATATCATTGCAATTATTTCTTTAGGTAATGATTACTCTCAGTAGACATGGGTTCCTTGAAGCTAGTATCTGTTTTGCTTTTATATCCCAAGTACTTAAAATCTAGTACCCAACAAAGTTCTTAACACTGTTGGTTAAGTAAAATCAGATCACATATTTCAGGCTGAGATGTCCAGAAATTAACTTGTCAGAGTCAGCAAGAAATCCTGACAATTTAGCAAAATGGTCACCCTTCTAGTTAATTCCGCTCCATCATGCAGGCCCTGAAATCATAACACCATGCAATCCTATATGACTTCAAGATTGATTTCTGCTTCTGTGCCTGTCCAAAGAGTTCTTGAACCACATTCAGCTGCATCCTCTTTCAGTGGCAGAAGTGCCCCCTCCCACCCCAAGTGATGTGCTGTAGGGCCATTAGCCAGCTGTGCTCTGACAGTTTGTTGTGAAATGAACTGATCAGTTGTTTTTGTCTCCTGTTGACCCAGTCTCAGAGATAATTTCATGTCTTGTAGACCAAACAACTGGCTGACTCAGTAGGGTAAAATTCAGTCAACTGTGTAAAACACTCTAAACAACTGATTGTCTCCAATTTGATTTTGATTTAGTTGTGTTTACTCTGATTTACAAAGTTAAAGCCAGTGTGTTCTGTAAAATTTTAAGCGCTCCTAGAAGGTGGAGACTAGATTGCAGCAATTATCTTACAGCAATGCAACATGAAAATGATGCTCACCAAGTGTTGTGAGGGTGACAATGATGAAATATATGGAACTGAAAGTAATTCTGTGGGGCTCCTGGATGCAAAAGTCTTTCTGTGTCCCTGGTTAATGGTAGGAAATAGGCTTCATTCAGCCTACATGACCTTCCCAGAGCTCCAAAGGTCAGGTTCAAACAATTACTAACCAGGAGGGAGGGGATGCGGAGACTAGAGAGGAGCAGTCAAGAAACAATAGTGCAGCTTTAGGACAGGGTCCTGATTCGGCCTCAAGTGATACACATAACAGTATCTTTGAGCTGTCTTGCAGATACTGAAACTCCCACCAGGTAGGAGAAGTTAACTGTATCCTGCCCACAAGCACAAAGACCTCAGACCAGCTGGAACCAGAAGGTTGATAATCCTGACTCCCTCTTCCCTCCCCACCAATGAATCAGAACATTGGCCATAGGCTGATCATGCTCTGCTCCTTGAACACTTGAATACTCCTCACTATGCCCTGCAGGACGGGACACAGTTTTGAGGGCATCAGCCCACCGTGTCCCCCTTTGCCTAGAAAAGCAATAAAGATATGTTTTCTTCTTCACCCAAAACTCTTATCTCCAAATTTTAATTCAGTGTTGGTGTACAGAGGCCAGGTTTGGCATCACATATGAATACACTTTTGGGGAAGAAAAGAAAATGTCATAAAGTTGAAGCAATAAAGCCAACAAATTTTATGTAACATACTACTTTTGGAGACTCACCTATTTATTTGAAGATATATTTTATTCTCTAAGATTTTCTTGGAGATGATATAACATATTGTTTGGTTTAAGTTGACCAACCGTAAGGCAATTTCTTATGAATCAATCACGGGTCCAGAGGAACCAATGGAAAGAGGAACCAGACACTGGTGAAAGATGCACGAATTGATATTTTGACATATCACATGCTTGAAATGACTTGGCAATTGGACAACAGTACACTTAAAGAGCAGCAGAAAAACAATCTTCCGTTTGATTCTTACTGAGATTTATTGTTTTCAGTAATGCCACTTTTCAGAAGCAAACTCATGTGCTCACTTAGACAGGCTGACAGAGTAAAAAATTGTATGTGATGCAAAGTACCCTTTTGGGCTGGAGATGAAGACACACATGGTGCAGTGACAAGTCAAGTGCCCCCAGCAGATGACAAATCCCACCTCCCTTCCCGCGATCCAGCTCCCATCTTGCCCAGTGAAACCCACAATGAATATCTGGCACAACATAGAACACAGATGGCTGTAGACTGACATGAAAAGTAAATTTTATTAAACATGTTTACATACATGAGTTGGAAGTTCATTTAAAAGCACAGGGAAGTGTTAAGACAAGTGGTCAAATAGAAAGATACTACCCAATTAGAATCAGTTGATCATTGGCCACTAAGACAGAACGGTATCTAGCAGAAGTACACCAATGCTTCAGTCCTTCCTGCTCAGCATGGTGACCCATGGTCAATCTGTGCCCTGGGAACAGTGGGCAGGTCATTCTGGCGTGTGTAAATAATAAATAATTCACTTGGTGCAGGCAGTATGTCTATGGATTAAAACCTATGTTACACAGTGTCTACATGTGTTACAGCCCCACAGGAGGAATCTACACCAAAATATTTATTAGAAGGAATTTGGTCCATACTACATCACGTTTTCCAGAGGGTAAAAAATAAAGTCCATCTATAGACATTTCACCTCAGACTCACAGACGGAGTCTGGCTAAAACTTGCAAAATGTCTGTAACAAAAATGGATGGCTTAGATTTCTTGGTTATTTCAGTAGAGTAATTAACAAGCAAACTGTACAAGTACATGCAACATACAAGCTGGCCTATGTGGAACTAACATACATTATTAAATAACCTTTTGTTTCTTTTCTTTTTTCCTTTCTTTTTTTTCTTTATCCTTTTTTTTTTTTTAAATAAAACGTGCATGCAGCTTTGAACAGTTCCAAGTCATGCTGCTCTATTTGTGGAGTCACAAAAGTGGAGGGACTCATAAAAGGAGGGACAAGGTCTTTACGCACCTGCAGAGTCTGCAGCTGTTAGCACAGATACAGAAGGTCACAAGGGAATTCAAGGCCAAGAAAAACTCAGATGAAGAAAATGCAAATTGAACTGGACTTTGTTTTATTTCCCCCACCCCAAGGTAAGATACTTTGCGTTAAAAAAACAAGCGTTGTGCTTGCATCAATTTCAAAGAAATGTAAACTAAAATTTGATAAAAATCATTAGTTTAGTGTGGAATATTTCAAATGAAATTTCCAGTGGAATATTAATAGCCCATACCATGTTCTTGCCAGGACTGGTACTAAGTCTACACTGAGATGTGGCCAAGGAGCCTGGGCATCATTCAAAGTGTCTGAGGCTCAACTCCATGTCTAGTCACCATTTTGGGAAGTCAAACATATGGTTTGTACACATGAGCATATACTTGCTTTTATTTTGGATGTCAGGAAGGAAAAGGCATAACAAGGAGTGTTTCCAAGGTACAACGATGCATTTAGGTTAGTTCCCAGCATTCGCTGCAGACTCAGTTCTGTAAAGGTCTTCCATGCAAAACAATGGAAAACATAAATTAATGTTTTAGAACACAAACAGACATGAGCTCCATTCAAAAAAGTGATTCTGTGATTATTTGTTTTTGGAAGATAACTTTCATTTTCTGGGTTTCTACACATAAGAACTTGAAGAATCATAAAGCAAAAGTCAGTGAAGCCCTGCATTGGCCTCACTTTGTCTCATGGTGCACACTCTGCAGAGATGCTACAGAGACTGCTTCAGCCCTTTTTTTTTGGTGCTTTTGGAAAAAGAAAGGAAGGGTCTCTGTAAACATCACGAGCCCTGTCATGACACAGCTGAAAACGAGTAGAAACAACAAATGCAGTGAAAACTGAATCAAATCAAAACAAATAGGAAATCAACTGAAATCAACAAATAACACACAAACAAAACTTAAACACCGGGGAAATAACACTCCTTGTGGTTTGTGCAAAAAACACATAAAATACAGCTTTTCACAAGAGTGACAATTTCCAGTTTGTTCAGTTTGGTGTGTGCATGTGCGCGCGTGTGTGTGAATTTGCAGTTTCCTCTCTTTCATTTGTTAGAAGCATCAGTGATTCTCTAGCACGTTGACTCTTCCTGTATTTGATAGACTGCCTTGTTCTGTCATGTGAAGCCAGGTTTTTAAACAACGATTGGGACATATTATTGAAAAATGACTACAGGCAAAACACAGGTTGATTGTCTGTCTCCAACAATGCTCATGAAATATCTGGTTCAGATTACTATCCTGAAGGTAGAGTCTTACTGGTGTGAGTTCATTAGGACCGGATGCAGGGGGGCCCAGTGGAACTTTCTAGAGATGACTGGGAAGCCCGGCGGGTGAGAGGGGTGAGCGTGGGGTCAACCAGTGATGATGGTGGGAACAGCTTGTACCAGCCGATGACCATGCTGGAAAGATCAAGTTCCTCCAACAAGATCTGAGCCACCCCCATGAAGCATTTGTGGTCCATCCTGCCGTAGTCCCCCCAGACAATCACCTGCAGAGAAAGAGAAGTGGAGTGAACTTGAGTTCCTCTCCTGCACATGTGAAGAGTTGAGAGCAAATTGGTCTGTTAAACTGAGCCAGACAGGGAAGGACATGAAGTGAATATAACTAAGATCAAGGAGACTTAATAATTAAAAATATTCAGGTACTCTCAGACACTTCATCATGATTTTTTGATTTGATGGAATACATATAATATTTCCCTAGTCCATAAGGGGTATTGTCTATATAAACCATGTTAAAAACAAACAGGCAAGCTTATTTACTTATCAATTCAAAACCTTCTTTAGCAACTACTATCTAGTGAGCAATGTGCAGGACCACAGAGATATATACAAATTAAATTTTGTGCAAGCTAGGAGGGCAAGATAACCCAACTTCCGGTACCACAGCATGTGTGCATGGAGGAATGTGTATAAAGGATGAGAATATTCATTACATTTCTTTTATGTTATAGACTTGTTACTGAAGGGACAGGCTGAACAATAATTATAAGCTGGTGCCTTTTGAAGACTTGCCTGACAGTTCTGACTTGATCAGAAGATTAATAAGTCAGTGAACTGACAGAACAATCTGACACCAAAACCAATTCTTTTGGTGTCAGGTAAGATTCCCATTACACTTACTCCAGGCTCTGTGGAGTTTCCCAAATGAACTCACTCACCTGTTTTAAAGAGGTGGGGGAGGCGAATCTCAGCTTTTCAATTTACTGAGTAACCTTGGCAAATTATTTAATGCCTGTATTCCTCAGACATAATCTTTCAAAAGGGGACAATGCAGACAGTGAAATGACCTATGACTGAGGTGATATTATAAAATAGGTGTAAAAGAAGGACTTTTCAAGAAATAATTTCTGGACAAATGATCATATAAAAGGGAAAAAAAAATAAAATTGGGCCCTACTTCACAACATAAACCAAAATAATAAAACTCTATGAAAACAATATATCTATAACCTTTAGGTTATATATACCATATATATTTATAAAGAAGGATAAAAATAAAGAAGGATTATACCTAATAAATAAGGTATAAAGAAGGATTTTTCAAAACCAAGTCAGAAAAAAAATCATAAACAATACAAAAGTGGTTTTTTAAAAAAGTATATTTAAATTGAGAACTCTGTTCATCAAAAGATGTAAAGAGTTTGGTGAAAGAAAAGCCACAGTAGGACAAATGTGTGTGCAATTCATGTAAATGACAAAATACCAGAATAGCTTAAACAAACAAACAAAAAAAACCAACCAACCAAAAAAAACCTTCTACAAGCTAAAAAGAGTATCAGGTAAAATGCTTAATTTTTCACATAAGAGAAAATTCAAATGGTCATTTACATATGAACAATTTGTTTAATCTTATTAGTAGCTACAGAAATGCAAATGAAAAGCCAAAAAAAGCCGGGGGCAGGGCAATCGTGGTCAAAATATTTAGAAATGGTGACATGTGGACACAACTAACAGTGAAAATGACACTCAGCCAGTCATGAATATGTGCTTCCTTTCATTTCTTCCTCTGCATCATGTCTCGCTCAACAAACTATTATTAACATTGGTTGCCCTAATTATCTATCTATCCATCTCCCTATCTACCCACCCATACATACATTTTTCCATCTATCTAGTCTATTTATTTATTTATCTATCTGTCTGTCTACCTATCTATCCATCTTTCTATCTATCTAGTCTAACCATCTGGTCTACCCATCTATCATCTAGAAGATGAAAGGGGTGGGAAGCAGGGCAAAAGTATAAGGAGAGGATGAAGAGAAGGGAGAAAAGGAGAGTGAAAATAAATATCTTGTTCTCCATTGGAACTAAGAGATATTTTACAACTACATGTTACTTATATTGCAAATCAACAATTTGGAATTTATTATCTTCCTGTTTGCCCACCTCTTCAGTGTTGATGCGGACAATAGGCTGTTACAGTGTAAACAGACAAACCAGCTATGACTGACCTGAAGCACTTTACCCTGTGGACTTTCATCAAAAACCAGGGACTGTTGATACAAAGGGTCAAGGGTCTTTCGTGCAATTCTTGTCTTCTTCTTGGCTATGCAGGCCCCATTCTCCAAAAGATACACTTTGACATAAGGAGCTGAACAAAGGTAACATTAACAGATAAAAAGTCAATCCTTCAAATTAAATTGATTTTATTAGCAAATGCTTCCTTAGAGAAGTAGAGATACTTACTAAAAGCTTTCCACTGATTATTTAAATCATTTAAAGTTTTCAGTGCTCCATGAATGCTACCCCTTAAAACCCACATGCTACTACTAACATAATTTTCCTCATTTCAACTGTGCAAAGTTATAATAAAATTCTGACTTATTTGGCTTATGGCTGGCAATACAACATAGGCTTATATTTTAAAGCTCATTTTCTATCTAAAAGCTCATCCTTGTTACGATTAGAACTGACTTTTTATGCTGCCTTTGTAAATAGGCAGACAAAAATAATTGACACGAGCTAAGAAGTCATCATAACTAATACTTTCAACAGAATAACTGTGCAAGGAAAACCCAGATCCACTTTTATACAAAGGAGAGATAATGCAACACAGAGCATATGAAATTCAAATACAACACGTTTTGAGCTGCTGCCCATGGAAGACTCTCATATGAACAGCTAGCTCTGCATCTTACCAGGTGTGGATTTGGAGCCGGGTTTCTGCGTGAGGCTTCGTGCTCTAATCACTTCAACTTCTAACTGGCCCTTTTTATCCTCCATTCCAATCTGTATGTCACCTGCCAGCAGAAGCAAAATGTGTCAGCTTCTTTGCAATCACATTCAGTTAAAAAAAAAATAGGTCATAACAGAGTCCAATTATGATCCTCATGATCTTCATGAAAAACTAATACTTAGAGCCCACAACCCCACTTTTTTTCCCTGCCTCCAAATCAGGTTTTGAAATGTTTCTCTTCATTTTTCTGGTACTCATTCAACTTATGAGAGTCTCATATTAGTTTATAAATTGCTTAACTGTAACAACACTGAAGTATTTAAGAAATTCTGTACTCTAAGGTTTCTTATCCTTTATGTTGAGTATATAAAATACTTAATAAAAAGTATAATTATCTGCATTTCCATTATTTAGCAAAAATCTCCATTAATATCTTGATAAATACCTTAGCAATTTCACAATTTGTTAGTTCCTTCCTTCACTCCTATCTTTCTTTCTCTCTGGTTATGAGTCTATCTCATCTATCATCTATTAATCTATCTTTCTCTCTCCATCATTCTATCTATACATCAATTTATCCATCTGCCTCTATCTATTTATCTAACATCTTTCATGACCATACACCCTCAATTTACTGACTGTATGAACCATGGAATGGGAATGTCATTACCTATTTAACCAGATCCCCGTGGATGGAAATATAGCTTATCTACATTGCTGCCATTAAAAAACACTAGAAAGAATACCTTTATGAAGAATTTTTACACCCATGATCAATTATTTCTTAAATATAAATTCCCAGATTTGTAATCATTAGGTCTAATTGAAGGGACATTCAATAATTTCATGCATACTGCCAACTATCCTTCAGAAAGGTACACTGTGATCAGAAAAATCTGTCTTCCCATTTCCACAGCCCACTAATATCATTAAGAGCAATATGTCTACTTTTTTTCCAATCTGATGTTCCATAAGTTATAATTAGCATTTCTTTGATTATTAGGGAGGTTGAACATATTTGTAAATATTTTCAATTTTTATTTCTTCTTTTGTATTGCTTGTTCATGCCCTTTATCCATTTTTAGAAGATGCCAAACTTTTTCTGAATGATACAATACTTTATCCTCCAATATATTAAATATAATTATTTCTCAGTTGGTTTTAGTTAGTTGAATCATCTCTATTTTCTCAGTTGTGAGAAACAATTCAGTTGTGAATTCTTCTTATTTGCCTCATCCATTTATCAGTGTTGTGGTTCTGGATTGTTCATTAGTTCTATAATAATTCTTGTTTCAAACCTCAGCTCCTAGGGATTTTCAGGCTTTTTCCTTTTAATCACATACACACACTGTTTAAAGAGTCAAACTGTTCTCTAAGCCTTATTATCAGTATAAAATATTCCCAGTCTCTCTCTCTCTACTTCCCTTTCAAAAGTCACCGCTTTCAAAATTTGCAATATTTTAACTTACTTTTTTTTACTTTTTGGCATTTGCATCCCTATCACTGAATATCATATTCATAAGATACCTTCCTTTTTTCAGTAATAGATATTATTACTGACCTCTGATTTTGTTTTCTCTGTCTTCCTATCCCCAGTACACACTTGACATTTTCTGTCATGCTGTTCTCCCAGTATTATTATTTATATTATGATTATGCAATATTACTTGTAGTTAAGTACAATGGAATATTGTGATTACTTCTCATTTCTTGGACACTTTTCCTTTTCTCTACCCCCACTAAGTGTGTTTTAAAAAGTACTTGCTTACATTTTTATGTATTTTTATGCTAATTAAAATATCTCACTCTGTCCTGCTTATTCAGTTCTTCTAAAAATCAAACACACTAGGTTTTCTATAGATTTAGCTTATGAATCTGAAAGGCTACAATTTGAACAGGTTGCTTTTAAAGCAGTAGCTGTTTTCTTAGATTTTCCTTCACTACCATTCTGGGCATCCCATCCATTACTCTCTTGTACGGAAACATTAATTTACTGAATTTCATGTTCCTCCTTTTTAGTTCACAATTTTTAAGTTCACTTAGTTCATTTTGTTGAGGTATGTCCTCTAATAGGTTTCTGAATGATGCTGGGTATAAGGAAAATGTTTTAAGGCCCTTTTGGTCTGAACATATATTAATTCTAGCCTCAAATTTACTAGATGACTTGGCTGGCTATTGTACTCCATGTTGGAAATCAATTGTTAATCAGAATTTTGAAGACAATGCTCATCTTCTGGATTCCACTATTATTACTGAAGAGTCCAGTGAGAATCAGATTTTTAATAGTTTGGATACAATTATTTTTCCTCTTAGGAAAGTTGTGGGATTTTCTATCAATCTCTGGTACTGTAAAATGACATAATATTGTTTTTGTGTTTGAAATTTTCTCATGAATTTGCTGACTACTCTGTGGGTCCTTTCAAGCTAGAATCTCATACCTTCAGGAAGATATTTATTGCACATGTTACATATAATTTTCTACATTTGTCACCTTTTATAATCTTCATTTATGGTATTTTTGCTAGTAGAAGTTTTTTGATTTATCTGGCTTTGGTTTGGAAGTTCTTTCCCACTCCAAGAGTATAGAAACATTAAAGTGTTCTTCAGTATTTGTTAGTGTCTTTCTTTACCTCCTGTTTCTCTTTTACAATCGACTCCAAAACACTACTTTTTTGAGTTCTGAAGTAGGGAGGCAATTTCATTAATTTTTTTGCATAATAACACACTCACACCAACATTCTTGATTGACTAATGTATTGATTTTTCCATGCTATAAAATGCTACCCTTCTCCTACATTTGGATATACTGTAGACATTACATTGACAGAATTTTGATAATTCAGAGAGGTGACTAACTTTATTCATTTTACATTATGTGTCAAGCTGTTGCTGTTATGTAGTCGTGTTTGACTCTGAGAGCCCTGAACTAACTGCAGCACGCCAGGCTTCCCTGTCCTTCACTACCTGCCTGAGCTTGTTCAAATTCATATCCACTGAGTCGGTGATGCCATCCAACCATCTCATCCTCTGTCACCCCTTCTCCTCTTGCCCTCTATCTTTCCCAGAATCAGATCTTTTCCAGTGAGTTGGCTCTTCACATCAGATGGCCAAAGTACTGGACCTTCAGCTTCAGCCCCAGTCCTTCCAATGAATATCCAAGGTTGATTTCCTTTCAGATGGACTGGTTTGATCTCCTAGATATCCAAGGGACTCTCACGAGTCTTCTCCAGTACCACAGTCTGAAGGCATTAATTTTCGGTGCTCAATGTTTTTACGTTCCAGCTCTCACATTCATACATGACCACTGGAAAGCCACAGCTTTGACTATACAGACCTTCCTTTGTCAGCAAAGTTAGGAAAATGCATTAGAAATATGTATCAAGTTAGAAAAATGCATTAAAACTTAGAATAGTCATTAGAAACCAGCAATACTTGAGATAAAATGTTCTTCTCACTTGTATTATCAATGCTATTATGCTACTTTAAATAATCTTGTCAACCATGAAACACTCATTTTCTTTCAGGAAAAATTATTCTTACCCATTGCAGGGGTAGCAAGGGTCTGGCGGCCAACAAGCTGGGCTGGTCCCAATCCATCAAGAAAATCACTGAATTGACTATCTGCGCCTAGTCTCACTCCAGGAAATATTAAACTATTGGCAAAAGGACAAAAATAAAAACATTAGATCTCCTAGAATTCTTTTCATTACTTTCCAGCTGAGCCACCAGGGAAGCCCCATTACTTTCCATTAGAATATCGTTCTGAACATGAATCAAACAGTATTTGGGTAACTGGTTTACTTACTGATTCTTTGCATTTCTGCTGAACCAAGCATATGAGGCTCAGTGCTGAATGAGAAAAGGTCTAGCCTATCAATTTACAGAATATTCATCAGAGTTCCCTTGGCTACACAGTAGGTCCTTGTTGGTTATCCACTTTATTTTATTTTTGGGGGGGAGGGTCCCCAAGGTGAACGCGGTCCTGCCACGCGAGGGAACCTCCCTCTCCTGGTTATCCACTTTAAATACAGCAGTGTGTACATGTCAATCCTAAACTCCCAGTACATCCCTCCCTTCTGTTCACCTGAAACTAACACAACATTGTTAATCAACTATACTCCAATATAAAATAGAAAAGTTTTAAAAAAGACATGCTGAGGAGGGCTTAAAGTTTTTAATGTAGTAAGTTTTTGGCACATTTTACAATACAAATCCCTACATAAATGTATGACTAACGTAAGATATAAGATGTGATATTTTATGTCATGACCTACTTAAATAATTGCTCATGAGCATGAAGTAACAATAAAGTGCTAAATTTTAAGAAACATTTAATAATTTCTTGAATAGATATTATTTGAAATATTCAGTTCAGTCACTCAGTTGTGTATGACTCTTTGCGACCCAATAGACTACAGCACGCCAGGCCTCTGTGTCCATCACCAACTCTCAGAGTTTGCTCAAACTCATGTCCATTGAGTCAGTGATGCCATCCAACCATCTCATCTTCTGTTGTCCCCTTCTCCTCCCACCTTCAGTCTTTCCCAGCATCAGGGTCTTTTCCAAGGAGTCAGTTCTTTGCATCAGCTGGTCTAAGTATTAGAATTTCAGCATCAGCATCAGTCCTTCCAATGAATATTAGGACTGATTTCCATGAAGATTGACTTTGCAGCCAAGGGACTCTCAAGAGTGTTCTCCAGCATCACAGTTTAAAAGCATCAATTCTTCCGCCTTCAGCTTTCTTTACAGACCAACTATCACATCCATACATGATTACTGCAAAAACCATAGCTTTGACTAGATGGACCTTTGTTGTCAAAGTAATGTCTGCTTTTTAATATGCTGTCTAGGTTGGTCATAGCTTTTCTTCCAAGGAGCAAGCATCTTTTAATTTCATGGCTGCACTCACCATCTGCAGTGATTGTGGAGCCCCCCAGAATAAAATCTCTCACTGTTTTCATTGTTTCCCCATCAATTTGCCATGAAGTGATAGGACCAGATGCAATGATCTTAGTTTTCAGCATGTTGAGATTTAAGCCAACATTTTCACTCTCCTTCACTTTCATCAAGAGGCTCTTTAGTTCCTCTTTGCTTTCTGCTATAAGGATGGTGTCATCTGAGTATCTGAGGTTATTGATATTTTTCCCAGCAATCTTGATTCCAGCTTGTGCTTCATCCAGCTGGGCATTTCACAGGATGTACTCTGAACAGAAGTTAAATAAGCAAGGTGACAATATACAGCCTTGAAGGACTCCTTTCCCGATCTGGAAACAGTCTGTTGTTCCATATCCAGTTGTAACTGTTGCTTCTTGATTTGCATACAGATTTCTCAGGAGGAAGGTAAGGTGGTCGAGTATTCCCATCTCTTGAACAATCTTCCACAGTTTATCGTGATTCACACAGTCAAAGACTTTGGTGTAGTCAATAAAGTAGAAGTAGATATTTTTCTGGAACTCTCTTGCTTTTTTGATGATCCAACAGATGTTGTCAATTTGATCTCTCGTTCCTCTGAATTTTCTAAATCCAGCTTGAACATCTGAAAGTTCACGGTTCACCTACTGTTGAAGCCTGGCTTGGAGCATTTTGAGCATTACTTTGCTAGTCTGTGAGATGTGTGCAATTGTGCGGTAGTTTGAACATTCTTTGGCATTGCCTTTCTTTGGAATTGGAATGAAAACTGACTTTTTCCTGTCCTGTGGCCACTGCTGAGTTTTCCAAATTTTGGAAATTTGAGTGTAGCACTGGCATATTAAGTGTAGCACTTTTACAGCATCATCTTTTCGGATCTGAAGTAGCTCAACTGAAATTCTATTACCTCCACTAGCTTTGTTGACAGTGATGCTTCCTAACACCCACTTAACTTCACATCCCAGGATATGACTCTAGGTGAGTGATCACAGCATCACGGTTATCTGGGTCATGAAGATCTTTTTCATATAGATCTCCTGTGTATTCTTGCCACCTCTTCTTAATATCTTCTGCTTCTGTTAGGTCCATACCATTCCTGTCCTCTATTGTGTCCATCTTTGCATGAAATGTTCTCTTGGTATCTCTAGTTTGTAATATTGAATAAATATTATTTGAAAACAGATTCTTATTTACAAATCAAAATGCTTAATTTATTCAGTTTTGAATGAATTAACATTTTGAATGAATTAAAATGTCATATTATATGAGATTTGTATTTAAATTAAATGGAAGTAAGTTGGTTGAAGTTTGTCTGTTTCTCACCATGCCTGCCTGAAACCCCAGGCTGTATCTTTACCCAGAGCAGGGACTGTGCTCTTCTAACTGATGTCTCCAGGGTAACAAACCCACTCCAGTACTCTTTCCTGGAAAATCCCATGGACAGAGGAGCCTGGTAGGCTGCAGTCCATGGGGTCACTAGGAGTCGGACATGACTGAGCGAATTCACTTTCACTTTTCACTTTCATGCATTGGAGAAGGAAATGGCAACCCACTCCAGTGTTCTCGCCTGGAGAATCCCAGGGACGGGGGAGCCTGGTGGGCTGTCGTCTATGGAGTCACACGGAGTCGGACACGACTGAAGCGACTTAGCAGCAGCAGCAACAGCCAGGGTAACAAGAACCAGGCTGTTTACATAGTTTTAACTTCAATAAGTAATTTTTTGGAATAAACAGTTTTCTACAAGCGTTGATTGTTTCCAATGTGGTAGTGAAGGACAGGGAAACCTGGCACGCTGCAGTCCGTGGGGTCGCAAACAGTTAAACTCGACTGAGCGACTGAACAACAACCGTGTGCTTTCATGCATATTATTTCTTCAAAATCAAAGGAATTAGGGCATCAATTATTATCCTATTCAGAGACCATAAAATAAATCTGTGAGACGTTAAGTGCTTTATCCATGGTGGAAGTATGACTAGATTTGTCAATTTTTAAAAAAATTTTATTCGAGTATAGTTGATTTACAATGCTGTGTTACTTTCTGCAGTACAGCAAAGTGAATCAGTTATATGCATCTGGATACATGCATATGTCCACCCTCTTTTAGGTCCTTTTCCCCTATAGGCCATTACAGAGAATTTAGAAGAGCTCCTTGTGCTATACAGTAGGTTCCTATTAGCTAATGATTATATATATACATATAGTAGTATGTATATGTTAATCCCAATCTACACTTGTTGCTTTTTATGTCAGAAAACAGTGCCTCCAGTTTTTTATTTGCTCATTGCCTTATAATACTTCTACAAATATTGGTATTATGTCAGCAAACTTAACTCCATAAATTCATGCCTTCTGATTTTTATTCCTGTCTGTATCTTGCTGGGAGAATGCATACCCATCATTGGATCAAATAGAGGGACTCACTACTTTCAGGAATGGGAAACCATATCATGAACATTAACTTGGCAAAATTTATTTTATTTTCTGAACCAAATTAAAAATGCCAATAAAATAAAATAAATTATTAATAATGAATGGATAAAAGATATTTGCATGGTAATACATAATTATAGAAAACTTGTACATGGTCAATCCCCAAGTAACCCATTGCAGGATAATACTTAATTATTTGTAAGATTTATCACTTCAGTAACCTGTCAACCATCAAACTATCAACCATTAAAACCATTATTTCAGTTTCACCAGGGAAATTCTCAAGCATAAGAAAAATGTAGATTTTGTGTAAAAAAATCACACTAAGTAAACAAATATCTAGTTATATTTTTTCCCAAATTAATTAATTTCAAGATTAATGAAAACTCTTTCATCAGAAAAATAACTAGGTAGATCCTGGGCATTTTTCCTAAGGTGAAAATGAAATCGTGATGTTTTAAAAATAGGAAAAATAAGTTGCTATTATAAGAATGCTGGACTTCCAACAACTTGAATCCCAAAATAGTTTGGAGAAAAGCAAGAATATGGACAATTAGTTTCATTTGTCTACATTCTAATTCAGATTTTGGCAAATGGGCCAGACAATGAAATTCCCATCTGAAAGAAGCCATTAAATGTGGCATTTCTACCATAAGCCTCTGGTCATGGGCTTTTCTGAGCCTTTCAGGATAACAAAAAATCAGTTTATTCATGTTAAGCCGCCACTTCCTCATCCCTTTGAGAGGTCTGAGTGACCAGGGGCAGGGGTGTGTCTGTCTGTACCCTGAGAGGTCAGGCTGTTTTTAAGTGGATGGTTGAACTCCCAGTTGTACAAAGCAACTGCAGGATGACCTGGGGGCCTTGTTACCCTTCCTGTGACTCGGGACCCTCAGCTCTAGTCCAGGTGCCACGCTGACCCACTTACTTTCCCTCGGAGCTGTAGCTGTTGATGCTGCCATCTGTGGACTCCCGGCTTGGCTGCCTCACCATCTTCCTCATCTCAGCTGCCATTCCCGTCTCTGTGCTTCTCTGGATGGTGCTTTTCAACTTCTTGTGGCCTGACTCTGGCAGGAGAGAGTAAAAGCAACTCTAAGTTGTTGCTTTTTTTTTTTCTTTCCCCAGACAGTTCCCCTGGATATCGATTCTGCAAGTACAATAGTTAATTATGCATATAATTCAAGTTTTACTCACAAAAATAATGTCTAAGAAAATACCCTGATGAATTAATCTCTTTGCTACAGGATGCTCTGGCTAAGGAGGCAGCAGTAGAAGGCAGACCACCGCCCGGTTTCAGAGACCACCTGACTCCCAATGAGCCAAAACGCATCCCTGCACTATGGCTGCTCAAGTCGTCAGCTTCGGTGAAAACTGGATTTTGCACTGAACTGTTCTGTGAAAGCTAACAGGTTTCTTCTAATCTGGAAAGTTCCAACTGCATGGAGACAGATTTGAATGACTGGGAATGTCCTCTACAGAAGAAGAACTTGGAACCCAGCATGGAAAATGCCACTGTTTTGGTACAGCAAGCTATCCACAATCCTCATAAAAGAAAAAACAAGAACAACAAGAGCATTTTATTCAATGTTTTCTGTAACACTTTAGCATACAGGATCTCATCCGAGGTGGCACAGAGGTTGCCCACATAGGGCTCATTACTGGTGACATTTCCACTTGTTAGAGGGGCTTTCACAGGATACATTTTTAGAGGTTGAAATGCTAGTGAAAGGGTAGGAATCTGTTTCATCTTATTGTTTCTAACTTGTCCTCTACAAAGCAATTTGTGCTTCTACCAACTATCATGTGGATGCATCTCTTTTCCCACCTATGGCCCTAGATTCCCCACCTGTGCTCCCTCTGATTTCTGTCTCACCCACTGGGCTCAAGGCAGGGACTTCACCTATGGCCATGATAGCTGCCATTTAGCTTAGTTTGGGTGTTTACGTGTGTCTGTGGCTCCTCTTTAGATGTCGCTCCTGTATGAAGTCACCATGTAAAGCAACATTTCATCTCTGCATGCCTATCAGCACCACACACCTGAGGGCAAGGGGCAAGCCCCCATACCATGTTACCCAGGTGAGCCAGCCAGAATCCTGACAAATGTTTACCCCAGGCAACCCGAGGGAATAAACGAGGGTAGAACAGCAAATTCTACTGAAAATAATGAGGTTCATAGCTAGAATAATGAAAGCAAACTTTATACGTAAATGGAGGGAAGGATGCTGGGAACTAGAGAGAAATGGTTAAGAGGATCAGCCACAAGGATCTTTTCATTAAGGTGTTCATTTATCCACTCAGTCAGCATTCCTTCCATCCATTCACCCTTTGTTTTATTCATCCATCCATACTTTCGTCCATTCATTTATCCATCCATTCCTCCATCCATCCATCCTTCTTTCTATACATCCATCCATCCTTCCTTCCCTCCATCCTTCCATGCATGCATCCATCCATCCCTAGCCCCATCCATACATCTATGCTTCCATCCTTTATTCTATCCATCCATCCTTCCCTCCTTCCAACCATCTTTCCTTCATTCTTCCATCTATCCTTCCACCCATCCATTTATCCCTCCCTCCCTCTTTCCATCCCTTACTCCATCCATCCCTCCAGTCAACAAATATTTACTAAACACCAACCAGGTGTCCCATACTGTTCTAGGTTCTGGGTAAACACTGCCAAGTGACAAATTTCCTGTCATCATGGAGCTTACATACATGTATGTATACACAAGAAAGGCAATTAACAAGTCAACAAATATGTAACAGGTCTGGTAATAACTGTTATGGATAAAAACAGGCAAGAGAAGGGATGGAGATTGATGGAGCAGAGCAGTGGTTTTATAAAAAAGGGGTCAGGGTCTCATCAAACATTGGTCTGGAGGATGTGAGGGGACCAGACAGTGGCTCCCAAAGCTGGGTTGGTCCTGGAGGCTGTGAGTGATGGTGGTCTGGTCATCAGCCCCCAATCCACAGGTCTCCTCTGTGGCGTTTCCAGTTCTGATGTCCACTCCGCCCAGGAGGCTGTGTGTGCCTGGCTGTCCAGATGACGGAGGTACTATCAGAGCCTGGCTTCTCCCGCCTCTCCTAACACCTGCTACAGGTGCTTGTAGTGACATATGTGTTTGATGAATGAAATTAAAACATTTAAGAGTTATTTATCAATTTGTATTTTTCAAGTTTTTTCAAAGAAGGGTATGTCTACAGGGTGTCCTCAAATCCTTACAGCAGTTTTAAACCATCATAGCTTCCAAATAAATGTTTAAGTCCTACACACTTTGCAAAAACATCATGTATGAGATCGGTTATTGGACTTTCTTTTATACTTATTTAATTTTGTGTATTTGAGTAATATATTTGTAGAGTTTTTGTATTAAGCCTTTCTAAAGATTGAAGTCATGGGCCGATATCTTGTCTTACTCATGTTAAGAAATATTCAACCAAATTTTGAAGCACTCACTATACAACCGTATAAAGGCCCAGGAAACAGCTGGATAAGCAATTCTAGCTCTGAATGTGTCTGATTTATATTCAAAGGGCTCTCATATTATCTGGAAAGTAAGGGTTGGAAGGATCAGAATTTTACAGTTGTGGAAACTGTACAAAAGAGAAGTATAATTCATGTAACAAGGAACTGTCCAGCACTTGAACTGGTCCTCACCTTTTCTGCATGTTGGTGATACAGAAATGAATGCAACTGACTCTGACCTCTGCCCGATGGAGCTTACATTCTAGTGGGAACAATGACTTCTTCTGTATCCCCCTCATTAGGCTGGAAGCTAGATGAGAAACCTGATTTTCTGACCCTTAGTCTTGTGATCATTCCATTATATCACAGTTTAGGAAAACACAGAGTCTGATCTGATTGACTTTACAAACAAAAGTTTAGTTACAGATATTTTCATGGTTGCATTTTCACATGGGCTTACAGCATTTGAAAGCACTGATACAATCACACATATTCTATACAAGTGTATATAATTATCTGTAATTCATCCCTCTGTGCCGTGATTGGAGTCAGAAAAGGCAACCCATTCCAGTATTCTTGCCTAGAAAATCCCATGGACAGAGGACCCCAGTGGGCTGCAGTCCATGGGGTCGCAAAATCAGACACGACTGAGCTATTGACCATGCATGCTATAATTACAGAATAAATATGCTACACATATGACATTTTTAATACCAATATAATGTATTAAGCCACTAAATATTATAAAATACTGTTATGCCTATTAAAGATACCATCAGTATTTAATAACTACTTGTATCCACTGAAGAATCACTAACCTGAAAAAGACATTTAATCTATGGGCAAATGATGTCATGAGACCTTTGACTTGAAACCCTGTCCCAAGTACTATACAAAGAACAAAAGGATTAGAAAACCAATATATTTTAATATTCTACATTCACAGACACGTAAAAGTTAGTAAAATGCATAATATGGCGGGGGGCAATACTTTACTCATGCTTTGGAAAAATTGAAATGCTCTCATAGAATATTCCAAAATGTGTCCTGCTTACATATGAACTTTCACTTTTCATATTTAGAAATGCTGCATTTAGAAACAACCTATAGATGTATTAGTTCATTCTGCAAATGCTTGTTAAGCATCAAAGTCCTATAATCTGATAACCTGATAGCATTCTAGGTGTCTACATCACACAAGTAATAGGAAAGCACATCCAGCAAACAGCTAAAGCAAGCCAGGTAACATGATAATTCTGGACAAATACCATATATCGCTTATAGGCAGAATGTGAAAAAAGATACAAATGAACTCATTTACAAACAGACTCACAGATATAGAAGACAAATTTATGGTTGGCAAAGGGGAAATGCAGGGGGAGAGATAAATCAGGAGTTTGAGATTGATACATATAGTACTACATATTAATATATTAATAAAACAGATAATTAATAAGGATCTGTGGAACTTGCTCAATGTTATGCAGCATGGAGAGGAGGCAAGTTTGGGGGAGAATGGATACATGGATATCTATCACTGAGTCCCTTGGCTGTTCACCAGAAACTATCACAACATTGTTAATCAGCTATATACCAATACAAAATAAAAAGTTAAAAAATAACCTGCTGTATAGTCCTGGGAACTGGATTCAGTATCTTGCATATTGTATTTTATGTATTGTATGCTGTATCATCTATCTTGTATACTGTATTCAATATCTTGTAATAATCTATTCTTTACCACAGGGAAAGGAATCTGAGGAAGAATAGATAGAAAGATGATCGATAGATACTCAATCACTCTGCTGTACACCTGAGATTAATATGACATTGTAAATCAACTGTATTTCTACTTAAATAAAGATCATATAAACGGAACAATAATGACTTTAGACTCTGGATCAGTTCAGTTGCTCAGTCGTATCTGACTCTTTTGCGACCCCATTGACTGCACCATGCCAGGCTTCCCTGTCCATCACCACTTCCTGGAGCTTGGTCAAACTTACATCCATCAAGTCAGTGATGCCATCCAACCATCTCATCTTCTGTCATCCCCTTCTCCTCCTGCCTTCAATCTTTCCCAGAATCAGGTTCTTTTCCAATGATTCAGTTCTTCGTATCAGGTGGCCAAAGTCTTTAAGTTTCAGCTTCAGCATCAGTTATTCCAAAGAATATTCAAGACTGATCTCCTTTAGGACAGACTGTTGGATCTCCTTGCAGTCCAAGGGACTCTCAAGAGTCTTCTCCAACACCACAGTTCAAAAGCATCAATTCTTCGGTGCTCAGCTTTCTTTATAGTCCAACTCTCACATCCATACATGACTACTGGAAAAACCATAGCCTTGACTAGATGGACCTCTGTCGGCAAAGTAATGTCTGTTCTTTTTAATATACTGTCTAGGTTTATCACAGCTTTTCTTCCAAGGAACAAGCATCTTTTAACTTCATGGCTACAGTCACAATCTGCAGTGATTTTGGAGTCCAAGAAAATAAAGTCTGTCACTGTTTTCATTCTTTCCCCATCTATCTGCCATGAAGTGATGGGACTGGATGCGATGATGTTAGTTTTTTGAATGGTGAGTTTTAGGCCAGATTTTTCACTTTCCTCTTTCACTTTCATCAAGAGACTCCTTAGTTCCTCTTTGCTTTCTGCCATAAGGGTGGTGTTATTTGCATATCTGAGGTTATTGTATTTCTCCTGGCAATCTTAATTTCAGCCTGTGCTTCACCCAGCCCAGTATTCTGCATGATGTATATTGCATATAGTTAAATAAGCAGTGTGACAATATACAGCCTTGACGTACTCCTTTCCCGATTTGGAACCAGTCTGTTGTTCCATGTCTGGTTCCAACTGCTGCTTCTTGACCAGCATACAGATTTCTCAGAAGGCAGTTAAGGTGGTCTGGTATTCCCATCTCTTTAAGAAATTTCCACAGATTTTCTAAATCCAGCTTGAACCTCTGGAAGTTCATGGTTCATGTACTTTTGAAGCCTGGCTTGGAGCATTTTGAGCATTACTTTGCTAGCATGTGAGATGAGTGCAATTGTGCAGTAGTTTGAACATTCTTTGGCATTGCCTTTCTGTGGAAATAGAATGAAAATTGACTTTTTCCAGTCCCATGTCCACTGCTCAGTTTTCCAACTTTGCTGACACATTGAGTGCAGCACTTTTATAGCATCATCTTTTAGGATTTGATAATAGCTCAACTGGAATTCCATCTGAATATCATCTGGATATTGGATATCATCACAGAAAAATGAAAAAGAGCCTGTCTGCGTTGAGAGAATTCCTTTTGATCAGTTGGATAGGGCAGGTGACTTGGAGACAAGGAGGCTGCCATGCAAGGCTCTGGGGGAAGGCCAGCCCAGGCAGAGGAGCAAGAGACGGACTGTGAGGAGGACCGGGAGAGCCCGGGTGACTGAGACTACGCACGGGGAGAGGAGAAGATTGAGAGGCTTGGGCTCTGCTGGGTGGCTGCCTGGACTCTGTGCTTGAGTGTGGGGGGAACCCAGGGCTGGGTCCTGTCCTGATCCCCCCTCTCACAGGGTCACTGAGCCCCTGTGTGGGGCTGAGCGCCTGGAGCAGGAGTGGAGGAGGTGGGGAAGCTCTCTCCCCGAGGAGGGAAATGGAGACCGTGTTCGGAGAGCAGCAGGGCAGATCAGCGGGCGGAGGCTTTGAGCTGCTCTTGCAGTGTAGCTGACAGCCCTCCCGTTCATCCATGTGCGAGTGGCTTAGAAAAACGGGAGGAATCAGGAACTTCCAGGTTTTCAGTTAGGATAACCAGTGGGAGGGGCTTCTGGGGTGGCTCAGTGGTGAAGAATCTGCCTGCCAAAACAGTAGATGTGGGTTCGATCCCTGGGTTGGGAAGATCCCCTGGAGAAGGAAATGACAACCCACTCCAGTCTTCTTACCTGGGAAATCCCACGGATGGAGGAGCCTGGTGGACCACAGTCCATGGGGTCTCAAAGAGTCAGACACGGCTGTGATTAAACAACAATGACGACAACTAGTTGGATGCCAGTGTCACTTACATGGAGGGGAACTCATGGGTGGCGGAAACTCGGTTCTCCAGTGGATAACTGAGGAGCTCACGCCAATAGCTGTGTGGAGTGTACAGAGGGAGGAAGATGGATCAGGACCAGAGGGTTGGGTCGGGGCCAGAGAGGCGGGAGGTGGGCAAACAGACAGGACACGCTGGCAGGCCGATGAGATAAAGATCCAGGGGACCAGTTTAACCTCCAGGGAACACAGAGAGATACACAGGGGAGTCGGAGCAGAGCCCAGGATATTTTCACGTTTGAGGTCTAGAAGAAAATCAAGGTAGCTAAGGGGTCTCCATGGGAAGACCTTTTCAGGAGAAAAAGAGGTAAGTGTCATGGTGCAGAAATCAGAAGAATCAAGTATTTCAGGAAGTAAGATAATTAACTGTTGATTACTACTTAGAATTTTAGTCAGAAGCAGACCTATAGAGTGGATGACAGGGCTGCCTCCCCGGCAGCACTGATTTCAAGGGGAGGTGGGGACCAGTCAGAGGAGAGAACCAGAGATGAGGAGGCAGAGAGGCTCCAGGACCATTTCCAAAAGGTTTGCAGTGACTGAGAGGGTATTTGGAAAGTCACACAGGATGAGGGCAGGTCTATTTTTTAAAGATGTTAGAGCTTGTTTCTATGCACATGGGAATCCAGAAATGCACAGGGTGAAGTACAACAGTTTCAGGTGTAATATCATGGGTTGGAGAGACGGATAAAGATAAATAACGTCCAAAAAATCACCTTCCAATCAATGCAGTATCTAACCATCAAATGAAAAGCCAATTGTATCCATCAACTGAAAATATCTCTAAAAGAATATAACTTAATGAATTAAACAATTTCAATTCAAAAGATAAATATAAATGTCTTTTTTTCTTAATCAGACATTTTTATTTGATTATTTTTTTATTAGGGATATCAACTCATAGAAATAACAGAGGAAGTGCATCATTTTGGTTATCTTGAAAGTAACCACTGAGCTCAGTGATAAGATTAATTTTTTTTAATATGTACAGTGCAAAATTCAGTTGTTTTTAAACAGAAAAGTTGTTGTGGTTAATGTGATCTGTTTCATTTATTCATTCCTTTATTAACTTATTCAAGGAACTTTTCCCTGAATGTTTCAGGCCAGTGCCGCGTATGTACACTTGGAAAGGAAAGAGTCCCGGACTCCAGGCAGCTCACGGCCTTGTAGGAGGGACGGGCAAGCACTGATCCTGAAGGGTCAGTGAAACACGGAAGATTTATTTCATATGTATTGAGCTTCGGGTTTTTATCTAATGTAATGCTACTGACACAGAGAGAAGAAGACAGAGCGAGAGAGAAAACGGTTTAGACAGTGAGGTGTATGCTGCTTGCTCGACCAGTAAATGAGCAGTAACCTGGCAGAATCAGGAGTGAGAAATGCAAAACTTCTCTTCCTTCACTTTTGTCAGTTCCTCAAGAGAATCCCCGCGCTTATATGTGTCTGTGTGTGTCGGCCGCTCAGTCCCGTCCGACTCTGGGCGACCCCATGGACTGCAGCCCACCAGGCCTCTGTTCGTGGGATTCTCTAGGCAGGAATACTGGAGTGGGTCGCCATTTCCTTCTCCAGGGACTCTTCCTGACTCTGACCCAGGGATCAAACCCGGGTCTTCTGCATTGCAGGAGGATTTTTTACTGTCTGAGCCACTAGGAGGCCCTCCAGAGTTTATGATGACCTCTAATAAAATACACTGACCAAACACAAACCAACCACTTTATCTAGTGTGTAAAGAAAGCAGCAGCAATACAGTCTAACTGATGGGACTGGACTCCCTGAGACACTGCAGGTTGATATCCAAGGGGTTTTTCAAAGGCAACTTTAACTCTGTACAGATGCTGAAGGGGCATTTGTGTCTCATGCCAGGAAAGCATCGTATGTAAAGGTCTCGAGTGAGGGGGGGCATGGTCCCTTGAAGTGGGTACATTCCCGGGTTGACTCCAGTTAACCTCAAGTTGACACTGTGAGTGGTGAGCGCAGAGAGGGCGTTCTCTACATGACCTCTGACCTGATGCTCTTAGGATGCATGGTTACGTACCACCTGGGTGGCTCGGGCTGTTCTCAGCCACATTCTGTTCTCACTGACATCAAATTCTTGGCGCCCCAGGGCCACACATAGCTGTGTGTACTCTGGATTGTGCACAATACAATACGGATCTCTAGTGATCCATTTCTTATAAGAAAAGACCCAGCAGTTCTCCTGTTGCTGTCAGACATTCCAATGTTGTGGCAACCACACAGTCGGAAAACATTTATTAGGCAGTCTGTTCCAACGGTGCCACAGTGGAGTTTCTGGGTATTTTTAAACAAACAAAAATGTTCCTTTTGTGCTGGGCCAAGGTTCTTGAATATACCTCACCCCACTCCAGATAAGTACAACTTGTAAAAGTTTCATAAGTCTGAAGAATATTTTTAGAACACGGCATGAGAGTTCCTGCACTTTTATGGTTTCCCTCATTCATTCTCCAGTTTAATCCTACAAGCCATAAAGTTTACAGTTTTCCCATTTTCCAAAGAGGTTTATAATGAAAGATACACAATGGTCAAAAAGCTAAAAATAGAATCATTAGGAATACTTTTTGTGAGATGGATGGAATAAGTGCCCTTAATAATAGTTTCAGAATTCTTCCAGTCTTTCCCAGTGATGTAGTGATGCTTTTTTGTTTGTTTGTTTTAAACATGCAGGATCTTGGTTCCCTGAGCAGGGAGTGAACTCATGTCGGCCGCACTGGGAGCTCAGAGTCCTAACCACTGAACAAGCAGGGACAGACCCTGGCTGTGCTTTCTTATTCCACTACAATAACCTGGAGGAGGTCATGGTGCTTCCTTCACTGCTGTGTGCTCTGCAAACCTGGCTCTAGAAGGTCTATGCTGACCCCCGACCTTTGCTTTTCAGCCTAACCATGACTAAAAATGGTTCCCTGGTGAGAAGCTGGCATTGTGCTGAGTGCCTGGAATGCCTGCAGTCAGACTGTCTTGGCCCCCTCACAGGCATTGGGTTTTCCAGGAAAATGTTTGCTACTGTGACCTCAGGGCTTAGAATCTGCCTGCCAATGCAGGAGAAATGGGTTCAATCCCTGGGTCGGGAAGATCCCCTGGAGGAGGAAATGGCTACCCACCCACTCCATTATTCTTGCCTGAGAAATCCCGTGGACAGAGGAGCCTGGCAGGCTAGGTTCATGGAGTCCCAAGAGTCGGACATGACTTAAGCGACTAAACAACAACAATAACAACTGTGACCTCAACTGCAATCTTTCCCAGGTGTTGAAAATGCGAACAAGTTCAAGATGGGCTTTTAAATAGTCTTCAGATTAAACTTAACAATGCGGTCCCCAAATAATTAGGGAAAGAGGCTTAAGGTTCCTGAAACACACTACCTGCCCCGCATCCTGTTTTGGCCAAAGCTGTCAGGGAGGAGGCAGCCGCATGCTGGACATCTGGCTTGAGTCCACAGTCTCTATGTTCCCAAAGTATGGCCTGGGCTGAATAGTGTACCCTCCCATCACCCATCCATAGTTCATAGGTTGAAGTCCTAACACCAAAACCTTAGGATGAGACTATTGGGAGATAGGGCTATAAATGGTGATTAAGTAAAAAGAAGCCCCCTAAGGAGACCCTAATTCATCTGACTCGTGTCTGCACAAGAAGAGGAGATGAGGATGCAAGGTGACACGGCATGGAGGGCAGTAAGACAGTGTCCACCTCCAAGCTGAGGACAGGTGCTTCAGAGGAACCTCACCTGCCCATGCCGTGATTGCGGATGCCCAGCCCCTGGAGCTGTGGGAGGACAAACTTCTGCTATTCCAACCACCAAGACTGATATTTTGTCATGCAGGCTGAGCAAACCAATATATCTAAGGAGTAGATACTATATACGGTCATCTCCTTGCTCAATAAATGTGATGCATACAAGTTAAAGCACCTGGGGATCAAGGATCACCTAAATGTTCTGAGGATGAGATTAAGCCCCCAATACTGGGATGGACTTATTTCAGCTTGACTTGATTAACAAGTGTTCTAAAGTATAACATGGACATATTTAAAGTGTTTATTAGCAACTCAATGTTCAAAAAATAAGGCCTCAGATATATTTGCAACCAGACAAGGGATTAACCTCCAAAGCATATAAACAGCTCAAATAGCTCAAAAAAAAAAAAAAAAAAAAAAAAAATCAGAAAACAGAAGATCTAACTAGAAACTTTTCTGAAGAAGACATCCAGTTGGCCAAAAAGCACATGTAAATATGCTCAAAATCACTAATTGTTAGAGAAATGCAAATGAAAACTACACTGAGGTATCACCTCACATCAGTCAGAATGGCCATCATTTAAAAGTCTACAAGCAATAAATACCAGAGAGGGTGTGAAGAGAAGGGAACCCTTCTACACTGTTGATGGGAATGCAAGTTGGTGCAGCCACTGTGGAAAACAGAATGAAGGTTCTTTAAAAAACTAAAAACAGAGCCACCATATGATCCAGCAATTCCACTCTTGGGCATATATCCAGAGAAAACCATAATTTGAAAAGATATATGCATCCTAAGTTCATTGCAGCGCTATTTACGATAGCCAAGACATGGAAACAATGTAAATGTCCATCAACAGATGAACAGATAAAGCCGCTGTGACACATACATGTGCTTGAATGCGTCCTAAGTTGCTTCATGTGTGTCCGACTCTTTGTGACCCTATGGACTAGCCTGCAGGGCTCCTCTGTCCATGGGATTCTCCAGGCAGGAATACTGGAGTGGGTTGCCATGCCCTCCTCCAGGAGATCTTCCCCACCCAGAGATCGAACCTGAGTCTGCTGTGCTACCAGTCAACTCCTTACCCATATACAAGGGATATATATACTCAGCCATAAAAAAGAATGAAATAACGCCATTTTTTGCAGCAACATGGATGAACCTAGGGATTATCATACTAAGTGAAGTATGTCAGACAGAGACAGACAAGTATTTTATATCACTTATATATGGAATCTATAAAATGATACAGGTGATACAAAACAGCAACAGACTCACAGACATAGACAACAAACTTATGGTTATCAAGGGGGAAAGGTGGGGAGGGATAAATTAGGAGGATGAGATTAATTTATAAATACTACTACATCCTTGGGCTGGGAAGATCCCCTGGAGAAGGAAATGGCAACCCATTGCAGTATTCTTGCCTGGAGAATCCCATGGACAGAGAAGCCTGGTGGACTACAGTCCATTAGGATGCAAAGAGTCAGACATGACTTAGTGACTAAACAGTAGAAAAAATAGCATATAGAAAATAAACAATAAGAACCTATTGCACAGAACAGGGAATTCTATTCCAGTATTCTGTAATAATCTAAATTGGAAAAGAACCTGAAAAAGAATAGATATATGTATACGTATAATTGAATCAGTTTGTAGTACACCCGAAACTAACACAATATTATAAATCAAGTATATTCCAATATAAAATAAAATTATTTTAAAAATTAACAAATATACTAAATATACTTCTAGTCAAAAGAAAAAAAAATACAATGAACAAACAAATAAACCACTCAGTGTTCAGAAAATAAGGCCTCAGACTTATTTTCCCAGGAGTAAAACATACCACATTTATGTCACATTTATTTTTTTAACTCCTCTTTGTTCTAAATTAACACCTTAATTGAAACTGTATTTCACTTACTGAGTGTAAACTTAGAATATCTCCTTAACTATAGGACATTCTGACTGTAAAAATAAAACAATACTTTAGGCTGAAACCTACAAAAAAGCAAATGCTTTGTTGCGTGTTTTAGGTTTTTCTCTTTTTTGAAAAAAAATGTTTAAACCAAGTTATTACTATTTAGATGGGAATACCAGACCATCTTACCTGTCTCCTGAGAAACCTGTGTGCGGGTCAGGAAGCAGCAGTTGGAACCCTGTATGGAGCACCTGACTGTTCAAGATCGAGAAAGGAATGCTCAGGGCTGTCTGCTGGCATCCTGTTTGTTCAGCTTATACACTGAGCACATCGTGAGAGATGCCGGGCTGGATGAGTTACAAGCTGGAATCAAGACAGGCAGGAGGGACATCAACCTCAGGCATGCGGATGGTACCACTCTAACTCTAGAAAGTGAAGAGGAACTGAAGAACTTCTTGATGAGAGCGAAGGAGGAGAGTGAAAGACTGGCTTAAAACTAAATATTAAAAAAGCTAAGATCACGGCATCTGGCCCCATTAAAGTGAAAGTGGAAAAGAAAGTGAAAGTGAAAAAGAAAGTGAAAGTGAAGTTGCTCAGTCGTGTCCAACTCTTTATGACCCCATGGACTGCAGCCTACCAGGCTCCTCCGTCCATGGGATTTTCCAGGCAAGAGTACTGAAGTGGGGTGCCACTGCCTTCCCAACCCAGGGATCGAACCCGGGTCTGGCCCTGTTACTTCATGGCAAATAGAAGGGAAAAAAATGAAGTAGTGATGGATCTCCTCTTTTGGGGATCTAAAGTCACTGTGGATGGTGACCACAGCCATGAAATCATAAGACGTTTGCTTTTGGCAGGAAAGCAATGACAAATCTATAGAGTGTGTTGAAAAGCAGAGACAATACTCTGCCAGAAAAGGTCTGTATAGTCAAAGCTATGGTCCTCCCAGTGGTCATGTAAGGTTCTAAGAGTTATACCATAAAGAAGGCAAAGCAACAAAGAATTGAATCCTTCGAACTGTGGTGCTGGAGAAGACTCCTGAGAGTCCCTTGGACTGCAAGGAGATCAAGACAATCTTCAGGGAAATCAACTATGAATACTTATTGGAAGGGCTGATGCTGAAGCTGAAACGCCAGTATTCTGGTCGTCTGATGCAAAAAGCTGACACATTAGAAAAGTCCCTGATGCTGGGAATGATTGAAGGCAGAAGGAGAAGAGGGCATCAGAGGATGAGATGGCTGGATGGCATCACTCATGCAGTGGACATGAACTTGGGCAAACTTTGGGAGATGGTGAGGGACAGAGAGGCCTGGCATGCTGCAGTCCACGGGGTCACAGAGTCAGGACACATCCGGGAACTGAACAACAACAATTACTATTTAAGGGATCTTGTTTTTTCCAATTTGAAAAGGCAGCCTAATACACTCAGTGTTGGCTGTATAGGAAGTGGTTTGAGGCCGTTCCGGGGGATCAGAGCCTGTGGATTCCGGCCCCAGCTCCACCTGTGTTAGTTCTGAGTCTGCAGGTGGCTCATTTGGTCTCTCTGTGCCTCACTTTTCCTGTCTATGAAACGGGAGCTTGTCTTGAGTGGGGATGAAGAGATCATGCTTCTGAACTTACCTCCTGCTACACTGTGAGATCTCAAAGTGTTTTGCAAAGATTGGGTCTCCAAGTAGAATAACACTAATTCTCCATGCTCAACTCAAAGTACATCTTTCTGCATTTTTCACATATTTAGCTCAAAATGCTCTTCTGGATCAAGTGTAAGTGGCAACAGATCACAGAACCTTTTCATGCCCTGAGTATCCATCCTTACCCTTTTCTCTAGTGATAGAACTTCCCCCATGCTGCCAGCTAAGGTCCGACCACATTGCCCTTCCCATCGCCACTGTGAATGGCATGGGGACGTGATAGTGGGTGCTACAGCAGCCACTCTGGGCCTCAGGATGCACGCATGTGTTGAAGCTGGCAGAGCCGGGGTCCCTGATGTGTTGCAGTTGTTTTGCCAGCCCCAGATTATCTGTGCTGCTATGTGAGGGTCTTGATTAAGCCACTCTATTTGTGAGTGGCTTGTTACAGTAGCCTAATCTGTACTATGGTACTCAGGATTATAAATAAAATCTAGTGTGGATTTTAAAAATATAATCGTATTTTTGTGAAGAGTACACTCAGTTCTCTGACTTTAGATCTGTGAATTGAGTTACTGAATTGATCAGCAACGCTCTCCTATTTAGAAAATACAAGGCTCCTCTTCTAATAGCAGAGCTAGGAAATTTTCTTCTCTGTGTTGTCTCAGAGAAAATGGGATTAGGAGAGAATCTAGCAATAACTGATTCAATACACAGAGGGGTCCCTTCTAAGTTATAAGTCCTCTGCTTCTGTTAAGTGACATCAGGTATGTGGATCTTTACCTGTTGAATATTCTGTCATGTGCACATATGAAGTTCCTCATTATTGTGTAGCAATGACCTGCTGCACTGGTCATTACGGGAAGAAAAGAGTTTGAGATCACAAATTACATGAGTATATTTCTTTCCAGATTCTATAAAACAAAGTAGTTTCTCTGCTTCTTACTACATCCCTTCAAACCAACTGGATGGGTTTTCATCGAAATCAGGATAGTCTGATTTGAAATATGAGCTATGTAGCACAAGCGGAGTTCTTTTCAGGGATTTCAGAGACCAGCAGGGTGACTTTAAAGAGACGGGCAGAAAGATCAATACAGTATACTAACACATATATATGGAATTTAACAAGATGGTAACGATAACCCTATATGCAAAACAGAAAAAGAGACACAGATGTACAGAACAGACTTTTGGACTCTGTGGGAGAAGGCGAGGGTGGGATGTTCTGAGAGAATAGCATTGAAACAAGTATATTATCTAGGGTGAAATAGATCACCAGCCCAGGTTTGATGCATGAGACAAGTGCTCAGGGCTGGTGCACTGGGAAGACCCAGAGGGATGGGATGGGGAGGGAGGTGGGAGGGGAGATCAGGATGAGGAACACATGTAAATACATGGCTGATTCGTGTCAATGTATGGCAAAAACCACTACAATATTGTAAAGTAATTAGCGTCCAACTAATAAATGAAAGAAAAAAAAAGAGACGGGCAGGAGTTCTTGACAGAGTCTGAGTCAGGGGTACACTGATCTGGGAGAGACTTGTACTGTGTAACCAGTCACCCATGACCAAGAGAGACCCATGTTGAAACGCAAGGTCACAGCATCAGGCACTCAAAATAGTGAGTGCTGGGGACAATCACACAGTCCCCTCTTCAGGGACTCAGTCTAGCTTGAACCAGCTGCTGAGCAGGAATTAACTGCATTGAGGCTTATGACCTTCCCAACCCATACTGGAGAGTCAAGCAGCATGTGTGACTGTGCATCTCAGTATAGAGGGAGAGTGCTACCATCACAGAATGACTCACAAGATAATTACTGAAAGGATGGGATAAACACTGTCCAGAGAAACAGGATGGAATGAAATGGGCCTGGCCAACTCTTAAAGGCCAAGTTCATGTGAAGAGGACTCTAAGATTCCCTCCCACCTCTTTGGCTAGGCACATTAATCACGCTGGCGTTACCCATCATTCCCGAACAGATAGGATGGATATAAAGAGTCTGTATGTAAAACAAAATTTGACAAAGATCGGGTTACAAAATGAGTTAATCCATACAGTTAATAAGAATGCATGATACTCCAGGCATCTCTGGATCATCTCTGGAGGTCCATTAAAACCCCCTCTCCTGCATTCTGGGGCCTGGCTCAGTCCCTCCTATGGCCACACTCTTGCACAGAGGATGGAGCCTCTCCCTCCCCAGGGACCAGGAGGTCATCCAGAGGGTCTGCCCACCTAGAGCCTGCTGGCCGGCTTCTACACGAAGCCTCCAAGATCCTTGGAGCCTAGAATTTCCCACCCAGAGGCCCCAATCCCACATCCAGGGCCAGCCCGTATGTCTTTCTCTCTCCTAAGGATGAACAGCACCACCAATGTGCACACCCCAGAGTCCAGGTGGGAGCACGCAGGACCGCTTGAGGCGCTTTGCAGAGCCAGCAGGTGGGAACAGAAGGGGGAGGGTGGCGGGTCCCAGAAGAAGGCGGGGGTATGTCACAGTCAGGCACAGACCTCCCAGCAGTCAGAATTCTAAGTTGAAATTTGACCTCTTTGGAGATTGCAAACATCTTTTTGTCAAGGTAGGAAACTAAAAGACCTTCTATTTAGCAATTTTTTTTAGCTTGGTTTGTAACTGTTTGACAACAGGTATGTGCGCTTCTGTTTTTTTGATCAGGCCCAAGCCTAGCGTCTCTCAGGGATGAAACTGTCTCACGCTTCATAATATAAGGAAAATCCTATTTTGATCCACTTGAAGGATTATTATTAGAAAAATATCTACTGGATATATATATATATATATATACATATATATTTTTAGCTTTGATCAGACTTTGGAAAACTTGTGATCAATTCTGATGATGATAAACACCCTGGGAAGGACAGTGTGGCCACAGCATCCTGCTCTCTTTCAAGGTTTTATGAAACTTTCCATCAATTCAGGAAACTTGGAGATCAAGAAAGAAGGTGACAGTCACTGCAGTCAGTGATCATGGGTGTGCGTCTCTCTGAAGACTCGCTGCTCGGTCCCTCTGTCTGGTGGTTTCCATAATGTTGAGATCCTGGGGCCACAAAACCTACAGATCCAGAGAGAACACTCCACATGGAAACTCACGGCATGAGGACAAGGTAGCAGTGCTTACACTTTGCAGAATAAAACAGGATGAGCCAGCACCTACCGTAACGTCTGATTTACAATCTCAAGTAATTGGATGTTACTCTACAGACTTAATAGTATGCCAAAGTGCTATTTGCTAAGATCTGATTAAGCAAAGAATTCAGAGAACTGGGGTACTGGGATCAATCTTTTTGAAGCTATAAAATTGGAAAATTGTCATCTTTAAGAGAAAGGTAACTCAGAGGTGTCAGCAGCCATTTCTTGTCTTTTGCATTTATAAAATTACGAGGTAAGAAATACAGGTGGTCAAAGAGACATCTTTACTTCTGGTAGCTTTTAAAAATAATCCAGTTTCCATTTTATTGATAAGGACATTGAGAACTTCATTAGTCCATGGGATATTTTCAATGCAGTGGCAAAGAAGACAAATAAGTTAACTGGCAAACTTCCAGGGGATCAGTAGCCAGGAAATACTGTAGGAATCTCATACAGGTGGCAACTTAGTCTCAAAACCATCCTCACTACCCTAATCCTACCCAAGCCTTACCTGACTACCCCACAGACCTGCACCCAAACATCAGGAATTTTATGTGTCACTACACGGGAAGCAAAATCCACCATGAGAGAGTAAGGGCTGCTTGAGGGGGCTGTAACCTTCCACAATACTATTATCTGCAAATATTTTAGCTTGTTATATCATAAAGTGAAAAAGTCAAAGTGTTAGCTGTCCATTTGTGTCAGACTCTTTGTGATCTCACAGACAGCAGCCTGCCAGGCTCCTCTGTCCAAGGGATCTCCAGGCAAGAACGATGGAGTGGGTTGCCATTCCCTTCTCCAGGGGATCTTCCTGACCCAACAATCAAACCCAGGTCTTCCTCATTGCAGGCAGATTCTTTACATCAGCGCCACCAGGGAACCCTCTTATATCGTAACTGGAGGTTTATTTAGATTTCTGTTTACTCACTGTATCTGATTGGTACAAGTTAATTCATCAGCTTAATTTCTAACACCTATTCTAGAGGATGGGAATAAATTTTTTTAAAAAGTAGTTTTATCTATTTACTGAATGATCATAAAGGTAATTTATGTTTTAAGAGGTAAAATATACCAATATTACAAATAGGCATAGAAGGAGTTAAGTTAGTTGATTCAAGAGAAAAATCTTCAGGTTCCAAGTGGAAAAAGAAGAGTGAATTATTCAGCAGGAACAGACAGAGGGAGGCCGAGGAAGAGAAAGTAACTTTCATGGGGCAAAACAAAAAAGACCACAAGAGTGAGGGTGGCTGTCTGCGCAGTGGATCCTGAGCAGCTGGTCCTTGTAAAGCAAACCACTCGGGCTGGCAGGGAGACCAAACCAAGCCTCGGAGAATGAGCCAAACAGGCAGCGAATGGGCAAGTTCAGTAAACAGTGGTGATTGGAGGCCTGGCCACACAGGTCTTGGGAGTACTTTGGGGTCTGGCTGTGCCCAGTGATGAGAGTCCATGAGTGATAGGAATGCTACGTGCACACAAACAGGTCCACATGGGTCACTGGGAACCTGCTGGCTGCTCTCCACTGCGGTGGTTAGACTGTATTAAATGCTGTAGGACATCACTTATAGGTGGACTCTAAAACACAAGTGAACTTCTCTACAGAACAGAAACAGACTCACAGACCTAGAGAACTGACTTGTGGTCGCTAAGCGGGGACTGGGTAGAGGAGGGGGGAATTGGTGGTTTGGGATTAGCGGATACAAACTATTACACATAGCATGGATAAACTACAAAATTGTACTATATAGCACAGGGAACTATATTCAATATCCTGGGATAAACCATAGTTGAAAAGAAAATGAAAAATTATATATATACACACATATATATACACAACTGAGTCACTTTGCTTTACAGCAGAAATTAACACTGTAAACCTACTATGCGGCTGCTGCTAAGTCATTTCAGTCGTGTCCGACTCTGTGTGACCCCATAGATGGCAGCCCACCAGGCTCTGCCGTCCCTGGGATTCTCCAGGCAAGAACACTAGAGTGGGTTGCCATTTCCTTCTCCAATGCATGAAAGTGAAAAATGAAAGTGAAGTCGCTCAGTCGTGTCCGACTCTTTGCAACCCCACAGACTGCAGCCTACTAGGCTCCTCCATCCACGGGGTTTTCCAGGCAAGAGTACTGGAGTGGGTTGCCATTGCCTTCTAAATCTACTATACTTCAATACAAAAAATAAGTGTTAAATAAAACAAAGTTTCACATCGAAATAGCAAAAGAAACCCTTAGGAAATTAAAAAAGAAATGCTCGGTGGGTAAAAATTGGTAAATAAGAATATTAAAAATTTGAGGTCTTTCATTTTCACTCTTCTACCTTCCATGAAAATCAGATGAACAGAATTTGAAATATACAATATAAGGAAAGTCTAAAATGTGTACAAATGAAGGGAAACCCTGATGACCAAGACTCACCAATCCACAGCACAGCATCGCCTGTATCTTAGGGCATCTAAGGAGTTAACTGAACTGTGTCAAGCACAGTATTTAAAGATTCTGTTGCCAAAACATAAATGTTCCTGAGCCGATACCGAAGCATGAACAGAATGAAATGTGAACCACATGAGGGATAGGAGTTATGCACACATTACTGATACTAATTTGACATTCTTAGCAAAGTCAGTCATTCTGCCTCTCATTTTTCCAGTTATTGTTTATTATTCTCAAGGCATTGTCCTAACTTGACTGTACCATAGAAGAATGACAGTCCTGAGAGTCTGAGCTAGAGAGGCGTTAGGTGTTAATGACACAAAAATGTTTGGACTTTGGTTTAGCCGCAGGCTATAGATTGAATGTCTGTGTCTCCCATCCCACCAGCTAATATATTGAAACCTGCATTGTGGTGGTACTTGGAGCCAGGGCTTTAGGCAGGTGATTAGGTCATGAGGGTGAAGCCCTCATGAATGAGGTTAGTGCCCTTATAACAAAGACCCCAGAATGCCTGCCTGCTCCTTCCACCATGTGAGGTTTATGAAAAAGATGACCATCTGTGAACCAGGAAGCAGGCAATGCTGGTGCCCTGACCCTGGGCTTCCAGCCTCCAGAAGCAAGTTTCTGCCGTCTACAATCCACCCAGTTTATGGCATTTTTGTTACAGGGACCCAAATTGACTGAGACATTACACCCCGTCAGGTGGAGACAGATAAACACGACCAAGACTGCACAGCTGGTAACTCTTTTCCTGGAGGGAAAGCAACTGGATACAGCTGAAAACAAACCTGACATTTCCCTCACTAGAGCAGAAGTAAATTTACACTATTAAACACTTTTCATAATATACCTTGAGGCTTATGTGATATGAAAGCAGTAAGATAATTTCATACTGGCAACAATTATTTTCAGTTCAAATGAGGATTAAACGAATACAAAAATTAAACACGGAGCTGAAATCCTAAAATGAATACAATTAGGTGGATTCAACTGGTGCATTTTAGAGTAGAGTAGATCTGAAATTTAGCACTGGAACTTTAAAAATGAGTGATCTCATCCAAATTCTTTATTTAAAGGGACAAGATGTAAATCCTTAGCTGGTGGCCACATGGCTTCTAAAGCCACAGTGAAGATCAGAGCCTCAAACTTTCTGCTCCAAACTCTCTGTCTGGCCTCTATTGTAGATGAAATTTCAATTTCCATTTTGTAAATAAAAGAAGAAGAAGATGAAGAATCTGACCATGAAAGTAGTGAGGCCTTGAGTGGACTGTTTGTTTCACGAAGAACAGACACTGTCACACTCCATTTATTCACACTTGAACAGACCAAGTCCAACCTCCAGAGATTCGAGCATCCCTGCTACAATAATTGGTTACCTAACAGGTGGTGTCACCTGGAGGCAGCCATGTATGGTGTCCTTTAATGAACAAGGATCCGCATCGCTGTGCAATAGTCTAGAGACATGGCTCCTAGTTCTGCAATTCTCCTTAAGCCAGGAAGGATTTGTCTGCAAATTTAAATCTGAAATTCTACAGTAAAAGGCTCTTGATAATGCTTCTTGAAATTACCCCTAAAATAGAACAAAAGGAGAGAAACACTCTATGTCCCTGGTACCTAAATTTTTGAAAAGTTGATTTCAGCTGAATTTCTCTGCAAACAAATTCACATTTTTTGAAAGATGCTAAGCAGTCAAGCAGTTAAACAATCAAGTTCTAAATCAATCTGAGGAAAAAAAAACATTTTTATAGACTTTATAGATCAAGAAAACATCTACTGTTTGCTTTCCTGGTGGCTCAGAAGGTAAAGAAACTGCCTGCAATGCGGATGACCTCGGTTCGATCCCTGGGTCAGGAAGATCCCCTGGAGAAGGGAATGGCAACCCACTCCAGTACTCTTGCCTGGAGAATTCCATGGACAGAGGAGCCTGGAGAGCTACAGTCCATGGGACTGCAAAGAGTCAGACATGATTGAGCAACTAACACACACTCTTTGCTAAGTTAAAGACAATAAAAACAAACAAAATAAAAGATAGAACTCTGGAAGGCAGGGGTGAAAATAATCATCTTAGGAATACCTTAAACAATTCTGATGAGAAAAGTTAAACATCATGGAAGTATAGACCAGTACTTTCAATTTTAGAATGAGACACTTCTCTTTAACCTTTATATTTTCCTCTCAAGGGCACTGCAAGACAATGCTGATGTAGAAAGTCACTTTTCTTGTTTTCTTGCAACCCAATGCATCACAATCATATTCACATAGAATTTCACTATTTGTAAAATACTTTCAATTAGTTGAGGAAGGAACCACATTTTGACTTATTAATAACAGCATTTGTAACCAAACACTAAGAGAGCATATGACTGGGAAAAACACAGTGAAATGTCAATTAAACAAAATATGTAAGACCAGACTCGTAACAGACCCTCAGATCACACACACACTCACACACACACATCAACATATACACACACATACACAGGACTAGTAGCTTTCACTGTTATAAGCCCTTTACATGCTATATATTAACGTTATAAATAACAGTTTAAAAATCAATGAGTTTCTCACATCAGGGAAAATATCCTCGTTAAAGAAGGAACATTTTCCTTCCTTTTCCAAGAGGACAGATTTCTCCCAGGCTCCTTCCCTTCCGACTCCATCCTCCACCTCCTCCGTATTAGGACCCTGGTAACCACCTCCCCCACCTCCCGCAATGTTCCTGCCATTCACTTCCCCTCCTCTTCTTCTCTACCTTATTCTCCTAAACTTTACTCATTAACCCCCAGAAACATTTCCTTCCAGGGCGGTGAATTCAAAATTGAAGGGAGCTGACCATCAGCTGGTGGGGCAGAAAAACATACAAGCAGTTCTAACTCAGCAGGATGCTGGTGTGGCTGTTTATAGTCACTCACTCATGCCAGGCTCTTTGTGGCCTCATGGACTGTAGCCCGCCAGGGTCTTTCATCCATGGGATTTCCCAGGAAAAATATATTGGAGTGGGTTGCCATTTCCTTCTCCAGGGGAGATCTTCCTGACCCAGGCATTGAACCTGCATCTCCTGCATTGGCATGCAGATTTTCTTTTTTTTAAACCACTGAGCCACCAGGGAAGTCTCAATCAGCAGGATAACAAGTGCAAATATGCCCAAGAGATAGGACAAAGGACAGAGTTAACATCCCTGCCACAGTGAGTTAATGAACTTCTCTCAGAGGAGGAGACACCTGAGCTGTATATTGAAGGTTAAAGAAAATGCTGAACAGATGAGCAAGAGACAAGGCATTCAAGACTGTGGGCTGAAGCTTCCCCCAAATCTCTCCACTAAGTAAGCAGAATGGCTGTACCTCTAACTCTTCATTATCTGGAATATGTGTCTGATTCTTTATGCCTGTAATACCTGCAATCTGGAAAGTTTTACCTTACTTCAATTACATGTTTAAAGTTCACAATAAAACAAAACAAAACACTGGCTTTCTCTCAGTGCAGATTCTGTCTGGAACCCTGGCAGCAAGATCACTCAATATAGTATAGGAGAAAACCAGGGGACCACAGTGTCCCCCTGCCCCACTGGAAATCTTGGAAAATTAGTGAGAAAGTATAGCAGAGATGGACAAAGGCATACAATGCTATAGCTCTCCTCTTAGCACTTAATCTAAACTTTCAAATCTAATCTTTTCTTTGCATCTTTTAGTCAAATATTCTTTCTTTTGCCCCTTAAAAATGGTTTCTCCTAAGAGTCATCTTTGATGTAGGAGTTTATAGCCTTGTGTGAGGACCTCCCAAACTCCTGGCCGACATGAACATATCACCGCTAGTGGGTAACTCCTATCACGGTAGCTCCAGTCTCAGTGGTCTGCTGGGCTGCGCTGGTCGCTTCAGTGGTGGTCGACTCTGTGGGACTCTGTGACTGTAGCTCGCCAGGCTCCTCCTGCCATGGGATTCCCCAGGTGAGGATGCTGGAGTGGGTTGCCATGCCCTCTTCCAGGGGATCTTTCTGACCCAAGGACTGAACTCAGCTGGGTTCCTTATCATCTGAGCCACGAGTGAAGCCCTCCAAACTCAGCACCTTTCCTGGATTTCAGTTCTGAATTTCTGATGTGTTTCTTCCATTGTCACCTAAGAAATCTGACCAGCCCCTTGGGGTTCATAACAAGTTGGAGGATTCTGATGGGTTTTATTCTGTGTCTCCTGGGCTGGGCTACAGTCCTGGTCATTCAATCAAACACACGTCTAGGTACACCTTGTAGGTGTGATTAGAAGACATACTCTGTCGACTTTAATAAGGGGGACTATTTCAGACAATCTGGATGATTTAAAGGCTTCAAGGGAAGAACTAAGGCCCCTCTGGTTGGGGACACCTCCCATATGGGCTGCAGCTCCAGCCATTCCTGGGGCCCTGGGTTGTCCAAACTCTGGGCTGCCCTGTGGATTTCAGACCTGCCCCACAACCACAGAAGCCCGGTAATAAATCTCTTATTGACAGACTCTGCTCCTCTGGCTGAAACTGATTGGCACAGCGTCACAGATCCCAAGAGGTCTTCTCTCCTAACGTCCCATTTCTGTTAAAGGGGCTGCCACTTTCCCACGTTCGAACCTGGTTATCTTTGTGACTCTTCCACCTCATCTTCTCCACCTGTTCCTTCCTTCTTGCTTCCATCACTCTCCTTATGTTGAGATGCTTGTCATTTCAGCTGGGGTCTATACAGCCACAGCGGATTAACTTGCATAAAGATGTTGGTCGTTGGTTTCTGGCTCCTGTGTTCCTGGCCGGTGTCCCTGCGTTTTATTCCCACCAATTCTGCCTCATCTTCCTCTCTCTGTTCCCTGACAGCAACCTTCTGCACCAACCAGGCTGCTTCTAGCCTGTTCCTGATGTATGATCTGATGTTTTCTGCCTCCAAGCTGGACTTTATCCTACTTACTTGAGATGACCCCTGCCATTCCTTTAAGACCACCTGAAGCATATACACTTGCAATCTAGTTAGACCAGCCTAAGCTACTCTTTTCACACTGCTGTTTTCACTCCTGCATTGGAGGTGTCCCTAAAAGTTACTTGGTAATTGACTATAAACTGCTCTATGAAAACACTTAGATGAACGTGATAGACTTTAAATAAAATCCTTCACTTACATGTAATTTTTCTTCTGGATACGCTTTCATGCCTCTCCCCTTAGCATCCTCCTGGCTTTCATGCCTCTCCCCTTAGCATCCTCCTGGTCAGAGTGCTTTGTGAGACACCAGTTTCTCCAAAAATATTTACTGAGTGAGCCGCGGACTGAATCTTGTAACTAAAGCCGAGAGCATTAACTGCACATACACATTCAGTGTTAGCCCAAAGCGGTTCCTGATCATTGGCCACTCGGATTAAAAAAATAAAATCCAGAACACACTGATTCTGCACTGTTAGTCTTACACCAAGTTTAAAGTGTGAAGGAAAAAAAAATACACTTTTTGAAAAGAATCTAAAAAAAAAAAATAGTGGATACACATGTAGCTGATTCACTTCACTATACAGCAGAAACAAACACCATGATATTAATCAACTATACTCAAAATAATTTTTTAAATATACTTTTTAGTTCAGTAGAAAAATAATTTCTTACTGCCCATTAATAATAAGCACATATAAGAAGAGGCCATTTCACTCAGTTGGTTAAACATGAAGATGTTGTGAAACCAAACAGATTCTAAGATTCCTTTTGAGACAAATGACTTAAGCTAAACTGGGGATTAGGGAAGGGAAAGATAAAAATCATGACATATTACAACCATCCTAAGCATGTTTATGGCTTCTTTCCGTGGATGAGCCCTGCTTCTGAAGTTGTGTGAAGTGTTAACTGGAACTAAAATCAGGAATTAGTTCTATACAAGTGTTAATCAGAATATAAAATAAGCATACAAACAAAACACAAGTCTTATGGTGAAGACTTTGCTAATGTATGAAAGCCTCTACATGCCCCCCAGATTCTGACTTAGAGGTTATTTAAAAAATTTTTTTAGAAAGAAGCAAGTAACAAAGTGTTATTATATGGTTAGTCTTTGAAGAGCAGCACTGTTTATGACTATGTGCAACTATGACTACCCTTTTCTAGAAGATTCTCAGAATGGCTTTGACACAAGGTCTAGTGATGACAAACAACACTTCTAATTTCAGCCAGATCTTCTGCAGCAACAGCATACGAGTGAACAAGAAAATGAATTAGGGGGAAAGATGACCAGATTACACTTCTGCACATGAACTATCTGAAAGCACAAAATAAGTCTATTTTAAAATTTTATTTAGACTCTTAAAATGCATGTTTTCTTTTAATCTAAAGATAGTTAAACCATACTTATCATTTGAGAATTTTGATTAATTTCTCTGAAATATGGCTGAGAAAGATCTTCAAAAACAGGTAGTCTTAGGAAACAACAGCAACAAAAAACTATAAACTGTATTAAATAAAGCAGTTGAAATGAGTCATCATTAAGTTGTTTACACAAAAAAGTTACATTTCTCTGGCCCTTGCCTGACTATAACACATGAAAGGCAAAGTTTTTGGAATCTAACATGATTTACAATTTTAAAAAGTAATGAAAATAAACTTTTAAATTTCCAAAATAATGTCCATATAAAAGTATTTGTATTTATTTGTATATAAAAGGATTATGTGATATGCAAAACAGTTGATCCAATTTTAAATACAAATCAAATTGCTTTAAAGAAAAATATAATTTTGTGATAACATTACGAGGTAAGCTTGAATTGAAGCACTGCTCAATTTCAAATCCAGTTTTAAAATCCTGTAAGCCTAGGTCTAAAGTTATCATATTTAGACATTATGATTTTATAAATACACCCAGAGCAGCGACATCCTTCTGTAAGTACTTCATCCACTACATTACTTTTACATTTTTTTCTTTTTCATTCAATTATTAGTACTCTAATAATAAAGTATAATATACTTTTGCAAAAACTGTTTACACATTTTTTGAACATATCAGATAAACAGGAATTTGGCTTTTGGTTTTAGTTTCATAAGATGTTATACATCAACTAACAAACTCTTCTAAGGGCTCAGTAAATCCATTTACAGAACACAGACTTACCTTGTTTATCTTGAGAAAATGAAGAATCAGCATTAGGTTGTCCTCAGAGGAAATCTGAAGCCAAAGCAGCTTTGACCTGACTTAAATAACTTGTGCTGCCTCGGGGAGGAATATCGGAGCTCTGAGAAACCTTTCCTTTCTCTCTCTCCCCCCACAGTCCCTTCTCCCCTGCCCCCCTTCCTCACACTTACAACAGGATGATTAAATTGCTTCTGCCAGGAGTGTTTCTTCCAGAGCCTATTATATTATACGACCATGAAGTGAAAAATCACTCGGTAAATTTGCTATGTATCATCTCATAATTTGAAAACTGCTATTTAGCACAATTTGAAAGCTGCTACATAGTCACAAATTTTTAAACAAACTACATAATGAAGACGTATTTAAACCAAATGAACTGAAAATCTGCTTCTTAATCTATGAAGTGCCATGTAGCTTCTCTAGTATTTAATAAAAAGTCAAGAAGTAAAGCTCAGGGCTTAACACATGATTTCCAGGGTAAATCTGTTTAAAGGGCTTTTAGAGGGTCATGAGGAAGGTCCCATATGGATATCTTGCCCTGGGGCTTGTAATACACATGTAATACACCCAGGCATCAACAGCATCACCTTCCAGATGCACTCAAGGGCTTCCTCTGCACCCCACCCTGCCAGGAGACAGCTCCAGGGCAAAGGAGACGGTAATGTACAGGAAAGGGAAACAGCCCAACTCTTGCTGAACATGTTTTACACTCCAAGCTCCCTGCTTCCCACACATTTCTGTTCATGCTCCTCCAATTTGCTGGCATTGCTGGGCTTGCTGTGTTTTACAAGAATGAGGACACAGGCCCAAACTTCAGGAGCAGTTAGTATTAACATGCAAAACTACCACCAGCCGCAACATCAAGCCCTTGAATGCCACTTCCAACCAAGTCCGCTTCCTTCCAATCGAAGTGGCACTGTAAGCCCTTTCATGATGATGGGGAAAATGGCAGTGACAGAACCATCTTACGAGGATCAGGTTTGGTTTTTTGTTTGTTCGTTTGTTTTTCTGCTTTTTTGGATAAGAAACAAGCACTATTTGAAAGATAGGAACTTTTTTTTTTTTAATAGCAGATCCTTTTCAGAGTCGGGGGTAAACTGTCACAAAGAACCAAGCAAAAATATCTTCAAAATGCTGTTATTACAGTCACCCCAATGATATAATATTTTAACACTATTTGGTAGGCAATACAGGCATTATTCTGGGTTATGGAGTTGACTATGTGTAGCTGCTTGTTTTGTCTTGGTTTGACCACGACTGTGTCTCTTCCTATCATCCCTTCTCACCTTAAAAATGAGCATAAAAAAAAAAATGAGCATGAATAGGTGATAGTGGCAGGGTGATCCTACTCACTAGTAACACAGGACAGTCCTGGTTTGTGAGCACTGTTGTAACACGTTATCAATAATGTTTCCTTTTCACTCACCAAGACATTCCAGTCTGGGTGATCAATTAATCTAGTCCACATACATATACCAATATAAAAAGGAGAACAGTAACAAGTTAAACTAAACTTGCCTCAAAACAATTCCAGGTGACATTGTGAAATTTCATTTAGACAGTTATTTAAATCCTAAGGCTTGAAAACACCAAAGAACAGAAGCCCATGGAACTCAAGGGTCTATCCTGGAGGCTCTGTGGGGCACAGCGCATGCATTCCAGCGCTCCTGGAACTTGGGGTGCTTACCTGGGTCTTTTGCATGGGGAAACGTATGTTTGTGCTGACGGAACCACCTCTGTCGGCACAACTGAAGCAGTTGAATTTGAGGCCAGAATAACTAAAAAAGGGACAAGGTTATAAGAGAACTTTCTAACGTAAAACAGCACATACATGGGCAGTCTTTCATGACCAGCAGGGAACCCCTCAAACTGCTACTTTGCTTCCTTTGGATGCTCTTCAGAGGGGTGGAAGGTGGCAGCCCACCCATGACCCTGGACATCCTGCCATGAGAACTGGGTCCCTCCAATCAACAGCAGCTTCCCTCAAAGGGTGAATTCCTTCCACTTTGGACAACATAACGCTGTCTGTTAAGAGCATCTCTTTAATAAGATGTGTTTCATGTGCAGCCAAAATAAGGAGCACAGAGAAAAACCAACCAAAGGGATTTAGAGATGGGCGGGCACAGACCTCACTGACCAGTGTGCATCACAGCAGCATGTGGAGCGGACCGATAGGGGTCCTCCTCTGTAACAGAATGTTCTGGACAATGATAGAAGGACGTGATCTCACCGTGATCTCACTCTGCCTGGGCGGGGGCTGCAGGAACCCACGGGCTGGGTGCCCTTCCTACAACTCGAGGGGCAGACGCTGGGCAGACGCTGTGGGGGCTCTGCCCAGTCTCCTGGGCAGTTCCTGTTCCCAGATGCAAGACTGCTTCTCCCTGCAGGACCCGTGACTCTATGGGGGCCCTGGCTGCCGCTGGCTGGGCCCACACAGTAAAGAGGCTTCAAGTTCCAGGAAGCTGAGGACCCTGGAAGCAGTCGATGAGGAGCGGGACTTGCTGGATAAACGCAGCCTCCTCACCCTCAAGAAGACACCTCTACACCGTCTCCCACAGAACCCCAATGGGACAGGGCCCCAGTTGCCAAGGGCACTCACCCACTAAATAACACACTTTACACTGACTGCCTTTTCCTGTCTCACTGCCCTGGAATCACCTCTAAGTAAACTATCTGCACTCAGACTTTTGACTCAGGGTCTGCTTTCAGGTGAGTCCAACCCACACAGCTGCCAAAGAGAAGCTTATTTTATTTTTTAGGGCTGGAGAGATACGTGGTTTTAGCAGATGTTTGGGGAATGTGGAAAAAATTTTTCTTTGTAAATTCATTAGTATTTTACAAAGATTAGAATAACATAAGTTTCACTTGACATAAACTATAATGACAGGCTTTCCATAGACAGCATGTGACAAACACACATATAGCAGTTTCCTTCAGCTCTTCATCCTTTATAGTGTGGACATTCATGCACAGCCGTCTACCTCAACTACTTCTAGAGGTATAAACAAACCTCCAGCAGGGGCTTCCCCGGTGGCTCAGTGGTAAAGTATATGCCTGCAATGCAAGAGACACAGGTGCGAACCCTGGGATAGAAAGATCCCCTGGAGGAGGGCATGGCAACCCATGCCAGGATTCTTGCCTGGAGAGTCCCATGGACAGAGGAGCCTGGCAGTTCCAGTCCATCGGGTTGCACAGAGTCAGGCACGACTGATGCAACTTAGCACACTTGTACACAAACCTCCATCAACAGGATAATATATGCCAACAGTCTGCTTCCTTGTCATAGTGTAGCAGGAAGAAGTAGAAACTATGTCAGAAGGGAAACGAGAGTGAGAAAACATTGAAAGATATGCATAAACCACACAGAATGCACAAAGGACACCTCTGACCATCTCAGGGCAGAAAAAGGGGGGCCCCAGGGGTGTATGAACGGGGGCAGGAGTGGGGCTTGCCCTGTGAGCCAAGGAGGTGGGAATCCTGGAGGGGAGAAGGCAACACCTGCAGTAAAGACAGGTGTGCTCCTTGGAAGCTGGTGGAGAGGCTGGTGGAGAGGCTGGTGCCTCCTTCTCAGGCCTGGTGCCGTCTGAGAAGAAACTTTCTAACTCCCCCAACCTCCCCTTAACCTGCTTGCTGATGCCCCCAAATGCCTCCTTTTAAGGAAACTACGTTTATTACACAATTAGAAAAAGAACACAAACACCTGGTCAAAGAAATTGTAACTGCATCTCTCAGGATAAAAGCAAGTGATCATATGCCTTCTAAATTTTTGGTGTATCTTAAATAGTGCTTAATGAATAACTTTTTTAAAAAGGGAATCATTGCCAACGAAAAGACATATACATCCAAATCCTTTTGAAAACATAGTTAACAAGCCTTTATTTAAAATCCAAATACTTCTCTTTATCCTAACATTTTCTTGCATTTACTCTTGCCTTTCCCCCCTTGCCGGTCCCTTGCTCCAAAGGAACAGGAAAAGCTTTCAGTCTGCTGATCAGATCATTCTACAACTCTGTTGAGAACCCTTCCTTGGAATCCTGCTGGTTTAAGATGAAACTGAGACCTCAAGCATGGTCCTGAGGCCCCTTCCGACCTGCCCCCCACCTGCTCTCAGGGAGCCTCTCACGCCACTCTCTCCCTTCCTCCCCAGACCACAGGGTCCTGCCCTTTCACCTTCTCAAAATCTGTATCAGCTTTCCCAGCACCAGTCTTTATTCACAGTATTTCTTTTGCTGAAATCCCCTTCCTCTCCCCGCACCCGTCTGCCCTGACTGCCTCGTCTCGTCCGCAGGACCTGGAGGAAACCTCACGGCCACCAGCCTAGGCTGGGCCCCTTTCAAGGCTTTCCCAGGGTCCTGCAAACCTTCAGAACACCCAGTGTGCTGAGAAGACCACCTGTGTCTGCCTGTTACACTGTAAAGTCCTGAGGGATCTGTCTCACTTAGGACACACCCCCTGAGCCCAGCACAATGCCTGGCACACAGCAGACGCTGTATAAATACATTCAGAGTGAATGAACAAACCAATGAGCCTAGGTCTTCCAGCCCCAATTTCCATATTCTTTGTGTCATCTCTCTCAGAACAGGAGCAACTGGACAACTGAACCCATGGGGAAAAAAATGACATGAATAAAAGTGAATGAAAAGTTGGTTAGAAACCAAATTTTGAAAACCTAAATTTAGAAGGGCTCCTCCTATTCATTTTTAACTTACCCAAACAAATGGAAGTTTTGAATGAGGCATTTTTATCAAATACAGTTCTTTTGTTTGATATATGAATATATGAAAGAACTGAGGTTAAAATTAGTATGAGTTAAGTTTGAGACATATTTATACAGCTTGGTTTGTTAAAAGTCTGTATTTGGTGTCATTTTTTTCTCAGTATACATAATTAAGTGCTTTAATGTCCGATTTTGCATTTGTAATTTTGTCTGCTGATTTTCTTGAAAAAAGCTTTCCTTAAACTTCAGACCCTACAAAATAGAAATCTGTCTGGGATGAGCAGAATAATGTCCCCCACCCTCCAAAAGATGTCTGCACCCTAATCTCTAGAACGTATGCTATGTTCATGGTGAGTTGGAATCATGGTTGCAGATAGAATTGTTTGCTGATCAACTGACTTTAAAATAAGGAGATTATCCTGATCATCAGGATGGAGGGCAGTATTATCCTAAGGGTCCTTACAAGAGGGAGAGACACAGGTCTGAGTAAGACTGATGTGATGGCTTTGAAGGGGGAAGAGGGCTGAAGGTGAAGGAGTGATAGCAACCCCAGGAGACTGGGAGGCAAAGACATGGGTTCTCTCTGTAGCCCCAGGGAGAAACTCAGCCCAGCCCACATCTTGACCCACTATGGACTTCTGACCTCCAGAACTGCAAGATAATACACTTCTGCTGTGTTTTAAGCAATTACATTTATAGTCACCTGTTACAGCAGCAAAAACAAATCATACATTACTACTACAAGATTACTCAGAAAGTTATTACTCTGCAAAAGAGACTTCCACAAAGTTTACTTCCATTTAAAAGATGATCTCATGATCCAAATCCTAAAAATAATTATAGAAGGCTTCCAAATAATTTTGAAAAAATTACCATTTATAAGGATTTCTCAGGCCAAGAAACGTAATTTCCTACAGATGCTGTAAGTTCACACCTATAGACAACAGAGTCATTGGCAATTAGAACACATTTAGTCAAATGTTTGTTAAGCCCCTCAAGGAGAACAATATACACATATAAAAACTGCCTTGCCTCCTCTCTTTAGATATACACATATGCACACACATTTTCCCCTTAAGACTCTACACAGACCTACACTGAAATGCTAACACTACCACTAGATAACATCTGGCAAGTTGTTAGTCTGAAGTTTCCTTTTGTGTAAAGTGGAAATAGCTTAGTTTTCTGGAATAAATAGAAATGATGTAAAGCACCAAGGGCAGGCTCTGACACCTAAAAGACAAACAGCTGTTATATTAACAATAACTTGGTATTTATGGGTTTTTACTTGAAATAATATTGCACTGCAGACCCTTTGCATTTTCTCACAAATAAGGATTCGGGCTAATAACATTTCCATATATGCCTGAAATGGAGAAGCAAATGGCAGCCCACTCCAGTATTTTTCCCTGAAAAATTCCATGGACAGAGGAGCCTGGAGCGCTACAGTTCATGGGGGTGCAAAGAGTCAGACATGCCTGAGCATACACACATATTCCTGAAAAGTGGTTGCTAACAGGAAAGCCATTTTATAAGGAACACAGAGACACAGTGCTCTGATTAGAAGCCAGGTGATAAAATACAACACAAATTAACCTTAAAACCACACTTAACCTCACACAAAAGGGCTGTACCATTGGAATCTGAAGAGTCAGCCGACGCTAGCAAGTAAACTGTCCTCTTTTAGCCTGTCATTAAAGCAAGCATATATACCTGATAAATTTCATACAACTTGTTAAAAATCCATGAACACAACTGTGTATTAAAAGTCTCACATGTAAGTTTGAATGTAGAGAATATAGGATTCTTCCAGAAAATTGGGTAAAACAAATTTTTTATGTTGGGTCATTGTCAAGGTTTTTAACAGTAATTTTTCACACATGTACTTATGGAGAAAGGGTGACTTTATAAACACAATAACATATATTTGAAACCCAACCTTTGTAACTAATGTCTTCTGAGCATTATTTATTTCATATGACCCTTGAAGGAAAATTCTTGTCATTTAGGCAGGTAAACTTTGTTAGTTTACACATGATTTAGAAGCAATGCAAGTCCAAGTGTAATAATTAATTAAATTCCCTGTCCTAGAAAGGTTTTGGTGACTCTATAACTCCACGGATGCTAAATGTTAATTTAACAAACTTTGTCATTTATGCTGGATTATGTCACTACTTGAAACACTCAGTATTAAGCAGGGCCACTGAAGATCTGAAGATGTGTCTAACTGGCCAGGCATTATTTGAAAAGGTCATTATTCAGAAAAATAAGGTGAATGACTTTCTAATGATATGACTTAAACTAGACATGAGGCTCAAAGACAGAAGGCTGGTGGGGATTCTGACTTGGCTGGCTTCTTACATGCCTTAACTGACATACTGGCCTGAGGATGTCTCATCAGACCTGACGGTAATGCTGGGGCTGGGCTACGCACCCTGCGGGCGGTCAGTGTGGTATCTGAAGACCATCCAGGCATGGAGCCATCATACAGGCAGTTACGTACCAGAAGCATGGTGAAGCATGATGAATGAGAAGGTCACAGGTGCTTAAGCCTCCACACTCACCTTTCCCCCCATGTCTCCTCCCACAAGGCAAAGGGTGTCTCTCTTGTCTGGTCAGCTGCCTCTCCCTCTTGCCTTCTCAAGGACTGAGCTCTAGGAAGTAATTCTCTCTCCATTTTTAATCTTAAATTTTTCCTTTCATTAGAATATACATTTTTCAAAACCCATACTTTTCACTGACAAACTTAACAGGCCCCTCTTCTGTGTTCATAACTTAAGAAATTACATTTAAACAATGTTTCCTGTATCTGTCCCCATATAAACTCTAGGTATGTTTGGTATCTTGCAAACAAGAATTTCTCCGCAATTTATCAAAGCAGCCTTGGCTAATCAGAAACTGTGGAATCTCAGTAGCCCCTTCTAAGTATTCTTCCAGTTCTCATGCAAATATGCAGCATTACTTTGCATTAAGAACACTCACTGGAATGTTTCCGAGACAAGCATCATCACCCTAGAATCTTAAAGATCTCTCTAGCACTTCCCTCCACCTCCCCTATTAGACACCGTCTTTAGTTATATTTTGTTGAACTATATTTTCTGAAGGCTATGTTTCTTATCATCAGTATCAGCACTATTTTTTCCTAACTCTAACTTCATTCAGTTCTAGGAAAGGCAAAAGAGAAGAATACATCCCTGTCATTATACAAATTCAGCTCTTGCTTTGCTACATAACTGTGGTGTACAGCCAAGAGGTGTGACTCCCCTGCAAATGAATCTCCCTCACACGGAGCAGCTGCAATTTGGGGGGGGTCAGTGAATGACACGTGACTGGTAGGGCTACACAAAGGCGAACCATGAAGTGATATAAACCACTAATGCTTCCCTTTTTTCTTTTCTCAATCTCTGTAAATAATCTGACTCAATGTATTTTTGCACTTGGAAAAGAGAAAGAAAAACCTTGAGTGGAATGATTGTCAATCACCAATATCAGAATGCGGAATTATAACTAAGATGGTTGTTAGCATATTTAGTTTCAAGTTTATAGAAATGCTAAGTGTTCAACAGTACATATCTGTAAAACTCAAGTAAAGGAGGTTTGCATTAAAGTTTTTGAGACTTCTTGAGAACCGGGAGAGCAAAGAGAAGTCTTTTCTTGGGAAGATCCCTGGCAAAGATCCTTCATTCTTCAAGCTACAGGGCATCCTGCACTCAGAGTGAATCAGAGTTAGCTCAGGCAGTCAGATTTTGGGGTTGGATAAGACCCCAGCTTGTCGTCTCTGCTGTCTAGTTAGCTGTCCTTTACTCTACGGTCGTGGACTTAACTGAAAACCCTGCTGGTTAAGCCCCCAGATGTGGACGGCTGGACTTCAGGTTCTGGCTAATGATCCTGGAGGAGGGCTGGGAGCAGTGTTTTTCGATGCTATTTGAGGATAACGAACAAGCATGGAACTTAGAGGAGAATGCTATTCTACATTTGCTAGAAGCTTTGGGGAAATTTTATAGTAAAATTAACATGAGTATATAGTCAGGGAAAGGCTAACGTCTCATGAATTTTTAAGCTAAAACTCAAGACTTCAAATAATCTTCCTTCTTTGCTGCTGCTTCAGGCTCTGGCCTCCATCCCGTTGAAGATGGGCTTTCTTCTGCCACTAGATGCATCCCAAGGGAAGAGTTAGAGAAACGTGGACCATTTCTTTATCTGTTCCAGAAGCACATTTCCAAATTCCAGAAAGCAAGTGACAGAATTTCAAGTCTTCTTGGAGATCAGAGGTTTGGGGTTAAAATAGCTCTCATTTCATGCATTCCACTGATAGGAAATGATTATGTTCTGAAAATAGTGATAACGTCTAGAATCAGCATAAAATGACATATCTCAGATATCAATCAATTCACAGGATGGAGAATGTCAACTCATCTCTGGAGTATTCCACGACAGCTTAACACATTGGGCTGTAACCACCTACTGGAGTATGTGGAAGAATTAGGTCAGTGATGATATCCAACCTCCTTTATGTATGTTGAGACCAAGAACCATCTAGTATATACAAACCTAACTTTCTGGACATCAACCAGGTCTTATTAGGTACATGATAAAAACGTCAAATATGTGTTTTAAAACTAAAAATAGAATTGCCATAAAACCAGGAATCCCACGCTTGGGTATATATATCCAGACAAAACTGTAATTCAAAAGGATACATGTACCTCCGTGTTCACTGCAGCACTATTTACAACATAAGACGTGGAAACAACTTAAATGTTCATTAATGGATGAAGAGAAAGAAGTCGTGGTACATATACACAACGAAATACTCCCATTGGCAGCACCATGGACGGACCTAGAGGTCATCAACTAAGTTAAGTAAGTCAGAAAGAGGAAGACACTTTCCATATGATATCACTAACACTTGGAACCTAAAATATGAGACAAATAAACTTGTCTATGAAACAGAAACAGACTTACAGATATAGAGAACAGACTTGGGATTGCCAAGGGGGAGATGGTAGGGGAGGAATGGATTGGAAGTCTGGGGATTAGCAGATGCCAACTATTGTATATGGGATGGCCAAATAACAACACATATAGTACAGCACAGGGAAATATCCTGGGATAAACCATAATGGAAAAGAATGTAAAAAAAGAATGCATTTATGTATAACTGAATCACTTTGCTGTACAATAGAATCTTATCCAACACTGTAAACCAATGACACTTCAATGAAAAAGTGTGTTTTATCAGCAAACATGAGATTACACTCATGACCAATTTTTTGAAGGGGCAGGAAAAATGGATATAAATAGTGGGTACAGAACTGGAGATATAAGAAAATGATAAACAGCCCCCAAATTCATCTAAACATGGCATTAACCTACTGGGAAAACACAGACGGTAGACATAAATATCCAGTATAATGTCATGCAATCTGAGAAGTGGGAGCATCCATCCAGTGTCTTTCGTCAAGGCATCCTCTAACCAAGAACATCACTGCAGCACAGTTTATCAGTGTGAAAAATGAACTGTTTATGATAACAGTGGCTTCATGTATCTTTACTCGCACAAAAGAAGAGAAACAGAATTAGGTTTTTGCATTTAAAGGAAAGAGAAACATCCAAAGGACAATAATTTTAAGAAACAAAAAATCTTTTCAAGCCCAAATAAATTACAAAGGCATTGCTCTGCAGGTTATTTTTGCTTTATGTTCTTTGAGTGTGAATACATATATTCTCTTGTTTTGAGGCATCAAAGACTAGTTATATCAATAATATCTACATCAAGTGAAATCCCCTATAATAAACCAATCTTCAAAAAAGGACATGTAAACTGTAATCCTTAAAGGAATTATTTGTAAATACTGAACTGTGTAAACTTTATAGAGAGCACAAAATCCTGCACAGATTGACTAGAAAATAATCCCATTCTTCTTTACCCTTGTATTTTCATTGTGTCAAAATTATAAAGTGACACATAATATCATTTAAAAATTTAAAAGAAAACCCTAGCTGTACAACGTGAAGGTATTCCTTCTCACCACACTGCACTATCTTAGGACTTGCTGGAGCTATCTTGGAGGCATAGTCACAACACATAATAGCTTTTTCCTCCTATTTGGTTATGTAAATATATGAACTTTCCTTTGATGTTTAATATTTGAACACACCACTGAGCACCAAAAAAAAAAAAAGAAAAGGAATTTCAGTAAAAACGAGTAAAAGCTGGGTTCTTTGCAGAAAGTAGCTGCGGCAAAGACCTTGGTGGTGCCTGGACTTACTTTTGGGCCTTGGCTGTGTGACAAACTCCGAAAAAGGTCTGAAGAACAAAACAGGTTGCCGAGTAAGCTGAGATTTCGCTACAAGTGTTCATAAACAGAGGTGTGCAAACTAAGCCCATCCAGCAAACTCTTTATTCTGGTCTGCAAAAGAATACTAGGGAAATTACAAATAAATCTCCTACAGTTAAAACACTCAATAGCAATTTTCACTCTTAAGGACACACACAGAGCGCATAAGGATCAAGTGTAATAGCATCCAGTGATGGCTCACACAAGTTTCCTTTCTGGTGAAAGCGCAGGAAGTACTTTGTGGTCCTTACAATTACAACCACGGTGAGCACTTAAGAGCTGGATTCAAGCTCAGATGAACTTCAGAAATACATTTAACAAAACAGAATTGAACCTTGAGAGCTGGCACCAGAACTTTCCTGTATGAGAAAGTCCCTACTGAGAGAGAGAATGGTCTCATGGCCACGAGGGCAGGCTGCAGCTGAGCAGTCGGGGTCCACACCTGAGCCAGGCCGTCACCATTCACTCTCTGTCCTGCAGTGTTTGCACTGATAAACAGGAAAGATGCCAACAGAGCCCCCCTCACAGGCCTGCTTTAAATATTAATTAAATAGATGTTGATGATGCAACTCAGAGGAGGGATATAGAAATGCACGCCCTTGCTGTTGAGCAATATGACAGATTCCCAGAAAAATAATGGAGGAGCAGAGGAGAGAGAGAGAGAAGACCAAAGAGGAAAAAGTGGCAAAATCCTGTGTGTCTAGTGATCTGACCACTTCCCAACGTCTCCTTTCCTCCAGCCCTGCTCCCTGTGACATCTTCTCCAAATGATGCTAAACTCAGGCATGCTGGCACGTGCCAGTTTTGTTTTAAAAAGCAACGAGATGGGATTAACATAGACACACCGTCATACATAAGATAGTTAACCAACAAGGACCTAGTGTAGAGCACAGGGACCTATACTCAACATTTGTAATAACCTGTAATGGGAAAGAATCTGAAAAATAATACACACACATATGTGTGTTTGTGTGTGTATGCATTCATGTATATGGAAGATATATGTTTATAAATGCACATATATGTATTTATTTTAATCATTGTGCTATACACCTGAAACTAATACAACATTCTAAATCAACTATACTTCAATAAAAACTAACATTAAAAAAAAAGGCAAAGAAATGGCTCAACTTCACACACTGGTATATATAAAATGGGGTAGAGGAATCTAAGAGTTGGAAGAGGCCAAGAAAACTTAAAACTGAGGAATGAACAAAACCCAATTTTTATTCCAGGCTTTGGAGCTGAGATAAACACACTGGCTGTGTTCGATTCTTACATAAGAAATACCAAGAGGGAAGGGACATATGTATACCCATGACTTATTCATGTTGATGTTTGACAGGAAACAACACAATTCTGTAAAAGCAATTATCCTTCAGTTAAAAAATAAATTAAAAAAAAAAATTAATTAAATAAATTTTAAAAATTAATTAATTAAAAAAAGAGATACAAAAAAAAGAGAGAGAGAGAGAGAGAGAGAGAAATCACCAGTATTTTCAGCCTTTGCTTAAAAAAAAAAGTCTCAAATGCTTCAAATGCTTTAACTCATTATAACGGAAGACATTTGAAGTCACTCGTGTGGGGGCTAGCCTGCTGTCCACCCCCTTCCACTGCAGTAAACTGATGCTAAGGACTGTTCAGCCAGCACTGCATTTCCCAGGGCCTGTCCCCTAGCAGCTGGACATGGCCATGTGGCTCAAGGCATATGGGCTCTGGGGCAGAGCTTTTAAGAAGCAGATATACTTTCTCCACCTGCATTCATCCTTCTGCCATGTGGATTCAGAAAACAACAGCATGAGATGTCAGGACCTCGGTACCTGAGCCACTGTGTGGAAGCAAGCGCTGTCAGCTAGGAGCACCTGCCCATGCTACTGAATGAAGAGGGAACATCACTTCAGTGATATTTCAGTTTGAGAACTTGCACATTTTAGGGTCAATTTTTACAGCAAGTAGAATTACTTTAACATATCCAGCGCAGCTCGAGGGCTAAGCATAAGCATGTTAGCAGCCTGAATGGACCAGTTACTGGCTATGTGTTACTGAGCAAATTACATTTCATCTTCCTGAGCTTGGGATTCCTTATCCAGAAAAGGATAGTAAGAATGGTGAACTGAGGAAGTAAAAGCACTAGTCTCTCAGGTGTGTGCGACTGTTTGTGATCCCGTGGACATAGCCCGCCAAGCTCCTCCGTCTATGGATTCTCTAGGCAAGAATACTGAAGTGGGTCGTCATTCCCTTCTCCAGGGGATCTGCCCAACCCAGAGGTCGAACCTTTGTCTCCTGCATTGCAGGAAGGCTCTTTACCACCTGAGCCACGAGGGAGACCCCTGATAAGAATGGTACCTGGTTGAAATGCCTGAATGAAAATCCCCTGGTTGAAACGCCTGAATGTGCCAGTCTGGCTCATCATTTAAGGATTCAATAAACTCAACCTTTATTATTAACTATAATGAGATGTATTCTTGTGGATAAATGCATCAGTTGAGTAAACAACAAAAGCATCCAGCTTTCTTGTAAATATACAGAGGCGTTCCTCAAGCTCCAAATCACTTGCTTCTATATCTCCCATCTTCCCCCAACACAACCATCTTGTTCTTGACTCACCCTGTCAGGGCACCTAGTAGATGATGATCTGATAACTTATGGGCACAGCCCTCCCTCACAGCAGCTGCTGGAGCCTGATCGCACACGGCTCAGGGGACAGGGACCCCAGGGCCCCGCTCACATGGAGGCACATCATGGTCTGGACTCCTTTTCCCCTTGACTTCCCTTGGCCAGCTCCAGACACTCCGAGAAAGTCTTTTCTTCTTCATGTACTGCACCCCTCCCCCCAACAAGGGCTCAGAAACAGTGACATGGTCCAGACAAAAACCAGCACCAATCTGAACACGACTCACTGTTTTGAGACAAAATTATGTAACTTACGATATGATCTCCTCTACACATACTCCCTTCCCCACAGAAAAATCTAGTAGCATTTGCTCAGCTCACAGATGTCCAGCAAGCTCATTTGTTGGTGAAATGAACAAGAAACACAGTATGGTACTGGGCCTCACTGTGTCTGAAGACAGGAAGCCGTCAGCTGGGGGCCTGGAGCCAAGCTGCTGGCTGACACTGCCCCGTATGGAGCACAGACTTCTGTCTGACTGCTGGGTTCAAGACCAGCTCTGCCCTTACTGGCGTGGACTCCTGCATTTTCCTTTCCTAAGGAGCAAAAAGACACCAACTAGTAACAAAGTGGTTCATATTGTTGAAGAAGAAAAACAGTGACTTGACTTTAGTCTCAGTGGTAAACTCATACAGATATACATTTTATAGTTTTCTCTCAATAAAGGGGCTATCCCCTGGTGTCTCAGATGGTAAATAATCTGTCTGCAATGCAGAAGATCTGGTTTGATCCCTGGGTCAGGAAGACCCACCGGAGGAGGGAATAGAAACCCTTTCCAGTGTTCTTGCCTGGAGAATTCCATGGACAGAGGAGTCTGGGGCTACAGTCCATGAGGCCACAAAGAGTCAAACACGACTGAGCGACTAACACTTTCAGTTTCCCTATAAAGGAAAAGGAAATCCAAATGAAATATTTTTCTAGTTACATAAACTTCTAGAGAACCAACAAAATACCAACTGTTGACACTGGGTATTCTGGATATTTGTAGATGATTGCATACTTAATTGGGCTTCCCTGGTGGTTCAGATGGTAAAGAATCTGCCTGCGATGCAGAAGACCTGGGCTCGACCCTTGGATTGGGACGATCCCCTGGAGGAGGGCATGGCTATCCACTCCAGAATTCTTGCCTGGAGAATTCCATGGACAGAGGAGCCTGGTGGGCTATAGTCCATGGGATCACAAAGAGTTGGACAGGACTGAGTGACTAACACTATACTATACACCTTTAATTAACCACTTCAAAATACCCAGGCCATGCAGTATCATGGTTAAGGACTCTTAGTTCATTCAGGATGCTACAACAAAAATACCATAAACTAAGTTCTTATAAAACAGATGTTTACTTCTCACAATTCTGGAAGCTGGGAATTCCAAGATCAAGGTGGTGGCAGACCAGGTCTCTGATGAGAGCCCACTTCCTTGAAGACAGCTGTCTTCTCACAGGAAAAGGCCCCTTTAAAAGTCTCTGGGGTTGCCGTTTCAAGGGCACTCATTTCAGTCACGAGGCCTCCATCCTTGTAAGCTAATCTTCTTCCCAAAGCCCCACCTCCTGAGACCCTCACCTTGGGCATCAGGTTTCAACTTACGTGTTTTGGGGGACAGAAATATTCAGGCCATAGCAAGGACTGAGGCTCTGGAAACAGACTAGACCCAAATCCTTTCTGCTACTTGCCAGTTGGGTGACTTTGGACAAGTGACTTCATTTCTCTCAGCCTTCATTTTTCCTTTGAAAATTCAAAAATAATCACCTTCTTATGTCATAGCAATCTCCCAAGATGGCTGAGAGAGATGAATGTGATCATGTACACCAAGTGCTTTAGGCAGGAACAGTCACAGGATGCAGGCTGGACAAGTATTACACTTGTATTAGCTACTGATGACCTTGTGATAAGTATCTGTGGAGTGGATAACTGTCTGTCATCACACAGCAGTACCACCAGTGCTCTGACTCTTTGCAACCCCATGGACTGTAGCGCACCAGGCTCCTCTGTCCATGGAATTCTCCAGGAAAGAATACTGGAGTGGGTAGCTATTCTCTTCTCCAGGGGATCTTCCCAACCCAGGTCTCGAAGCTGGGTCTCCTGCACTGCAGGTGGATTCTTCACCATGTGAGCAACCCCAGGGATAAGGGGCAATACAAACAGTCACCACTAAACTTCACTGGGGAGCATCTGCTGGTTTCAAGCACTACTGACATAAAGACGGGGAAAAATTAAAGCTTAAAACAAAAATGACGGTTTCTTCTTATCCTGGGGAGGTGAGCAGAACATAACTAAAAATGAACATCAATGCTTAGGATGATAAGCTGCTAAAACAGACTTTTTATACAGATTCATATGCATGTGCAATTCAAAATATTCATGTTCCTTATGGTTGTATTCAATTGCCACAACTGTATTCTGGGTTGAAAGAAGGGAAATTATATTAAGAATGTATTAAAACTTATGGAAACCTTGAGGGATGAAGAGCATGTATTAATATCCCATTTCAATTTAAAATTCATTTTCTTTGGGAACCTCCTTCAGTTAATGCATTTCTGATCTTTCCTCATATGATCCAGGCTCTGATTTTAAAATCTTTCAGGCATTTTGAACTCATTCAATGATAAACATGAAAGACTTTATAAAACTATAAAGTTTTATAAGAAGGTGTGCGTATGTTTAGTCGCATATAAAAAGGTAGGGCAGTTCTTCGCCTGTTGATGTTCTACTTGGTCAAAAAGCTTGTAAAAAAATGACGGACAAGGGGAATGCTTTCCCTTTCTTGTGGATCAGGAAGAATACCCAGAGCAGAGTTCCAAATGGCAGAGGCTCTTCTGAAATGCTTAGCTAAAGGGTATGCGATGAGCGACAACTCTAAAAATATAAAAGCAGAACAAAAGAGTAAGAGAACTGGCATTACTCTGAATAGTGTTACAAAGCCATTTACAGAGTGAAAAGATGTGCACCCAATTGTCAGACCATGTTATCTGGGCCAGAGAATCTAGGACGTGCAGAATATGAATTAAAAAGCCCAGGGAGGGGTCTGGCAAAGCAGAACGAGCTGGCAGACTCCCATTATCACTGAGCTATTACCACTTGAATGCAGGCAGTCTCACCAAGGAACCTGGGATTCAGGCCACATACACCTTGAAATGAAAATCAATACAGTGCTTGCAATTGTACTTAGACTAGATTCAAGCAACTCTGGAAATAAAGAAGGCTCTATCACCCCGGTCAATGCATTTAACGCAACATTAACATATATTTGAATTCAGCTTTTATTCTTTCATGTTTCTGTCTGTAAAATTTAGATTAAATATCAAAATCATTCTTATAATCTATACAAGTGGATCGGTTTTCCTCACAAAACATAATACTCTTGAGTGTTTACTTTGAAAGAAACAATAAGGCATCATCCATGATGAGACGACAGAATTGAAAGTAAATTTCTACTTTGGAGGCAAAATTTCCCTTCTCTGATCTTGCTGTAAGTCTCCAATATACATGCTAATTGGTATTTTTTGGTCAATGATTTGCTGAATATCTAAGAATCTCCATGAAATTTTATGTAACTCCCTTAAAATAATTTTTACTCTTTTTCTATCTCTCCTTCTTCCCTTCCTTTCCTTTTTTTTTTTAATTTAAAAAAAAATTTTAAAAACTGTTTAGGTGAATTTCCTGACACAGATGCTGTAAATAAGACTGGCATTTATAGCAGCAGGTTAGACCACCTAAAGCCAATTAACAGTCTCTTGGACATATTTTCCTGTGGGCTTCAAATCAATAGGTTCTCCTCTCAAGAACTCTCCCTCGTTAGCAGCTTTGCATCTATTTCCAGTTTCCAGAATGTAAGGACACAGATCAAGGACTCTGTCTTACCCTTTCAATCTCAGAGTGCTAAAAGTATCAAATGAACATCTTCATCAATTTGCTTTTATTTACCAATTGATACACCTTTACTTCATTAGATAATAGCGAAATGTTTCAATGAAGTTATGTGCTTAGTTATAAAAGCAAATTTACTTAGTTATTATGTATAATTTATAACCTTTTCCCTTTGAAACTTTCCTAAGTATAATAGATATTTAACTTTACTATTTGATAAATCGTCAGAGGTTTTAGAGTTTCAAATTAAGAGTGGAAGGAATGTGCTATTTTCACTTTCAAAAACATTCCAAGAAATTGAGTCTGAATCTGGAATATTAACTGTTATTTCTCCTGCAGTCCTAGATAAAGTCTGTTAAGTCTCACTATAAGTATGACTAATCATTGTGTGTACACATTCTTTATTCATAAGAAAAGAATCCTAACAATGCAAATGATTTTATAATAAGTATCACAATGTACTGGCCCCAAATCAGAAGTTTTATTTCTCATGTAGGAATTCACTAGCTGACTTGCAAAGAAGTTATAGTAGGGCCATTATATATAAAAGGATCTTCTGTTTCTATTGCCAAAAAAAGATTTCTTTAAAAAAATGGATATTTTTGCATTTCTTACCAAGTGTTTTCACAAGATTAACAGCCAAACCTTTATTAAATGGAGTGACACACACAGGAGGGTGTTGAAAAACAGCATCATAAGTCATCAATGCCTACTTTTGTCTCTCAGTAATTTCCCAATAAAATGCTACTTTATTTGACTTTTATTGTAAAGGTAAGGAAGTTACCATCACAACAATTCATTTACTGTCTCAAAACTTTCAAAAGATAATTATCTATAATTATTTGTAGAACGGTTAAAACTTGAAAGCAGAAAGGTGGAATTGCCCAGTAAAATGTATCCAGATCAGTCCCTAGGTGCTTCTGAAGTGATGTATAAGCCAAGAAAAGAAATAAGGGGAAATGTAGGGAGAAGAAGAAAAGAAAATTTACTCTTACTTATTAACAAAAATGAGTAGATTTCCTAAGAATAACAAAACCCAACATAGAAGAAAAATTACCTTTGAAAATTATTCACTAAATATAGCATGTTTCAATATTAAAGGATCAGTGAGTCACCATCTGAGCTGTTCTCACTAGGTCAGCATCACATGAATCCAAGATCGTCCTGCTGTGAAGACACTCGGTTGTGTGAGACCAAAACACAACTGCTGCAGGATAACTGTCCTTGGGGAAAGACGCCTGCTGCAGGATAACCGTCCTTGGGGAAACACATCTGCTGCAGGATAACCATCCCTGGGGAAACACACCTGCTGCAGGATAACCATCCCTGGGGAAACACACCTGCTGCAGGATAACCGTCCCTGGGGAAACACACCTGTTCCAGGATAACTGTCCTTGGGTAACTTCTAAGTTCATCTTGTGAGTGGGACTTCCACAGACACTTACAAGGCAGAGAAATACTTAAACCATACCACTGGAGAACCAGAAAATTCTTACAGGAGTTCAGAGACCACTTTTAGCCCCGACAAGAGGTTGGAATTTCGATAGGGCCTGGATGCAGAGAAGGATTTTGACAGGCTAAAAAAAATGGTGCAAATGCACTTCCTTACAAAACAGAAGCAGTCACAGACACAGAAAACAAATGTAGTTACCCAGGAGATAAAAGGATGGGGGATAAACTGGGAGACTGGGGGTGACATATATACGTTAATGTATAAAAAATAGATAACAGATAACCTGCTGTATAACACAAGGAAGTCTACCCAACACTTTGTAATGACCTGCGTAGGAAAAGGATTTAAAAAGAAAGAATATGTGTGTATGTTTAACTGACTCCTTTCGCTGTTCCACAGGAATTAGACAGCAGTGTAAATCAACTACATACCAATGAAAATTAATTTTAAAAAGAGAACTTTGCAACACCTGTAAAGATACAAAGGAGGAGGTTTTAAGGTGTGTTTTGTGAACTGAAGGGAGGTAAGTCTGGCTGGGGCACTGTCAGAAAGGAAGTGACGTGTAAGAGAAACCTTTAGTCATGTCAAATAAAAATAAATACTCTTCATAAGCATTTTTCTATTATACACATCGCCTCAGTTTATATCTGCAGAATACCTGTGACCTCTACTGTAAGTTAAATTTTCTCCCAATCAAATTCATGCCCGTTGACTTTCTGTGACCTTAGTAAGAACAGTCTGGGGAAACTGGGTAGGCAGAATTCAGACCGGAGTGTGAGGAGGACTCAGCGACTTGTGAAGAAAGGGAATCCAGAAAACTCTTTCTGAACTTTCATTTATTCCAAACAGTCTGCATGTGCCCAGGCTAGGCCATGTGCTAAATGCTGGGCATGTAATCACCAGTGAAATAACAAAGTCCCTGAGTGTCCAACTGTGAAAATGAAGTGCTTTTGAGGGAAAGTGCTTTTACTACTTTAGGTCAGCAGCTAAATCAGGGATCAATTTTTAGAGCAAGGTTGAAGATCTAAAGATTCTTACCCTTGCGGAGATATACTTTCATTTTGGAGACTCACTGACCTAACGACAGATGACATCGATGGGCCCACCGTATAAATGTAACGTCTGCATGAGTAAGGGAGGAAAGAGCAAAGTTCATGGTGTAATAGTGTAAACGAACAACTGCCTTTGAAAAGCTGAGACCCTGTTTAGGGAACTATAGAAAAGGTCCTGTTCCAATAGAACCACTGAGTTCTCACGCTGGAGCAAGAGCCATAAAACTTTCTTTAATAAAATAATAATAATAATAAATTTTAATTGGAGGATAATTGCATTACAAAGTCGTGTTGGTTTTTGCTGTACAATGTGAATCAGTCATAAGTATGCATATATCCCCTCCCTTTTGAGCCTCCCTCCCACCTTCCTATCCCACTCAAGAAAAACATGTATCATATATTAATATATATATATATATGGAGTCTATAGAAATGATCCTGAAACTTGCTTTTTAAAGGACCAGAGAGTTAATATTTCAGGCTGTACGGGCCACATGGTCTCTGCTTTTTTAGCATGAAAGCAGCCAAGGAACACCTGTATAAACCTGGTGTTCAAAGGAACACCTGTACAAAACTGTATTTATGGATGCCAACCCTGAATTTCATATCCTTTCATGAGTTACAAAATACTATGATTTTTTTCCAACCATTTGAAAAAAACAGAAAAATTATGCTTAGATCATGGGCCATTAAAACACACAGGCTGTGGGCCAGAGCAGGCTGACCCCGGGCCTTGTAGAGAAGAGGCTGGGTAAAGGTCCGGGGAGGAGGCCTTGCAGGTCAGGGAGTCCACAGATGCCTGCTGTGTGCACAGAGTGGCATGTGCAGCCACGTCTAGGCAGGTACCTGAGGTCAGTGCTACGACCCCACTGGCTCCTCAGAGGGCATCAGGCAGGAGGAACTTCGGAAGCACTGATGCAGAAAGAGTCCAGTCTCCTCCAGCCCCATGAGCAATACCACCGACACTATTCTTTACCTGCTGTTCTTATCTTTGTTTTCTCAGAGTTATTAAAGTCGCTAACCATTATTATTATTGATTCCTTTTCATATGCCAGGTCCTTTGCTAAACTCTTAACATAGATACTCATTTAATTGTCTCAACAGTATTCTCAGGTCGGTGTGGTTTACCATTCCATTTCAGAGTTGGGGAAACTGAGGCTCAGAAAGGCCTTCCCCTTTCTGTTTTCTTCTATTTTATACATCTACTTCCCTTTTGGAAGAGGATCTAGAAAATAGATCTGCATTTTCTCCCTAAGCACATTCACTGACCCCAGGTGCCATTTATATGCTGATGATCCCCAATCTCCTCAAAAACCCCTTCCAATCACTGCCCCCACTGCAAGCTGGACCAAAGTGACAAATAATGTTTTTCCCCAACAATCACTCTCCTTAAAAGGCAACATCACACATGTCTCACCTCTCATGTCTTGACATCCCATCCTCTGAACCACTGACTCCTAGATACAAAGCACTGTGATTCCTTTTATACTGATCCACCTTTTTCCAAATCAACCCTAGACAAACCTTCTTCAGCGGTCATCCTAAATACAGATTATTTTAAAAGCTAAAAAAAAGGTCATATTTAAGAACAAAATGAAATATTGTGAAACTATGATTGTTTCTAAAAAGCTGAAAAGAGAGGTATTTCTCTGTGTGTCCATGAAGTTGAATGAGATTACAGTGAAGTGGTTATAAACATAAGTTCTACTTGAACTTCTAAGGGTTGTTTGGCCTTAGACAAGTCATGAGACCCATAAAGTGTCAATAATAATAGTGCCTCGTGGCTGTGTCTTGAGAACCACAGACATTAATATATGCAAAATAATGAAAATGCCAGCTGGCTGATGGTGATTAATAAATAATAGCTTTAATTGCTGATGGTGTTATCAATATTAGTAGTAAAATGCATAAAAGATTAGCTAATCATACACTCCTAATATTTTTGCAGTGAATTTGCAATAAGTAGTGATACTATAGGAGTCTGATGAATCTTCTTTTTACTCTTTTTGGGTTTAAAACTGAAAAAAAACATTAGCAAAGAAATCAATCAAAAAATATTTATTGAAAGTCAGTCTGCATTAGATGAGGATGCATTGAAATTGGTTATTTGGAAAAATAACCAGACATATTTCTTGTTACATTTAAGCTACCTGAAATACTTTAGAACATCCATTCTGAAACTGATCTCATGTGTAAAAATTACCTTACTACCGGTTAACAAGAATTTATAATTATAATTAAAGGAATTTATAATTAAAGGTATACTTAGTATTATGCTTTTAAGTCACTTAATAAATGTATTTCTTTCTTCCTCCAAGTCCTAAAATTCAAATTAATTATAAAAATGAATTCCACTATTTTCTGCCAAATCAAACTAAAAGTTTATCTACCTATTAGCCACACCAAACGTTTTAGTTCAGAGCAAGGAAAAGAACAAAAATAGAGCAGCTGGCGTGTATTTAAAACTACGAATCCTTATTAGGGCATCTCTTGATGCAGATGAGTTACTCTTGCGGCATTAAATCTCTATTAACAGTAGTGAATTCCTAAGCCAGACAGCAGCAGTAAATAAAAGAACTCATGCTTACATTCATCTGATGGTTTTGCAGACCGAAAATCATTTCTGGCACCAGGACCGTGCGTTCAGGAAACAAAGAACATGAAACATGACGTTCCTCAGAATGCTTCCCTAGCACTATTAAATGATTAAATGAGGCACAGACAAGGAACTTCAATTTCAGCAAGATTTTCATCTACAGTAGCTCTCAGTTTCTGAAACTTTGGGAGGGGGGATGCCCATTCTTTGTAAAAATGTTTTGCTTCCAGTATTAACATCAGCAGAGTCAAGAAAACTCCCCTTAGACCGTCCAATAAAATTACTGTGGCCCCCTCTCCTCCAGCTCCACATTGCTTGTGCAAAGAAACAGGCAGAGAGCATGTACCAAGAAGCACTAGATTTAAACCATGCAGAATATTCTGGTAAATTGTATAGCTTGGAAAGATTAAAAAAAGTCCTAAGGCAAATGTAAGACAATCATTTTCTCCAAGTAAATAAAGTATGAGGTCTAAGCTGGTGCATGGTTTATTTTATGACTTGCCTTAACTGTGTGGCTTTGAAGAAGAAAACTGGAAAAAGATAAGCAGAAGAGCATTTAATAACTTGGACATTTTCTTGGAACGCATATTGACTACGAACAATATAAATTTTAAAATAATGCCTTGAGCTCATGGGTAAATTAGCTTTTTCAGGAACTATTCCTTTAGGGATAAGTGGATTACAGTTCAAGTTTTGTGTATATTGTTATTTTCTTGACAATGGATCAAGGGTATTATGGTTAGTTTCTAACTATGTCTTGAGAAGTTAGAGATATGCCTTGGATATTCATTAACTCTTATTAAGCTATTCTGAAATGAACTACCCTTAAGTCTAGCTAAAACTTCTTAGAATACTTAAGTTTTAACCTGTATGATTTTGTAGAATAATGAACTCTATCTATATAGTTTTTAATGCTCTATGGGCCTTCTGAAATGTTTCTTTTCATCCCCATGATTGTAATGAAATAATTTCCTTGAGCTAAATTGCCAAAGCAAAAAAAAAAAAAAAAGTCTTTTTGATCCATATTCTTTTTTTTTTTTTAAGTTTTCTTTTTTTTCCCTAATGTGTACCATTTTCAAAGTCTCTATTGAATTTGTTACACTATTACTTCACAGGCTTCCCAGATAACTCAGTGGTAAAGAATCTGCCTGCCAATGCAGAAGGTTCGATCCCTGGGTAGGGAGGATCCCCTGGAGGAGGAAATGGCAACCCACTACAGTAATCTTGCTAGAAAATCCCATGGACAGAGGAGCCTGATGGCCTACAGTCCATGGCCATGGGGTCGCAAAGAGTTAAGACACAACTGATCGACTGTATGCATGCACACTGTTAACTTCTGTTTTTATGTTCTGGATTTTCGGTGTGATCTCAACTCCCCAACCAGGGATTGAACTTGTACTCCCTGCATTGGAAGACAAAGTCTTAACCACTGGACCACCAGGGAAGTCCCCTGACCCATATTCTGAGTGAGAATAAGGTCTGCTCTCTGCCTTGGGAAGGGGAATATCTACAGATAAGAGAGAAGGCAGGACTTCCCTTTTCTCCAGTGAGACTAATATTCACAATGGAGACAGTCACCTAAGGAGCAGATGGCATCCCAAGACAGTTAACTTCCAAAATGGGTCTGGATCCAACCAGTCCTCGTGTCAGAATCCACAAGAACTCAAAGACTCAACAGTGACTGCAGAAATCCTGAGAGGAGAGCACAGATGCAGAAACTCGGGATGACTTGAGAGAGAAAAGAACAGCCGCGATGAATCAGAAGCCTGCAGGGATGACATGGACCCTAGAAGATGTTTCTGAAGCCACTTTCAGAGACTTTCGTCATCCAAACTCAGGAACGTGGGTACGGGTTGGCCGTACTCTGATCCATGCAAATGACCGTCTAACTACTACGCTCTTTGCCCTGAACCCTCCCTCTACCTGCATCGCCCTGGACACAGGCTCCTTCACTTCTCAGGGACCCCACTGCAATACTCCTCTGGATTCCAACCATACCCTCTATCAAACAGGGACAGAACCATCTTGCCCTCTCTCCAAGAATAACCTTGTGTCCTCAGATTAACTACTTTGCTCTTTGGGATTTTGCTCCAATACTTTGTATTGTATCTCAAATTTTTCCGTATCTTCACCCAGAGGTACCTCTTCCACGTCATCCTGGAAAAATGCTCAGATCCCCTTTGTTCTGAGACACGTGCGCGCACACGCATGTGCACACACACATACACTTTACCTGCTCCTAACACCCTTTCGATGACAGTCTGGTACATGAAAAATAGTCAATAAATGCTGGTAGAATGAATGAAAGACAGACTGCTCACATTGAGCTCTTCCCTTCATGTTGCCTTCTGAAGATGAGTTTGTAGTAATTCCCTCTCTTTCACCTTTTCAGCACCATTCATCCAATAGGTTTTAGGGAATCCCTGCTCTGACTCACTGTAGACCCTCCAGCCTGATCTACAGCAGTCCCATCCCAGATCTAGGAGATGGTGGTTCCAGCTGAAACGCGGACAGAATGGAGAGAGGAACAGTCTCCCTCCTGGCGAGCCACCCACACTGAGGACCCCTGTCCTTCCCCACTGGGCCAGGCAGAGCAACCCTGCGGTGCAAACTCCAGCAGTCTGTTCTCACTTCCTGGCCTCCCTGTCCTTCTGGGGATTAAGCAGCCGCTCTGGGAGACCCTCCCTTCCCTCGGGTCTATTTCTCCTTCTCGTTGCTCACTCACTCTTTCCCTGAATCCTGCCCACCCCCATTCCCTCGCCAGCTACCCCTACATGTGAGTCTCTCATTTGGGTCCCTACTTTATCACAAGCTCAGCCCTGTCCCTCTTAACAGCTCTTTTCTACCTACGTTGCATTTTTCCATTTCATCCACTAGCCTCACCCTGACCTTTCTGCTTCCTCACTATTTTGTACATCTTGCTTCCACTTAAGCTTCTGGGGACACAGTTTTCTTTCTTCTATTCTCCAGTAAAAGCTCTTCATAAAAATAGTGAGCAGAGTCCTTTACATGGTTTCAAGACCTGGCTCCAGTCTTCTTTCCAAAACATATGTCCCATTACGGCTCTTTCATACATCTTTGCTTCAGCCAAAGTGTGTTCATAGGCTAGGCAATTTATTGACACACATCTTGTGTTTTTCTTCCAGTACTTTCTCTTCCCCTTTCCGCAAAATACTGGCCTCTTAATAGTTGCCACAAAATTATTTTATGCTTCCTTGCTTCAGGATTTCGGAAGAAAAATGGCAGCAGGAAGGCAGGCCTAAAACTTCAGTCTTTTGGAAATGTTTGAGCCTAGAACAGATGATGCTAAATGTGTCAGGTCAGGAAGGCAGAAGAAGCAGGCATAGCTGGGCTTCTGGACTCGGTGCAGTCTGTGGGGACCTGGGGCCTGTTCCACTCACCCTGGTGTAACACAGGACAAGAGGAAGAAGCACAGTGTGGCTGCAAGTTTTTTTTTTTCTTTTAATTTTTAAATTTTTTTTCATTTATTTATATTAGTTGGAGGCTAATTACTTTACAATATTGTAGTGATTTTTGCCATACATTGACATGAATCAGCCATGGATTTACATGTGTTCCCCATCCTGAACACCCCTCCCGTCTCCCTCCCCATCCCATCCCCTCTGGATCATCCCAGTGCACCAGCCCTGAGCACTTGTCTCATGCATCCAACCTGGACTGGTGATCTGTTTCACACTTGATAATACACATGTTTCAATGCTATTCTCTCAGATCATCCCACCCTCGCCTTCTCCCATAGAGTCCAAAAGTCTGTTCTATACATCTTTGTCTCTTTTTCTGTCTCACATATAGGGTCTTCATTATCGTCTTTCTAAATTCCATATATATGCATTAGTATACTGTATTGGTGTTTTTCTTTCTGGCTTACTTCACTCTGTATAATGGGCTCCAGTTTCATCCATCTCATTAGAACTGATTCAAATGAATTCTTTTTAACGGCTGAGTAACATTCCATGGTGTATATGTACCACAGCTTCCTTATCCATTCGTCTGCTGATGGGCATCTAGGTTGCTTCCATGTCCTGGCTATGATAAACAGTGCTGCGATGAACATTGGGGTGCACGTGTCTCTTTCAGATCTGGTTTCCTCGGTGTGTATACCCAGCAGTGGGATTGCTGGGTCATATGGCAGTTCTATTTCCAGTTTTTTAAGAAATCTCCACACTGTTCTCCATAGTGGCTGTACGAGTTTGCATTCCCACCAACAGTGTAAGAGGGTTCCCTTTTCTCCACACCCTCTCCAGCACTTATTGCTTGTAGAGTTTTGGACAGCAGCCATTCTGACTGGCGTGAAATGGTATTATACAAAGACTCAGATTTCTCTCAGAGGGAGTGTGAATCAGTTTCAATTCACTGAAGCTTTTTGTCTGTCTGTTTGTTTATCTGTGTCCAGGTGAGAGTTTTTCTTAATCATTATTTCCTTATTGCTTTGCTCATGGCAATGGCCCCAGAGTGTTTGTGTTTGCAAGTTGACAGTGAAGTTGGGATCTACAGGAATTCAGAGGAAAAAGAGACTAGAAAATCTTGAAATAACACCATGAGATGACTTAAGAGGATTTTGAGCAAGTCTTGAAATAAAGGATTTGCACAGGAAACAGAAATGTGGATAGTGAAAAATGTTGGAACGGTACAAAATATCTGTTCTTAAAGGAACACAGAAGTGATTTTTTTTAGTATGGTCTTAGTACATGATAATTAACTCAATTATTAGACAGTATAACAAAGTCCTGTGACATTTTCCATAATTTAATCAATGTACAACCACCAAAATCCTGCCAGTATGTAAGAAAAGATGATATTAATCTAGTTAATGAAGTATCATCAGCTGTTAATGCTATAACAAGTAATAATTACATTAAATGTCTAGACTATAATCAGCTGCTGATTCTGCATGTGTTCTTATCCTAAGAAATTCAGTCCTTTGACCAATTTGTCTTCCCACTTCCCTTGGTAATAGACATAAATGACACTGGGTTTTATCATATTTGGCATTTGGCTTTATGTTTTCTTACTGAGTTCTTTGATTCTTGTTTATTTCAAATGTGAATGATTTTTGTCCACTGGGAATAATGCTTCTAAATTTTGAAATATTGTTCCTGGTACAGTCCTGGAGAGACAGATATTCATTAATATGATAAAGTAAATTAAGTAGTTTCTAGCTTATAAAGCTTATAATACTTTCACATTTATAGGTGTCTTCTTCATAAAAGCTAAAAGTTCTAATCACAATGTTTTTGTCACCAATCATGGATTGCAGTTATACACACACAGCTGTGCCTGTATAACTTAGGGGTACATGGAGAAAGGTCTAGAAATGCAAACATCCTGGTTTCAATCATTTAGATATATGAATACTTATCATTATTATGAGAACTATCACCACAATCATCTTCACGTGTTGGTAAATACAGGGTGTACATAAGGATGCTCTTCATGAAGAGCCTTCATTCTTAGTGAGGCAAACCTCAGGCTACAAAGGCCAGGCTATACCTACATTAGGCCCAAAGCCCCCCTCATATCCTAAGGCCTGGCCCTACATTGAGCGAACCAGAGCTCCATTCAGTTCCAAAACACTCCTGGATCAGGGCTTTTCCTCCAAGTTTCCTTTTCCTTCCACTTCTTATACCCTTTTCAATCTAATTCAGATGTCGCACACTGAACAAGTTTTGAGTTATGTGCCTGATGGTTTGAAGCCATTCATTAGCAGTAGCATTTTTGGAAACATTTCTGTTTATATCACTCTCCCAGTTAAAAAATATATTTAAAAATTTCTACCTTCATTATGAATATTGTGCTAAAGGTGATTTTTAAATATTAACATTGTTTATACTTGAAATATTCAACATAAATAATTATACATAATTGAAGAGTGCAGTAAATATATTGAGGTGCATAGCAAGTAACATATAAGTGCAAAGTAAATGTAATATACTTACATATCACATATATAATTTACTACATAAATATATGTATATATATATTATTTACTATGCTTTTCATTTTTTGCAAATAAATTTTACTTGATTTTGAACAAAGAAGCAAATAAATTCCTTGAGCAAACCTGTGGCTATAAAAACAAAAACACAATATTGTAATTAGCCTCCAACTAATAAAAATAAATGAAAAAAAATAAAAAAAAATAAATGGGTATGACATTGACATTCACAAAAAAATAAAAAAATAAAACAACACACTTGAAATCTCCCATTCTAAAAAGAGCTGGTTAAACATTATTTCTGATTGCTTCATGTTTCCCTGAGTATCCACCATCTGTGTGGCAGAGATGCTTGGGGAAGATCCCAGAGACTCACTGCCACAGAAGCCCTTAAACTCTTTTATTTTTTCACAAACATAAGAAGACATTTGCATTAAACATGATACATTCTATTCCACAGAATACCCAGCTTGTTTCACTCTATAACACTGCCTTCTTCTTCCAAATCTTTGATTAACTGACACCATTAGACAATCTGTTTACCTAAACAGATAAAGATGTGGTACATATATGCAATGGAATATTACTCAGCCACAAAAAAGGATGAAATAAATCTATTTGCAGCAACATGGTTGGACCTCAAGATTATCATACTAACTGAAGTAAGACAGAGAAAGAAAACTAACATATGATTTCATTTATATGTGGACTCTAAAATACAACACAAACGAATTTATTCACAAAACAGAAATGGACTCACATATATAAAGGAGAGACTTGTGGCTGCCAAGAAGGCGGCGCCTTGCGGAGGGATGGATTGCGAGTTCGGGATTAGCAGGTGCAAATGGTTACATATAGGATGGATAAACAGTAAGATCCTACTGCAATGCACAGGGAACTAAATTCAATATCTTGTGATAAACCATCATGGAAGAGAATATGAAAAATAATATGCATACATGCACACACACACATATATATATATATATATACACACATACATATATATTATAATATTGGGCTTCCCAGGTGGCTCAGTGGTAAAGGATCTGCCTCAGAGAGGAAATGGCAACCCACTCCAGTATTCTTGCCTAGACAATTCCATGGACAGAGGAGCCTGGTGGGCTACAGTCCATAGGGTTGCAAAGAGACTGACATGACTGACCAACTGAACACACACACACGCATTATAATATATATATAGGTGAATCACTTTGCTGTAAAGCAGAAATTAACACAGCATTGTAAATCAACTATATTTTAATGAAATACATTTTAAAAGTTCATCTTAATTATGCATATATTTAGAAGGCCCCCCGAAACCCTCACCAGTCTGTAATTATTGGGTTCACTTTACACTAAAGACATCTAAATGAAATATAATAATGTTTCTTAAAATTGGACAAATATCACATAGTTTTCTCTAGAATGACGGACCTGGGGGAAAACTAGTTAAAGGAATGTTTTAAAAAGTAGAAAACTATTCTAAGGGTTTGTAACTATACATACTGTGGCATTACTGAAAGGAAGGCCTCAAAATTCAGATTTGTGGAGATGTTCCACTTATTTAAAGTAGGCCATACAAGGGGCTTTCTTATAAGAAATTAAAATTAAGGAATAATTCTCTGGAGGACAAATATGGAAAAAATCAATTTTATGATCATATACAGTCTTGATACCTCAGTTGGCAAAGAATCTGCCTACAATGCAGGAGACCCTGGTTTGATTCCTGGGTTGGGAAGATCTGCTGGAGAGGGGATAGGCTACCCATTCCAGTATTCTTGAGTTTCCCTTGTGGCTCAGCTGGGGAAGAATCTGCCTGCAAAGCAAGAGACCTGGGTTCGATCCCTAGGCTGGGAAGATCCCCTGGAGAAGGGAAAGGCTACCCACTCCAGTATTCTGGCCTGGAGAATCCCCTGGATTGTATAGTCTACGGGGTCGCAAAGAGCTGGACATGACTGAGCGACTTTGACTTTCACACAGAAGCTGAAGGAACAAAAAACAAGATTTCTTAGAATGAGAATTCTGAATTTTGGTGACTCTTCACAGGAGAGAGAAAATATAACCACTGATAAAGGGGGAAAAAATTACTTGTAAAAGAAGCAGCAGGGAGACGAACCAGGCCACCCATTGAAACAAGGAGAGATAACTGAGGGTAGTTATCACTGGTCTGTTACCTTGGGAGGATGAAGAAGAACGAGAAAACATGTTACCAAATGTAAGACACAATCATGATGCAGAAGAAGAAGCATCAATTCCTACACCTGGAAAGTTCAGAGGTGGACTTTCAGTCAAACCTACCCAATAAACAGGTAAACTGAGCCCCAGAGGGCAAGTCAAAGTTCATTGGAATAGAACTATTTCATTATCTTGGCTTTGTCATCCTTTTTGTCCCTACACCTTGAAATCTGATCTCTGAAACCAGGGTATTCAGTGGAAGTTACTAAGAACGCAACTTTGGGGAGGTAGATATTCAAAATTCAGCAATGACCATAATTGGGATAAAATTTAAACTAAAGGGGTTGAGGGTTTCAGTGGCACTCATTTGAATTTATTACCTGCAAAGCAGTGCCTCAGGTATAATTCTGATGTTTAATTATTGCTGTGTTTTATTCTAAGAAAAGGTAACTCCACTCACACTAACTGTGGGGGAATGAGAAGAGACAGACTGTGGAAGCCGTGAAAGAAGATAAGCTATCCCAGAACTTGCAGCAAACACTGGTTCCCTAGAAGGACATTAAAGAGAATTTCCATTTCATCCAAGTGATAAAGTGACGTGAAGTCTGATGGTCAAAGTCCATCCACACCCCACACTGGAAAGGATCATTTATTACATTAATCCTACAAACCAATAAGCACCAGGGTCAAAAATAAAAGAAGCAAAAGAAACGAAAAAACACCTCCTACTCCTAAGGAGTAAGGAGTAGGAGTAAGGAAGACACACGATTTTCCTTCAAAATGAACAGCCCAACCCCCTGGGATGGCAGAGAGGCAGCTCCTAGACCCCGTTAACGTAGGTCCTTTCTAACCCTATGATTTTCAGAAAGACAAACCTCTGCTCTGATAAACAGCTATGTGTGCTAGTTCAATTTCTGAATGGCTCAAATATTCCAATTTCTAATTTATTCGTCACTTTGTCCAGTAAAATGCATAATATAAAACACGTAGTTTCCAGGATGCCAAGTTAACTATTAAAAAAGCATTTCATGAAAGTGTTTTAGCATAAGCAAATTACTTTTAGCATGAGTAAATTTTGCAATAAGACTTTCACTCTTAAGGAACAAAAATGGAACAAAGATTATGGCAGGAGAAACAAGTGCTGACAATTGGTATCAGTTGCATATTTCACTTACCTTTGGTTTTCTGTAGTACTCAGCCTAGTAATGAATTATCTAATGTATAAGATCAAATGTTATATAATTTCAGGCAGTTTTTTTTTTATATTTTAGAATACATAAATAACCATCCTCCCTTCTGTGTTTGCTTTCTTCTATATACCTTGTGGACATAAAGCTTTTAAGATTTATAAGGAGTAGGAAATGTTTGAAACTCAAATTTGTATTAAAACATTATTCTTTGCATGAATACACTGACCCATTTTTTTCTAAAGTAAAAATAACCACTAGATTTTTACTTGCATTGAAAATACAGCAATCACAGTCCAATTATTGCATTCACACACTTTTTCAAGTTGCACAACTGACCTTCTTTTCTATAACAATATAGAGTTAGTCTAAATTAGAAGTAATTGCATTAAGGAACATTTTGAAAAGGAGAATCCTGTTGCTTTTCTTGCATTTCAATCAATTTGGTTCTTTAATACTTCTTTGCATTTCCTTGCATATTTGTAAATATGGCTTAATTTTTTTTTTCATTTGAATGAAAACATCTGACCACTTTAGGGTTGACAAATGATAGCCTGTTAGACAGCTGTACAGAAAAGAAGAATAAACTCACACGTGGAGCAGGGTTCCAGAAACAGAAATAAACATTCTTCGCAAAGAAGAATCGATACACTGTAAAGCCCATCACGAGACAGCATGACGATCGACTCCATCTCTCCAGTAAGAACTTGAGATGTCTGAGTTCATGTCACTCACCTGTTTGGCTCAGCTGGGACGTGCTTCTGCTCCTTCGCGACACTATGGCAACCACTTTGGCACTCAGGCTGGACCTCCTCTTCTTCCCACCTGCTCCGACGGTGCCCACAGCTGTGTCCGACTGGCTGCCATCATTATGCTCCAGTGTGTACATCTCCCCGCTCATGCTTGTGCTCTTGGTGATGGCTCTTCCGGAAGTCCCCATCCGTCTGCCTTGCATTTTAGGGGTAAATGAACTATATTTACAAAGTAAAAACATATATGCATCCATAAATTACAGGTCAGCATAACTGAAACTCTAAATCTCATTCATTTTGAAATAATCCAGGCAAAACTCTAGAGTTAAAAGCCAGCTGAATAGCAGTCCTACAGCTATGGATGCTCTTCAGATCACATCAGCACCGTCAAATGTTTACCGGATGTAGCCTGAACAAGCATGTCAACACAGAGTCATCTATCAACTCCTGGAAGAGAGGAAGAGGAAATGCAACAGATGCTAGCGATGGGGAAGTAAACGTAACTGATCAGTTTTGTCAACAGTTCCTCTGTTACTTTCAGGGAAAAGCCAAAATATTTCAGTCACTGAGAAAAGTTCATACACACTTCTGAGCGAAAAATATTGTTAAAAATGGATACTCAGAATTTGCCACATGACAAGATTTAAAATAAATGAAAACAGCATTTATGCTGGTTTCTCTTTGGGATTCCAACTCATAGGCACATCTTTTATTCTGTGAGGCTTAGGGAACCCAGGAAAGACTGTTAATCTGTTAATCTGGCAAAACTCCCAGCCTCTCCCCTGCTGGTCCATCTTAGCCCCTCCTGGTCCATCTCCTCCACACAAGTTTCCTCTCATTTTCATCTTTGGACTCTTCAAACCCACAGGTTCTGGGTCCAGATGTTGCCGTTTTCATTCCTTTCTGTAAAACTTACTTGTCTGTGTCCTGAGCTTGCCTCAGTGTATCTGACTAAATCACTGGACGTCTTTCCCAAATGAATAAATTTCTGCTCAGAATTTCAGCACCATAGAAAGTTAATGGGCATACCTCTCTACCTGTCCAAGCAAAGGTGTGTCTGTAAGCTGGAGTCGGAAGCAGGGCAGAGGTCGTCAGGGGGTAGGATTCTTTCTATCTTAATCGTGCTGTGTATGCATTTATGTTATTGACATAGACTGTCCCTTTTTTGGCCAAAAAAAACGCCTGTTTTATATCTTTGAAACAGCCCTCTTATTTTATGTGCCCTCAAAATATCTGCAAAAACTGGCTCCCATGACCTTTACCACCATCTGGATTTTCTATTTCTTGTCTGGAAATACTAAATGTATCATTGAATATAGCTTAAGTGATGACACTTCTTATACAAGTCAGAATAGACCCTAATATGAGAGACAATAAAACAGAAAGCCTTGGTGATCACGTAACATGTCTGTGGTCACACACACAATGAGCGTTTCAGTGGAAGGGAAAACTGGTATGCGGGCTCAGACGGCAAGGAAAACAGAGGACTGTCTGGACCTCAGGATCCCTTCAGAGACGGTGAACGGAAACAGACCTGATCTGACCAGAATAACCTGGAATGTTAAACCCTGGCTGTGTTTCTCGCATCAGTCCATGTCGACATTCACTTGGCAGTGTTCAGGTATTCACACTGTCTCCCTTTACTCTAATCACCTTTTCATGAAGCCACGTGTTCTTTAAAGTGATCTGCAAACCCGGCAATTCCGCTATGCATTTTATGCAGTCTCTTTTTCCAAACATTAAGAAGACAGTTTTACACATGATCAATTTAACACTGATTTCTGTGAGGTTTATATACCCAACTCTAGTGGACTTCCTTTTCAGGTAAATATTATGGCCGATTTATTTCATGTCCTCGCCAATTTATTTGAATGCATTTCCTAACTCTGTGATACTGCTCAAGTCGTCTCTCAGTGTCTGGTTTCTCTACTATTTTATTCACACGATTCTGCTGAAGGGTATACAGAAATGACAGGATTTGGTCAATTTCACCATCTAGGGGTCCCCAAGGAGAGAGAAGTATGGAATATTCAAGGAGGAAGAAAGGACAAACTTTTTTTACTTGTTTCCTCTACATTCCTTAGGATTATATAACAATAATGTATCCTGCCTGAGGACAGTCTCTGGCTAATTCTGTTATCTTAAAACATAAATTATGGGAGTAGGTCTGGTCTTTACAAGGATGTATCCTGCCTGAGGACAATCTTTGGATTAAACCTTCTAGCCAACTCTGTTATCTTAAAATGTAATGGGAGTGGGTCTGGTGAGGTCTTTGCAACCTCCAGACATTCTTTGGATTCATTGGAGAGTATATAACTCCATTGCTAACACTAGCAAAAGGGGTACTCTTTTGCCCCCTTCTGATGCCTATGTCAGAAGCTTTCTCCATCTCCTTTATACTTTAATAAAACTTTATTACACAAGAGCTCTGAGCGATCCAGCCTCGTCTCTGGCCCCGGATTGAATTCGTCTCCTCCGGAGGCCAAGAATCCCGCAACAACCTTTCAGTAAGATCCATCTTCAATCAAACACCTGTGACTGGAAATCCATAGTGTTTCATCTCTCATCAGTCTCCTCAGCACACTCCCCACAGTGGTTACTGAAACTCTCTTTTCTAGGGATTTTATTTTTACCTTTATTGTAAAGTACATATAAACTAACACACATCTTTTTTCTCCACATGATTGTCATGAAAACAGAATTATATCACAACTCTCAATCTGTATTTTAAAAATCACTGCACAAAAATACTATTGCTAAACTTTGGATGGTGTTATTTAGGTTATAGAGAAGTTTGAAAGAACAGGAAGGTGTTTTCTATAACAGCTCTATTATGAAAATGTATCCAATGAACGAGGAAGATTCACAAATTTTTCATGGATATTTAATTACAGCAATGAAATGTTCTACAATGTCAACAAATAAAAATTCTGAAAAAAAAAATCAGATAAATCTGTACAGTAAACAATTACCATTTTTTGGTGGGGGGTGATTTAAGAAGTTATGTTAAAAGTAAGTCTATGAATAAGTAAGACACTTTTCTTTTTTCCTCAAAAAATAAAATATTTTGTTTAGAAGCTCAAAATCATTATTACGTAATCTGAATAGTTTCCTAAAGAATTTAGAGCATCATATGTTCAAATGGAACATGTTAGGGCATTTTCAATTCTGTTAGCTAACTGAAGGGAGAGGTTTGGAGTTGGGTCTAATCAGCCAGATCAATTAAACCAATGGGAAGGTCAGAGTCTTAGCACAGATCTACCTCTGTTTGCCTGTTTCTCCTTTATTCTGCTTCCATCATCCCAAAACTGATTCCTGTCCTTTAGAGGTGCCTGAGTCCTTCAAGATGCCCTGAAAGGCCTTTTGCCTTTTAAAGCTTTTTGGGGGTCTCTGTTGAGCACTGACTGCTGCCTCCCACACCTGCATTTTATATTTTGTACCGGTCACATTAAGACTTGGATACTTAAAATCAGCACACACCAAACATTGGCAGCATTCCTCCCATTGCTGAGTAAAGTGAAGTTCCGGCCTTTGCTCAGCTGTGTCCAACTCCTTGCAATTCCATGAATTGTTGCCCACCAAACTCCTCTGTCAACAGAATTTTCCAGGCAAGAATACCGGAGACGGTTGCCATTTCCTCCTGCTGGGGATCTTCTCAACCCAGGGATCAAACTCAGCCCATGTCTCCTGTGTCTGCTGCATTGGTAGATGGATTCTTTACCCAGCTGGGAAGCTCCTAAACTGAAGCTGAATCAGTGAGTTCTCACTATACAAACAGGCTGACACAACCCATCTTTAAAGATCAAACAAACAAAGAACCTCCTTCCCCCTTTGGAAGACTCTCCTATAGTTACCGACCTTGTGCTGAAACCTCTGGGCTGTGCATCCTCTCTCCCTATTCTCTCCTAAACCAAGCAAAACCAGGCTCCGACACCAGCACTTCATGCATATGGCCTTTTTCTCTCATCAAAGTCAAACAATGACCCCGCATGGCAAAATCCTACTATGCTTCAGTCCTCATCCTTTTGACATCTTCATACATCGTGTATTCGACAAAGCATTTGATTCTGTTGATCCTGAGACACTCTATTCTTATAGGTTTTCCCACCTTGTGCCTCCTGGCAAGACTTTCATTTTCTTTCATCACTAAACCTGGAGTTCTCGACTCCCGCTCCCCACACCTCCGTAACTTCAGCCACCCGACTCTCTAGGTGCCTCAGCTGGTTCCCAGTTTTACTTCCTTCTATGTTCTGCCAATTTTCACGGGTTTTCTCGACCTCATCACAGCCCTTGACTCTACATTTATGTACCTTACTTGTGAACTGCTTGGGTTTGTCTGATAAGGCTCTCAAAAATGTGCTCAACCCAATGAAAAAACTGTCTTCTCTAATCTTGCACAATACAATAAGGGCGTGCCAATTACCCAGTTGCTCAGAGTAATACCTGCATCCTTCCAGTAAAGAAAAAAAAAAATCTAAACTTGGAAATGAGATTAGAAAAAAAAAACCAAAACTGTTTCACCTGTTAATGCCATATTTAAGGATTATCTAATAAGCACCCCAAGGACCTAAAGGTATCTGACTCTCTGGGGGAATGGAATATTTATTGACTTATTATTTACTCTTATAATAATTACAGTCCAAAAATTTTACGACTCTGTAAAAATGTTACAAAGTGGGGTTGCAAAGAGTCGGACATGACTAGGCGACTGAACTACAACAAAAAAAGAATGTTAACTTGAAAAGAACTTATAAGGAGAAAATGATCACTACTTTGTAGTGAGGATAACTCCAAAGAACGGGGTTTTATTGAGCTAGAGAACATTATCCAGTTGGAATCAAACTGGATAACGTCCCAGCATTCTCTTTTTCTTCCGCAATGACTGTATATCTGTGTCTATATGCACATCATCTGAGGAACCAGTATGACACTCTGTTGGTTTGCTCACTAGTGAGTTAAAATTCTGACATTTCCTATATATTTTTCTGACAACTGTTTTAAATTTGGTGATTATGTTTCAAGAATGTCAGAGATCCTGTAAAACTGCCCAGGTGGATATCTGCTGGACCTCTGGGCAGGGCGCCCCATGAATGCTCTGAGCCCAGTGATGCCTTTTTCTGGCTCCTGGATTTAATATCAAGAGACAACAGAACATTACTTTCAATCTCTGTTTTCTCTTCTTAACTCTGGCCTTCGTTTGCTGCTGGTTCTGCTTCCTGGTGAATCTGGCTCTTCTTTTGCTTTGTCTGTGGCCAGTGGCAGCAAAAATAGAGGGTCTGTCTACGGATGAAATTGGGTCAATGGAAGATCTCAGAGATGTATTGAGAGCTGGGTGGCAGATGACAGAAAATCTGTTTTTTCTGTCTGTTAGTATGCTACAAAAGTTCACATCATTCAAGAAAATGCCTTGTCCACAATAAAGAGTAGCCCTTCATATTCTGGGGTTAGGTTTCCGTGTCCATTTCCATCTATGTCAAGCGGTAAAACTGAAACTACTAGTGTTCTCTGCATGTTTAAAAAACAGCCTTCAATTGGCGAAAAACGTCTCTCACGTCCTGTGTACCTTACGAATACTGGTCTGGGCAGACGGATATCAACTGAAAAGAGCTCCTGCTCTGATTGATCTATGCAGACATAGTTCTAATGCAGTTAACCAAAGAATTCCCAGGGGAAAAAAGAAACTGAACTTCTAATACTGTGAATATGCTTCTCTTTCAACAAAAAGCCATTTTTAAGAAATGGATGACTCAAAAGAATTTTCATATAAGAATCTGAATCCACAACCAAAGTGAATTGTTTGAGATATCAAACAAATTTGATAAATTTGGCTTAAAAGAAGCTTTATGAAAACCACGATGAGAGGCCACTTTGCAAGCACAGGCTATCTACGGCGAAAAGGCGATGCTAACAGGTGCTGACAAGAATCTGAAGAAACTGGGCGCCTCATACATAGCTGGTGGCAGTGTAAAATGACGCAGTCACTTTGGAAACAGTTTGGCAGTTTGGTTAAATAAAACTTAGAGTTAAATTAAACTTTGAGTTGTCATACTACTCAGTAATTTCATTCTTAGATATATCCATGAGAGAACTGAAAACATATCCAAACACTTACACAGGAATATTCAGGTTAGCATTATTCCTAACACTTTAAAAAGAAAACAACCCAAATGCCTCTCAAATGATGAATGGAAACAACGTGTTTTATCCATGCCATGGAATACTATCATTCATAAAAACGAATGGTACATGTTACAAAGTTGAAAACATCATACTACATGAAAGAAGCCAGCCACCAAAGGTTACATACTATATGAGTGCATGCATGCTAAGTCGCTTCAGTCATGTCTGACTCTGTGTGACCCCGTGGACTGTAGCCCACCAGGCTCCTCTGCCCATGGTATCCTCCAGGCAAGAATACTGCAGTGGGTTGCCATGTCCTCCTCCAGGGGATCTTCCCAACCCAGGGTTCGAACCGGCATCTCTTACATCTCCTGCATTGGCAGGCAAGTTATCACTAGCGCCACCTGGGAAGCTCATATATTGTATAATTCCATCTAAATTAAATGCCAGATCAAGACACAAATGTGGGTAAGTGATCACCAGGGGCCAGAACAACAGGGGGAGGGGTATATGCCAAGGGTTATGGGTTTCTTTGGGAGATGATAAAAATGTTCTCAAGTTACATAGTGGTGATGGTTGCATAGCTAACTGTGAATTTACTAAAAACTGCTGAATGTATTATATGTACCATAATCCCAAACTCCGAATTTATTCCTCCCCCTTTCCCCTTCGGTAACCACGTTTGTTTCTATGTCTGTTAGCTTGCTTCTGTTTTATAAATAAGTTCATCTGTGCTTTTAAATTTCATATATAAACTGATAAGCGATATTTGTCTTTCTCTGACTTCACTTAGTATGATACTCTGTAGATCCATCCATTTTATTGCAAATGGCATTGCTTTCATTCTTTTTTATGGCTGAGTAATATTGTGTTTATACACACACACACACACACACACACCCCATATTTTCTTTATCCATTCCTCTGTCAATAGGTATGTAGCTTGTGTCCTGTCTTGGCAACTGTAAATAGTGCTGCTATGAACACTGTAGAGGTGCATGTATTTTTCTGAATTAGAGTTTTTGTCTTCTCCAGATATATGTCTAGAGTGGGACTGCTGGGTCATATAGTAGTTCTATTTGTAGGTTTTAAGGAACTTCCACACTCTTCTCCATATGGTTGTACCAATTAACATTCCCACCAACAGTGTGGGAGAGTTCCCCTTTTCTCCACACCCTTTTCAACATTTATTATTTATAGATTTTTGGCTGACGGCCATTCGGACTGGTGTGAGGGGATACCTCACTGTCGTTTTAATTTGCATTTCTCTGATAATTAGTGATGTTGAGCATCTTTTCATGTGCCTTTTGGCATCTGTATGTCTTCTTGAGAGGAATGTCTATTTAGGTCTTCTGCCCATTTTTGATTGGGTTGTTTGTAGGATGTTTATTATAGGTGCTGCTACTTGCTAGACTGCAAAATTGCTTGTATATGACAAACGACCTGTTATGCTCAATTATCTTCCTCCAGGTTTTCTCTATGAAAGAGAAGCTTAGGTTAAACTCTGATAAATGGGAAGGAAAGCTAGAGCAGAGCGGATGTGTGTATACACAGGACTGACTCAGTCTGCTACACAGCAGACACGACTACAACATGATGAAGTAATTATGCTCCATCAAGTTTTTAAAAGTTGCAATTATATGGGTGGTTCATTTTAAACCAGAAAAAAGTGACAAAATATACAACATATTCAAGATAATAGATGTGTTTTTATTTATTAAATAAAGGAAGGAAATCATTCCTTACAGTAAAATACCTGGAATATAAATAAGGATAGTAAAAAAAAAAAAAAACAACACAGAATTTGGGTGAATATATTAAATTGTAGAAGGTTCGAGGAAAGCAAATTATTTACTCTGCTTTATTATAGTTGTAAACAGTAAGTCTAAAGTGAAAAAAAAACCAGAACTTTAACTAACTGGCTCTATTTAATGGAAATCTTCATAATATAATAAGAACAATCTATGAACCATTTATTAACAAATATTACATTATGCAAGATTAGAATTGGGTTTTCTGTTAAAGTGAATAATCTATATGCACTGAATCAAATAAATAGGACTTCCCTGGTGGCTTAGCAGTAAAGAAACTACCTGTAATACAAGAGATGTGGGTTTGATTCCTGGGTCAGGAAGATTCCTGGAGAAGGAAATGGTAACCCACTCCAGTGTTCTTGCCTGAGAAATCCCATGGACCGTGAAATCCCATGGAAGTTCATGGGGTCACAAAAGAGTTGGACACAACTTAGTGACTAAACAAATCAAATCAATTATGTTCAATATTAAGATACATTAAATTTTATGTATTTTAAGAAAGAAAAATGCCATCAATTGTAAAATATATATGGATTTCACATATGATATAGTACATATCAGTGTGCATTGTATTAATAGAACCAATGAAATTATGGTAATAGGCAATTTAGAAACTAATTTCAGTGAAGAATTTTTTTAAAGATTGATAAAATGAAACTGAAATCCTGTGAACCCACTTTCCCTAAAGTAGACAAAAAGAATTTGCATTACCTATAGACATACCAGAGACCAATCACATAAGCAATCAAATCTGCACCTTTAATTGTCAGATTCTGGTTCCTTATTCTAACATAAGGTGAGTGGCATGTAATTTTGGAACAGAATGAAAAAAAAAAAATATGGGCCTGATACAGCTTCTCATTTTCAGAAAGTCAGGCAACTTTTAGGAAAAGTTTATGAGATACCATGTAAAGATGATTTCCACTCTTAATAATAAATTTAGCTTAAAAATAATGATAATCAATTCCTGTATCTTGAACACACCAAACTAAGGTAGACGACTACCATGACTGCACTGTAAGGCCATAAAAGGATAAGTGATTTAAGGCATATGAAAAGATGACTATAATACATATACATTCACTGTATGTTTTCACATATGCAGAAATCACCTCAAATTATTTGAGTCCTACACTTAAGTTTGGATCAATATACAAGTTGTTAATCATAAATGGTCAACACAAAAGGAATTTGCTGATCAAGAAACCCCCAGGCATCTCACTCATAATTTCTAGGAGTTAAAATTCTGGGACTTGATAACAGGATGGTGTCAAATTCCATCTAAGCATGTCTACTGGACCTGTTTTGGTAGCAGCATCAGTTTAGAACCAAGGGATGTGCTCAAGTTAGATTGTTATTTACATCTGATCCCTCAAATAGCCAGACCTTCCGAAGTAGCTGTGTCTGTGTAATTCTTATTGAATTTCACTCACACAGAACTGAATTTATCCATGAGCCTATAAGTACTCTTTGTATTAAGGACTTACATATTATTGATCTATTCCTACTCATTTAGTTTATTTCTAATTAGCTTACCTACTCAGAATTATTCTTACGTATTTCATGTTTTTAATTATACTGTATTGATATATTTTATAAATTTCATGTCCTAATGTTTGTTGCTGGCACATAAAAACACAACCGATTTGTTAGTGGTGTTGCTGTTACTGTAATTATTACTAACTTTCCCCCATATGTTGTTACTGTTACTGTTATTCTTACTACCCCTCCCATGAGTTCACTATTTCTTCCTCCAGTTTACTCCCTACGGGGGACTTTTTCCTTCCACATGAAGAGTAGGTTGGCTGGTGATGAATTCTTAGATATTTCACCCATTCATTGTTGCACTACCTGAAGGATATTTTCACTGGGTAACAGGTAACAAGCATAAACAGTAGGTCTGATGTTTTTCTTTTTTCCTCTAGCATTCTTCCTTTCAGTCATTCCATGGGTTTGGGGCTTTGATAACATCTGCTGAAATTCCAGCCAAAGTCTCACTGTTTCCTTCCTGAAAACAATCTCTTTTTCCCCTCCCTAGGATTATTTTAAGAAAAGTTGTTTTCTTTAGTTCTCAGTACACATATCATGATATTGCTAGGTTTGTTTTTCTTTCCACCTTGAGAATATGAAAGGCTGTTGGATTTATAATGTAATGTTGCAAAGTTCTCAGCCAGCCCTTTAGGATTCAAGTTTTGTTTCTGCCACATCCTCTCCTCCTGGGACTTGGTTACACTCTCAGGCCACCTTTCCATCTTGTTCCACATGTGACTTGTTCTCCTTCAACTTCTCTTTTCTCTCGTGTCAATATATGTACTTTCCACAGACCTGGTCACTAACTCTCAGTACTGCTGTCTCTAATATGCCATCAAACCCACCTACTAAATGTACTGTTAGGGTTTTTTTGCAGGAGGGTATTTTGTAGTTTTAAAATTATCATGCAATTTGTAAAAATGGATTCCAAGTCTTTGCTGAAAGCATTCCTCCCCCTTTGTCTCTATAACATATTGATCATGGATATTTTTAAGTCCTCTTTTGATAATGCTATTGTTAGCTTTTATTGTTAGTTTTTATTGTTAGTTGGTTGGTCCTTTTCTTCATTAATTTAAGTTAGATGCCAGACACTGTGGGTGAAAACCTACAGAGGCTTTGGATGATGTTAATTTCCTCCAACAAGAGTGAAATTGTTTTCGATTGGCAGAGAGAATCAATCCTGCTCCTGTTCAGAGCTGGGCTTAAAGATCTGCCGTTACTTGAGAGTGTGATGCTAGTCCCAGAGTTTGGCCCTCCTGGAATTTGTCCAGGACACCAATGTGTTTCCACATACTTGAAGTGGGCCTGGGTCTCCCAGCCCCTGGCAGCTGCTGAAAAGTTTGCTCAGAAGTTCATCCTCCAGCTGCTGCTGTTTGGTTAATTTCTTGGCTAATTTCTGTGCATGCACAGCTCATCAGTCAACAGATTAGGGAAATCTGTCACCAACTGTGGGCCCATTCACTCAGTTTCCAACTCCTCTTGTCAGTTCCCGAGCTGTGACATCTGTCTCCCCACCCCAGGAAGATGCTGCTCTTTGCTTTGCTCCAATGTCTGTGTCACCAGACTGCAAAGTCCCTCCAGAGGAAAGGGGTCCACGTGGGACCGCTCTGTGTCCTTGTCTTCTTTCAAGGGTTGCAGCCCCTCCAATTTCGTTACCTGCTATATTGCTTACAAGTGTTGTCAAAAAGCTTTTTTAAATCTGTTCATTTGTTTTGGTTTAGTTTTCGTAGCTTTGAAGGTGGGATGATCCATCTGATACCAGCTACTCTGTCACACCTGCAACTGGAAAGGCTGTGTCATCTCACTCCTTACTTTCGAACAAGTTTAGAGTTAATTGGACCAGTGGTGGTGTCAAAATCTCCACATGGTGAATAATGAAGAGGTATGTGTTACAGGGCTGCAGCGATTCATTTCTCTGCAAACTACACTGAGTAGTGTTTTCCAAATTGCTTCTATTTACAGTTCCCTGACAGGCTACAGGTGACACATGGCCTGGCAGACCAGCAAGGCTTCTCCTCTGAGCAGATGTCAGCTGCTTCTCTGAGGTTTGAAACACTGCTTCAGGATGTCCCAGGTCTAGAAGTTCTCTAGTTCCCACAGATCTGAGGTGCACATTTTCATTGTGCTTTTAAGGCTGCCCCGTTCAGAGAACTCTACATTATTCAGTAGCTGAATAAGTCAGCATCTACTCTTGGTATTTCTCCTCCTGTTAGTACAGATTTCGCTGAATGTAAAAGGTGTTTTCTACAGTCTATAATTTAAGGATGCTGTTGTCTCCTAGTTTCATAGTAGATAAAAGTTTATCTTTTTCTTACAAAATTCGGGTAGCTTTCAGTTGGCAATTAGAGATGAATAAAAGTATCTATTCCCTACAATCTGCAGTCTGTGATCATGAGTTCTATTTAGGAAGTAAAATCAATTGTATTAACCGATGACTGACTTGAACACAAGTTCTCTTCTAGAGCGAATAAGTCTCCCAAAGGCAATCACTGGTTCCTGGAGGTGGCAGGAATGAAAAGATCTCAGATAACACCCTGGTTGGGTCCTCCAAGAGGCCACAGGGTATCAAGTCAAACAGAGTACCTGTGAGGTTAAAATGTCATGTGGGGAGGTTTTTAGGAAAAGAACATCCAGTGGGGGCTGATCATGCTACAAAGGTTGAGAAACAAAGTGTTAGAAAGAGGACTGGGAGGAATTAAAACTAGGGCAGCTTCCAACTTTCTGATTTGGGAACTAGGTGGTTAATGAGGTAGAAAGAATATACTTACTCTGTTCAAATACTAAATAAATCAACCATTTGTTTATTATTTATTCTAAGAAACATTTAAGGACCTTGGTGATTACAAATGATGAACTAACTACATATACATGCATTTCCAGTCTATCATAAATTCAATCAAGTATATATGTGTGTGTGTACACAAACACACACTGTTCAACAAGAGCTGCTGTGTGTGCAATATTCAGTAAATACTGAAACATTAGAAAATAAAAGGGAACCTTCCCACATTGTTGGTGGCAGTGCAGTCACTATGGAGAACAGTATGGTTGTTGCTCAAAAAATGAAAAAGAGAACTTCATATGATCTACCAATCCCATGCCAGAGGAAACCATGATTCAAAACAATACAGGCACTTCAGTGCTCCTTGCAGCACTATTTCCAATAGCCAAGACATGGAAGCAACCTAGGTGCCCATCAACAGATGAATGGATAAAGAAATGTGGTACATATATACAATGGAATATCACTCAATCATAAAAAATGAAATTTTGCCAATTTTAGCAATATGGCTGCAAGTAGAAACGATCATTTGAAGTGAAGTAAGTCAGAGAAAGACAAACATTATGTGATATCATTTATATGTAGAATCCAAAAAGTGGTACAAATGACCTTATTTACAAAATAAAGCAGACTCACAGACATAGAAAAACTTATGTTACCAAAGTGGAAAGTGGGTAAGGAAGGGGTAAAGTGTGAGTCTGGATTAACAAACACTCACACACTATATATAGTGTGTGTGTGTGTGTGTATATATAAGTGTATATATATATATGTTATCTATTATTATATAGATAGTATATTGTCTATCTATATATATATTATATATTATCTATATATATTAGTATATATATTATCTATTATATATATACAATAGATAAACAACAAGGATCAACTATATAGCAAAGGGATCTATATTCAGTATCTCATAATAACCTATAATGGAAATGAATCTAAAAAAGAATATACACACACACACGCAAACACACACTCACATATATATGCTCTTTGTGACTCTATGGACTGTAGCCCGCCAGGCTCCTCTGTCCATGGCATTCTCCAGGCAAGGATACTGGAGTGGGTTGCCATGCCCTCTTCTAGATCTTCCTGACCCAGGGATCAAACCCAGGTCTCTGATGTCTCCTGCTTTGGCATGTGGGTTCTTTACCACAAGTGCCACATGGAAACCATTCCCCCCATATACATACATGTGCGCGCGCACACACACACACACACACACACACACACATAAATACATATAAATGTAACTGAATCACACTGCTGTATACCTGAAACATAGCAAATCAAACTAAAGTAAAAAAATATGTATATAAAAAAGTAAATACCTTCTCATATCATGTATGAACCATAAAATAGTATAAATGAGTCACAAAATGATAAAGTCAGAAAGCTGAAGATGGACACACAGGTGATTCCTTGACATAACTGCTGTTTTAGTTTACAAAGGAACAAAGGTCACCAATTATTTTGGATGATGCAAATAACTTAGAAAACATTTCCACTAATTACAGGAAGCTAGTGCATAAGGCCTTTTGAGAATCCTTCAAGGCCTAGGGTTTTGAGTCACTAAACTGGGTCTGTGCTCTGTATTCAGTCAGTGAGTGCTGATTATACCAATTTCATTATTGTGTCTACGCTTTAAGATGTCCTGGTTGAAATCAAGGTAATCATAGTTAAAAATGAGTAAAGAAATGTAGCTCTAAGTGGTTATTTTCTTAAAAACTGATAAAGTAAAAAAAAAAGCCTTTAAAATTTTTACCATATTATTTTAAATTTAAGTTACCAAGAGTAGTATGAAATCTGTTAACTATGTATGCTAAAGCAATGAATTTGAAAACAAAATATATTATTTTATATAGTTTGTATCATACTGTGTAAAGCTATTGTGCTAAAAAGCAATCCCAAGTACTTCTTTTACTTCATACACCAAGTGTACGATTCGTAAATAAAATATGCAGTAGGAAAAAAGAACATCCAATCTCAACATAGACCTAGGGTCTGCAAGTTTCTTTTTTCTTTGAAATAGAATTTTTTCCTAACGTATTATACCAAGGACTTGCAACATAATAGACAAACCATTGGCCAAATTATGATACTATCTGAATTAAAAATACTTAATAGCTAAAGAATTAGAACTGAATCTCATATTTTCATTTTTTTCCTTCAAATCATAGCACTAGAAATTACTGTGCCACATTTGGTTTAAAATGTGCTTTTAAGGCAGTGATACTTCCTCTTTATATTTAATGATATATTTCATAAGTCTTGAATTAATAAAACAAATCCTAGTACAACTGCTCTATTGAAAGGGTAAAGCTCAGAGCCCTGCTATCTGAGTCTCCTCTTCTTATCCTTTAATATTCCTGTTTCAAACCTGTATGTGGAGGTTTGCAGACAGTTAATGTTCATTAGAATACCAACAGTCCAGGGGCATGACTCTGAAAATTTCCACACTAATGAAACTGGACTTCTCCAAGCCAACACACATTCATTCAGCTCATCATAAAGCCCAGTCAAGTGGAAAAGTTAAATATTAATAATCAAAATACAGATTTTGAAAGGTATTGTGTCATACCTTATGTAGGCATCTGACCTGTGAGAGATGTAAGGATAACTTTTAAAAGACAGAGTAACTCACTTAATTCTTGACATTTGTGTGCAGTAGCTGAGTTATGAACATGCGGCATAACTACCCTTCATTCTATTATCTCAGTCAGTCCTGCGAGGCAGGAGTGGCAGGCTGAGTCTCATTTCTCAGATAAATATATGCATCCTAATATTAGGTATTTATTATGAGTCGGTTTTGCTTTGCACCATATAATTGGCATCAAGTATGGTACCTTCATATAATAGGCACTCAATAAATGACTGGTAAGGGATGAACAAGTGAATGAATGAATGGCTAAACAGAAAAGAAATTCAGCTCTACAGAAGCAGTGTACTGGGTGAAGTTCTCAATACTGATTAGTGATAGAATCAAAGGAGATATAGGCAGATAGATAGATAGGCCAATAAATAAATAGATACATATAGATAGATGCTAGAGAGATAATGATAGATAGAGAGACAATGATAGGTAGATAAATAGATAGACAGACCTATAGATAGATAGATAGATATAGACAGATACTAGAGAGATAGAGATGATAGATAGATGACAGATAGATAGACAGATAGATAATAGAGATAAGTAGATAGACAGTAGACAGTGTCTGCATGTACTTTCAGTTCTTTATTTACTCTACATATATTATCTATTTAGTACGTCCTATGTGCCAAGTTGCATCAGTCGTGTGTGCCTCTTTGCGACCTTATGAACTGTAACCTGCCAGGCTCCTCTGTCCATGGAATTTTCCAGGCCAGAACACTGGAGCGGGTTGCCATGCCCTCCTCCAGGGGCTCTTCCTGACCCAGGGATCAAAGCCGAGTCTCTTAAGTCTCTGGCATTGACAGGCAGGTTCCTTAGCATTACTGCCACCTGGGAGGCCCATTAGTACTTTACTTCCTGCTAAATAACCATCTTACTTCCCCTTTCTCACACCCTTCTGAATCCCTCAACTTCCTCACACATGCTCTTGCTATGTTTACAAATGTCCTTTTCATACCTGAGATGCAAACCTGACCACTTTCTGGAACTAGGAAATTACATTAGATAAAACCATAGATAAGTAACTGATACTCAAAGTAACTATAAACTAACATTATAAGTGTGAGAGTACAACTAAATACTTTTTGCTATTTAATATTATTAAATAATATCATTTAATATATGGCAAATAACACTAAAATTAGATATTTAGCATTCATTGTATATCACTAAAGTAAACGTAAATATTAAGAGTTTCTTATAGCTTCATCTTTCCTATGTTTTGATAAAATAAAATCAAGAATAAAATCAAAATGCACAGACACAGAAACATTTGGAGCAGATTTAGTTAAAAGTTTAATAAGGAAATAATACTTGAAATAATTCATCCTTTGAAAGTAAGGATGAATCTTTCTGCAATGATTTGATCCGTAATGGCTGATCTCTGTTCCCTTCAGAATCCTGGCTTCCTGATGACCTGGTAGGTTTATGCACACGTTTCCATCCACTCTGACTAGAGCCTGACATTGGAGGGTCCATGAACCCAGTCCCACTCTAAAGGGAGCAACAATCAAGATGCAGGAGGTCAGCGGCAGCTACAGACTGTGGAGAACTCTGCCCACAAGAGTGATCTGCCTTAAGCTCAGTAAAGCACACTCTTTCAGAGAATTCTTCAATCTGGGTAAGGCCTCCTCCCCACACTCACTTTCAGTCGTCAAACATAACACCTCTTTATATACGTCTAGTCTGACCATAGAAGTACAAGATCTAGAGGACCTGCAATCCCCATCAGTTTTCTGTCCCCATTTCCTGCAAGTTTTCTCCAGACCTTAACTCTGGACTCCAGACCAAGGATCTCAGTGGCTGTCTACAGGTTTCCATCCAGGGTCCCAAAGGATATCCCTGACAGAGAGCCGGGAGGCCACGATTAGCTCTGCTCTGGACAGAATGCAGTCTGGGTGAAGACTGGGTGCTCTCTCATGTGAGCCAGGGGCTTGGGGAAGAGGCTCACTTCAGTATTTCCTAGAACCTACAAAGACAACTGTAGGCTTGCCTGGTGGCTCAGTGGTAAAGAATCTGCCTGCAATGCATGAGACTCAGGTTCGATCCCTGCGTCGGGAAGATTCTGTGGAGAAGGAAATGGCAACCCACTCCAGTATCCTTGCCTTGAAAATCCCTTGAACAGGGGAGTCTGATGGGCTACAGTCCATGGGGTCGCAGAGTCAGACACGACAGAGTGACTAACACTTTCCACACACACTTTGTACAGAGATAAGTGGACACCGGTACAAACTCACACACCTCCACCCGGGGTTTCTCAGCCTCACTCACTGCAGTGTGGGGGACCTCAGACGGGAAGAGGGATTATTGTGCAGAAGCCTCAAGATGCAAACTCCAAAGTTTGTCAGATTTCTGGCCTGTCCCTAAGGCGGTGGGGTGGGAAACTTTCTAAATACATTCCGCGCTTCACCGGTCTCATCACTGAAGTCATGTTAGCACTGAATTTACTTTTTCTTTCTATTTATGCCTTTAAAACCTTCAATAGTTTTTAAAAGTAGGTGTGCAGAGTGAAAAAGAAAAATAACGACAGCAAACCTATAAGCCTTAAGATAAGAAAGACCTAGAATCTTTTTTTCTTTTTTTAAGGAAGGACCTACATTCTAATGACAGTATCATTACTTGCTGTTCATGGCCCTGCACAAGTTCTTCAAATCTCAGATATCACATTTTTTCATTCTAAAATAAAGAGAAACGTCTACTTTGTTGGATGACAGCAAATCACCTTTGCCTAATTATGCTCAACTGTAAATAAACAGTAGCTCCCAGTATTATCATTACAAGCCTCAGTAATATACTGTCCATGGAATTCCAGTTACTGTGATGCAGTGATTGTTCTTCTAAGGTATAGTGAAATGATTTTATATCAATCTATGGGATGTTAATGCCGTGGCAAATAGATGGGGAAACAGTGGAAACAGTGTCAGACTTCATTTTCTGGGCTCCAAAATCACTGCAGATGGTGATTGCAGCCATGAAATTAAAAGACACTTCCTCCTGGGAAGAAAACCTATGATGAACATAGACAGCATATTAAAAAGCAGAGACATTACTTTGCCAACAAAGGTCCATCTAGTCAAGGCTATGGTTTTTCCAGTAGTCATGTATGGATGTGAGAGTTGGACTATAAAGAAAGCTGAGCACTGAAGAATTGATGCTTTTGAACTGTGATGTTGGAGAAGACTCTTAAGAGTCCCTTGGACTGCAAGAAGATCCAACCAGTCCATCCTAAAAGGGATCATCCTTGGGTGTTCATTGGAAGGACTGATGTTGAAGCTGAAACTCCAATACTTTGGCCACCTGATGTGAAGCACTGACTCATTTGAAAAAACCCTGATGCTGGGAAAGACTGAAGGCAGGAGGAGAAGGGGACGACAGAGGATGAGATGGTTGGATGGCATCACTGACTCGATGGACATAGGTTTGAGTAAACTCCGGGAATTGGTGATAAACAGGGAGGCCTGGTGTGCTGCGGTTCATGGGGTCACAAAGAGTTGGACACGACTGAGCGACTGAACTGAACAGATAGGATGTTAAAGGTTGAGGTTTTTGTTGTCATTTTGCTTTGTTTGTTTGCTTGCTTCTCCGCATCCTGCACTGGTTCTGCTCCCCAGGTGAATACAGGGGCCCCATGTGTCCGGCAGGCCCAGCTTCACATGCTGGGCTGTCCTGTCACCTCAACCACAGCTGACCAAAGACTGGCATCTGAGTCCAAAGCAACCTCTAATGGCCTCTTTATTTCCGGATGACAAGGCTCCCTTAACATATGGCTCACTCAGGCTCCATCCCTTAAATTCAGACATCCTCAGAGTCTCTCCCTCCACCTGGACCGTAATCTACCTTTTACCCCAGCTCACATTTCTCTCCCCGGTTTCCGTGTGTCCTCACCATCCAAGGGCCCTCTCCTCTGGACCTCCCTCTTTCCCTCTGTCCTTCCCTCTCCCTCCTCCTTCCTCTCTCCCGCCCACCCTCCCTTTCCTTATCTCCTGGTCCTCAGCTCCCTCTTCCTCTCCCCATCCCAGCATTTTGTCTTCCTGTGCCTTAGATCTCACTGCCAGTTCAAGACTCAGTTCTCTTTTCCCTGCCCTGGCATTCGCCCTCTGCCTTGGGACAAGGTCCTTAGGGCCATGGTGCTTTTTGCTACAATTATTTGTTTCTTTTGTTTTAAACAGTATCCTTTTAACTGAGTAAACCTTTAAAAAATTTAAGGAAACAGTACCTTGGAAAAGACCCTGATGCTGGGAGCGATTGAGGGCAGGAGGAGAAGGGGGCGACAGAGGATGAGATGGCTGATGGCATCACTGATTCAATGGGCATGAGTTTGAGTGAACTCCGGGTGTTTGTGATGGACAGGGAGGCCTGGCGTGCTGCGATTCATGGGGATGCAAAGAGTCGGACACGACTGAGTGGCTAAACTGACTGACTGACTGAGCACATTTAAATAGGAGCTTCTATTTCTAGCAAAGTAGGAGATGATACATTCTGAAAAAAACCCTTTCCCTCCCAAATACCCAGAACTGATGGGAAAATTACAAATACGAAATACAAACCCAAGTTTCTAAGAAAGGAAGAGAAATTCTGTAGCCCAAAGATCAAGAGGGCCTGAAAACAGGTTGTTAAGTAAGTATGAATGTCTTGGGAGTTTTTGCAGATGAGAATTTAGATACTTGAGTCCAGGGTCAGGGGCAGAGTTAGAAGTGAAACCCCGGCATGAGTCAAGACCACTGAAGAAAAAGAAATGTGGGTTTTGTCTAAGCCCTATGGGACCTTCACTGGTGCCACTGATTTGCTTAATAAAATGTAATATAATTGTATACATTTCAGGAAGACAGAGAATGCTCCCCCAAGGGAAGATCTACAATGCACCAAAAAATGGTTAGCAGAGAAACTAGAAAAAAACGTGGGTCATTCTAAGGCATTTTAAAAAAAACCACATCCAATAATGGAAGAAAGAAAACAACATATAATTAAAACACTAGACATAAAATATGTAAATGGTGGAGGTATGGTAACAGAGCTAAAATGTACTACAGTCATTTCCCCCCATCCCCGCCCCGGGGGCAGCAGAAATAATGATTAACTTTTAGATTTATTGCTTAATGAAATATATATACTTGAAGCACAAAATCAGGCACTAAAATCATAGAAATAATATAATTTCCATAATAATGGAGAATGAAATGAAAATAATTCAATTCATAACCAATCAGGAAAGAGAAAAAATAAGATAATAACAGCTGAAAGTGTTAAATAAGATGGTAGAAAGAATTCCAAATACATAAGAAATAAAAATAAATGTAAAAGGATTAGGTAACCAATTAAATAATAGATTGTCAAGCTAGAAGGAAAAAAAAAATCTAAATCCAGCTCTATGCTGGTTATAAGAGATATAATTCATATGTAACTTATAACCCTGAACAGAAAGGTTAAAAGTAAAAGGCTGTGAAAAGTTAGACTGAAGATTGGTTTTAAAACTTCTCATGTAAGACAAAATCAATTTAAAGCAAAAAAAAAAAATTATTAGAGATAAAGAGATTCACTACATAAAGACAAAACGTTACATCACCTGATTCTCGATTCTAGCTCTATCGCTTACTGCCAAGCAAAGTCAATATGTTGCTTCACTTTTTATTTATAAAAAGAGACTATTAGCAGTTACACTACTGGGCTGGTACAGCACTCATGATATTGCATGTAAACCATCTATTAGAATATCTGATAGACATAAAACATACTTTACATGTCACCACCACATTTTTAATACATTAAAAATTATGTATGTATTACACAGTAATGGAAAAATATGAACGTGACATGTGAAATAACTAAAGTTTGGGAAGCATTGGTTTGGAGTGAAAGGATTCGTATCCACTTTAAATTACAGGATCACTGCCATGGAAATATGAAGACTGTCCCAAAGAACAGATACTTAATGTTGATAACCAGAGTTCATGCTTGGGGACCATAAAACTATTAGCTGTTCGTTTATGTAATACTGCCAGGTTTAAAATCAGCAATCAGTTCTCCAACACACAGATATAAACATGTAAACACAGCAGGATAAATAGAAGCTTCAGATTGTTAGACAATTCCCATTAGAAATATCCCTTTAGGTTTTGGCATAAAAATACAGTAACAAATTGAGACAAATATAGAAACAGACTGTCTCAGAACAGTCGCCCTGCTGTCTGAGAGTGAATACAGCACAGAGCATCCTTCCTACAGCCAGTCTGTGTGGCAGAGACCGCACATCAAACAAAAGGGTCACAGCACTGGTCCTTTAGGAAGCCCTCACATGCTGTGGAAATCACAGAGCATTGAAGCAAAGCTAGTCAACATCTCACCAACAGGCCTGGTCTCCCACACCTGGGTCTGCCCTGAATCCAAAGGTGGTACTTCTGGACATCACTCATAGCCCCAGAGTAAATGCACTGCTCACGCCTGCTGTCAGAAACCAAGATCACAACTACAATCATATCCCTCATGGAGAACAGGGATTTGAACCCCAAAGTTGAATTCTTTTTCTCTTTCAAAACCTTTCCTAGGAAATAAATTGGTTTTATTTGAAAGCTGCTTTAACATAGTCAATTCACTACAGGATTCATAACCTATGATATTTTCCTTGCATTTAAAAGATGTATGAACTATAGCTTTCTAATAATTGGTTACACTGAAGCTGTGCTGTTAGAAGTATTTAATTTCTTGTATATTGAGGGGAAATAATAATTAAGAAGAGAGAATTACATTTTTATTTCATTTAACAACAGTATTAAATTAAATGTGTAACTTCTTTTAGGATAATTAATTAAATTGGAAAATTACACTCTCTTAAATAAAATCAAGTATGATTTAGTATCATAAACAGATGAGCATGTATTACAAGCAAAGTTAATATAGTTTGTTGGTTTGAACTTTCAAAGATTTTATTTCACCTCAAATAATAAATGAAATAAATCTTCTAATACATTCTTCTAAACAACAGTCTTATTTTTCTCATTAAAGAAATGTTTCTAATTAACAGTATCTACGATGTCCACTGAGCATGCTCTTTAAAATATTTGAAATGCTAAATATTATCTGATTTAATCCTTACAGGGAATTAGATTTCTGCAAACAACAAAACGTTAGAGCATACTTTAAATCTCCATATGCAGTGTAGCTATTTTTCCCTAAGAGACAGAAGTTGTCTCTGGGATCTAATTACAAATGATCACTTTGACAAGTAACTTCCATCTTTATGAAGTAGTCTGGGCTTCTATCAAATCTTGAAAACTTTGTTATAACTGACCATTTTTATTGCCTATTAAGTAGGAAGCATTTATCTAATACTCTGCTAACCTTCCCAGATTTCAACAAAACATCTTAGTAAGCCTATAAGGAATTAACAGAACAGATCAGTAAAAACAGACAGAAAGGAGCTGTTCAAATCAGACTGCTGCTGCTTCCCTTCAAACTGCAGTCTTTTTTTTTTTTTTTTTTTGACTGCACAGCTTGCAGAATCTTAGTTCCCCAGCCAGGAATGGAACCAGACCCCTGCAGTGGTACTGAAGGTTTGCAAGGAAGACTCCCACCAGGAAAATCTACTCACTTGCCCCACGAGCTCGAAGTTGCTACTCTAAGGACTGTCTGTTACTTACATTCATACATCAAGACAATTGTGTTTATGTGGTGGACATGGCACGATTTAACAACCCAGCTGCATGGAACCTTCATCATATGGTATATTAACAAGTATCATTTAGTAATTTCACCATAAAGGTAGAGAGTTTTTAAAGGGCACGTGGCACAGTCTTTCCATCTCTCTATTGCTTCAATCTGGTCACAGGAAATAATAATAGTCCACTCAATGGCACCCCACTCCAGTACTCTTGCCTGGAAAATCCCATGGATGGAGGATCCTGGTGGGCTGCCGTCTATGGGGTTGCACAGAGTCAAACACGACTGAAGCGACTTAGCAGTAGCATCAGTCTCAGACAATTAAAATGGAGAAATTCCATGAAAGAAGAATGCCAAAATATATTTCCTTCCTCAGATATTCAATATCCAGCATTTCTCACTGTGTTCCAGTTAGTTTTTCCCCATCACCAAATGTCCATGTTATTTTCCTTTCTTTTTAGGACTTCTGCAGATCTCAGTTGACTTTTTTTTCCATAGGAGAACAGGAGGGCATGCAAAATAGTGTGGACAGCTTTAAAAATTCCCTCGTGGTCATTCTGACTATATTCAATGTCAGGAGGCATAACAGTAAGTAAATAAAAATGAGAGTTTCATTTGTTATTCTGAGCTATCAATATAGCAAATAATTTTGCAGTTAAGTATTTTTCAAATGCCGTTGCAAAATTTCCAAAGATTATTTTTAAATGGTATCTTGTATTCCCTTGTGGAGCTGAAGAACCAGCATGAAATTAATGGCATTTGAAATTTTCTGTAATATTTTTCAAGCATAACTGCAATATCAAGATTGATTTTCCAGAAGATACTAAACTATGCACACATTCTCTATCACAACTTAAAATACTGAATAATTTAACCTACAATGTTTTAAAATCTCCCAATAAGTATATTTCCTTAAGTATGTGCCTACTTATTATTATGCCTACTGACATCAACTGCCAGATTATAGTAAAATTCCTGCTCCGAAATTACTATTTGTGTATAGGAGAAAACTTCTCTTAAAAAGCTCTCATATCTTTCAAACTATGATTGTAGAAAAAAGAACTGCTTTTGAAAATATTCTTTCAAAAAGAGATGATAAAAAGACCGAAAACTATTTGGATCAAATTTGCTCAGCAAGTTTATCAAAATTCACCTTGATGTAGAAAGGCGACCTTGTAGATCAAGACAAACCTTTGTCAATGCTGACAAAAGTTTATATGTGAAGGTCGCTGGGAAACTGTTGATTTTGACAGAACTTCTAAAATTATGTATCATCTGAGTACAACTAAAGGATTTTATAGGATTATACTTGTATTTGGTTTTGTAGTTTGATCTTACATAAAACAACTGAAATTTGTCTGCCTGGAATGAAATTGATATACGATAAAGATGAACAAAAAATTCGGAGCTATATCACAAAAATTCACCCTCTTTTTGGGATGAACATTTTCTTTGATGCGAAAAATAACAACTCAGAAACTTAACATATTATTTCTGGCTCCCAGAACATGTGCATTTCTTTCTTTTTTTTTTTCCATTTTTATTAGTTGGAGGCTAATTACTTTACATCATTGCAGTGGTTTTTGTCATACATTGAAATGAATTAGCCATGGATTTACATGTATTCCCCCATCCCAGTCCCCCCTTGTGCATTTCTTATTATTAATTATGGGACTTCCCGCAATGCGGGAGACCTGGGTTTGATCCCTGGGTTAGGAAGATCCCTTGGAGAAGGGAATGGCTACCCAGTACAGTATTCTGGCCTACAGAATTTCATGGACAGAGGAGCCTGGCAGGCTACAGTCCATGAGGTCACAAAGAGCTGGACATGACTGAGCGACTTTCACTTGTCATGCTACCTCTACTAATACACTTTACATTCTTTATGGTTGGAATGGAAGATGTTCTTTGAGAACTATTTAAGCTAATACTAAATTAAAATTATATGTCACATGCAGAACAAATCTGAAAAACAAGGGACCTCAAATCTTTATTGATGATTCTTATTTTGAACTGGGCTTCCCAGGTGGCACTAGTGGTAAAGAAATTGCCTGCCAGCGCAGGAGACATAAGAGATATGGGTTTGACCCCTGGGTTGAGAAGATCCCCTGGAGGATAAGCAAACCACTCCCATAGTCTTGCCTGAAGAATCCCATAGGCAGAAGAGTCTGGAGGGCTACAGTCCCTAGGGTCGCAAAGAGTCAGACACAACTGAAGCAACTTAGCATGCAAGCACTTTGGATTACTGTGTTGATTTTGTTCTGTAAGAATTATCCTAGGAATTACTTAGGTTTTAAGTACTTTGAATCCATGACAACATTTTCTTGGAAGAACTTTTAATTCATTCTATACACAAAAGGTTAATTAATATAAACAGTATACGTTTTTCTACTGTAGTTCCCTGTTTACAAAACCGTTGAAAACATTAAGAATGTTCTGGGTTATTTCGAAAGAAGCATTTAGAATGCATCTAGGGGGAGAGACACCTGTTTTTCAGTTCACACAGAAACATATGGTTTAACTGGTGCCACACCCAATGGTTAAGTATCTTTTGCCTAATCATTATGTCAAACACAAAAGATTCAGGATATGGTCTGTGAATTCCTAATATTCTGAAAATGATCTTTAAGAGATTGGTCATCTAAATATGTTTATATTCTTCAACCTATACACATTTTGTAAGGGCTTAATTTCATTTGTTCCCCAAACAGGGTATTTGAAGATCTCTATGCCCCAACCAGTAACGCTGAAGAAGCTAAAATTGAACAGTTCTGTGAAGATCTACAAGACCTTCTAGAACTACCACCCAAAAAGATGTCCTTTTCATTGTAGGGGACTGGAATGCAAAAGTAGGAAGTCAGGGAACACCTGGAGTAACAGGCAAATTTGGCCTTGGAGTACGGAATGAAGCAGGGCAAAGGCTAATAGAGTTTTGCCAAGAGAACGTACTGGTCATAGCAAACACTCACTTCCAACAACACAAGAGAAGACTCTACACATGGACATCACCAGATGGTTGACATTGAAATCAGATTGATTATATTCTTTGCAGCCAAAGATGGAGAAGCTCTATACAGTAAGCAAAAACAAGACCGGGAGCTGACTATGGCTCAGATCATGAATTCTTTATTGCCAAATTCAGACTTAAATTGAAGAAAGTAGGGAAAACCACTAGACCATTCAGGTATGACCTAAATCAAATCCCTTATGATTATACAGTGGAAGTAAGAATAGATTCAAGGGACTATATCTGATAGACAGAGTGCCTGATGGACTATGGATGGAGGTTTGTGACATTGTACAGGAGACAGGGATCAAGACCATCCCCATGGAAAAGAAATGCAAAAAGGCAAAATGGCTGTCTGAGGAGGCCTTACAAATAGCTGTGAAAAGAAGAGAAGAGAAAAGCAAAGGAGAAAAGGAAAGATATTCCCATTTGAATGCAGAGTTCCCAAGAATAGCCAGGAGAGATAAGAAAGCCTTCCTTAGCGATCAATGCAAAGAAATAGAGGAAAACAACAGAATGGGAAAGACTAGAGATCTCTTCAAGAAAATTAGAGATACCAAGGGAACATTTCATGCAAAGATGGGTTCGATAAAGGACAGAAATGGTATGGACCTAACAGAAGCAGAGATATTAAGAAGAGGTGGCAAGAATACATGGAAGAACTGTACAAGAAAGATCTTCATGACTCAGATAATCACGATGGTGTGATCACTCAACTAGAGCCAGACATCCTGGAATTTGAAGTCAAGTGGGCCTTAGAAAGCATCACTATGAAAAAAGGTACTGGATGTGATGGAATTCCAGTTGAGCTATTTCAAATCCTGAAAGATGATGCTGTGAAAGTGCTGCACTCAATATGCCAGCAAATTTGGAAAACTCAGCAGTGGCCACAGGACTGGGAAAGGTCAGTTTTCATTCCAATCCCAAAGAAAGACAATCCCAAAGAATGCTCAAACTACCACACAATTGCACTCATCTCACACGCTAGTAAAGTAATGCTCAAAATTCTCTAAGCCAGGCTTCAGCAATACGTGAACTGTGACCTTCCAGATGTTCAAGCTGGTTTTAGAAAAGGCAGAGGAAACAGAGGTCAAATTGCCAACATCTGCTGGATCATCAAAAAAGCAAGAATGTTCCAGAAAAACATCTATTTCTGCTTTTTTGACTATGCCAAAGCCTTTGACTGCATGGATCACAATAAACTGTGGAAAATTCTGAAAGAGATGAACATACCAGACCACCTGACCTGCCTCTTGAGAAACCTATATGCAGGTCAGGAAGCAACAGTTAGAACTGGACATGGAACAACAGCCTGGTTCAAAATAGGAAAAGGAGTGCATCAGGGCTGTATATTGTCACCCTGCTTATTTAACTGATATGCAGAGTACATTATGAGAAACACTAGGCTGGAAGAAGCACAGGCTGGAAGCAAGATTGACAGGAAAAACATCAATAACCTCAGATATGCAAATAACACCACCCTTATGGCAGAAAGTGAAGAGGAACTAAGAAGCCTCTTAATGAAAGTGAAAGAGGAGAGTGAAAAAGTTAGCTTAAAGCTCAACATTCAGAAAACTAAGATCATGGCATCTGGTCCCATCACTTCATGGGAAATTGATGGGGAAACAGTGTCAGAGTTTATTTTGGAGGGCTCCAAAATCAGTGCAGATGGTGATTGCAGCCATGAAATTAAAAGACGCTTACTCCTTGGAAGGAAAGTTATGACCAACCTAGACAGCATGTTAAAAAGCAGAGACATTATTTTGCCAACAAAGGTCCATCTGGTCAAGGCTATGGTTTTTCCAGTGGTCATACATGGATGTGAGAGTTGGATTGTGAAGAAAGCTGAGCACTGAAGAATTGATGCTTTTGAACTGTGGTGTTGGAGAAGACTCTTGAGAGTCCCTTGGAAGGCAAGGAGATCCAACCAGGCCATCCTAAAGGAGATCAGTCCTGGACGTTCATTGGAAGGACTGATGCTGAAGCTGAAACTCCAATATTTTGGCCACCTCATGCGAAGAGTTGACTCATTGGAAAAGACCCTGATGCTGGGAGGGATTGGGGGTGGGAGGAGAAGGGGACGTCAGGGGATGAGATGGCTGGATGGCATCACCGACTCGATGGACATGAGTTTGAGTAAACACCAGGAGTTGGTGATGGACAGGGAGGCCTGGCGTGCTGCGGTTCAAGGGGTCGCAAACAGTCGGACACAACTGAACGACTGAACTGAACTGAGCTTACAGCCTTTTATCTCTTAGGTGGTAGGATGCTGGCTATCTAAAATGGAATTTCTCAAACTTCACTTAAAAACTATGCAACACATTAATGGATGTCCCTGGGAAATAGGTCTTCTAGAATGAAATAAGCTTGGTATATGCTGGAGTAAGCAGAGATAAACAAGCTGTTACAGGGTAGAACTTCGCAAAACCTCAAGAACTGTAGGTTGTCCTGTGAATCATTAACACGCAAGTGCAGCAAGCAGTGTTTGGGAGATGCCGGCCCATGTATCACACGGGGCAACCCACTGGTCATCTCAGAGGTGCCTATCTTGACATTTTCTTGGTTCATTACATACTTGGATAGATGGAATCAGAACCAGATATGGTATTTAATTGCCTGCATACTATGGTTCTATATGATATGGACAAGATGGGGTCAGTGGTTTCTCTCTCTCTGGGTCCTCCTGGAGTGTACTGGACACTTGGTGGACTTTTAGATACTGAACACTGTCTTCAGGAGGTGCTCTAGTGTCTTCTAATCCTTAATGCCTTTCAGTATAAAACCCATCCCAGTCAACACAGAGCCAAGCATTTCATGTTTCATAGGAAAATATAAGCGAAGATACTTATATGTGAACCCTGAACAACATGGGTTTGAAGTAAGTGAGTTTATATGCTGATTTTTTCAATAAATACAGCACATAGTTTAATCTTTAAATTAACTAAGTGTGGGGAAAAGTTTGTGTTCAATGTGGAAAGAAAAGACTAGGGTCTGAGTTCTGGTTTTATCTTAACCATCTCAGTTTCCTGCCCACATTGTCAAAGATCTGACCTCTTGTATAAGGAACCAGAACATAAAAAATAGGTTTTAAGCTCTTAAACAGATTATAATCTCCTTGAGTGTGTGGCATAGATATTATACTATCATGAAGTCTTGGGAAATAATAAAGTCCTTATGCTTGATTGGATCTCAAAGGTTTGCTGGTATCTATTATGAAATGTAAATATATCTATTATCATATTGACCAGATACTTTATATATGAGCTTGAATACATAGAATTTTAAAACCTATGAAGGTAATTAGCTACTAAAAATAAAGAAATGCAAAACAGTATTATATTGAGAAAAATAAATATTCATAGTGTTATAAGCATTGGGGATATTTAAGATTGAGGAGCCTGCAAACATTTGATATGATTTTGTTCTTTGTTTATTCGTTACAAACTCTCCTCTCAAGTTTTTACCGCAAGGCTGATGGTGGATGCAAGTGTGTGTGTGTGTGTGTGTGTGTGTGTGTGTTAACATGTGCGTTTGTGCACTATGGATATTCCTGGGGAAGAACATAAATGAAAAGATAACTAGGTTTGAAATGTCAAAAGTCTTGCCCCTCCATATCTCATCCTACCCTCTTTATTCCTAAGTGTTCTAAGAAATCAAACATCTACCAATTATGACCTTGAGCATCAGGCCACAGGGAAATAATTTTCACCTTAGCTTCAGGGGAAACTTGTTTAGCCATTAGTTTAACTGCCTGCCTTTACATAATCCACTTAAATAAAAATAACTCAAACATGCTCCAAGCTACAGAGACAAGAAAGAGGAGATGAAAACAGGGAAATGCTCAGAGAAAACAGATTTGTCATTAAGAAATTCACTTGTACTGTTTACAGGTCTAATCTCTGTCTTCACCAACTTCAACAGAAATCATATGAATCAAAGAGGCAAAACATCATCTACCTTCTACTTCGTATCATGGTATAGTATAGTGAGTGTTATCATCGGAAGGACTGATGCTGAAGCTGAAACTCCAACACTCTGGCCACCTGATGCACAGAACTGACTCATTGGAAAAGATCCTGATGCTGGGAAAGATTGAGGGCAGGAGGAGAAGGGAACAACAGAGGCTGAGATGGTTGGATGGCATCACCGACTCGATGGACATGAGTTTGGGTGAACTCTGGGAGTTGGTGATGGACAGGGAGGCCTGGCGTGCTGCAGTCCACGGGGTTGCAAAGGGTGGGACACAACCAAGCGACTGAACTGAACCGATCTGATAAACTATCATTTTCCACGAAGTAACCTTGGCTCCAATCCTGTAGTTCCTTCTCATCCTTTGTACAAAATACAAAATCACAGTACCTTGAGCTGCCTAAAATTCCTGTGCTTTGCTTTCTTCCTTAAAGGCCATGTTGCCAATTTTTTCCTGAAGATAAATTTTTGAAGACTTGATTCTCCTGAAATTTCAAGAGAATGACAGTGGACCCACATAGCATTCTCAGAGTTGGTTTGTGACATGAATTCTATTAATTAGTCATTCTTTATACCATAGGACTCAGGCCACTAGAGTCTATCATGAATATAAATTAAGTTGTTTTTAGTGATTAAAAGTGAAAAGTTTTTGTTTAATCCCTATTTATTAATATTCTTGCTAAACTGAATAGGTTCTGAAACAGAGTATCTTAATAATATTTCAATATAAAAGGATCAATTAGAATCATTTTTACACCCTCTATCCTAGCAGCTCAATGGATATATTCTTTAGCTCTTCTAATTCTTTCTTCACTTTTAGAGAACTTAATATTCTGTTAGGACCAGAGGCAGAGAATATTCAAAATAGAAATAAAACATTCCACTAATATCTTGACTGATCAGAACTTCTCTTGTAGATTCTCAGTGAGACACTGTTAATTAACAGTAAGATAACTGCTCTCAAATTACACCAACAGGTGAGCAAGGTGCAAAGAAATCCAAGAAGACAGAACGCTCCAGGATCATCATTGAAATGTGCAGTCATACCAGCTTTCGGAGTGTTCGGAAGATAACTGCTCCTGTTTTGAACATTTATATTTCATGGGCTTCCCAACAACCCTGAAATGCCTTCAATGAAACTTCTACTTCTGGGAACTAGTTAAGAGCAAATACAAAATGTGCCTTGTCCATACTGAGTCTGTTTTACTGAAGCCAGGACCAGATTCCCGAGGTCTTTTTCATTTCAGCAAGGGTTATTTACCTCGTGAGAACCAAGATAATTGCTGGTGATTTAAACAAACTACACGCACATCTTTTACAAGTCCCATAATGCAAAAAAGAGGGATGTCTATTTTGATCTCACTCTCATCTGAAGGTGCACCACTGCTCGGGGACTGAAGATGAGCTCAGTAGATTACAGCCTGCGGGAAAATGTAGCCTGCTCTCTGTCCTTCTGTAAATAAAACTTTCCCGGACTACGACTGCGCTCACCTGGGTGCAGAGCTTCTGTACCTCCATGACATTGTAAATCGCCACAACAGAGGCTGTCTAGCAGAGCCTGAAGCATTTACTACTGGGCCCTTTACAGAGAGGCTTCCCAACACAGGACTGAAGAATGCTTTGTGGATTTAATGACATTAGAAGGAATTTTAGGGATTGCTCTGCGGTTACAAGCCCCACCTGGCGGGAAGGACCACAGAATCCAGGCAATATTACACAACAGTGAACCAAGGCTCAACCCACCCTAGTCCCGGTCATTTCAACGAAACGCTTCGGCTCCTCTACCTAAACTCTGAGCGAGAATAAGCAGGAGGCAAGGTGGCACGAGTGATGCCCACTCACCTGATCCTGCCCCGAGGCCGCTCAGACTGCTCGGACAGGAAGCTGGTGCTGCTGAGGCGGGAGGCGCTGCTGGTTCGGGACACGGCAGACACGTCGCTGAGGTCGCTGTCTGAGGACCGGGCGGAGACGTTGTCGCAGCTTCTGTACTGATCTGTGTGTACGTTATACTAAGGAGTGAAAACAAGAGCGTGTGAGCTCCATTACCGGGTGCTGGGAAGCAGAGATACACACGGTGAGGTTAGCGGCTACTCTGCCCGCATCAAGTAAAAGTGCACTTTGCATAAAATTAGGTGTGAAATCTAAAATGACCCAACACTAGCATGATGCATGGTTTCCGACAGAACCATCTCGCATCCTCTGAACGGTAAGAAGTGCTCTAGGAGGACAAAATAATCAGAAGTGTCAATGCTTGGGCGGAAAATGCACTAAATAAATGACCCGCACCTACTTCATACCTCAAAACTGCATTATTCATCTTCTCCAGTACCTCAATTTCTCTTTCCTTTATTTTCATCACTGCCTACAATTCTACTCACCTTCAACTCTACCCATGAAATAGACTGCTTCTGTGCTTCTTCAGTCTTTCTAAAACTGACATTTAATTTACCCTACACACTCTCCCTATTTTAAGATGTCACATTTTTCCACATTTTACCAAAAAAATATAACTCTCTAAAAAAAAAAAGTTGATATAAAGCAAAGGGATTATGCCAAAGTCAAGCGAAGGATCGAGGCAAAGACAGAACTTTGACTTTCTTTCTATTATGGTTTAATTACTCATTTTCATTTTAAACTATTAACTAAATTAAAAAAAGAAAGTTAAAAAAGGGATTCCTATTAAAATTTCAATATACATTACATCTCATATTTAAAAGTCTTTACTTTTTAATTAATTAATTTATTTGGTTGTGTGGGTCTTATATGGCATGTGGGATCTAGCTGCCCAACCAGTGATTAAATCTGGGCCCTCTGCATTGGGAGCGCAGTGTTAGCCACTGAACCACCAGTGAAGCCCCTCAATGTGTCTTTGTATCTGTCTTTAGTACTTATTATCTAAAGTCTTAGAAATCATTAGGTAAACATTAAAATTGGTGAAGGTGTCAAAAGTGCATTTTTTTCTATTTCTATGTTACTGTCTTATGCAACAAATCACACAGTGAATAGCTTTATACAGTCTATATTTTTATGGGTGTTTAAATCATAATAAATAGTAAGGTTCTATAAGTATCTATAATTTTAAAATAACAAATACAGAATTGACTTTCTATTGTTAGGTACTGGAAGGTAAGATAACTTCTTACCTAAAATAAAAGAACATATAACTAAAGGGACACATGACCAATACCAGCTATTTATATTTCTTATCAAGTGATTTAATTCTGCACTTATATGCTTAGGTGTGAATATATCAAATGTTTGTTAAACTTGTAGAAAGACTCATCCTTCCTCTGTGCTCTATATCATGTGAGTTTTAACAAATCTAAAATAATCCTAACTAGTTCAAAAATTTGTATAAAAAATTGTCTTGCTAAAGAATACTACATAAAATGATGCTAAATTGTGGTTCTATATATACAAAGATAATTATAGGGCAATAATACTTACTTTAAAAGTCTAGAAAATCGACCATGTCTATTTAATAATTTTTCATATGATAGCAGTTAAGGTTGAAGGTATTTAAATGTTAATTTTAATTTTCCATCTCTCACATGGATGTGTTGGGCAAAGAATTTCACAATTCCAAATTTATAGAATATCTATAAAATTATATTTCCAAATAATTTATTCATGATTGCATGATTTATTTTTGAAAGTCATATGCTAAATAATAATCCAAAAGGAAATGCATATATGTTAGTATGTTCAGAAATGAGCTATTTACATAACTTTGTGTGTGACCTAAAGTTAACATCATTTATGATCATGTATTTCAAGTAGCATGGTAATTTTTATCATCAAATTGTCACATCTGATAACATGACACTAACTGGCAGGATTCATTCAATCAGAACTGGTTTTTATTTACATAATAGATGTAAAAACGTAACATGCTCACATGGTGGAAGCTGAATTTAATACTGTTACTGGGGCGTAAACATAATTCCAATATTACTTATCTCTAAAACTATCTTGCTATGTAAATATATTATGTCATTCCTATAATATTTCCAAACATTGAAATGATAGTTTGTACTTGACAGAGTATGAATTAATTTGTTTCTAATACAATAAAAATTTATAGCTGTAGGACACATTCTGGCATGGTGCTGACCCCTGGAACAAAGTCTCCCCTTATTTGGCAAATGCCAGTAACAAGCAGTGAGGACTATAAACTGAGAGTAAGGGAATGTGCATGGAATTATTTCCCCAACTAAAGAAATCCTCCTTTCCTATAAATTTGTATATAGACTTCTGCTATTCCTGTCAAGAGACCAAATGAAGAATTTTGAAAGACTGTCATGTTAACATTTTTTATATTGGAGTAAAGAATAATTCATCATTTTGACACAATGTCACAATTTTCTTCACATTTGTAATTTGAAGGAAACGCTCTACACTTACTTTATACTACTATATCTACTTACTTTCAAAATCTGTTAAAAGTTTAATAACTTTTTTTCATCAAGCATGATTCTTTAAATGTCCTATTGAGCAATTAAATATTTTAATGGAAATACATTAAATGTATTTTGAGAAATGCAGCTTCCTCAGGAGAAATTCATATTGATCATATAGCAGGGGAATTAGTCCTTGATGTGAAGGAAGCCCTGATAAAAGGGCTGCTGCTTTCATAACTTATAATAAACATATAGAAGCTCCTACAAAACCTGTCACGTCAACTCTGCCTACTTTTCCTGAGTTACAGAAACAGAAGTGCTCTTTCAAATGTGAGACCTCCATGAAAATTCACTCTCCACTGATGAATTTCACTCTCCTGCCAGGGCATGTGACCCTGACACCAATGAGGATGTGACAGAGTGCCACATTTCAGGGACAGTGATGTAGTTTTGTATTTTTTCCAGAAGCCAAGTTACTGCTAATTCCTTAGTCAGGATGGAGTTAGGTTCATTTAATACTTTAAGGAGGTGTCAGGTTTGAGACATCTTAGGAATGATACTACATCTGTCTGGTAATTCTTTGTCCTAAAGAAAATCAAATTCTGTTGGCTTTATTATAAATATTTGAAAATAGTTAACCAATTTCTAATTTGGCAGAATTTCAATTAAGGTGCTTTGCTTTAGGCAAAGTGCTGAATGACTAAAAATAAGTCAATTAAAGAATAAAGTTCAAAATTTAGTGTATATTAAATTTATGAAAATACTGGTTCTCAGCTATACAAATACAAATAGATCTTTGTAAATTGTTAAAAGTTTGGGGTAAAAGGGTAAATTTAAGAAAGAAAAAGTAAGAGGTTTAACAGAAATTGCTACTGGAAACTATTTAAAAAATTTACTGTAAGCATTAAGAATATTAGAATCATGCAGAGTATTTACCTTTTACTTAACCCATAAAATTAAATGTTAATTATTTATTTTACTTTATATATTTTTTCCTGTATTATAGTCTCATGTTTTTAAAGACACCATATCTTTGATTTCACACTTATCAGTATAACATAACTTTATTAATGTAATATAGTAGTATCAATATATGCAGTAAAAGCAATTGTAATATATTTGAAAGTAAAGGGTTTTTTCATATTCATGCAATGAAAGAGAAAAAAGAAAAGGATGCCTATGCAAACAAGAAAGGAATGACAGAATATAATAAGTCAACTCCATACAAATTAAAATTCATAGGAGAGCCTCTGAGTCAGGCTGGAGTCATGCATACATTTCATTGGCGTCATAGGAAGAGCAAAGGGCATCTAAGTTCCAGCTAGGGAATAGAGAGCTGACCACCAAACAGGACATCTGCTAATGAAAAGAAAGTACCTCCTTTCTTTGGAGAGAGCCTCAGTTTTCATAAATTTGGTAAATAAGACAGTTGGACTAGCAGGGATCATTTTTAGGTATTTTCAGAATTTGGAATCTCTCAATCAAGATAAACCTACTTTTGATTCATTATGAAAACAAGTGTTAGTAGTGGTTTAGGGTGGTTTAGGGTCTAGGGCACTGCATTTTACAGTTTTCTGATCACCTGATGAATGACTAGAGGCCCAGTTCAGAAAGGCTTTCAGGATTTTATGCTGATTCTTTATTCACCTCTTTCTTGTTTTCTGTGCTGGCTCTACCTCTTTCTGTAGTTCAATCTGACCTCATCCTTTGACATGATGCTAAGAAATCAAGAAAGCATTTACATCTTTGATTAAGCTTTTCTAGTTTAAAGATCCTTCCCAAATGCCACAGTGGAGGAAGAAATTCTAACTTAACCTGATTCATAATTCTTACTGCATTTGTATAAAAGAAAACAAAAATGATGATGATACCCATAAAGACAGACAAATAGCTGATTAAGTGATAATATCATAAAGTACAAACCAGAGGGAAAAAACATGTGGAGCAGGAATTAGCAACTCTGGGCAACATCAAGATATTCTGCTTACTAATATTTCTCTCTCTTTTTTTTTGCTTTACTGAGTTTACTTTTTAAAATATTGTTTCAGACTCCTAGGGAGTAGGGCTCCTCCACTTAGTTCACAGTGACCTTGAGCTTTGTCCAGTTGGAACCTTCTGCAGCTAAACTAAGACATAAACTCATAAAATGAATGATAAGACGATGTCCAACACACATGCCGGTATGGGGGGGCTGGTAACACATCTGATTCTGTTACCGCCTGTATATTTTTGTATTAGTTTCTGAATATCTGGCTACATAATGAACAACCTCCAACATTTAAAAATGAGTAGGTTTTTCTAGGTTCATATAACAAGCTAACAACATTAATTGAGTATAGTTTTTACTTAATTCTGAATTTCTAAAAGGTCATTACTTCTAAAAGGACTCTAGATATCAAATTATAACACAGGTTATCCTGTAGTGCACTTCTCTGGCGGCACTAGTGGTAAAGAGCTCGCTTGCCAAAGCAGGAGACATAAGAGTCGATCATTTGATTTCTGGGTTAGGAAGATCCCCTGGAGGAGGCCATGGCAACCCACTCCAGCATTCTAGCCTGGAGAATCCCATGGACAGAGGAGCCTGGTGGACTGCAGTCCATGGGGTTACAGAGAGTTGGACACGACTGAAGCGACTGAGCACATCCTGTAGTGGCTACTGCCACTTTTGTAGTCTTTTTAAAAAATATTTTTAAAATAAATCAGATAATATATTCAAAATTGCTTAATGAAGCATAAAGCTCTATTTCAATTAAGAATCATATTTTAATCAAAATTATCAGATGCTATTTAGCAGTTTGTAAACTCCTCAATGCATCCTTACAAAATAACTTTGAAATATAAGTTTTTATTATCTCTTAAAATCGGGTAGATTTCACTTTCTAAGAGTTTAAATCAGTTTTCTTACTAAAGACAGATCAATAAGAAATCTCACATCACACAATTTTCACTCACTGTGAAATCGTCATAGGAATTCTCAACCTCAAATAGTATTTAAGACTATAAATCTACATCTTAATATTTAAAGTACAATGTTAAATGAAATTCAAGAGATAAAATGGCTTCATTTACCTTACTGATGTGAATTTGACTACTGACAATCAGTAAGTGACTTTAACATCAAGCATTTTCTTTTTTATATACAACATTTAATCTAAATTCATAAATGGTATGTTACTAAGCTTCTATCTTGTAAGCATGTTAAGAGGAGAGAAGTCATGATGCAGGACCATCATCTGAAGCATAATTTCTCTCCTATAACTTAAGGGCTCACTGGTCCTACCTGCTACCCACATTGTACTCTTTTTTTTTTGTTACCAGAGAAATTATTGGTCAGTTACTGGTTTTACCTTGGAATACTGCTCGCGATCAAGTTCTTGACTAGAACCAGACCCTGTTGTCTGCTTAAATCGATGCACTTTCATTTTCATCTGTCTCGTTCGCTCCTCCACTACTAAGCTTGCTGCAAAAACACACAACGGGAATCCATTAAAAGACCGAAGCACCTCTGAGGAACCGAATGGTTTAAGATTGCAATGCTTTTGATAATGAATTCAAATAAAACATCAAGATCACATGATTAACAAACAAAAGGCAGAAGATAAAATGCTAGCAACTGGGGCTGTAACGATGAATGTGACTCAAATCACACAGGATGGGGGACACAAAGGTTAGTAACAAAAGCTAAGGACCCTATGTCTTTATCGGAGATGAAATAACATCAATTCCATTCATAAGTGATTATGTGAAACTGAATTTGATTGCGAAAATATGCTCCCTATTGAATGAACTGGTTGCTTGTACATATAAAGCGAACACATCACACAAAGCTACACGTGCTTACTGAGACACATGCACTCCAGGTAACACTGTCAGCTGAAGCAGGCACCTAAACACTCGTAACGGAGGAGCATCTGCTTTTCTGAGGCATTCTTATTAAATCCTTCATTTCTACCAACAGCTTTTCATGAATATTTGCCAACCTTAAAACTGGACTTGCTAAGGGAAAAGATTCAGTTTCTTTTTCTGAAAGCTCTGACTACAAAAACGAAATTCGTACTTTTTGAAAATGTGATATAGAACTTTAGGTTTTAAATTTAAATTGTAAATAAATGAGTATATTCCAGTTAAGCCTTTATTAATCTTCTAAGTAGTATAGCAGGTGTAACTGTTTAGATGTGAAGTACCGCCTTCAGTAAAGTATGAGCTATTTTAAATCAGAATCCATCATAAGTAGCTTAAAGACCCTGTCTTTAATTTTTACATTCTTACAAATGAAAAAAATAAGAACACAGTTGGGGACATGTACCTGTGTTGCATGAGGACTATGTTTATGCTTTATAACTTATCTTTTGCCAATCTCTGCAACAAGTGCTAGAGTTTATTATTAAGTTGTTTACATACACATATATCTGACCAAAACCCATACTGTTTTGTAACTAATGTACTGGGGTTTCTGCCAAGAGGTTCTGTGATTTAAAGGAGAATGGGAATATTGATACATCTGATTGACCTGGTTGTTAATTTCTTGTCTAACAGGAGTTTATAAAGACACTTGCTGACAAATATTTTCCATTCCAGTAATTAAACATGGCCCATGATCCTTGATAAAAGACACCGACACCTGTGGAATTTCAGTAAATATGTAGCTTTGGCTGTGTGTCCCAGTACAGACTAATAGCCCATGAGATAAGTACACGGTATGAAATGTGTGGTAAATGTTTTAATTGTCTTTTAACACCAAGTTATTAGATATTTTGCTTTAAGTCAGTATATGAGACAGATGATATCAACCAATAATGACACAGTTACCAGAATGAAGCAGTCACAACACTTGCTTTGAAAAAGTTGACTCGAGGTTGTAAATGATAACTATTGTGATTAAGATGTGCCTTGATAAAGACCTTGGGAAGAGCAGTTTCTAAGTGTATTAATTACTTGACAATATATAAGGAGTCATAGTAAGTATTACAAAGCAAAATGCTATGTAAGATAATTAGGAATTGAGAAAAATCATTGAAAATGTGAGCTGTACTTATAGAAAGCCATAAACCCCTTGAGAAAATGTACAGGAGTCTGCTGTCTGCCATCTGCCTGTGATGTGGGTAACTCCTGGGTCATCTGCTTCGGGCTTTGAGGAAGACAGAGGAACTGTAACACCTGTACTCTACAATTAATGCTTAAAGCAAATCCAAGTTATCTCTACTTGTGATAAAAGCAGATTTAAATGATGTCAGCTTAATATTCTCAGCAATGACAGACCTTTTAAGAAATTTTTGACACTGGTTAGCCTGTAGCTTTGTAACCTTTACATTTAGCATCATGTAATTCGTGGTGGGGAGCACTGAAAAGATTATTTCCCATGAGCTACAGCCTAAAGCAGTCTGAAATAGTTCTGGTGACTTAACCTTGCCAGGATAGCACCTTGTTTCTTTAAATGAGAGACACAGAATTCCTGGGGTGAGCCTGAGAAACACACAGCAGGGTGGCCAAGAAGTCGTGGAAAAATTAAGGAAAATGCTTCAGATTGAAGGTGACGTGTGATTAGCAAAGTACACGTAGGTTACAGTTGTCCCTTAGAGAAGACCAGGTTTTCATCCCTGAGAATGAAGGATGGCTTTCCATCTAATAAACCTGGAAGACCCTACAGACAGGCTGGCTCGTCATCAGCTACATATCTCCAGCTATATTTTGTTTTTATTCTTTTCTAAAGGCAACTCCATCCAGACTAACAATTCTGAAGGTCTTCTAAAGTTTACAGAAAGAAATGAGATTTCCTTTCTTTCTTACTCTCATTTCTTCTTCTTTCTCTTTATTAAACGTGGTCTTACTTTTTTCCCCTTGGACGAGGCTGTTCCATGTTGTTTTGCTCTCAAGGGGACCTGCTGGTGGCAAGGGCTGTCTGCCCTTCTGCTTTCAGAGGCAGGACAGGACCACGGCGGATAGCAAAGGCGAACTGCAGCAGCAGTAGCAGCAGGATTTTTAAAGACTTTAAAAAATACCAACAACAAACTGAATCCTACAGTGGTTCCACGACTGCACTCTGACCTCCCAAAGTAATTAATATACTATCTTTATTCCTAAAGAAGTGAAAGTTGACATCCTCTAAGCTGTCAAAGAGAGAAAATCTCCAAATCGTTTTCTTTTCAAAATCCTGACTCATATCTCTGTCCTCAATGCTCTCTCTCGGATTCCAAGATCAGAAGTGAAATGCAAACAGCTTATCACTGACTTACATCAAAAAGTCAGATAATTACATATAATTCACATTTGTAGAGAGTATTTCTCATTATTTCCTGAGGATGTGCACATTAGTGTGTATTCTGAAATAACTGTCAATACAAATGGTCATGTTTCAGTAAAACTGTTTTTCATAAACATCAATGAAGAGGCTTCAGTGTGAACTGGGCAGTTCTTTAATTTTTCTACATATTTTGTGTATTGTACATTATGGAATGAAATGAAATCAATTCTGGATTATTGGTGTGTCAGTCTAAATAGTGAGAAAATTTATGAGTTAAAATGGAACATTTATCACAAATTGATAAAGAAAACATGATTATTAATGTACATGATTTACAGAGAGAATAATGTACTTGGTAATGATTAGAAATAAATCCTTGGAATGTGATTAACCCTTGAGTAACCAGTTAAAAGTAAAATTAACCACAGCCCAGAGAGCTCAAATATCTTACTTTGAAAAGAATGATTATTCATTATTAAATTTTTTATATTAACAATGTTAATGCTAATAGCAAAATTAAAATATGAAATAAAATATTTTCTAATTCTTCCATAAATCCTAGCATTAAATTTACATTTTAGGAACACTCTGAATACTGGTAGCATTGGAAACTAACAAATCATCAAAGTGCCAGTTACTATTCCTTTTTAAAACGATTTTAAATTTGGAGAACATCTGGATTTTAATTTTTTTTTAAATTTCAATACTGCCACATACTAGAGAGTTAAATAACCTCGCTCATGTTTTATAACAAATGTAATTATCACATAATTTCACTTAGTATTTTAATGAAAATATAGCTTCAGTTATAATTCCCATACAGTGATAGTATGATAGTAATATAATTCATTTCCCTTAGCCACTAGAGTATAATTAACACTAATTTTATACAGAAGCTTTTTTTAAAAAGCTAGAATTTTTCACTATGCTTTCCACAAGCTGACTGATGTGTCGATGTTAAATAAATTGTGTCTTTTAAAAAACAAGTATTAATTTTCCTAAAAGATATTTATTGAATTTCATCCAGTTTCTTTAGATCAACTTTATATCCTCAGTTAATTTTAAATTCTGACATTTTTACCCAATGAATGTACTTAAATCAAATATCAACTCAACATTCCAATTAAGAAAGTCTAGAACTTTTTTGAGTTTAAGTTAAAAAATAAAATACTTGTGAAATCATTTCTTCTAAACTCAATGAGAATAACTGATTGGAGCACACAGAGTGAGATTTACTAGTTTTTTAATGGAAAATATTAGATATTATTGAATATAAAGTCAGATTAAAATAATTACTTATTTTTTCATGCCCCATGTTGTGCTATGAATTCTTAATCTAGTATTATAGATGATCTTTGGAGAAACTATGAAGAAGCTGCAATCATTTGCTTGGACCTATATGCACTTTTCTAGATCTATCCTTTCATAAGATTATTAAAGAGGCCTATGACTTAAAATAAAGCTAAAGAATCATTAATGTCTTCCCTAATCCATCACTGAAAAATTTCCAATGTATCACCTCTTCCGAAGAGAAATGCAGTTTTCTGGGAAACTCCTTTGACTTGGCAGACGTTCATGACCTGCTTTAAAACACTGTAAATATTATGGCTCTGTGTAATGTGAGATAATTATAATTTAAACATCAAATTTTCATAAATATATTTTAAATATTATTCTTGAATGTACAATTATGTAAATACAAATTTGTTCTGCTCTTCAAATTCCTTAAATCTTTCACATTTCTCCCTATGCATCTAGAAACTGACATGAATTTGCAGTTTCAAACTCTTCTGTTTATAGGCAAAACAGATAATCCATACAATATATTGCTAAACCTACATTTTCAAATATTCTACGTGAAATATGAGTGCAAAAGGGAATAGGAATAATGAAAATTTCTGTATTATTAAATATATTAAAGTAAAAAGGTTACTGATTTTTTTTTTTAATAACAAGATTAGCTAGCATATGTGTGAAAGGTAAAACATGGTAACATTTGTACAGGATAACAACCTTATCTAAAGTCTGCTACCACACTTTATGAAAAATTAGTGCCTCTGCATCCTTGCTGCTTGGTGATACAAAATGAGTTTGGGGACAGTGAAGCCCTGATCTGGGTCTAGTGTGTCTCAGAAAGAGTGATGATAAATGACCACAGGCCTGAAAGCTGTCAGAATTAAACATACGAATGAGATATCTGCAATGCCTCAGTTACTGACATCACCCAGGAAATCCCTGCTCTGAAGCTTTTGTTTTCACCACAAATCACTGGTGGGCACTCAGATACAATGAACAATGTAACAGGAAATGTGGAGATTGGAAAGTAAGAAAAGATGAAAAAAAATGAGCTGGCTGAATCTGTAAACTTTGTAAGGCGTACAACACAGCCTGAAGAGAAAGAAAGATGCTTTTTTATTAGAAAATTCGAGACTGCAATATTTACTTATCCCTACACATGGGTTTTTAGACTTAAAGGAACACAAACTGTGAAGATGTAGGAACATTCTCCACACATCTGGAAGCAATGGGGTCAAATGGTAAGAACTCAGGACTCAAAAACACTTGGCAGAGAGTAAAACCTCAGACATACAACCATTCATCAGTGTGAACTTGATCAGTCTTAACATCTCACCTTCACCGTTTTCATTTGCAAAGAAAATCACTTAAAGTAAACATCACTTAGAGTAACTTTCTGCTGTTGGAGTCTCTGACTCTGTACCATCTCAATAAAGTGCTGACATTTTTCCGATATTTTTGAAAAATAGGAAGCTAACAACTTTCTCTCTTGCTCAACTAATTTCCAGCGTTTTTACTTTTTTGTTTGTTTGTTTGTTTGCCAATTTACCAAAACCATAGAAGTTAAGGGGCAAAAATTACCAGTTATATTTGGTTATTTTTTATCTTTTTTTTGTTTTTTGCCAGTTAAAAGATAAAGCAGTCTTTTCTTGCCCATCCTTATCTTTGGAGTCATACAAGCATAATAAGCAACTTTGATACAATACTCACATACCTACTTTTCTCCCTCTGACATATAGAATATGGGTATCTAAAGAGTAAATACTTAAAATATTTTGACTATACAGCAATGCCCATATTCTGGGTCATTTTCCTAGAATAAAATGCATTTCAATTTGCAAGGGGGGAAAAGTGTGCTTTCATGATTCTCTTAGATGTTAAGGATTATGCTACAGTAACATAAACAATAAAATAAAAGATACCATCTATCCAGGATGAGAAACATAAAACAAGCAAATAACAGGTGCAAAGTAAAAAGAACCACATCACCTTTAAGGACTTGAAAAGAGGCTGTGTTTTGGCATAAAAAATTGAAATGAAATATCGATTTAGAAGAAATAGGTAACTTTCATGCACCATCACTTATTTCTCTTTTGTCTGCAGCCAAAACCCCAAGGCCAACTCTTGTTTTAGCTGATTTTCACTCAACTACCTAAAACAAAGTTCAGAATTTCTAGCCCCATATATTACTTTAAGTGTCAAAATAGCCAAGCCCCAGAGTAACAGTGAAAATATTAATCAGATAGTGGACAGATGAGAAAGTCAAACGAAAAATCTGTCACTTTACCCTGCCCTTTTGTTACCCAGACTTAAATAGCTTTTTATGTGTATGCCTGTCTTAAGAGCAAGTACTGTCCTCCTTACAAGCCAGTGCACAGAACGCAATCTTTGTGAGAGTAGTCCATGGACTTAAGGCTTCTCTGGGAACCCAAGGGATCATCCTGTTCATCCCCAGGATCTCTGAACATGTTTATCCATCATTTTTTGTTAATCCAATTACACTGGTGGCAACAGAATCTATCTTGAAAGGTTTGATGTGGCGTAACTACTAAATCCAATGTCTCCTTTCTTTTTTGCAAAAATTGGTGACAAATTTTAAAGTTTGCAAAACCAAATTACAGTATTCAGGGGAAATATACAGCTTTAGAGGAGAAAACCCAAAAGGTCTATTCATAGTTAGACATCCACCTTTTATCTTCTCTTGCAGAATCAGGGAGGAAGGGGCAAACCCTTCTCCCTCACGGGCACATTTCTGGCAAGCTGACACCTGGTTGATTCAAGCGTTAATACTTCAAAACTTTAAAAGTCTTTAATACTATTGTAAAGCATCACATTTGAATCAGCAGAACAGAAAAAAATGGGCCCAAACCAAGAGTTCAGAACTATTGTACATGGATCACTTTCATATATCCCTAAAGTTTAAAAAGAAGACTAGAATGACAAACACAGGTTTGTGACAAAAAGAGAAATGGACCAGTTCGATGCTTTTACTAACAGAGGTCTAAATGTTTATGACTAAACATTCATGAATATTCATGGCAAGTGTTCAAGAAAAGGAAAGCCCTAGAAGATTAAAGAACTTGAAATCTTTACACACAATAACATCAAATGAATCACCTGGGTAATATGCACCTGCTCAAAATGCAGTTAAGAAAAATGTGAACAAAGCTGAAATCCTTTTCTATATAATGATGGTAAAATAATGCTGCCTCTAAAGATTCACAAATAAATTAGTTTACTTATATTGGCAAAAGCCAAGTGACATGATTTTTCTCCTATAATGTGTTTCAAAAGCAACTCCATAAACAATAAATAATGTAACATAAAATCATTAAAATGATGTTTTTCACTTTTAATATGAATTACATTTTAATTCAGATTAATGCTAATAGTTCCATAAAGATTATAGTTTGAGTGCTTAGCATTCAGACTACTCTTGTCAACACTTCAAAAAGAAGATACAGATAATTTATTGGAGCATTTTTCTAACAGAAGTTTAAAAATTCGGTTGACTAGAGATAATCCTTAAATGGCCCTTGTGACCTGCTTACAATAATTACTATTTATTTTATTAGTTAAACAGGATCACAAAACAGATGCTAGCTCATTCCTTTTCAAATCCTTTAGTTACTTGAACTCTAAATGCACTTCATTCTCTTTATGGGTAAACTACACATTTCTTAAGAGAAAGGAAGTTCTACTTGTAGAAAAGACAGTATAATGGGTTTTGTTATTATTCCAAATTGCTTCCAAAAGGCAAAAAGTTAATGCACTTTAGAGATCGTATCTTAAAGGCATATAAATTAGAAACTTATTATGATAATAACATTTTTTCTCACCTGAAGCCTTTTAATTTCTGGTTCTGTTTTGATCTTCTTATATCATTATTTCGATGCCCCCAAACTACATTCATGGGCTCTTTAAAACTGTCCAAGAAATGTAGCAGAGAGGGAAAAATTGGCTTACTTTGAGAATGAATGATTTAAAATACGCCTATAAAACAAGGGTACCTCAGCTTCCAACATACAAAGAGGAGGTGGGAAAGAGGTAAGCAAGCTGGTGTGAACATTTCTATTTCCTCGGTTGTTTCAACGTGAGACAGTGTCATCTTAGTCCAAACACAGTGGTTTCCTTTTCTCGGGGTGCAGGGTTCACTTGAAGAACAAGCCAGGGACTGCAAGGTCTGTCTGAGTGACATAAAACTGGGTCACCGGGGGCGGCCCTGGAGTGGCCTCCTCCACGGGAGGGGGAGGTGACCGCGACCCGAGGAGTGGCCAGGACGCGGGCTGCGGCTTCACGGGCCAGTTGCGTCCTGCAGCAGCTCTGGGCTTCCGGGCATCCTCTGCCCTCTTTCTATAAGAGGAATCACTACACCTTCCTTGGCTTGTCCCAGGTCATTACCCTAATTATGTGGTGCCACACCACAGTGGAGCTTGGTCAGTGCTGAATGTGGGAGAGGCAGCCAAGCAAAGCGCCTGAGTGAGGCTCCTGCCCAGATTCCTGTCCAAGCACTTCCCAAATGAGCAGCTGACCTGGGGCCGGGCTCTGCATCCCTCTACGCTGTAGTTCCCTCGGTTGATAAATGATACGAATAGTTATGTCTCAAGGTGGGGCAGGAATATGATGAGACAAAGAGACGACCCTGTTAGTCAAGACACTGACCTACAGGACGTGCCCTATAAGCTCTAACTCATATTAAAAATGTTCAGTATATTACACCTTTCTGGATGTGTTTTACAAAGTATGCTTGAAAATTATATACTGGTCCCCTACGTCCCCTTTGGGTAGGGTGACCAACCGCCCCATCCTGCCCAGAGTTTTCCTGGTTTTAGCACTGAGTATCTTGCATCTTGTGAAACCTCATACATCCTGGACAAACTGGGAACATCTTACAAATTTGTCTGCAATTCATCAAAAACCACCTCTCACTAGGGGTCCTGTAAGCCTGTGCTGTTACCTCCTGTAGTTAAGCCAGTCTGGACCACTCAGGGAAAACTCAGGATAACCTAATTGTAAATTCTAAATACAGTCGACCTCAGAAAGGTCAGCTCACAGCAGCAGGTTTCTACGCAAAACAAAACGTTTTCTTTCCTATGGGGCAGGTGAACCTACAATCTGACTCAACAGAAATTTCTTGGATTTGCTTATATCTTTTCCCATGCTTTTCATGGCTAAGCTGTGGCTCCCATAAATCCCAGGAAAGAAATGCAGCACCCTGGACTGCCCTCTGCCTTCCTGGCTGCATTTGGAAATAAGTCTCTTCGATTGTTTTCAGTCACATGGTACATCCCATGAAGCTTATCTACATCCTATGTCCCAGGAAGACTTGGCAGAATGATGACACACCTCAGTTAGGACAAACACGACCTTGTTAAAATTTAACAACCTGACATGCTCTGTAGTGAGGCTGTAAAGGTGCATAATTCACACATTTGAAGTTGTACAACCCATGAATTCTGCAATGTCTCGATTAGCAAATTAAAGCTTTGGCTAGTAATAATATAGGAGGAAAAGCTCTCCAAATGAACAACTATTATACTTATTTTCGACTAAACAAATGAGGTCATTGACCCATCTCCAACATAACATTTTTTTGCATACTAAAATTTATCTTGCAAGTCTAAACAAATTCTTCTGAATGTAAGTACAAATGCATTGGCTATTTTTGTACTACTGAACCTAAATTTGTGTTTCTGATACCTGAGTTAAAAATGCAAGGTGGCCAGAAATCTATGAAAAATCTAGGGACCAAAGCCTAGGATCTCATAACATCTTGATCTGAATAACATTTTATTTTTATTAATATCTATTCATTGCCTAGTATTTCAGACACTTTGCCAGAATATGTATTATGTGCCAGAATATAAATAAATTTTCATAAATTAAAACTAATAGAAGTACTTGAATATTACTTCCTATTTTCAGTCTATGACATTGAGAGACATAACACATACTTCGCTATACTCAAAGTTAGGAATATAAACTTGGGATATGTGCCTATTAAAATAGAATGCAATCAAGTATAGAGGAAGGAGGTCCGAAGTAGGAGATGGGCTTGTCATCTATGTCACATCACCAGGCTGGATGGGTAAATCTCTGAACCTCTTTCAATCTGAGCTTCATCTTTCGTAAAAGGATGATGGTCCTCTCAGGACTAACTTTTAGAGTTACTGGAAACAATAAATTAATTACATCATCAAGCTACAAATAGTGAGCAAAGGTACTTTTGTTAAATTATATAATCTTTTAGCATTGTTAATATTATTTCTTTAAGCTGAAATCTCATATTCAAATATCTAATTATCAAGCCAATAGTCATACCTAATAAGGTGGCACATGAGAGTGGGTTGACGTCTGCATCTACATGAGATTCAAGTACAAAGACCAAACGTCACATGTGATCCGAAGGGTCAGGGCAGGTCATCAAGATGCTAACACAGCCGAGTAAACGGTCTCCCTCCAGTGTCCCTCAGGAAGGAAGAACTGATGGGTGTTCTAACCCCTCCTGGGGCCAAGAGGAGCAGAATTTTAGCAGCCACTTTCCAATGCATGACTGCAGGGGGCCAAATATTCCATAAGGTTACTGCTGTTTAGAAGGAAAACCTAGGGATTTTCTACTCCTTTGCATCACAGACAGTAAGCATTAAACCATGTATCTATGAGTGCAAGGGAATGCAAAAAACATAAAATAAATATGCTACTCTTTTCCAAAGAGAATTGCTTTCTAGTTGTCAGTGTCGAAAATAAATATTGAAGCAAAAACACTCTTAATTTTAATCCTCTCTTCTTTGATGCAAACTGCTCACAATACAAACAATTGACACCAAATGCCCTACAAAATCAGTGCAGGCAAAAAGCTATCTGTTAAATAATGTAGCTCATTATTTTAAAAAATGCAGTTACATAACTCACATACTATGAGAGAAAAGAAACAATATTCAACTGTTAAAAAGTTATGTTAATATTTACCTTTTGTGGATGAGTTATATTTTTCTTGTTCTTCAATGAATTAAATGCACATAATGATGGAAATAAAAGAAAGAAATCAGCAAATTTATAGTTAGACATGGAAATGTGAATCAACACAATGGCATGAATAATAAAAATATGTAACATATAATGTGATATGACAAACTTTAATGACAAACTATGAAGAAGTCTCAAACATGGCACTAAAACCAATCAAAGAAAGAATGAATGCAACAATTTAAAGATTTTAAATAAAAGCATAAACATTGGGAAATTAATATATTTAGAATTTGAAAAAGTATATTTTCTTGCCTTTGAAGAATTGAACAATATTTCAGCACCCGCTTTACTAAGATATTTCAATCTTAATATATCATAACATTTAATTATAAATGTACTTAAAAGCATATTTAATATTCAAAACTAACAATTTAATTTCAAAAATGATAGCCTTTCAGATCATTTAAAATTTTATATAATAAATGAAAACATAAATTCCATTTTTTGGTAGGTAGTAGGCATTTTCTTTTCACTGTGGAAAGTATTCTAGAACATTTTCCACCTGGGAAAAAAATATTCTACTTCAAGTAATCCTTTTCTCCTTCTCAAATTAATTATATTAAACTATCTCAAAGTGAAATGTTCTCTGGAGATTATATTTCTCACACATTTCTTACGAATTTATCCACCTCCTTGTTGGTACATCATTTACTGAGAAACAATGGCCTATCTAGGTAGGTATTTTGAAGGGGCGCGCCATTAATGTTAGGTAGCAGAATACCAGAACGACAACAACAAAATAATTGGCACATTGTGTCAGTTTATGAATGATCTTTAAATAGGCTTTCTTAAAAAAATACCTATGCTGCACACACACATACAAAATCACTTGGTTGGCTTCAGAAAACCATCCATTTTAATGCAACTGATCATCTTGCTTTCCGTCTCACACTACCTTAGGGTTACACTGGAATACAACATTGGAACATACCCAGAGGAGTTTCCTGAAAGCCTCTGCTCTCAATTATCACATACCTTTGGAGTTACCTAAATGTTAAGGCTACTTTTTCAGCTACTTTATCTCAAAATCTGTATCATAACCACACCTATGCTTCCTCCCTAGCTGTAACATAATCAGATTCCATGTAGAAAATAGGCTAGCATTCCTAATTTTTAAAAGAAATTTTAGAATACATTTTTAGAAGTTTAAATAAATGTGTTTTTTCACATGATGTTAGCCTTTAAAAAAAAAAATATATATATATATATTGCTTTCACTGTACAAAGAGAGAATGGTTGAACTGAATTACAATGAAGAAAATAAGCATCCAAACAATCTATGGATCCTAAACACAATAATGCAGATAATTATATCCAGAAATTATGCATGAATAAAATTATAAGTTCATCAAGAAGTTATAACACTATTCAGGAATCTACATCATTTGAAATATTCACTCTTACCAACCAATTGTCAGCTCAGTTTTTTTAATAAAATACAATTATCCTTTGTTAAAAAATTTTTTAAAAAGTAAAAATAAACATAAAATGAGACTGGAAAGAAGGAGTCAAATGCGGTAGGGCTTTCATTGGTTGTAAATAAACTGCATTTGGCATTAGTCTTCACAGAATACAGAAGTAAATTTTAACATGTAATATTAAAGGAAAAAATGACATGATTATATAGCCTTAAGAACATCAATGAACTCCATCTTCAGTAAAATAAGCTAAATTCTATTGAGCCCATGAATAAAATTACACGTTGATTTTTAACACATTCTAGGAAATACAAAGATGTCATGTGACCTGTTCGGTTTGAAAGAGATCCATAATAAGATGAAGGTGGGCAGTACCATCATTTACCAACCTCCCAAAGCACATAGTAACAACATAAGGCAAATCAGATCCATTTTAACTACAGAATACACAGATAAAATAGTACATGCTTGCTGTTGTATTTTTAAATGGTTGTATCTATACAACTCTTAAGATGATACGCTTTAGGAACCTCAGATAGCAAGTGACTAGAAAGGTATTTGTGATATTAACTATCAAAAAACTCCACCAAATTCATCCTCAGTCATTCCTTTCTTCCCACCTCAATTCAATCCTTACAAATTGGTGATTTCTCTGAAAGACAACTGTGAATATGAATATCATAAAGCAGTAATGTTGACTGATATTAACAACCAAACATGAGTTTTAAAAAACACAAAGTCTAGCACACATTCCATCTGGTTTTGTAGAAGCAAGTCTTATTTCTACAGATTAATAAAACTATAATCTCACTATATGAGAGTTATATTCAATACGCTCACATGCTTTTGAATCTTAAGTGTTTTAGCAACTGGAGGAAATGCAAAGAATTTTAGGAACACATGATTTTTGGATATCAATCTTTAGCACACTATGGCCAGTAGTGAGTTTGCAGCTGAACACTAGTACCCGTAGTTCTTTTGGTTGTGCAACAGGAGTCCGTGACTGAGTAGTTTAAACAAACACCACATTTTTTAAGATAAATTTTAAGACAATTTCATTTAGACTATTGCTAATTGTAGCCTTAATAATATTACATTAATTATGAGTTATCTTCTCAAAATGTTCCCAAATAAGAGAAAGTTTGTTAAAGACATGAATTGAGAATTCCCATGAATTAATTGTTATTTTAGAAAAGAAAGTCAGAGTTTCACATAGCCTTTTATTTTTCTGATTAGCTAAATGAATAGCTTTATAATGACCCTGAATATTAAAGCATGGCATATCAACAGGACGCATGATTTTTAAAAAAGAATACAAATTCAGAATTTATTGTACCAACATTTTTCTGTCAATAAGATGACACTTCTTAAAATCTACACTAATTTTCTTATAACCAAGTACTCTGTGTACAAAGTCTGTCAGGTCAGTCTTTGCAAAAACATATTTATCTTCTTTGACCACTAATATTTCAACGATACATTCAGGAAAGTGCTTTGAGGGGGTAGAACACATATTCAGCAATATAGAAGGAAATATACAAGTTTTCCATCAGCAACAACCAACACTGTTGAAAAAAATATTCAAAATGTTAACCTTTCAGTTAACATCTTCAGATGAAGAATTTTAATACACATTTTAAATATAAGTCGACTGTATTCACATTACAACCCCAAATTAAACATTATTTCACTAAACTGTTTAAAAAATTTATGATAACATTTACTGATAACATATCATTTCACTTACTGAGAAATGGAAAGGCACTTTGAGTCACATGAAAAAATCTGACTCTTTCAACTGTGTTTAACTCTCGGCCAGGTAGCTTAGTGAATTTAACTTCCAGGAAAATATATCCCCCACTCCCACCCGCTCTCTATCTAGAAGATAAAAACAACGGGTATATGCTTAAAATAAGGGAAATTTAAGTGATGTTAACTGTTTAAAGACACCAAAATGTGTTTTCTAAGTCAGTTTTTAATCAAGACATAGGAAAAATATGAGATATTGCAAGTAAGTTCAAATAAAAAAACACTAGCCAAGCCTTCAATATGTTTGTTTCATTTAAAAATATTTTTAAAATAAGGTTAAATAAGTCTTCTTTTAACACCAAAAATACCGTGTTGTACTGAGGTCTTTAAAGTTTTATTTTTTGCCTTGGTACCATTGGAAGAAGTATCTCTTAAGGGCTGGTTTTTTTTCTCTTAACTGACCATCTAAAATTCACTCACTCACTCACTTAGCAGAAACAGCACAGAGGCACCAACTGTTATACCCAGGTGCTGGGTAACTTGAGTTCTTACGATTCATCAGACTACATGCAACCAGAATATGATTCTGTTAGCAGAAGGCATATATAAAGAGGGGTTTCTCGAAGCCAGGCTTGGGGCCGGCTCCCTCTGTGGATACCTTGTTCTATGCTGCCGCTTCGCACGGGCACCTGCGGGAGCTGCCTGCCCCGGCGGCTGCTGAAGGCGGCGTCCGCGGGCGGGGACCGGGTGGGGCTCGCCTGCCGGTGCGTCCTGCGGGGAGACAGAAAGGGCCAAATCACACGATGAAACCCCGAGGGCCTGACAAAAACCCCTGACTTCTTCCTGCTGCTATTAAAAGAGACGTAAAGCCCCTACGCGGGCCTTTGGAAGTAAAATCAAATTCTCTTACATGATGTGCATAAAATGACTATGACCAAAAAAGGGGTCAAAAGAGGAAGGGTTCCGCCACAGACAGTGCTGCAGGAAGAATTCCTGAACAGGGCAGAACTGAACACTCCTCTTTTCATAAACTGTGCATGAAGCTGTGACTCGCTGTTCAGGTGTCCATTTTCGGTAGTACTGCAGGGAATGTATCTACTCACAGCCTCTGAATCTTAACAACGTGCGTCAATTATTTAAGATAGGCTGCTAGACGGCTACAATTAAATCCATCTAAGTGACGAGAGTAGTTACAGTTATAGACTTTTACAAGCTACCATTCACTTGCAATTTATTTTTAAATAGGAAACGTCTGAAAAGATATGTATTAAAAAGAACCTTGGGCACATGGTATGAAATATACTGGGGAACAGATCAAACTTACAGATATAAATTTAAGAAGCGTGTGGATACATTACTACTGTACTGGAGTAAGCTGACCTCTATCTACTATTATTCAAACTTTTTTTTTATATATACTTAAGAACTTTAAAGCACTCTCAGAATTTTGTGAACAAAGATGAAAGACTGTTTTCTTTTTCTTTTCTGATTCTTCTTATACATTTTAAAGCAAATATACATTTAATTCCAGGCAATTTCTTATAAAGAACTTCACATAATTAAAAAAAAAAAGTATATATATGAATATGCCACAAACAGATGGAAGGACGGAACACAGGCAAGTTTAGTTTTCAGTGATGGCTGGTTGGCAGGAAGTGTAGAAGAGAGGATCACCAGCACAGTGAAGGCAGATGCAGGCAAGGGTGGATGCGGGGGGTTTAAGTGTCACAAAGGAAGGATCAAGAGCTACGGTGCCGTAATGAGTGAGAGTGTCGAGAGCTCAGGAAGGCACAACACCACAGCGACACCTGGAGGCAGACACTGAACAGCGACCTTGTCAGGAGCGGAGAAGGTGGCGCGGAGCCTCCGGGGGCAAGGTGGTGCATAGAGCACAGTGTTCTGACACTAGGGTGCTCGCTCGAGCGGGAGCGAGCGGGATGTTTCCCCCTAAGGACTGGCTGATCAGTCGCTCTCGCGGCTGCGTATCCCCTTCTAGAAAGACATGGTGGGAGAACCCTAAAACATTAGGGTCAGAAAAGATCTTCAGTCAGCAGGTCACATCCACTTTGATACCAGCACATCTGTCCAAGGAAAACCTGGTTACTCGTACAAGACAGTGATTTGTAAAACCCAGGAGCAAACCCATCCCAATGTTACTGAACGGGACTTCACATCAAACGGACGCGTTATCCCGAACGTGCACGCCCAGTGGTCCTGAGAGAACCCATCTGGGTTTCCCCAGGATGACAAGCCTTCAAGGCCCACAGGGCCGAGACTTTGGACTCTTGGGTCTTACTGAGCTGATCTCTGGTGCCTGGAACACAGCAGCAGACACCAAGAGCTCAGTAAAAAGATCGGAGCTGCAGAGCGAGCACCGTCAGGACAATGAACCCGGGGACACTTGAAGCACTTGCCTTCAAAAAGGAGCAGTGCTCTGCACATTCATAATGTTCATAATTGGACTCTGCAATAGGAAGTTCCCACCAAACAGCAAAGGGAAGCTGTCTTCTGAGGTTAATTTAAATAGATCAACAAATTAAAATGATATACGGTGCAGAATGCTTTTTGAGCTGGCTAAATGCAAGTGGCTGATATATAGATAAAAACACATCCTCTAATACATAAAGGTATTGGAAAGGATATTTGTCCATATATTGACAGCTGTTTTAATTAGTGTGCAAAATTATTATGAAGCCAATTTATAAATTAAGGATTAAGAATTAAAAACTGATGTTTACATGTGAATATATCTATGTATATATTATATATATGCTTCTTTAAAACATACACATTTTTGCTTTATTTATCATTTTTTGTATTTTAAATAAAGTGCACATTTAAAATACCTAATCTGTATTATTTTTCACAGTCACAGAAGCCAAGAAATAACACTTCATCCTTTTGAAAACAATGCTGTTAGTAGTCAATTAAGTAATTTAAAGTGGTGAGTCAAAAATCCATATTTATCACTATAGGAAGTAGTGATACATTAATTACCAAGTACTTTATTCAACTTTTATTTGGATTAACAATTTTTGTCTTAATTAGAATGTCTTTTGCAGCTGTAATTATATAGATTCAGGGTATATCCTCTATTTTCAAACAATGAATGGGAAAAGGTCAGATTTTAGAGCATAAAAAGGTACAGCTTAGGTATCTAATGTTCATTTAACCTTTTTGAGCTCTGGATTAATGCTGCATCAGACCCTAAGGGATATCCAGAAACCTGGACGGTCATTTTGATTGCTGAATTAATGGAAGGAAGCTGGCATCATGTATCAAAACTGTTCATTCATTCTGGATTGACTTCTCACATGAACTCCATTCTACATAATTAACTTACACGGGAAGGATCAAGGTATGATCACGTCCTTTCCAATGATATAAATAATGAGTTTTTATCTAGTATTCTTTAAAAGCAATTATCATGACAATAAATTTCAACACTCCCTTGTAGAAAATACACTGTAATGTGGTTTGAAAGTTTAAAAACATAGTTTTTACCCTAGTCCAGACAAATTTCACAGATCTTGCAATTTCACTAAAATCTTGCTTCATTTCTTAATGCAATTCATAAACTAAAAGAACTTCCTAAATGCAACCTGAAATGTGAATAAATCAGATGAGTCTATATGGCCCCAAAGTAAATGACAAAAATATAAAAAGCACAGTTCGCTGGTGGTCCAGTGGTGAAGGCTTTGCATTTCCACTGAAGGGGGCATGGTTTCAATTCCTGGTTGGGGAACTAAGAGCTCCCATGCCTTAAGACATAGTCAAATATCTATCTATCTAATTTGCCACTTATTTTGTATAAATATAAAAAAGCAATTTCAGGGGCAAATAAGTGCAAATTCATTTCTCGATGAATGTTACACAGATCCTCCCAAGCCAGGAGCTTTCAGGGCCTAAGAATAGTGTGCCCTGTTGGGGGTTAATTACTTAGCCCCAGGGCTGTTTTTCCTTTGAAACCAATCACAGGATTGTTTCTCAGGAACAAAACAGCTTCTGTTACCCGCCAATCTATAACTAGTAAGGAAGCGCAGACTCTGAGGAGGTGTGGAAACCCATCCGCCTGAGGATAAAGGAGTCTGGATCACAGGAGGGGGGCAAAGGGGAGTGAGGAGGCAAGGGCTGGAGAGAGGTGAGCCAGGCTTTGGAGAAAGAGATGGTAGAAGCAAGGAGCGTTTGTTTCAGAGGAGAGGAAGGAGGGTGAATCAGGAATTTCTGAGGTCCCGGAGTGAGATGGGAGGAAATCCAGACTTTTCGATGAAATGGGACATGCTGAGAATGTAAAGGTATCCGAGGGAAAGAGACCAGCAAGGAGCAGGACAGAGGATGGACAGGGAGTGAATGATGGAGGAGGGTGATGGGAGAAAAGTGTTCCTTAGCAGGCATCCACATGGTGCCGTCTGCGTACACCAGGCTCTAGCGTGTCTGTGTGTGTTCAGATGTGTGTGCGCATGCATGTGGTGTGGTGTACATATCACATACATACACGTGTGCCTTTTTTGCATTCTCACAACAGCTCTTTAAAGCATTATCATTCCTATGTTATAGAGGGGAAACCGGGGCTAATAGCCTGAACTGCAAAAAGACAAATAACTAGCTTGATAAAGGCAGGACCCACAGAGTATATGAAGCGCCAATACTGCTCTCTTTTCTGCCTTTGAGACAGGACTAGCTTCTATTATCATGAGAAGAAACATGGTAATATCACATCCCTGGATGTACTGCTCATCTTGCAAAACAAAACATAAATGCGTGTCCAGTAACAAATTGTTTGACAAGATTTAATAGAATCGTATTTTGAGAGTTTATAGGAACAAAATATATGGAAAATAGTATTTAATGAATATCAACTCTGCTTCATATGTCTACACATAACATACTTTTGAAATAAAAATAGTGAGGGTTCTAAAACAAAATATAAATCCAACCTAACTACAACTCCAGTTCACTGTCTCCAAACGAGTTTCTAAATATTTACTGCTGAGTTCAACCCATGCCTACTGTCTTCACCTAAGACTAGTGTTCTTGAAGTGAAGTTAACATTTCCCCACCAAAATTTAGCTTGTCAGACATTTCTGTTGCTGCAAGGAGACTTGCAGGAAATTGCTTCTATTGCTGCTTAAAAATAGTCTTTTTAAAAAATTACTTGCTAAAGGACAGACATGCATGTGGCACTTAAGGTCACCATGGTTCCTCCCGTGGTGGCTGTGACTTTTGTAGGAGCACCAGTACAACAGAAAATGAATGCATGAGCAATTCTAAGTATCAACCCTGGCCAACACCCCCAGTCAGGATTCAGAAAGCAGGTTCCACAAGAGGAAAAGTCCCCAGAACACCACGTGCAGCAGTGCTAACAGTCCGCAAAGCTCAATGCACATGAGGGTGAAAAGATACACATTTACTAAGGAGCTTCCTCAGAGGTTCTGAAGCTCTGCTTCAAGGGTTAGGCATGTAAGTCAGAAATCAGTTCTGCCTTTCTTCTATCTAAAAACAGTTATCATAGCTTTCAAAACATTTTCTTGCATGGCTATTCCTGAAAAGGTCACGTTTTTGAGGCCAACAAACGGCCTTAAAAATTATGATCGCCACACAGCAAATTCTGCCTGAGGCCAAGATGGGTCTGTGTGCTGGGGCTCCTCTGGGGAGCCATCAATTCCTGAGGCCAAGAATCAGCGTCCAGAGCATTCACACTGTGACCTCACTCACCTGTAGCTGAACATCAACTGAGAAGGTATCTTCAAAAGAAATGAGCGCTAACGTAAACCTAGAAAATCCAGGCCAATTCTTCTATTGTAATGAGTTATTCATCAATTCCCTTGAAAGCTAAGCATGTGACCATTTACACTCTAATAAAAATCAATGAAGAGTTTTAATTATAAGAAAACAAATTCAAATACCTAACAGGCCTGAGTTTTCTACATGAAAACCTACAAGCAGAGTAAGTAAAGGAAAGAGCAATATGAATGTGGCTCTTAAGCAAACATTTGAGACTGGGGGGAATAGAATCCCTTCTCTTCTTACTGGAGGGAAGATTTGTGATTATCCACATACATGTGGTGGCTCAGACTGTAAAGAATCTGCCTGAAATGCAGGACACCCAGGTTTGATTCCTGGGTTGGGAAGATCCCCTAGAGAAAGAAATGGCAACCCACTCCAGTATTCTTGCCTGGAGAGTTACATGGACAGAGGAGCCTGGTGGGCTACAGTCTGCAGGGTTGCAAGCAGTCAGACACGACTGAGCAACTAACAACACACATGTTCGGTGTTGCCAGGGATGATGCTCAAATACCCCTCATCTGGAGGGAAACACGTTCAGTTACCTCTAGCATCACCTAACATTCTGTAAAACCGTATCTTACTGTCAAAAAACCTTGTTCATTGATTCTGGAAAACGGCACATGGCAGACATTTAACTAGTAATTGTTAAATGAACTCAAGAGGCCTCAGTGGAATATAAAGAATATGAAACTTTGAGGAAAGTTTTCAATCTTGTGAAAATAAGTGGGAGGAGCTTAAGTAATTTACATTCTGGTAAAGAGACTGTATTTTAATTAAATGTATTGAAAGTAAAGAAAATGCAAACAGTTACACAATCTGTATTTTCATTACCTTCTTCTCATCTATCATCTAGGTAGCTAGCTAGCCACCTATCTATTTCTCTATCCATCAATGTACATATGTATCTATTTCTCTGTCCACCTATGTACGAATGTGTGCTTGTATGCACATATGTATGTATGTATGTTGTTATTCAGTCCCTAAGTTGTGTCCAACTCTTCGTGACCCTACAGACTGCCGCACGCCAGGCTTCCCTGTCCCTCACTATCTTCCTGAGTTTGCTCAAACTCATGTTCATTGTGTTGGTGATGCCATTCAATCATCTCACCCTCTGTGGGCCCCTTCTCCTCCTGTCCTCAGTATTTCCTAGCATCAGGATCTTTCCCAATGAGCAAGCCAGTTATTCTCAGGTGGCCAAAGCACTGACCAACAAAGTTTTGAGCGAAAAACATGCTCACTTTTTTCAGGAAATCTTGGTTTCCACTAGGCCATCATGACAAACTAGGAATTCTGTAATGGAAAACAGTCCCTTCTGAATTATCCTGACGTACTCACTTGCTGCTGCTGTGCTCTATGTACATTCTGAGTTTGAAATTTCAACTTTGCCTACTGAAGGTATCTTCTAGAATTTTCTGGGAGGAGAAAAAAGTGGAACATTCACTTAAAATTGTATAAAGTGAGCTTCACCATGAGTCCTTCCAATGAATATGCAGGGTTGATTTCCTTTAGGACTGACTTGCTTGAACTCCTGGCAGTCCAAGGGACTCTCAAGAGTATTTTCTAGCACCACAATTCAAAAGCACCAATTCTTCAGCACTCAGCCTTCTCTGTGGTTAAACTCTAACATCCATATATGAACCTTGTCAGCAAAGTGATATCTCTGCTTTTCAATACACTGTCTAGATCTGTCATAGTTTTTCTTACAAAGAGCAAGCGTCTTTTAATTTCATGGAAGCAGTCACCATCCATAGTGATTTTGGAGCCCTAGAAAATAAAATCTGTCACTGTTTCCATTGTTTCCCCATCTATTTGCCATGAAGTGATGGGACCAGATGCCATGATTTTAGTTTCTTGAATGTTTAGTTTTAAGCCAGCTTTTTCACTCTCCTCTTTCACTCTCATCAAGAGGCTCTTTTATTCTTCCTCATTTTCTGCTGCTAAAGCAGTATCATCAGCATATTTGTGGTTGTTGATATTTCTCTCAGAAATCTTGATTCCAGTTTGTGATTCATCCATTTGTGCATTTTACATGATGTACTCTGCATATAAGTTAAATAAGCAGGGTGATTACAGCCTTGACGTACTCCTTTCCCAATGTGGAACCAGTCTGTTGTTCCATGTTTGGTTCTAACTGTTGCTTCTTTATCTGCATACTGGTTTCTCTGGAGGCAGGTACAGTGGGTGGTCTGGTATGCCCATCTCTTTAAGAATTTTCCACAGATTGTTGTGATCAAGAGAGTTAAAGACTTTAGCGTAGTCAATGAAACAGAAATAGGCTTTTATTTGGGGGGGGGTTTCCCTTGCTTTTTCTATGATACATTGGATGTTGTCAATTTGATCTCTGGTTCCTCTGCCATTTCTAAATCCAGCTTACACATCTGGAAATTCTCAGTTCACGTACTCCTGAAGCCTAGCTTGAAGGATTTTGCGTATTACCTTGCTAGCATGTGAAATGACTGCAACTGTATGGTAGTTTGTACATTATTTGATACTGCCTTTCTTTGGATTTGGAAAGAAAACTGACCTCCTCCAGTCCTATGGCCACTGCTGAGCTTTCCAAATTTGCTGACATATTGAATGCAGCACTTTAACAGCATCATCTTTTAGGATTTTAAATAGGTCAGCTGGAATTCCATCACATCTGCTAACTTTGTTCATGGTAATTTTTCCTCCAGCCCACTTGACTTCACACTCAAAGACATCTGGCTCTAAGTGAGTGACCACACCTTTGTGGTTATCTGGGTCTTTAAGACCTTGTTTGTATAGTTTCTCTGTGTATTCCTACCACCTTCTTAATCTCTTCTGCTTCTGTAAGGTCCCTGCCATTTCAGTCCTTTATTGTGCCCATCTTAGCATGAAATGTTTCCTTAGTATCCGTAATATTGTTGAAGTGATCTCTAGTCTTTCCCACTCTACTGTTTTCCTCTTTTTTTTTTTCTTTTTGCATTGTTCACTTAGAAGGCGTCCTTTTCTCTCCTTGCTATTCTCTTCAACTTTGCATTCAGTTGGGTATATCTTTCCCTTTCTCCTTTGCCTTTTATTTCTCTTCTTTTCTCAGATATTTGTATGGCCTCCTCAGACAACCATCGTGCCTTTTTACATTTCTTTTTCTTTGGCATGGTTTTGGTCATCACCTCCTGTACAATGTTACAAACCTCTGTCCATAGTTCTTCAGGCACTCTTTCTGACGTTATCTGTTTATTTATCTGTTCATCTATATATCTATTTCTCTGTCCATCTATTTTTTTATGTATGTACGTTATCTATCATGGGCTTCCCTGGTGGCTGAGTTGTAAAGAATTTGCCTGCAACGCAGATGACAGTTCAATCTCTGGGTTGAGGAGATCCCCTGGAGAAGAAAATGCAACCCACTCCAGTATTCTTGCCTCAGAAATCCCAGGAACAGACAAGTCTGGCCAGCTACAGTCCACAAGATCACAAAGAATCAGACACAAGTTAGCAGCTAAACCACCACTATCACCACTATTGGTCTATTTTATCTACCTGTCCATCTATGTATGTATGTATGTATGTATGTATCTATCTATCTATCTATTTCTATCTCTATAAGATGGGTATGTATCTATTTATTCAATGTCTCTGCAAAACTGAATTTCTACTCAGCACTTTTTTTTTGGTTCCTGGGATCCTTGTTCCATTGTAAGTTAAGTTGCCTAAACAGTTCATATCTCCATAGATCATGAGCCAGAAACAAATTCAATCTCCTGTTCACCCACAATGCTTGATGTGACTAATACCTACTCATTTTTCTAACCTCACCTAAGAGGTATTATCTTCTGGAAAGCTTTCCTTTCTTTGCTGCTCGCTGTTCCATTCCTTGAACTGGACACACAGCTTGGTACATACTTGTTGACTGCATGGACCACTGAACTGCAGTTTCCCTGTCCGCCAAGTTTCCTTCTTATGACAGCCTCGCGGGTGTTTCCCATCTAGCCCTGGGTCCTTCAAGCCACTTTCCAAAGTGGTGTTCATGTGGTCTACATTTTGTGACTCAGAACAATCATGTGGAAGGAATTGCCGTGGCTCAAGGAGTAGTAAGGTGGAAGTTAAAATTCTATACCACAGTGTGTGAGAATTTATAGCACATTTACAGCAATCTTTAAGAATTTCTCCCATTTTGTTTTCAACCTCTCTCCAATCTCCTGAGTCGTCCCAAGTAAGCCTGAGTTCCACGAACTCAAGAGGGTATTTCAGTCCTCAGTGTTATAGCATGCTGTTCCCTTCTCATAGAACACTGTTCCCTTCTCATAGAACTCTTCTTGACACCTACTTTTATGCACCTAGATTAGGTCACCTAACCTCACCTGCAGCCTCTTTTCCTGTGTTCTCACTATGCCTCACGTCACCTCTATGGCGGCGGTGACACCTGAAAGCATGCATCCACTTATATCTATGTCACCCTGCACATTCTCGATACTGATGGGATGAGTGGATATATGTTAATTGGATTGTTGGTGTTTCTTTTTTACAACTATGCAAAAATTCTGTCGGTATCTTAAACCTTTTTAAAAGCACTTCAAAATTTTATACAAACTGTGAACAAAATACAAGAAATCACTTAATTTCTACATTAACTTAGTGAGTATCTTAAGTTGTAGTTATGAGTAGACTCAGATTATGCATTTGTGGAAAAGATTTTAAAGAAGATGGCATCATTTGGATAAATAACAGACACTCAAAATACTTGCATATTTCAGGTAACATATTCACTGGTAGCATTTCAATAATCTCAGAAACAAAATATTAATGTCTTAATATGTATATAGGACTACACTGCATTTAATCCTTTTTTAGTGATCAGAATGATCACTAAGAGAAATGCATGAGATTTTTCTTAAGCCCTAAGACTTAGGGCAAGCCCTAAGACTTGCCTTCAAACTATCCATCTCTCATTTTTTGAATGAGGTTATCCCCATGGAGGAGATTTCTCAACAGGAAGGCCTCTCTAAGCATCACAATTGTGTTTAAACAGTGATCTTGTGAAACGAGAGAGGAGGTGCCCCAGAACATCTCAGCGGAACGGAAGATGCCGCACAGCACAACATCAAGCCTACCTTTCTGCGTCAGAGGCAGTGCCTTTCCTAGTCTGGTTTTGGATGCTAGATCTTTCAGACTTTCTGGAGTGCCTGTGGAATGAAATGTTAAAGAAACACAAAACACATGATGAATCACGCTACAGTCATCTGGTCATCTTCTACAATGACAAAAGCAATTGACATGGAAAATGGCAACTATTTTACCTAAATGATTTTGTCAGTCCGTACTTTCTTAAAAATAAAACAAAAATGAGAACTGGTGTTGTGTAGAAGACACAATTTCCCACCAGGAGGCACAGAAGCTGACACCACGCCAGTGTAGACGAGAAAGTCTACAGTCCAGATGTCAAGGAGACTCCTGCTGGCAACTGAGGCAGAAACAAACTCAATGGTGAAACGCAGTGATGAGAAAGATGATGACAGTCGTGGTTCAGGCACTGAAAGACCACACACGGGGGGAGTGCTCGCCACCCTGAAAGTCTCAAACCTGCTGCTACAAAGATGTTTTCCTTTGCTTTTTTTTCTCCTCCAAAATTATGCTCTAGGGAAATGTGTTTGACATAAAGAACGGTATTTAAAAATCAACTATTCAATTTATTTTTAAAATTATCATATACTTTTGTACTCGTGTAGTATTTTAAAAAGCTAATCATCTATCACAAACCAAAGAAGTAATAAAGTTAGCAATTTACTCTATATTCTAAAAGTACTTATGTATATTGAACATCTGAAACTTGAAATGCATTTCCATAGAAATAATGCTTATGCATAGAACTAACCTCCCCAAGGCAGCTTACATACATCTATTCATCCTAAAATGTGTCTGGACTACAATATACTTGAAATAAATAAAAAATACTGTGGTCAAGAAGCTCACTTATTTAAAAAAAAGAGAGAGAGAAACTTTAAAGGAAATAAAGTTTATCCTGGAGAAGAGAATTCTCCAGTATTCTTGCCTGAATAATTCCACAGACAGAGGAGCCTGGTTGGGCTACAGTCCATGGGGTTGCAAAGAGTCGGACACGACTGAAAGACTCTCACTTCAGATAACTGGCTGCCTACAATTTATTTTTATTTTCTGATATCCTTTCCTTCCAACAATGTTAAGGAGAAAACTGTTTTTGTTTTTGTTTTTTTTTGAGATGTTGTTGGCATATAACATCATACTAGTTTCAGATGTGTGACATAATGGCAACTCCAATGAGCCTGGTTTATATCTATCACCACTCAAGTCAGAAATTTTCTTGTGATGGGAACCTTTAAGATCTAGTCTCTCATCTCTATTCTTTTGATAAATTAATGCCAGATCCTCTAAGTGTCCAGCACAGGTCCAGTTACGTCAGGCCCAGGGGTGCAGGAGCGCATAGGAGTCCTGAGCACATGCCTGTGATCAATGAGGAAGACAAAGTTTTCTCCTGGAGCAGAGGGAAGTATCGGGTGCAGAGCAGGAAGTGATCAGGAGGGGAGGCAGAGGAAAGAGGTCTGCAGACCCAGGGGCCTGAGCTCCAAACAACTATTTGGGAAATTTACACTTGGCCCCAAGCTTCCCTGGTGGCTCAGATGGTGAAGAGTCTGCCTGCAGTGTGGGAGACCCAAGTTCGATCCCTGGGTCAGGAAGATCCCCCCGAGAAGGAGATGACAACCCACTCCAGTATTCTTGCCTGGAGAATTCCACAGACAAGGAAGCCTGGTGGGCTACAGTCCATGAGGTCGCAAAGAGTCAGACACGACTGAGTGACTAACACACACATGTTTGGTCCCAAGAGTGTCCTGGGACTGAGAGAGCCAGAGTCCCTCGTCCCCTCTGAGAAGCGTAGCGCCAAGTGAAGACACAGAGTTTCAGGCCAGTTCCTGAAACTCAAAATCACTAAGTGTTTTCATTCATTCGTTCACTCACTCATTGAACAAATACTGTGTTTATATTCCAGATGCTGCTCTAGCTGCTTGGGCTATGTCTGTGAACAAAGCAGACAAAATTTCTGCCCTCAAACAATTTGTGTTTTATGGTAAAAGACAAACAATAAACAAGAACCCCTCAAACAAGTAAACTGTATAACATGTCAGATCAATAATAAGAACAATGAGAAAAAGTCAACCAGGGAAACACAGTTCAGAGACGTGCTGGAGGGATGGGGTCTCAGATAAAAGCAGGTTGTAGTTTGAAGAAAGATGCTCTGGAAGGGTGTGTGGGTGCAAAGGGAGGGACCAGAAGCACCTGGCAGGCTTTTGTACCAACTCTACATCCCTGCAATGAAAAGGCGATGAGCATCCTTTAGACCTTCTCTGCTTTTCTCCTATCCCTAGTCATTGCTACGAATTCAATGGAGATTTTATTTCCTCTATAAAATTTCAACTCTTCCTCTTCTCATCTCTAAAATTTAACGGGCTCACATGTAAGACTGATCATGACAGTACTTGGTGATACTGATGATGACAGCGCTGATACTAACAATATCAAATATCTACTGAGAACTTGCTGTCTTTTCTCATCTAAGTTCATCAATCCCATGAAGGCATACTTCTCTTTCACCCTTTTAAGAAGAAGGAGATTGAGGTTTGCAGGGGTGAAGTCAGTTGCTCTTACATGGACCCTGCACGTCAAACCACGACGTAACTGAGAGTCTATGATCTCAGTATCTGTGAACATGTTGCATCTGTGGCTCAAATGATACTGGATCATGGCAGCTAAAAACACGGACCCTAGAGCCAAACTGAGGTCCCACCCGCTTTCTGAACAGCTGGATGATTTTAGTCAGTTTACTCAATCTCTATGTGCCTCAGGTTTCTTCTACTTGCAAAGTGGCAAAAATACTATCACCTTACAGATGCTAACTCTATAAATATGTCAGTATTACTATTTGCATTATAGTATGATGTGGAACAAGGACTTTAGTTTTAGCATTACTTAGAATAGCAAGAGATCAATGCTATAAAAGTATTATTTAAAATGATAATAATATGTATTTGTTTCCCTAAAGTAAAAACTCTTCCTTATCTATCAGAGTATCAACCTCAGAGTCAGTGCCCCATAACTAGATGATAAATATTCATGCAGAGGTTCATGTGTCTAACTTTTGTTTTTGCTTTTGTTTTTAACCCTCTATTTAAGGATGCTCCTTTTTTTCTCTTCAAATGCTTCAGACAATTACTTTATTGAAGATTCTTCTAAAGCTTTCTACAAAGGATATGTCCTTATAATTTTTCTAACTACTTAAAAGAATCCTGGAGTTAAGTTAAAACGACATACACTTGATTGTAATAATTCAGTGTAAAGCAAGAATAGAGAAGAAAACAGAAGATTCTACTGTCTTTCCTCTGAATATACTATACACAGTAAAGACAGACATTTCTTGGAATAGTTTTGCGATGTGTAAACGTGCCTGTGCTCAGTCGCTCAGTTTTGCCTGACTCTTCACAACCCCATGGACTGTATCTTGTGAGGTTCCTCTGTCCATGGAATTTCCCAGGCAAGAATACTGGAACAGGTTGCCATTTCCTACTCCAGGGAATCTCCCCGACCCAGGGATTGAACCCACATCTCCTGCACTGGAAGGCAGATTCTTTACCACTAGCACCACCTGGGTTAAAACCATCAGTTTATATTCATGTACTGTTTTCCTGAAACTACTGGCCACAGGATCATAAAAAGGATCACAGTGAAAGGAACTACCTTCTACCTTACACTATTCTTTCCTAAGTTCCTATGGGCAGGCACTGTATCTGGCTTATATTGAAACATCAACACCCAGCACATAGTAGCTTCTTGTTAAATATATGTGGAATAAACAGGTGGTTTAAAAAGTAGTATTTTGAGTATCCTACTGGAATTTAAGAGGCTAAAAGACTATAACAAGTTAAAAATCTAACTAGGATTATACAATTCAGCTTATATCAATCAATTTAGACATACATTATTTTCTGATCATCAGTAAAACATAAAATACCATATATAAGAAATGCATTCTGGTTACTGACTTATGAATAAGGAAGAGTTATCACTACTGGCCCAATGCATGTTCATCATGATGCGATCAGGCAGCATGGACTCAGTTTTAGAGTTTTAAGGGATGTCAGAATTCAGCTAATCCATCTACACCCCCTAAATCCTAGATAGGGAAATGAGTCCCAGGAAGGTTAAGTGACTGATATGGGCCAGAGTCAGTTGGTGAGGACAGCGCTGTCATGGCCCATGATCCTGCCCCTCTGCCATCCAGCAACTCTGAATGACTTGATGGTCATTGAAGGGATCCCTCAACAAAATCAAATAAAACAGTGAGAGCATTTCCATCATGTCTTATCTATTTGGGGTTTTAACATGCATTTTGTTACATTAACATTTTTAATTAACTTTTATTATTCTTAAAGAATGTTTCTTTGGTTTAGGTATGAAAGAAAATCCTCAGTTTGTTGTTTGCCTTTTAATCACAACTTATAGCTGGACGATTTTGTGCCCAGTTCTTAGGGCACAAATGAGGTTCTTTAAAAGTTATAAAGGTCTATTCAAATACGTTATAACAACAATTATCGTATCATTAAGTGGACGCAAGAGAAATAATCATAAGAGGGGGCTGTTCCTAATTAAAGCTAATTTTCTGGAAGTCCTATTTTCAATTACCATTCTCTATTAGATAAAGTATGAAGATTCATAAAATGTACTAATGAAATGAAAAGCAATTGTTAAAAATCTGTCTTTGTGTTACTTTCCTTTCCTCATCAATAACTAAGCTCAATCAGAACAATTCCCTGAAGACATTGATAAACACCACTTTTCTAAAGATACTACAATTAAAGTGCAAAATTAACATGCTAATAAAATGAAAATATAATATGTTCTGCTTTGGGGAATAATAAGTTCTACCACATAATGTTTTAATTATAATTAACACTGATGTCATAAGAATATTTCTGTATATATTCTGGTTGACTCTCCAGATGGTCTGATGTGAAATGCAAATCTCTATCATCTTGTTTCCTCATAATTTTGGTAAGAAAATGTTAAATTTAGATTAAGAATCTACTTAACAAGTGTTCATATGCAGTGAAGATGGACACATACGATTTAGATACATTTACCCTTTTGCTTATTATTGGTATTTATGTATATGACTGCAGACATTAAAAAGACTAAGCATTTTAGTACCTGAGTCTATTTCACTCCTTAAAATTAAGGGCATTTTTGAAAAGCATAGATAATAAATGTTATGAAGCAAACAAAAATGACTAGTAGTATCCTGAATTTATAAGTAGTTTTACATTAACTCTGCATCTACACTGCAAAAGTATCATCAAATCTGGAAGTGGAAAAGTGGATAATTTCTTTATCCTAGAAATACTTTCAGTGGAGAAAGAAGGTCCATCCACTTTGAATAAGAGGTACCACATGATATTTTTGGTTAAAAATTCCTTAGCAAGTAGCTGCTTCCAAGTTGCAAGTGTGGGCAACTATAGAAATCTGGTTACTCTCAAAAGAAATTAGAACTAGGATAGCAGAGTAATTCAAGAATTAATCTTAAACACAGTGGGATACTTTACTTTTTCTAATAATCAAATTCTCAAAAATAGTGTTATTTTATTCAATATTTTCCATTTTATTAAAGTCACATCAATAAACTGCATCCTTAAAAATACCATGTACAAAAATATGTACACGCATGCAAAAATATTTTTAATTAGAACACTGGAGTCAGTACCTTCAAACTAATGAAGCATTAAAATACATCTTAAAATGTACTAAATAAGAAAATACTCTATCAACTCACATTTATTAGAATGGTCACTATCAATTTTTAATGTATTTAAAAAGAATATGTGTCTTCTTGAAAAAGCATTTACTAAAAAGTAATTTAGGTGATAGTAATTATGATAGTAATTTACACTCAGAGGTTAAAGCATCCACCTGCAATGCGGGAGACCTGGGTTCGAACCCTAGGTCGGGAAAATCCCCTGGAGAAGGAAATGGTAACCCTCCTGTACCGTGCCTGTAGAATCCCATGGAGGGAGGAGCCGGGTAGGCTACAGTGCAAGGGTGGCAAAGAGTCGGACACGACTGAGGGACTTCACGTTCACTTTCACCACATTTAAAGATGGCTGATTCAACTGTGAGCACTGAACTCAGACACCTGATGATTCAGGGGCCTATTAAAATACATTTTTTCTAACTTGCTATTCATAAATTTTGGTTAAATATACAGCCATAAGTAGCTCTGAATTTTATAAGAGAATGATGTTTACACAGGTTCATAAAAGCTACTATTTCTATATTAAAATAATGCCATTTACAAAGAAATGCTTTGTTATTGGAAAGGTGATTCTTAGAAGTTTCAACATTTTTAGTAATAAAACTACAAGAAAATATACACTAAACTTTAAGGTTAAAAAAAAAGCTGGGGTTACAGATTTCTGTATTTTTTCCTCATCATTTAAAAAAAAAATCCTACAACTTCTAGGAAATTTTTTTGATCTAGATAAACATGTTTCCATGTTAATTCCGAATAAAGCTATTGTACCACTTGAAATGACATCAATATTTCTTACTGTTGAAATTAAATTATAGAGAAATGGTACATTAAAAATTGTGTGTGTGTGTGTACATGCATTATGTGAAATAAGACAGCAAATCAATGCTTTCTAACTCACAAGCAAGCTCTCTTAATCAAATATTTACCTCTTGTATTACTATGCTGCTTTCAAAATAATCAAGTATGCAGGAGATCCAGTGACAATATAAATTGTCACTGATTTTAGAATATTTTTTTAAGTTACCAGTTACCAAAATTTATCTGGTGGCAAATTTTTACTGTCTCCAGATTTGATGCCATGTTCACTTCATTTGCAAATTTTTCTAAGTGAGTAAATAAAGCTTATAAGAGGTAAAAAGGAAAGCAAGTATTAAGCGTTTGCTAGTGTTACCAATGAATTTTTTTTTATATCAACTGATACAGTAATTTCTCATTTTTATGGTACTTGTTACTCATATTTTAATAAAAGTATATTTTAATACTATAAATAATATTCTGTTCCCTACAGTAATAAATTATAGGGTCAAGCCATTTAAAATGTATTTCCCTTTATTAGACCCAGAACTTACTTACAAATAAATTATGATAGCAAGTAAAATGTGCACTCAGAATTACTTATGAGGAATAAGTTGTTACTTATTAGGAAGAGTTTCATTTAATAATCTTATCTAAAAGGAGTATTTCTGCTTCTAACATCTACCTTTACAATGATATATACAATCTCTTAAATCAAATGTCATTATTAATTCGTTATTAAAAGACAACTAACTTTCAACTAATCCTCATCTCACATATGTTAAGAACTGAAATTATTATTTGGATTTCCATTCTAAACCCAGCCAAATTTATGTTTATATTCATTACAAAGACCATCATACTTAATCGTCTTATACTCTAGCAGTCATTACATAAAATGAAATCCAAAATAGCCTTCCATAAAAGGAAGTTTTATCTCCTTGGTGGCCATGACTGTGTTTTTCTTAAACACTGCTGTGACTCTAGCCATTAGAATGGGTGCACATAAATAAGCACACAATTAATATTTGTTGAATGGATGAGTAGCACTGTGGATGCACATTTTAAAATTTAATTTACATTATTATTTTATATTCTTATTCAAAAAGACCTTATGTTTATAATAATGTTTAGATTGGAGATTTTACTAATGTTTCTATTCTGATTTCTAGGATAATAGAAATTATTTATAGTTTATAATAAATAGAAATTATTTCTATTATCCTAGAAATCAGACAGCAGTAGAAGACATTAGATTTAAACTGCAAATATGTAAGTCATATTAAGGTCTTAAAGATTTAAGCATAATAAAATATTTGAAAAGCCTCCATAAATGTCATCTTGGGGTCCAACATTTGTAAGATGACTTATTCATTTTTTTCTGAGTAATGATGTTTGCTTTTTCTTTCAAATTGTAATCCGACAATATCTTGACAATTTACAGATACAGAAAGTAAATCATATCACTCTTAACTAAAGGTACAATTACTTTACTATATACACACATACTAAAAGATAAATTAGTAAAAACCTGTGTGCTGGTATGACTGGTTGCTCCATATCTGAGATACTCCATCTGCTTATCTGCTTAATAAATGTTACCCGTATGTTGACTGAATTTCTGCTTCACCAGAAGTAAAACCACCAAAACGCCTGTAGCCTTTCATGGCCAGTTGGGAAAAGATACGCACTATGTATAACAACTATCACAAAATAGGAGAACTGGATGAACTACTAACACACCCCAGAAGGAAAACAAAGCAATGGAAAAACACATTGTGGCACTTACGACATCACAGCATGAAGTGGATTCAAAGCACTGATGTTATTTTTAAAAACCTACCTTGATGACTGACCCTAGCCCTTGACAATATTTGGCTTAAAAACACAATATTCATAAAACAGGTAAGAACCAGGCATTCTACCTTAAATCAGGGAATATATCTAAAAGCCTAAACTTCATCATTTACAAAACAAGAGGGTGAAGATCAAACCATCAGTCAGAACAACAAAAAAATCAGGTTCCGTGATAGTTTTCAAAATATCTTAAAGCACCTGAGAATTGTAGTCAAGTGTAAACAAAAGCAATAGTTAAATATGTTTCTGGAAAATTGAAACCCTGAAATAAATGCTCATTAAAACAAAACTCTCCCACTGGACCCAACTTTCTTTGTTTGAACCACGCCCTGTGCATGCTAGTTTCATTTCAGAAAATATTCTGAGGCGCTTCATCAGAGGCGGACGCATTCAGTTTTGGAATCTCCACCTCTTGGGCTCTGGCCCCTGAAAGGAAGGCGTAGGAACCACAGGGGTCTGGCTACCCTCCACCTGGTGGCCTGCCAGCCTCTGGAAGCCACTTGTCCGGGAGGAGGAAGTACCTGTCATTCTCCGGAGACGCATGCTGGATTTGAATCCTGGGGCTAGGAGGCCGTCTCCTATCTAGGGAGGGGGGCCATCTACCCCTGTTTGCCCAATGAACAAGACAGGAGAAAACAGGACATTTAGTAACTCCTAAAGTAAAAGAATATATGGAACAAGAGGACTGGAAAAGCACCCCAGAAAGGCAAAGTGAAGGCTTTTTGCTCCATAATGTATTCTTCAGTTTTACAAGCCTTGGAAAGATATATGATAATACTGCAAGAAAAGAAAACTGGTAGCCTTATATGTGAATAGAGAAACTTATTTGAGAAGATGTCTGAAATATATTGTGTATTTTTTTTTCTTTTCAATGTGCTTGTGTGTCTTTGTATATCTACAGACACACATCTATATATATGTATGTATATAACTATACATATATGTATATAAAACTTTACAAGTATGCAAGCTTAAGAATCTAGCAGATATTGAATAAAATAGATTTAAGAAGCCACCAATGCTTACTTGATACAAGGTCTTGAAATTACTGGATTAAAGTGGCAAAGATGTGCATTTGATATAAAACAGAAGAAATAAATGTACTCTCTAGTGTAGAAACAATAACATGAAGAAATAACTCACGGAAATGCTACTAGTGAAGTCTAAACAAGTTCCCTTGGGGAAAACTGAGGGTTAATAATTGAAATTAAAATACTGTGAACAGAAACCACTGATGTATAGAAGTGGGAAATGCAGATAAATGCCACAGTAAAATAGCATTATCTTTAAAATAGTCCACTAACCTTAACTTGCAAAAGTATCTATCAGTGAGTTACATAGTTGTTTTCTTAATTCAGCATTTAGAAGAATACTAATTTTTTATGATTAACAGTCAAATAAACATTCGAAACTGGGTTCATTTTTTTGTTAAACTATCTTGATGTGCTGTCTGTGTAACTACAAATTACAAACATCTGGGCAAATACTGAAAAGAGGCAGTGAGGGACTAAACAGCCCTATTTTGGAAATTTTAATATATTAGATATGCACATTGAAAGCAGGGTAATTTCTCTGCATACTGGCTTCCTCATATGTAGCAAGGGATCACTGAATGGTGTTTAAGACTCATCTAACCATAAGATCTTATAACAATATAAAGAAGACCAATCCTAATATCTTTTATTTATTTATTTTTCCTAATATCTTTTAAAAGCCATCTTTCTTTGCCATTAATTAACTTGGCTTCCTGGATTTATCAGACAATCTGCACAAAAGCAGCTCATCTCAGAACCTCCGGGAAGCCTGTTCATCATCTCTCAGCTTTGGATGGATTCAAGGAGGGCTGTGTGCAACTGGTGCAGCAAGTAGAGATACTCGAGAGCAGAATTTGGGCAGAAGACAAAATTGTGTGGCATGTACTCTGCAGTGTGTTATGTGTTTGTGAAATTAAAAATAAATTTGCATTCAAGTGAGTTAATTATTTTAAATGATTTAAATAGCTGGTCAACTCAATTGAAAGGCTTGAAAAAATATCTTTTCACTGCCTTTTGCTCTACAGACACAATAAATAAAAATATTTCTAAGGTTTTTAAAGAGAATTACAGCTATAGTGTTTTCTACACGAAATTGTACTCAGTTATGAGAAAGCTTAAGGTGTTCCTTGAAAATCCAAATATAGAGTCAATATGATTTTCTTTAAACCTTTTTGAAGGAATAAGCAGTATTCACTTGACAGGATTATGAATAACCTTGCTTCCTGAGGCAAAATTCCAGTCCTTGTGCTTATTTAAATGCAAAAGTTAAAGAAAATGCTATAATAATGAAACATGCACGGAAAGCCATGAAGAAGAGAGATGTACATTTAGAAACAAGGCACAGTGAATGAAAGCTATTAAACGGAGATTCTGAAGAAACATTTAGCATCATACATTCATATCTGTACACTCAAAGTCCTTCTGAATATGCTGATATGTAGTCCCAATAAAAGGAAGGTTTGCTTTTCCCTTGCATCTTGGATATGAAAAGAGCAGGATCAACTTATACCTATTTTTTTTCCCAAAAGATCAGATAGTACCTAAGTTTTAATAACACATATTTATGAGCATTAAATATAGTAATGTTTTATATGTTTTAAAATGTGTGCAACTTCTTTCTCTGTTCCTCCTGTCACACAGATGAAGAGGATCAAAGTTAGAATCTTTATTCACTATTACTGACTGAAACACCTTCCACATCCATTTTCGTGCTAGAAGTGAACACGGCAGGCTATGCTGGGGGCATTCATCGCAAATCTGAACTAAAACAGCTGCTTCTTGATTTCTCTTTCCAAATCATCTTGCCTGCAAATTACATTATTAATGCTTTAATCTCAGATGCTTTAAACTCATTAACTTAGGAAGTCTGTTTGCTGAGAGCTCATCCTTTTCACTGGGCTCAGATCAGGGTGGCAAAGGTCACTCTGATGGCTGTGGGATGAAGCAACAGGCACAGAGGGGGTCCCTAAATAAGGGGCTACAAAGTTTGGTTTGGCTTTATTTTGGCAGTGACATCAGCTACGCACAGCACAGAATAAGTAATGAATAAATGTCTGCAAATATTTAAGTAGATAATAGAGAGGATAAGATTTGAGGTTTGGGGGTAATCCTGGTAAGAAATAATGAGAAACTAAACTGAGAAGTCAATAGTGGTGAGGAGATACAAGGACTGAGAGCTGACTGTCCTCAGTAAGCAATCAAATGGTTCTTACATTGGGGCTTTTCCCCACCATGGATATACCTCAAACCAAATGCACGTGTGTTTCAATGTGTAACTAGTATACATGCTTGCATGTGTACACAGCTTTCAGCGGTGCACAACTCTTGGCAGAACATGGCTAAGCTGCTTTAGTTACCTGAAAGAGAAAGTATTTGGAAATGCAGATCCTTCATTCCATAAGCAGCACACATAAAAAGTATCTGTGAAGTTCTATATTAGAAACCAAACCTGACCAGAGGAGAGAATTGATTGTATATATTTTTATGCTCTATCCTTATTATTTACGGAGTTCTTTAAGACATTTCCCCGATACTATTTAAAATTTAACTTAATATAGGTACTTATATTTTGGAATAAGGTTTATCTATTTCAATTCAAGTTAACAGTTGTTAAGTTTTAGGTAGGAACTTCTTTATCTTAGGCCTCGTGTCTTCACATGGAGGGAAATTCTTTCAAGTCCTGCCTTGGGTATCTGTCCACCCCAAGGAGGGAGTGGGGGTGTTTGTGTTAAAGAATCAGGCACAGATTACTTATCCCTCTCTGGATTCCTCTTTCCAAATCTGTCTGACTGCAAAACAGCAGACACAAGAGCAAGCAAATCTACACAACAGTCTTCAGACAGCAGAAGCTTCTTGTGGTTCAGCCTCTTGTTGAGCCATCAGCAAGCTTACGGCCTGAAGTCTAGCTCCTGAACTTGTTCACTGCATTTATGGTGATGACTAGATCTCCCACCTTGCAGTTCCTGGGTCGAGTTCACAACTGGACACGGACTTGGGAGAAGAAAATAGAGAGTGTTTTTTTAACTGCCCTCATATCTCCAAACTGAGCATTTACTAAGTAAAATAATGATAATAATAATGCTATTGCAACAGACAGCAAGGACAAATCAGATATGATCCCTGCCCTCCAGGAGAAAAATCTAGTAAAAGGGAAAAATACACACCTAAGTGAAATAGAGAGTATGCAATACTATGTGAATCCAGAAAAGAGCATCGGCAATTCCGCTTGGCAGAGAAAGGGAAGTGGGAGGGGCAGAGGGAGGGAGGTTAGGAGAAGTTTTACAGGAGACATGGCTATTTGACCCCCTTTTTGAAAAATGAGAATAACAACAAAAGGAAAAGGACATTTCAATTTCAATGCAAAGACAACTTCATACAAAAACTAACAGAATGATTAGGAGAGATTATGAGAAATTTAGGGGCAGGAATGACACTGGAAGTGGAGGAGGACTTTAGCATAACCAAGGGGAGAATCTGTTTTGAAGATTCTTGAAGGAGAACGGATAGGATTTACCATTTCATTCAGTGAGACAAAAGGGGCAGGAGAAGCATTTCCAGATTATGTGGATGGTTAGATGTCAAATTTGGCAAAGCACAGGGACATGTCAGAAAACAAAGCACTTTGCTTTCAAAGGGTGTGAGGGAAGACAGTGAATTTGATGCCCGCAGGATCTGTCAATCACTGAGGAATTTAGGCATTTTCAGGCGAAGGTCTGGCCTGACCAGCTACAGTGGACTGTGGTCCTCATAGGTATTAGTGTGGACACTTCTGATAGACAATGAATTTCAGAGATGGGATGGGTGAACAACAGAGGAAAGCTGAGAGGGAGACAGGGGGAAAAGAAACCTGTAAAGGAGACTGACCTGACATGGAGGCACTAGGGAATTTGTAGAGGGTGCTTGAGAAAGGAAAGATTCTAGAGGCAGCGGTGACTGTAAAATGTTGTGAAATGCTGCTGGGCCAGCAGAGCTCAAGGTAACCCATGGCAGGGTTTTAGCACAGCGGTGGGACTGCAGAACTCTCTGGGAGGCACAAAAACGATGTGGCAAGTACAGACTACTCTCTGATGGAGTTTAGCAAGGCTACGGCTTTTGTAAAAGGTCTAAGAAGAAGATAAAGCATCCAAGAAAAGGACTCATTCTCCAGCGGCTCTAAAAATCAGTGTTTCTGGATATGTAAGCGACACGCTGTTTGAAAATCTGGGAAAGGAAAGGCGAGGAGCAGACATGTAACTCACTCCTTTGAGATCAGGGACAAGGGAGAACTGATGACCTCAAGCTGACCTTGACACAGAGGAAGGAAAGTACAAGGACCTTGACCGGACCTCCTTGTGAACATGCAGTGGTATTTGCTAGAGAAAAGATGAAAGCCAGCCATTTCCATTGGATGTCTTCAGTTGGACAAAACCAGTCTTTCTGGTTATCTTCCATTGTAAATGAACCTCAAATTTCTTGACTTACGGGTCATGACTGGATGGGGCTAAGGATAGTATGTGTTTTTTCTAGTTGTGCAATCTACAGAATACATACCAGAGGTGCTCAAACGCAGAAATGACCTCCTTCGAAAACAGGGCTTCTGTTGGCTTATATGGAAATTTATCTCTTAACCCGGGCCAAACCATTCTTCTAAGGAAGACAAGGTCATTCTGAGGGTTTTGGGGTAGTTCAGGAGAAGAACATGCTAATTGTGCCTGCTGCTCCTATATCTTGGAATCATGACTGACGTGCGGCGGTGGGTGTTGACTCAGCTTTAACAATTTCACACTTTGTACTAACACAGAACTTCCTCTGCTCCCAAGGTTAGTAAGGAAACTTCAGAAAAGCCTCCTAAGTAGGTAGAACACCATAGAAATGGTCATCAAAATGGTTTAGTCAGCAAACTGCTTAACCTCAACAGGTGATAAAGCTGTGGAAACGTGGTACTATCTCAAGAAAATGAACTTACATGTCTAACAACTTTCCTCTAACACTGTGTCTACTACGTATGTGTCAGGCGTTAACCAGCTCTCTGCTCTATCACAAGAGCTACGTAATCTGGAAAACCCTGGAAGCCACCCCAGTGCCTTCACGTCCTATCTGTGGATGGACAAGTGCATCTTCCAAAAAGCACAAAGCCCCCGCTGCTGGCCCTGTTCTGTCCTGTCTCAAAGCTGTTCACAGGTCTGAGTGTGCATAAGCAGCACCTTCCACACCAAAATGCATCTATAATGTCTGCAACCTTCCTGATGAAAACCCTTCTCATTTTAGCTTCTTCTTGACAAGAAACTGGCCCCAATAAATTAAATATCATTAATAATACCAATTTTTGAATTCTTGTCCCTTTTTCATTTTAAGGGGAAATTTCTTTCTTTTTGTTAAATACATAGAGTGAACATAAGTTTAAAGCATATTTTATTTTCTTCTATCAAAATTAAATATCACGAGTGAGTGCCCTCAGACTTCACTATGACCTGTAAAATAACTGTGGTCGGATTATCTGCCCACAGGTTGGCCTGTTCTAAGGGTATTTCTGAGAGATTAAATTCAGCAGCATATGGGTTTGTGAATTCTATAGCTTCAGCACAACAAGAGAACACATGCTAGACAGGATTCAACAAAAGAATAACATGTCACTGTCCAGTGCAGTGGTCACAGAGCACTGTGAAAAAAAGGAAAGCTGAATATCTCACTAGAGGTTTTTAGATTATATGTTAGAATGATAACAGCTCACATACATACTAAAGTATTAAAGTAATTCCACATCTTTAAGATGGCAAGCAGAAAATTTTAAATTATACTTATGACTCAAATCATACTTCTATTAGACAGAACTAATACAGATGATATTTAAGATGTTCGGGTGGTGTTCTGCCATCAGCAGGTTCCACTGATTCATTCTACCCTTGATTTAACACCAATTCAAAACATATAAGGAAATAATATAAAATATTTTTCTTGCTACTCTTATAATTGTTTGGGGAAGCATAATATAAAACAAATGCGAAGAGTGAAACAATTTTCAATTGTGCTTTTAGTGGAGCCTATAGTCATTTCAACTAAAATGTACAAATGTACTCTTTAATTATGTACAAATTTACTCTTACAAATGTAAAAAAAAATACAAGATATAAGTTAGATTCCATTGTTTTCTAACATAAATGTTGCCAATACAAAATAATGCAAAATTAAAAAGCAGATTTTTTTGAAATAATCTTATGAAGACACTGAAAATGAATATGTCTACCTGAACCTATTATTCAATTCTAGAAATAAATGTTTCATAAATGCATAGAATCAGACTATAAAGATTGCTAAAGCAAAGTTTTAAATAGCCTCAAAAGAAGAGGAAAAGTGGGTTACATTAGCACAATGAAACACTTTTTTCAGGATTTGTGATGAGGTAGTATCTCCCGTGAATGACTTCTAATTGAAGAGAGATAACATTTATAACAAACACTATAAAATATAACCAAGTTTACTGGAATAGAAAATTCCACCAGAAAATTAGCTGCTCACATAGAAGACAGGTTAAAACGTGATCACTGAATACCTTTAAATTAAAATCAGACTTTAACTGACTAATTAAAAGTGTTAAGCAAAATTATGTATGTGTGTATAGGAGCCTGGTAGGCTACAGTCCATGGTGTCGCAAAGAGTCGGACATGACTGAGTGACTTCACTTTCTTTCTTTCTATTTTTGTAAGTATTAGGAAATCTATGATAAACATACCACATTTTGTTGTCAAAACATAATTTAATAAAAACAGGATCTATATCAAAGAGAAAGTTGATTTAAAAGAGTGAATGTAGATGCACAAAGGAAGTACTCTATCTAAAGAAGATTGTTTTGAGTTTATAGAAGATTGCTGTTGAACCTACAGGAACTATTTATCAGCAGATCTACTATGCGATTTTCTCCTTCAGATAACTCCCTGTCCCCTTAACCATATCAGCGTACTGAAGGCTCCCTGAGTAGACGTAAAGAAAACCACAGAAAGGCAACAAAAGGGAAAAGCAGCAGCCAGAAGCAGTTACAAATCACATCACGCCATTCGCAACAACACGCACGGAAATATGTGTATGTGTGCCCTGGGCTCCCCCACGTACACATATATCTCTGCATGGACTTGGACGGGAGGGAGGGGAGAGGCAGACAGGCAGCATGTGAACATGGATGAACAACCTGTGAGGCTCCGAGACGCGAAACACAGTGATGGGGAAAAAAAGTGACACTACGAAATGATAGGAGATTAAGAAAGTCTTTACTGTATACCTTTCTCGTTCTGGTGAATGCAAACTAGCATCTGGTCTCAAGCAGTTGGTACTAGCACTCCTCGCCCTGTCAAGGGAGGGCTGCAGGTCACTAGTGCCAGTGCATTGCATCCAGGGTGGAGGAAGAAGACAGAGAAAACAGAAAGAGGAAGACCAGTTAGAGAGGAAACCATCCAGTCCTACCCCTGTACACAAACTGCAGGGTCACTGCGCCGCGTTCATACGGGGTGAGCACCGACAGGATGGCCATGCACAATTTTGTTTAGAAAGTGACACTAAACAAATATTATGCTTGACTTGCTTCGCATAATTTTTAAAAAGGGTCTCAGACTGAAAAAAAAAAAAAAGACTAAATCACACCTACTCATGAAAAAACTGGATACGGAAAGCACTGAAACGCAATGCCTAACACTCCGTTACCAAGGACAGATGCCACACCAAAACAAAATGAAGGACAAGCAGAGGAGGAAAACCGTACAACCCAGCTACTCTGGATCAAACGCTGGACAGGGGAGGTGGGAGGGATGACGTCCAAACGTCCTTACCCAACCAGAATCTCATCAGTAACCCTCAGTGCTCTCGAGTGAAAGCATTCATGGTGAAGGGTTTTGGTTTTGGTACGTGCAGGCAGGATTGAGCTCCACAAAGTAAAATTATCCAAAAATAAAATAAAATAAATTAATTCTCATAATTAAAATCAACAAGTAACACAGCAAAAAAAAAAAAAAAAATGAAAAAAGATGACAATGACTAGAAACCTGACATTTGAGTATATAGATTTCATTTAGAGAAGTATGCTAGCGTAAGTTTTATAATTTAAATCATCTTATTTTTACTTTCAATTAAGTTTTATTAGTTTTTCTACACTGTTGCATTTCTGCTGTGCAGCAAAGTGAATCAGTTTTATAGTGTATTTATGTATATTTATGTATATATATGTATATATATGTATATTCACTCTCTATTAGATTCTTCTCCCATATAGGTTATTACAGAGTATTGAGTAAAGTTCCCTGTGCTACACAGCAGGTCCTGATTAGTTACTACTTTAAATACTGTAGTGTTTATATACAGTGTTTTATTTGTCAGTCCCAGTCTCCCAGTTTACCCTCCCCCTACCCTCCCTTAAAGTTATTTTTAGAAGTCATTAGTGTTTCTGAGTATATAATTAATTTTAAGAAGAAACGCTAATGTCTTATTAGAATGTACACTTGCTATTTTCAGCAGGCTGGGGATTAGGCATTAGTTTGTAACTGAGACTCACTGTTATGACTCTTACCTGTAAATATCCCAGTGAGAACAGTTCTCTAATAAGGGCATCTTAGGCGGTAATGTTTTATAGTGCCTAACAAGATGTCTGGAACGTGGCAATGGAGACACGCAGGAAACAGAAAAATATATATGAAGTGAGTTTTATTAGAATATGAAGCAAGTAAGAGGCCTAGAAAGCTAAAAAGACCAATCTTTCGTTTTTCTCAGAAGGACCACCTTGATAATTTGAAGGTAGGAAGAGAACTATTAAATATAGAATTACAAACATCTCTGTGCATAATTAAGAGACTCTAAATTATAGTTCAAAAGCCTTAATTTGAAAAAGATCTGTGACCTATACTCTATCTAGTAACAGGCACGAAACTTACTATTTAACTCCTGATTTAATATTATACCTACTTGTTTGCAAAAGTAACAACTCATGGTTAAAAGCACTAACCAAATAATTCATGAAACTTGGGAATTAATATTACTAAAAGCTAATATCTTAATAAGAAGGAAAATGCTAACCAGTATTTTGGGGAAAAGGCTGGTCATGGTACTGACCAGGCAGTAAAGGAGGAAGATGAGCAGATGACTACATGAGGGCGAGTCCTTTCCACTTATCAGCTCTTGGATACAAACCCAGCAACAGCTAACAATCACTGGAAACTGGGTGAGATGGATATTAGCAGAATATTAATTCTGATTTGGCAGAAAAAATGGCAGAAACAAGTGAATTCATCTGAATTCACTTAAAACCTATGAGGGTTTCTGGCCGTCTATAGGACAAACAAGTCCCAGTCAATTAATATTTTGATAATTTAAATTTAATAATATTTCTACAAATTTAACTATCAATTATGAAAATATATTGCCCATTTGGCTTACATTAAAGTTTGATAAATTGATAATGGATTAAACATTTGCTTAGGACATATTAAATATCAAACACCCCCTCCCCCAGTTTATTCATGTTTATACTAATGGTTGAATTGGGAAATCTCTTAAAATGTTTGTTTAAAATGTACTAAAGTATCACCTTCAAGCACCAGTTAAGGCCACTTAAACTGAAGCAAATGATTCAGCCTACCTCACAAACAATAGAAACCTCTTCTCAACTCCTAAACCTAAGGCAACTATCTTACGAAACAGGTTGCCATATAACTTTTCTAAGTAACTGCTTCAAAAATGATTTGGGGAGGAGTACACTCTAACTGGGGGTCAGAAGAGAATGGAAACAATGAAAAATAGCACACAGTTTACAGAATGAAGGTACAGTTGACTGCCATTTACTGACTGTGAACCTGGATGATTCAAGTCAAATCATCTAGCCTTTTTCTACGTCTGTATCATGGGAGAAATAATCTTTAATGGGGATGCTATCCATGAGCATTAAATGAAAAAACAGGTACAAAGGATCTAGGACACAGTAAGGAAGCCACAGCATTTTCTGTACCACATGACTTTCTCAGGAAATGCTCTATGAAAAGATTATTTGATATGACAATAATAGGAGGGGATGAATTAAATGATATGGGACAGATATCTGTAGCACACAACTTCAGTATGCTTTGCATATAAAATCTAGGCACTGATTTTAATTTGCAAAGTTTTCAAAATATGTTTGACTTGCAAACTCTTAAACAGGTTGAACTCTGTGCAAGACTAACTCCTTGTCAAATTTTGGGGCAGGGGGGAACAGTTTAGTGGAAAACTTCCAATAGAGCTGATTTTGAATCCTTGCTAAGTTACATATCAAACAAAACTTTCTTAGCTTCTTTCCTCAACTGGGAAATGAAGGCAATAATATTAATGTGATATAACTTTGTCAGGATAATGAGAAAAAATACATTAATTAATTAGCACAGTTCTTTGTAGTCAATGAATGTTATTTTCCTTGTTTGCTGAAAAGTAGTAAATCCACAGATTTTATTCTTAAAACTCATAAGTGAATATGACAGACTGTATCTTGATGATATAATTTAACAAAATGATGAAACTACTAGTTTATCATGCATATTATGGTATTTTACCTTGAGAAATGAAATATAAGGGAAAGAAAAGCAATATATTTACTAATTCTATATATATTATTGGTGTAAGAGTGTTAAAAATACCCACACTTTGGTGCCTAATAAACATGAAGGCTGTTTTTTGCTTTTGTTTTATGGTTGGAGTCATGTCAACAGGAATAGAGAAAACTTTCTGAATCGGTAAAGAAATCATTCCTATTAAACTGTTTGTCAGGACAACTAATAGTAAGGCTGGAAACTTCAGCAAAAAAGAATCTCAGTTGATTTTTATAATAGTTATGATTTGACATGATTTCTCCAGTTTGGAAGCAGAAATGACATTCCTCACTTTTCCCTGTGGCACTGCACACGAAGCCGTCTTTATTTCAAGGCAAGTTTTTATACGTGTAAAACATTAGGGCTTATGTGTGTTAAGCATGTAGTTGTGGTAAGCACATGTGCTTATCGTGGCCATGGGAGTGACCATGTTCACCACCTCAGCAGAAGCCCATGTCTTCAAAGACAAAATAAACCTGCGTGGGCACTGGCAGGATTTCCAGGTACAGCTCCTTCATTCTCTTTCCTACTTACACTTTACTGGCCACAATATTTGAAAGAGTTTGTCTGTGTGTCGGTTTGTTGGCTTTACTGAGTTATTACTTCTTGCCCTTTTATTAACTCCATACTGACAATAAATATGCACAGATTATCTTGTAAGTAATCTGTAAGACGATTTATCTGGGATATGAGATCTAAGAGATGTAACACGATGAAAATAAAGCACTAAGTTCCAATTTAGAGGACAGTATTATGCCCCCTTTCGTTCTCATCTTTAAAAAGCCTTCATACTCTTATGTGCTTTCATGAGAACGTTTGCAGTGGAGCACTTCTGAACCGGTGGGGGCATGAAGGACTGGAGGGTTTGGAAGTTTACATGTCAAATATCCTCACTTTTTATCAAGATAGGAACTGAAGCTCAGCTATTAAAAATGAAAACAGTCAAGATTTTATTAAAACCAAACAAAGAAAACAACAATAGAATATGAAACAGACAAAAATTTTATTAAAAAAAAGGCTAAAACAAAGCAAACTTATAATGATGCAAACAGTAACACTGCCACGCACAGATCAGACTTTTGTGTCTTGATGGGTGTATGTGGCAGGCCTGGGGACCCCTCACAGCAAGGTTATAGAATTTTAATTGCAGAAATCGGTTCCTTGGTTTGGGGAATATGTAAACAGTTCTGCAGAGAGGCTCATTAACCTCTGGATTTTGAACGTTCAAACAGAAAAGCAGTCTGCCTGGATCAGAATTCAAATATATTGGAACCTTTTCCACAACTTCCATATGAGACAAAACCAATTTTGAATGCTGGGTAAATTAATTGCACGTATTTGTAATCATACCGCTGAGGGGAGAGGCAAGCAGAGCAGAGTGGGGAGTCATCGCACACAGTCGCTGCACCAAACCCCTGCGTTTACCTGGTGGTGTGCAGGCATTCTGCGCTCCGTCCTCGTTTTGCTCTGGGAAGCATGAGAAGCTCGCTGCACAGACAGGATGGGTGGTGAGTGAAACAGATAGGCCATGAGGCGTTGGATGACATGGGTTGTGCCAATGGTATGCCGATGACAACAGGAAGAGGGAAGAAACCAGATTGTCTGCACTAGCATATTTGCTTCAGAGTTCAAACAAAAATAAACATGACAGTATTTTTAAAAATTTAAACAATAAAGTGCAAACATGATGGTCAAAGTCCTAGCTGTTGCTGATTTGCTATTCTATTTCAAAATGATTTCATAAGAGTATCAGGAAAAAACTTAAAGAGATCCCTTCCCATGTAAGACACAGAAATCTATTTCCAATTCTAGACATTCGGTTATTTTAATAAGCTTTTAAAGGCCCTATAAATCTGGCTTTTCCGCTTCTAATGGGAACCCTAGATCCTTTCATTTCTTTTTAGCAACTCAAAGCATGATGGTTTTCTCGGTTTTTACAGCCACTAAAAGGCAACATCTCACTTTCTGTTTCTCATTTTTCAGACTAGGAACATACTTGATTAGGACTCTTTATCTTAAAATCGATACTTTTCCTTCACTCAAATTAATTTCACTCTACTGAATGCCCTGGTCTGGAAGTCCTTTTTTATCCCCTCCTTCACATAAATTCATGGTGGCCCTGGTGACTGTCAACAAAGGGACCCTCAACTGACCTCAGTCCACCCTGAGTAGCCGAGAAACCTACTCTGGAGAGCAGTGTTAAGTCCCAGGAAGTTCCATCACCCCATCCTGAAGGTCTTGGCCCTACTCCCTCTACAGCAAGGGGACAATCACAAAGCTAAAAGGCTATCTGTGAGTTCTGTGTCCTTGATTACACAGCAAAAAATCAGCCACCGAGTACCACTCTCCCTTCCTACCCGTCCCTAAAAACCTGTCCACTTCAAAAAGCCAGAAGACACTATCCAACCGGCTGGGGATTCTAACCACTAAGTCAGACCCTGAGCTTATGGTCAAGCACATCCTATATGAAGAGCGTGGGCCAGAGGAGCAGGTCTGTAGAAATGTAGAACAATGGAACCAGAATGCTAATTTTCAGTAACTGTAAGTAACAGGAAGTACCTTGTTCATAAAGAAATGCAGAACTAAGTTTACATACACATCCATAGAAGAAAGAGTCCATTTCAACATTTTGTACTTTACAGACACTTTAGGTTACTACATTTTATGAAAAGTAGGTGTACTAAAAAAATATTACTATTGAAGTTCTCACAGATACTGTGAAAGTAAGTCTTTCAAATGAGCTGTCCTTTTTTATTACAGAAAAAACATAATTTCACAATTATACAAATAATATTCCTAAGACTGCAATACACAAAAAATAAAATATTTAAAAGTAGCTTATATAGTCTCCCTTCTGTAACTTAGGTTAAGAAAGTCAACAGCAAACTGTATATTTAAAACTGGCTAAACATAAATTCTGATTTTGTAAAATAGTGCACATTTTATGACAATACACTATTAGTCAAATATTTCCTAGAGATCCATTTCTATTAGAATATCTCAAAAGTCATTCCTTGGGAGAAGTTCAGTTTTGAAAGACGGAATTCTTTCACTGTCTCTTGCGCTCTGCTAAGATATCTATCATATATGAAAACACGGCAAAGAAAATGTATCATGTTGAGATCATAATGTGAAAAAATACCTGTCTTGTTCTGATAAACACTGACTATCCACATCTCTGATTCTCTGATCAATTGGGCTTCGGGAGGCATCACGGTGTCTGGTTGGAGAACGTGATCTTCTTGTTGGATGAATTTCATCTAAACTCCTAAAATGATTACAAAGATTTACATGTATCAAAATGTAACATTTGTCCCAAGCAGTCTGAGAGACTGACAGGAAAGAACTGACAGTAATTGGCAAACAACTGACTCGGCTTGTAAACCTCTGGCCATATCCCCAAATGCCTGTTTTAAAGATATTTATTGTCTGTTGGTGATGGACAGGGAGGCCTGGCGTGCTGCAATTCATGGGATTGCAAAGAGTCAGACATGACTGAGCGACTGAACTGAACTGAACTGGTTGTCTGTTGTTGCTTTGCGTATGCTATATTTCCCCAATCTCCTTTTGAACTACTATCAAAAAAGGACCACAGTTTTCATCTGCATACTTAAATAAAATTTCAGAACTGCTTTTTAGGGTTAAGTAAAATACAGAAGGACATTCCTTATGGTTTATATGCTTTTCCAAACATTTACAGTGCTTCAAAGAGACAGCACCAAATTTCTTAAAAATATATTCTGACTTTTAACCTTATTTTCTCTACCACTTCTCTGCCCAAGCTAATTTATTATCCTACAGTTTCTCCCAACAGGAGAAAAACAAACAAACAAACTAGCAAATAGAATACAATACAGTTATTCAAAACCCATGCTTGTGACATTAACCTCTTCCACGCCCTGGGAGATGTCTTGAGATTGGAGAACAGAATGTTGCCCAGGTTGGGTCATGAATAAGACAGCATTTTGCCTACAAAGGGTTCTGAAAAATAACCGATTGACCAAACCATTCTTTCATTTCCGTGAGAGTCTCCTAGCAGTTTGCATGTTATTATAATAAAAATGTGCAGTCAGGGCTTCCCAGGTGGTTCAGTGGTAAAGAATCTGCCTGCCAATGTAGGACGTGCAGGAGATGTGGGTTCAAATCCCTGGGTCAGGAAGATCCCTGCAGGAGGAGATGGCAACTCACTCCAATCTTATTGCCTGGGAAATCCCACGGGCAAAGGAGCCTGGCGGACTACAGTCCACGGGGCCTCAACAAGTCGGCCCGGACTGAGCACGCAGTCGGCCAGGACTGAGCACGCAGCCGGCCCGGACTGAGCACGCAGCCGGCCAGGACTGAGCACGCAGCCGGCCAGGACTGAGCACGCAGTCGGCCCGGACTGAGCACGCAGTCGGCCAGGACTGAGCACGCAGCCGGCCAGGACTGAGCACGCAGCCGGCCAGGACTGAGCACGCAGCCGGCCAGGACTGAGCACGCGGGCTTATAACATGAAAGAAGTCCCGTCAAGGATGCAAGGCCCTCTCAAAGCCTACCTCTGTAGTGGCACATTTGGTAACCGTGACCGTGGCCTCCCCTGGTCATCGCCGCGATGAGGAGACACCGACCGCGAGCGGTGATGAGTTGTTCTCTGCTGCTCTGGCACGGTTAATGTTGAAGGTTTGCTTTCTCGAGCGCTAGACCTATAACCTACTGGTGAGAGTATACATGAAGAACAAGTCAATATTCTTCCATAATGTCAACGCTAATGTGGCGACGTCAAATTATACCCAGAGCAGCCACTGACCTATGGAGATAAGTGCCATGCAATCAGTATTATCAGGCTTATCTGCAAAACTACTAAGTACACGCATGGAGTGTAAAAGACACATGCATGAGGACCGAGTAGAGTTTGGCTCAAGTCAAAGGTTACCATGGAGACACTGACATGAATATGACAGATGATGCCTCAAAAATCATGATGAGTTGGGATACTGGCTTAAAGAATGAATTAGTGATTTTTTTTCAGCAATACAAATCAAGGACTTGACAGTGAACTGTCATTCATATACAAGTCAATGCTTAGAAATTTGGTGCCTTTTTAGATTGTCTTTTTTTATTTTTTCTTCTAAATGACAATATATGTTATTTGGATTTCAGATGGCTTTGATAATAAGAAAATAAAATCAATATCATACCAATTTTAATTATCAAAGAAGAATAGCAGGTCTTCACTATTACAAATACTGATTGTGAATTTTGTGAACCACAGATAATACTGTAATTTTCAAATGAAAATATGGTATGGGTGAGAATGACTATGGAAATAATGTAGAACAAATTAAACCTCCTAAAGAAATAATAATCAAATCTACCCCAGTATTATGAAACTATTCCACAAATGTGCTATTAAACTAAAATAATTAGGTTAATAGTTAGTTCAAGTTAAAAATAAATTTTAACGGTCATGCTCCCGTGAAACAAAAAGGTTTTTATGATCTCTTATTTAGTTAAAAATTAAACAGCAATCTCAACTACATAGTAACAGTTTAAGTATTTTTCACAAGGGTCATTGTTACTATTGTTGCAAGAAAAACCAAAAAATTATGTGACCAAAGGAAAAATAACTATATTTACAACGACATAAAATGTACACAAACTATGGAAACATTAAATTTAACTGGGCAGCCTGACCAATGTTCATCTATTTACTTGATAACTCCCACATCGTTTTTAAAGGCCATGTGACATTTTTAAAGGCAGACTAAAATTCCTCAACAGTTTATCTGTTGTGATTATATAATCTTTTGACCTCGTTTAGCATATAAGGTAGGTCTTGAAACATTTCATAAGGGCTCATATGACAATACTGACACCAAAGAAGTTCAGCCATTTTGCCACTCTCTAAAAACATCTAGCAGCTGGTGCTACAAGATGCACTTGAAAGGAAAAAAAAAACGAAATAACTTCCAAGCAAGTTTTCCGTTCCAAGGAGAAAGCTAAATTTGTACCATTACTTTGAAAATTTGTAAATTAAGAATGTTTGTTTACATTAAAAAGTTCAGAAGCACTATAATGTGAAAACAACAGTAAACTTGGTAGCTTTTGGTGTTCTTATTTTGGAGATGGGGAATGATGGGAATGTTTGAAATGTAAACAGTAGTGGTATAAAATCATTTTCATTTAGTATTCATGCAAAAAAGTAATAATTACATAGTGGTACAGTGGTAAAGAACCATCTGTCAATGCAGGAGACTCAGGTTCGATCCCTGAGTCAGGAAGATCCCCTGGAGAAGGAAATGTTAACCCACTCCAGTATTCTTGCCTGGAGAATCCCATGGACATAGGAGCCTGGCAGGCTACAGTCCATGGGGTCACAAAAGAGTTGGACATGACTTAGTGACTAAACAACCACAAAAACATCAGTAAACAACCAAATAATTATAAACATAAGTGCTATTAATTTATAATTTCATATACTTTCATTTTACAAAAACAATAGCAATTCACATATTATTTTTAATTTCATGTAGTTTCCTTGTTCAGGAAATTGTAATATTAAGCCTAGAAAGAGATCAACTAAATACACATGTAATATTTATTATATTAGCCCTTCATTTGCTATCCTGCCTTCATCATAAAAGTATGAAGTTTTAGGTGAATAAAATATGAGAACGACCCACAGAAGTAAATTATATTTAGATATGTTGGAAGTCACAGCATTAAGGTAATTAGCAGGCAAAATTTTTGTTAGAAAGATTTGATAACAAGACCCCATTCCTCTGAGGAATCATCTGAGTTCTATTAAATATGCCAAGGGGTTCCATTTACAACTACCTTCCCCCTTTCAATTTCATAAAAAATATTCTATTGAATTCTGTGTGGAAGTTTCCATGTAAAGTGTGTCTAATTACACTGATCCTTTTAGAAACCAACAAACTCAGAAACAAAACATGAACTGTAATCCACAATTATCCACTATTATTTAAAACTCCCTGATGGTCTGATATCAAGTGGTAATCTAAGTATACAGATATGCGCAGAACCAGATTTATTGTTGTTAAGGATATCTGCCACTTCATACAGTGATCAAAGACTATATTTTCTCTGAATTACAGGGAGCAAATGAAGCCTAATTTTAGGGACCTCTCCATAATATTCTCCCAGTTTTAATGAAGTCGTAAAAAAAATCTCTAAATTGTAAACTCAGTCACTAGTGTGGCATCTGTCTGTAGCCATTTACCAAAATCACTGCCTTCAAATTAGGTGCATCCCTGTCTGAGGAATTATATAAATTAAGGGGGCAGATGTCAATATCTTCCTAAGAAAATGTTCTTAATAGCCTAACAAGTTCTCTTTAATTTTTCTCATTTGAATATCTCCCTACTTTTCATTAGCAAATAAAAGGAACAGGGTTAGTGCCAAGAAAACAAGTCTTTACTAATTGGTTTTACTCACTTTCTGACTAGTCAAGTGAGAAACAGACTTGAAATGCAAAGTATCACAAAGATTTTACTAATTTACACGGTGACAAAAGACATTGACTTAAAACAAATAGTAAACTTTTCTAAAGCATTTTCTTTTTGTAAAACATACATACACATTCTAGGTATAATCATTCTACGTATAATCAGCACATCACAAAAGCATTGAAGTTAAGCCATGCCACATGCAATTTAAACCCTGCCATGCACATTTCTCAGTATATTCCATGGACGGCTACATTATTTCCAGAAACACAGGAAGGAAAGTCACAGAGATACAATATTAAATATAGGAGAATGGGATTTTTATTTAAAAATTAACTATCTCTTTTCAAAATTCATATTTTCACTTCTGCTCAGAACATTTTGATTTGACCATTTTAACCTCACGAGCCATGCTTCTAAAGGAGAACCTATCTAATTTAATTTAAGAGGGGATGTTAACGAATAGTTACTAGTCCATTTCACACTTTCTTAATAATTTGGAACACAAGTCACCATGGAATAGTATCATTCAGACTTCTCTGTGCTGTAGATCTGCGGCGTGGGGCCCAGGGAAGTCGGGAAGCCCGCAGAACAGCAAGCACAGAAGCGCAGGACCCCGCCACACCCCCCCACGCACCTGGAGGGACCACTCCAATCGCATCATCAACCTCATAGTCTGACATGTCACTGTCACTGATTCGCTGGGACCCTGCGCAACAGGAAGGCAAACAGACACCTCTGCGTCGGCTCGGGTCAGGAAATGTGGAGGACACGGTCACAGATTTCTCTTTAAATGCTAGTTACATTGCTACTGAACACTTTATTTTTATTGAATGAAGTATATTGACTTCAATATCTCAGGGTGCAAAAAAGTGATTTTCTTGTACATATATATTCTGCGAAGTTCATGTGCAGTTGGTTTTCAAATACTTGTTCTCCAAGGATACCATGTTCTCAGTATCCTTATAATCACTGAAGACACACAGAAGAGACAAGATTTCATAGAACAGTATTTTGACTTTTTAAATTATTCTTTAATTCAGGTCTATAGCAAAGTGTATACTGTTTTCTACTCACTTATACACCGTCCTGCACAGTGCAGGCAGGATTGGGGTGAGTGGAAAGGTTCAGAGAGAACTTTCTTGGCTGGAACTCTATGGAACTCATGTTACTGAAAGGGTATCAGGTGCCTTTATAAATGTTTATGTTTAGCCTTCAAAATTAGCCATTATACTGCATTAAAGGTTTAATTTGAGGAAATAATTCATCAGAGAAGCACTAACATGACATGTTTAATTATACAAATATTTGAACAATTATTTGAACATTGATTCCAGGTTACCAAAATGAGGCTTCTAAGTTTCATTTGCCCAATAAGAGATTTGGTCATAATTCAAAAATTAATAAATAAGTGCAGAAAAAGTACATTTTTCTCCCTCCAATCATCAGATGAGTAAAAGCAAACAGATTTTACAATGCTTTTGAGAAAATGTTTCTTACAAATAATACTAAAATATCCAGGAATTATATGGTTATTAAGATATTCTACACAGCAGCCCATCAATTAAGGCAATAACTGCCCCCCTCGGTCAGCCAATGAACAACCCCATCAGCAAAAAGGATTATAATTCGCAGGTTCTAAACTTTCACCTCGGGAATGACTCCACTATATTGTATGTATTACTTTCATTGGGAAAATGGAGAAAACGGTCTTGCCAGGCTTCTTTAAATAGATGACTAGTTTTTCAATAATCTCTAATGAACATTTGAAAAAACACCCTGAACGTCAATATGGAATTCAGAGCTAACAACACACTTGCTCCTGGCAACTGAGAAGAACGTCAACCTACTTTGCAGCTTCTTGCTGGCGCTTTCGCCGTGGGTGTGTCGCCGCGGCATGAAGGGCGATGGCTGAGGCAGAGGTAGTGAAGATTCGTCATGAGTCTGAAGTTTATACCAATGTGGCTCGTCGTCTAGAAGCGCTGTTTCCAACTCTATGAGGATCTGAAAGGACAGTCCTCAGGTCAGATCAAGGCCTTTCGCAAAGCAGAAGGAAGCTGCCACTATAATGCCCGCTGCGGAAGCTGCACGAAGCATCTCACTGAGGTCTTGACCACATACTCACCTCTCCAAGGAACTCACTCTCCTCTTCCTGCACCCTGGGCTGGTCCCACACTGTTATTTCCAACATCCGTTCTCTAAAATCTCTACGATGCACGTGCGAATAGACAAAAGTCTGATTCCACTTTGGTTCTAGGACTTTCTTTACCGTTTTGGTTCTCCTTTTACTTTTATCACTGAAAAGTAAGTATGCTTTGTCAATGAAAAAGCAAACGGGATGTTCTGAGAGAATTGCATTGAAACAAGTATACTATCAACGGTGAAACAGATCACCAGTCCAGGTTGGATGCATGAGACAAGTGCTCAGGGCTGGTGCACTGGGAAGACCCAGAGGGATGGGATGGGGAGGGAGGTGGGAGGAGGGATCGGGATGGGGAACACATGTAAATCCATGGCTGATTCATGTCAGTGTATGGCAAAAACCACTACAACACTGTAAAGTAATTAGCCTCCAACTAATAAAAATAAATGGAAAAAAAAAAAGAAAAAGCAAACGTAAGTATATGCTGCCACCTACTGTAGCTACATGCAATACTGATCTCGGAATATTTTTACAATCTGTAATTTATACCTTTTATATAATAGTCTGAAAAGACAGTTGAGTTTAATAAAATTCTAGTTTTAAATATGATATAAGCAGTTGTTACTATTATAGATGTGCACACACAAGGGTACATGATAAATGATGTAGCTGTCAAAGACTAATAGATGCAGAAACAAGGTAATGAAAAAATTTTAAATTGGCAGGTTATTTTAAAGAAATATAAGGCGTGAGGGAATTTTTTAGGGACAATATATAGCTTATTCCCCCATAGAGAAGTACCTATTATATTTTAAAATTGTATCAAGGTGTACACATATGTGCAAACTCATCAAAATATATATAATTAAGTATGTGGAAATTTTGGCATATCAATTACACCTCAGTAAAACTTTGAAAACTAAATGAAACTATATCCCAGGAGAAGAAATTCTACTTTTTCTATAAAGATTTTTGCATATTAAAAAAAATTTTATTTCATACCTTCTATCTGGAAGAAAATACATTTTTACATAGGGATTCCTGGGACGCCCATCTACTCTAGGGGGTAGGTCTGTAGCTTGCAGAACATTGACAATCAGTTGGTGGCCCACCTTGTCATACCACAGCTTCACCTAAGCACAAGGGGCAGAGAAATTAGCATTTATAAAAATCATGAGGTATTAAATTTTCACAAAAAGTACTAAAATTATTTTTGAAGGACATGTCAAGTTACAAAATACAACTGAATCATAGTTATTTTTCAGCAAAGAATACTGACGTGAAAGCATAACCGCTTTAGAACCTGACTTTTCTCTTCACACATTTTAAACATGACTTACAACAGGCAGGCCTGCCCATGTTGCTGTATACTCTCTTATATTGTGTGATGAAATAAAAATAACGGTAAAAATTTCAGAAAAAAAATAAGGGAAGAAGGGAATATTGAAATAATTATTCTTGTTTTTAAATGCTGAATGCAGCTTTTCGGTGATTACAAGTATCGTAACGATTACAGCATGGCTAAAGGCATTCTGCAGCGCCACTTGGAGCTGAAACAAAACGTTCAATGCTAGAAACAATATACTAGGAAACACATTTACTGCAGACCTCTTTACACCAGGTACTGCTGCGTTCCTCATTTAATTTTCAACTAACCTATTACAGGTTAATTTTCATGAGAGGAGAAAAGCAAAAAGGAAGGTATCCTGCATATATGATGCCTTCAAACCAAATGAAGACCAAGCGATATTTCTATTAACTAAGATTCATGATAGCGTGAATAAAGAAAACCAGGAAAAGAGCACACACTGAAAAATTACTGGCAAACTGCCGACACAGTCAGGGCAGTATTTTTACTGGCAGGAGACAATGTTAACTTTATTTATTTATTTATTTTTAATTTAGAAGTTAGCTTCGGGTTTATGGTTAAATAAGAACTATCAGGATAAGTTGTTTAATAGTTATTTATTGAAATACATTTAATAGTCATTGTAACAAAATAAGCTAATTTAACTATAGAACGGTGTGAAGCAGGATTTCCTATTAGCTATTAACACAAACATCCTGTAATAGTCACAGCTTCTTGACTTCAGCTTTTCCCAGATCACATATAAGACCACAGTGAAGAAAACTAGCTTTTTCACACTAAGATCAGTAATGGAGAGTTTCATTAAATGTCTTAAGAAAGTTAAAAAATATTTTAAATTTAAGTTTTCCAAGATCCAGGAAAATGAGGCTGTTAAGTAAACAAGAACACGGCTTTCTGCATTTATTGTGTCTAACCAACTACTTACCTTAGAAACTTTCATACAGGACACACAAAAATAATTGATAGCTTATTTTCTTAAGTTATCACTTAATATTCAGCACATCTGGCATATTGTAGGCACTCCATAGATATGTTCAGATAAATATGTGAGTAAAGGAACAATCTAATAAATGAATGAAAAACTGATGAAGTAAATGATGCTGTGAAATGAGTCTGACTATATTACAGGCCTTAAGAAAAGTCACACATTTTAAAGACATAAGCAGAGCAGGGAGCTGACACTAATAGTCAGCAACATGCACTGCAAATACATACAGAAAGTTGTCCTGGTAATACTTGTGGGGCATCTTTGAGAGCTCCAGGGCTTGTGGGAGAAATTACAGAAATGGAAGGCCTTTCCATCTTCTGAGACTCAAAGGAACTAGAACCTAAAATGAGGGGGAAAATTAAGTACTTTTTAATAATATAATTATAACCTGTATGTGAAGAATACATATTTTTCATGAAATGTTAAGTGCATATGCTATTGGTATACAATCGTAATTCAGTGCCACCCATAAGAGTAGAAATCACTTTCAGTGGGGAGGTTGTAGAAAGTTATTGTCATGTCTTCTTGGATTGTCTATTTTAAGGGAATTTAACGTGATATAAACAAATACTGAATGTGTTTGCTTCACTCTCTTAGCACTGACTTTCTATGTTTCTACAAGGTATTGTCCAATGTAAGTTCTTGTACAGCCTTACCCAGAGTTCAAGGCTTCATGCTTTAATGATAAGAAAGATGGTACCCATTATGTTAATGATCTTAGGATCATCTATGATGAACTGCCCTCACTGAAATTAAAATGGATGCATGTATCATATAATTTATGAGCTGCATCTAAGCTGAGATAGAATTCATCAGTCTTTTAAGATAAGATTTCCACCTCTTTCAGTTGTGATCTCACAAATCTATCTCCTGACTGTCTAAGGACGCTGTCTAGTGGTTCACCTGTGGAGGAGGGATGGTGGCTTCCCACACAACACCTGCAGTGAGGGTCTTCTCCCCTCTTTCAAATGAAAAGTCCTCTTTTCCTGGATCACTGATAAACTGTCCACAGCCAGCAGGATGAGTGTTTGCAGAATGCTATATCCCCAGCAAGTATAACCTTGAACCCACAGCCATCAAACCTTAGTTTTATTGAGAAAACAGTGCTTATGAACCATTTCCCAAGAGTTTCCCATCCACACTTTTTTCCATACATGCAAATTATCAATATGGTTAAATTAAATCACACAGTGTCATTTTACACCTTCCCAAGACTTTTAAATATCAGATACAGTGCCATAAAATTCTTTGTTAACTGTGTCTCCTTGATGAAGTATTCTTAGGATAATTTTCTTCTTAGTTTTCAGACATTGTTGCTTCTAACAGTACCTTTCTAATATTACAGACTTAAAAAAAAAAAGCATCAACATTGTAAGTTATCCAATCGGTCCCATTTCTCTCTTCACATTAGAAAACTAAAAAAGAACCATGGGTTCATATCTAGCAGGAATGTGCAACATGATGCTATACATTTGACTGACTCTCCTGATCCCCACTTCCTTGTTTATCCCACCCACACATTTCCTACCTTCTTATAACCATCTCTTGTTTTCTCCTAAAATCACCTTGTATCTTCTATTCCAATAAGCTAGGTTACATAATAACACTTGGTGATAAAGCCCTAGTATTATCAATTCAATGCCAATACACTGCAAAGTAAATACTTAAGTCACTTCCACACTGTCCTTGAAAACTTCACTACCCACGTTATCATCTTCCATCTGGAGTCCCTTTAATGTCCATGTAGATAACTTAACCCTCCAGCCTCAATCCCATAACTCCTTTATTTGCACTGAAATCTCCCTCTACCCCACCCATCACGTTTATGGTCATATTCTACACTGTTACACTGAATTAAAATTATTTGTTTCTGTGCCTGTTTTCTTCACTAGACTGCTCATGCCATGAAGTCAGTTTCCAATGAAACTGAACAATCCAGCATCAAAACACATGTTTATGTAAGGCAAATAGGATTGTTCTGGTGTTTAGCTGCTAAGTCAAGTCCAGCTCTTTGTGACCCCATGGACTGGAGCCTGCCAGTCTCCTCTGCCCATGGGATTTCCAGGCAAGAATATTAGAGTGGGTTGCCATTTCCTCTTCCCTGCCTGCTAAGGAGGAGACACGGTTAAGATCTCTGGGTCTGGAAGATCCCCCGGAGAAGGACATGGCAATCCACTTTGGTGTTCTGGGAAATACAGAGAAAACTGAGAAATCTCATGGACAGAACAGCCTGGAGGACTATAATCCACGGGGTCGCAAAAGAGTCAGACATGACTTAGAAACTAAACAACAGCAAATAGACAAATAGAACTATTACTTTCATTAATTTTGCTCTGTGCATCCTAAATGCTAAGATGCAGAAGGCTACTGCCAAGAAAGACTTTTGAACTTTTGGTAGGCACATTCACATCCCCCCATACACAAAGAATAGAAAGAGAAAAATCTTAAAGCAGATCGTCTTTGGATTTCCCATGGTTGACAACTCATTTATATCAAATAACTGAAAAAGACCTTAAATTTTATACTCACTGGACTCCAGTGGTGGATGGGAGCTCTCAGGAATCCTTGGAATGTCACTAAAAGAAACAGGGCATGGTGAAAATCCCATTAGCTAAACCACCCTGCCTGAGGCAATCACAACCACACTTTATCTCAGTGGTGTCAAAAATCCTTTCGTGGAATTTGGACAAGAGTTACCATTAAGGCAACTTCTAATGTGCATGAATGTCAAACACCATACACACACACACACACACACAAAACTTCAGTAAAAGTAAGTTTTTATATATTTAATAGCAAAACACTTTAACATGACAACAATCAGAATAATATTGCAGCTAAAATTGCCACAATATTTTTACTACCAAAACAGCAGGTTTTGGAAATAAAAAATGTTAAAGGCAATATTTTATTTCAAATCTAGAAAATCAAAGTGACACATATTTTACAAATCAGTAATATGCTTTACAAACACATCTGAAAGAGTTTACTGAATGAAAGGAATGGAAACATCTCCTGAGAATAAAATAATATGGTGAATATCATGGGCAAAGTTAAAAAAACAAAAAAGATGGATCGCTTTGGAAATTAAAAATGGTTCAAGCTAGCAACAAAAAAGCCAAAATATATTATATATGTGAATATATAATTCATATGCACATATATAACCCTATACAGAGATTCATATCTCTATGCTGAAGTTAGCTAAATATATGGCCATTGACTAGATGATCAGAAAGTGACTTGTGAGAACACCCACTCCTGACACACTCACAAATTATTCTGAATTAATATTTAATATGACCTCAGCCTCATCCATTATCCACTGTGGCCTTAGAACCCTGGACCAGCTTGGTTTGGGAATTATACTGTATTAAACTATTTAACTTCTTTTTTCCAAAATATTTTCGTATCAATATAAGACCATTACCAATATACAAGTATTAACAGGACAAATTAAAGCAGACTGGAGTTAGCTAGTCCCAATAAAATTATCAGAATATTATTTAAGAATTTCTAACCACTTACCTTATGAACTAACTTCATTTTGATTTTTCTTTGCACTTTTGGAGGGAATTGAAATAAAAATAGTTTTCTGTTTGGTGATTTATTTTCCTGACTCTTCATTTTCACATTTTTGGGCAAAGTAATTCCAAACACCTACAATTTTTACTTCTTACAAATGACAATTAATCTCATGTATTTTATGTGTGCTCACCTGCTCAGTCATGTCTGACTCTTCGCAACTCCACGGACTGTAGCCTACCAGGCTCCTTTTGTCCATGGAATTTTCCAGGCAAGAATGCTGGTGCTAAGTCACTTCAGTTGTGTCTGACTCTTTACGACCCTATGGACTGACTGCAGCCCACTAGGCTCCTCTGTCCATGGGATTCTCCAGGGAAAGAAACTGGAATGGGTTGCCATTTCCTCCTCCAGGGGATCTTCCAGGGGAGAATACTGGAGTGGGTTGTCATTTATTAAGACCAGGGACCTTCCCAACCCAGAGACAGAACCTGTCTCTTGTGTCTCATGCATTAGCAGACAGGTTCTTTGCTACTGTGCCACCTGAGAAGCCAAATTTTATTATATAATCATGTACAATTAATAATGTGTCTGAAATATACATTTTATGTGATAATGGGGCTAATTATTCAATACCTAAGACACAAGAAACCAACTATATATCTTCTACCTTCTTAATTCAAAGGCAGAAAATCAATTCCTAAAAATCTAGAAACAATATTTTTTTAGATAATATAACTTCTTTGAAAATTATCCTCAGCTATGACAGTAAAATTTGGAACTTCAAAATTAGATATAAGCTTTGAATTTTATGTGTCTGTGAAAGAAGAATAATGGAGAAGTTACAAAACATTCTTTTGAAGAGACAGAATTAAAATTATTTAATGTTTGTTAATTGCTTCAGTAATATTTTCAGGAAAAAAAATGTCCTCTTGACAATTATATAAGCCTTCTGAAATTGTTCTGCTCACAAATAAGGTGGTAAAACAGTCTGGATAAAAATTACAATCATAAAAAAAAAATTACAATCATAAAGTTAAAGAACACTACATTAGGTGGAATAGCAAAAATGGGCAGTACCTCAGGATGGCTTATGTCTATTAGACCATGCTGGTCAGTATGTGTGTAAATTATATTTGGGATGATTCTTGGAATCACTATAACTATCCCCTTAAACAATGAATACATATCTGCTTTCTGCTTTAATTATAGAACTACATGAAACATAATTACTAAATATATCTAGAATTATTCTTCCAAGATTCTAAAAAATTCCCTATTAACTCAAAAGTTGATGTCAGGTTTAATTTTTATTTAAATATTCCCATTTCCTTAAATATAGTATTCCCATATCCTTTGAGTTCCACAATCCATGATGGTTTAGATCTGTTTATGCAAAGAATACTTTAAAAATTATTTTTACACTATAGATAATGAGAATGTTATTCCAGTCCACTTTAACTGTCCGTTAATTTTTATTTTTTAAATCACCATGAATCAATGGTATTTTAGCTGATTACTTAAAATCACTATATATTTGAAAGTATTTGGCAATGTGCCCAATGCTTTAAGTTTTGTTTTTTATACTTCTGATTCATTATCCAATTTACTTACCTCTTTTCCAGTCTCATGTTTACCTCAGCACTAGAACACGTCATGTAAAACTACCATAAATTATATAGTGTCGTTATTCTTAAAAAATCTGCATGGAAATGTACAATACTTCTGCAAATGTCTTCAATCTTTATTCTTAATAATCACCACTTAAAATTGATTATAAGTTTGCCTTTACTTTAGAGTTTTATATATGTATATTATTCTTTAGAATATATGATCATACAGTTTCAGTTCTTTGAGAATTAGGATAATTATATTTTCTCGCATGTTTTGCATTGATATGTATTCATGAGAACAACAAAAAATTAAGGTTACTACTCTTCCATAAAAAGTCTTGAATTTATGGCTCTATAATATTTTAGAGAATACAAAAAAGGGAATAATTTCAAAAAATATATTCAAATATTAAGCTAATTATGAAACAATTCATAATGCCTTCCAAAAAATTACAGACAGGCATAATGAATATTCTGGACTTGTGGGTTTGTTAGGAAAATATACCAATATGGGAACTCTATATACAGAGAAAAAATATCCCGTTGACTTTAGATTATTAAGTTATGCTGAAAATTAGAGTTTTAAAAATATCATTCCGATTATCATGGTGAATTAAAATGCTTAAATATTTCATGCTTGCTTGATTTTAAATAAAATTTGGAACTACCCATAATTAAAGATATAGAAAAAGTATTCCATTCTTAGTAGAATAACAAAAAGTCATGTAGACGTATGAAATGACTACTATTTTAAATATCACAAAAAGATGAGTTTGTAAGTGACTCTCTTTAAGGAAACACTATAGTAATTTAGAATTAATAAAAATAAATAGTTCTACCATTAAAAGAAAATATTTTTACTTTATAGCCCACTTATGAAAAATACATACTTTTTGATACTACAATTGTTAAATAGTGGAGCTCCTAAAATGTAAAGTGAAGAAAATTCAGTCCAAGTTTAAAAAATTGAGATTTGAAAGATCTAAAATGTATGCCCATATTTGAAGAAAAACTATCCATTGTAACATGTACTGTATGAATGTATAAACTTCTTTTAGAAACCCTGCTAATACATGTAATTTACTAAACTTAAGAAGCAAGTTTTTTTAGCCTTACCCAATAGGCCTTGAAACAATAATTTCAACTTGAGGTTCTGATTTTGATTCTAAAATAATGTTGTAAACTTCTTCATTTGTAGCTCCCGGCAGGGGTTTACCATTCCATTCTAGAACTTCATCCCCTTGAATTTAAAAAAAAGGGTATTTTTTTACCTTATATATTCTGTTTATTTTTCTTATCTTTTCTTGTTTTTTTTTTTTTAACAAAGAAATGCAAAACATATACAAATAGTTTAATCGTCTAGGCTCTGCTCTTGAAAGCAAACTGATTGCCATATAATGTCAGCTAAATGGTTCTTTCTAAACACTTTTTTCTTTTTTGTTTTTTTCTTTCCCCCATCGAAGATTACTGGTCATTTGAAACAGTACAACACAAACTACCTTTATCTTTTGAGAAATATCAGAAATAATATAAAAATCATCTCATGCTATGGGATGGAATTAGCACAGCTCATTTGGAAACATCAAAAATAATAATTAGCAGCATGCCCTCCATAATATAAATGTAGGTGGCTCTACACATGAAAGATTATTAAATGCTGCATAAATCCTGCTTTACTTTTGGTAGAAATAGCAATTAACATTTGTTAGCATGAATTTTCCAACTATAAGTCATGCTTCATTGCCTTCTCCAGATGCACAACAGAATAAAAATGCATGAAAGGATTTGAATTCATACCCAGAGGGTAACGCAGGGAGCTATGGCAAAATTACAAAGCAAGCAGATGTAAAACTGTTGCATGACAGTCAACCCACTTCCAGATGTTCACACACACGTTCTATACATAATACATATCATAGTAATTAAGGTAAAATTAGAAAGTATTTTTAAATAATAAAAATATAATACATATTAGGTTGTTAAATAACATGGTATTCAGATACATGGACTAACCTGCTATATTAACCAGAGCTTTCACCAAAGAACATTTGAAAAAAAAAACACTTATTTTCGTAAATATTTAGAGCAGTTTTAGTTCTCAAATATCTCTGCAATGTACCATTGAATTGACAGTATAGGCTCAGCTGAAATATCCCAGCTGCAGGGATATTTTGAGGAGTCTTAGTTTTGTGTTTGTGTTTGCTTATTTTGCTGTTATCAGTTTCTGTAATACTTCAGTAGCAAATGAAATATGTCTCTAATAAAGGGAGCAATATCATCATTATACATTTAAAGCTAATGACAAATATGGAACTTTTTAGTTTTTAGCTATGCCTTTAAAAAAAGTAGATTGTTGCTTTGCTAGGCTTATTTTAAAATAATTCTTCTCCCTACCCCCAAGTGTTTGCTTACTCAAAAGTAAAAAGGCAAATATTTGAAAAGCATATAATGCTGTTTAGGTATGATAAGAGTATGCTTAGTACAAACAGTTAAATGACTTCTGATCATTTGACCTAAGATGTTAACTAGCAGTTTTTCAAACAGGAGTGAATACACCTCACTCTATTAAAAAAAAAAAAAGTAATACAAATTTAAAATATATTAGGAGTCTTTTATATTTACCGTAAATTTACTGTAAAATTTAAATTTACAAAAAAAGGAAATAAAATTTACATCATGTGGATATATGTGTGTGTATGGAAAAATATTATCTAAAATAATACTTATGTTGATATTTTCTATTCTATTTTGTTCTATTCCATTTTTAAAAAATAATGAATGTAACCCATTAAATCAACTTTACTATCCAGTAAGGTGTTGCAATCAACATTTTGCAAAAAATCCTGCATTATAAAATTCTTCCTCTTATAGACAGAAATCTGGCAGCCCAACTTTTAATATAAAATCAACAATATATGTATTGATTTATTTACAAATCAAGAATTCCTTAATTAGAAGGTGGTCTCCTTAAAACTATTTATGAAAGATTATGGGGAAACAAACATGAAAAAGAGGCTTTCTTCTGTCTCTAAATTTGTTGGAGGAGAAATACAAAACTGAATCCCTTTAATAAAATGCTATAGGCAATGAGAGAAATCTACGTGAGGAGCAGAAGGCGAGTCAGGGTGCAGCAGGGAGGAGGGGACTAGTTACTGCTCAGGGGAAGAACCAGGAAACGCTTCACAAGTAAGGTGACTTTAGATGAGGTTTGAAAGACGGCAAGGACATCAGCAGGCAGAGCCCAGGAACAGCAAAGCCACCGTGAGGAGGGCAGGCACGGCCAGGTCCTGCAGGTGGAAACAGCCGCCTGGGGCCGCAGGTGGATCGGCTCGGCTGGGGCTGGCTGAGCGCAAGGAGTGGGCGGGGCTGTAAGCGGAGGGCGGACTACAGAGCTTCAACCGAGCAGATGGCGCCTGCGGGACGATGGAGCGTCTTAGCAAGGGGAGAGTCGGTGATTACGTCACCCAGCAGTAGGCGAGGACTGAAGGGAACAGCAGTCGGAAAAGCCACTGCCGGTTAAGGCAAGACTGCAGATGCTGAACAAATGGCATGCTAAACAAACAAACTAGTTTCACAGGCCAACGCTGTTTATATGTAAAGAGAAGGAAAACCGTTCCTAAACAACCATGTACATCAAACAGAATATACTAATTTTCAAGCACATCAATTGCTTCAAGTGAAAAGTACACATATGTTTTACCGTTATTTAAGTAGAGTAACGTTTTAGTTTTAAGTTTCTCAGACTCTAGGCACATAAGAGTGTTAAATAAGTGAAATTAATCACTAAGGGATATATATACTATAGAAAACCTGACTTTCTTAAGCAACTGTCTATTAAAAAACAAAAATCAAAAAAGTGTCATGTTTAGAATCTGATCTGCAAATTCAGCTTTCTTAAGTGATTTTACACTTGAGTAGACAACAAGTGATTTTTACAATGTTTTAAGTTTTCAAGTCCCTAAACAAGCAGACTCGGTTTAATGACATAGTCACTCCTGATTGAGCTATGTTCTTATAGAATCATAATAGTCCCTGATAAGAAATAACAGAGGACAGTACACATCTTCAAAGCCGTGCATATAGCAGATGGAGAAAAACCTCTCATTTGGATTTTCCCTCCATACAATACCTGGAGAGCACATCCCCAGCAAATAAAAATCTGAATGATTTTGAACTGGTGCCCTCATAATCAGTTACAAAAAAATTTACTTAATAGAATATTTTTTCTAAAGGTTCCAATAATTATAACCTTAAGGTACAAAAACTGAAAACATAGTCCAGAAATATTCTCTTTCCACATGCTATGGGTTATTAACCCTCACTTTGACAGGTCAGCTTACTCTGTTTTCTTTATGATTGTCTGGCAAATGGGTAAGCCAATTTTCTCACCAAAAGATTTCTACTAAACTCTGACGTATAGCAAACTGGAAAAAAAATATATTTATATGGCTTTTACTAAATGAAAAATAAAAAGATTTATCAAAAATAAATTTTAAAATATGCTGCTACTAAGTGTGGCACATTTCAACATATAAATGATATTATATCATATTAAGGTTACAAAGTAACACAATGCAAATTTCCAAATACTAACAAGTAGCACATCTGAATGAATACAATGATATATGTCACATTTAAATTAACAAATAATATAAAATCTGTGTAAGAAATGCTATTATGATTATATTTTATTAAAAACATCAGTAATGAATAAGTTTGGGGGCCATTATGAAAAACTTCAGTAATTACTATGACTCATAAAATGAAGGACTAAACTCTGACTTTATTTTTTTCACAAGCTTAACTGTTTCAGACTTTTGTAGCAACATTATGCAGCCATATACAAAAATTAGTAATCCTTTGGCATTTTTCATCTATTTATTTTTACATAAATGCAAAGATTTGACTCATTCTCTCCAAACTGTGATTCATGTAGAGTTCTCTATTATGACAATCAATTAAATATTCATATCAGGAAAAATATCTGTATGCCTGCATTAATATTGGTTATTCACTTAATGGGCATATATAACTTACCCAAAATTGAAAACCACCAACTCATGCATAGAGTACATATGACTTAGATATTAAAAGAGGAACTTTACCTGCTCTCAAGTGTCCAACCACATCTGCAAGGCTACCCTTCTTTACTTTGGTGATGAAGGCACCGAGGCGTCCTAAGTCAGTCATTTTTCCTCCAACAACCTGGATAATTATACATTTGTAAGTTCCCAAGACTCGCACTGAAACATAAGTCTCTTAGTTTGGGGAATTATTCCTATATATTTTGTGATATGTTTAGAATTGAACATAGGAACAAAAATGAAGTGAAATCTGTTTTTGGTTAAAGGAGGCTGCAGCATAGTAGCAACAAGAAAACTTAGCTCATTGCATGTGAGATAATGAGTCCTAAGGAAGTTTATATACTGGTTCATCATACCAACCTCACACTGACGGGTGTCTAGGATAACGTGACCCTGAGAATACAAGATACTCCCTTTCACCATCAGACAACAGGTGTTTGACACTTTACTAACACTGGAGTTCATTTTCCTTTATCTAAATTCACTTGAATTTCTATAATCAGACCATGCTCCATTGTGACATGGGAACTTGATCTTTTTCATATATCTTTAGTCTAAGACAAAGACTGGGGATTTAAACCAAGAACAGACCACTTTGGGGAAGCAGTTCACCATGGTGCAGACTAACAGCCTAAGTTTATCACATCTCCTGAACACCTGAATGACCTCCTCATCTGATATACAAACAGGATCCAATCTGAGTCTCCAAGGCTGAGTTGTATCACTGAATAATTAACATGTTCACCTGAATTTTCCTCAATAACTAAAATTAAACATATCTGAAAGGTTCTAAGTTTAATCTCTCCCATGCAGGGGCTCAATACATATGATTAAAAATGGAAGGGGTATTGTCAAAAGTTGAAGTTGATCAACAGGGGTGTGCCCAATAGTGGAGGTGATGAGAATTAGTTCACAGCAAGAGAAATTAATGATAATAATCAATAAGGTGACATTAGCTGAAAAAACATTTTTGTTGGATTCATAGGCAATTGTTTTAAAGAGATCAAACTATTACCCAACTATACCATGCAATCACTTGGTAAATAATAATTTTAAAGCAACATTTGTGAATGTTTATGAAAGTAAATAAAACCATGAGACAACATTCTGATTCATGTTACACACAATAAAACAAAATGTATATATATTTTTTCTTGCCAAAATAAAAATATTTATAATTTTTTAGTTTTTTTAATCTGTTAGAAGTCAGTTAATATTGTTAAAGGTACCTCTTACTCTTTAAGTATAAAATCTATTGCACTTAGGAAACAATCTCTTCAGTGATCTTTGAGGTTGCTTGTCAAAATATAATAAAATTATGAGGTTCATATTGTCTAATGTTACTACTTTCCATTAAAACCATTTTAATGTAAAAACAGTCTTTGAATTTTATATTCAGAGGAAAATTATTTTATTTTTCTACATTTTATTGCAGTTTCCTAACATATCTGTATGCCATTTTAACAAAATGATTTTAAAATACTGCCCAGATAAAGGTACTAAATATACCATAAGCCATCAATATATCAACAAGATATATTTACTAGAAGAAATTTTTTTTCCAAAGAGGAGAAGATGATCACTGTCAGAAACTTTGTTGAATGCAGTCACACTTTAACTCATCATTTAAGAAACACTATAAACCAGAGTACTTACTTTCAGACCCAGTAATGCACCTGATTCTTTGGGCATGGTTGTTCTCTTGTTAAGAATAACACGTCCAATTAATCGATCCCCTTCTTTAGAAGGCTGCCACGTTACAGGATGCTATTAAGACATGAACAAAGCTAAGGTGATAAACCAGCTATTTTCTTTCCTATACACACATAATTACTGGTTGTAGTATGATGCAATTTCCTCAGTTAAGGACACTCTGAGGGGACTCCTTATTCTAGTGGGCTCTATCCTTGGCTTATAACAATTTTCATTTACAGTTGTAATTTTTTCAAAATAGGCATTTACTATACTACATCATTCTAAAAAGTCAGAAACTAAGTACCTCTCCAAAATACAGCTCTGAAGTGAAATGAAATGAAACTGCAAAATATATCTGCTGCCATCAATCAAGTTGATTCTGTATTCTGAGGTGTCAGTGATGTTGATATAACTAAGCAAATAATATCTCATTTACATATAGTCATTACTTAACACTAGCTTTTACTACTTTAAAATTTGTTTAAAGTATTATTCAGTGCTAACTTATTTTTCTTCATAACTGTACTGTCTTAAATGAAATCAGCATTTTCTTTCGTAAGATATACAATGGAGCAGAATAAGGTTACTGTCTATCACATGTCAGCAAAGGATGATGAACGGCCCACATCTTCCCCGAGCTCCCAAAATCTCCCTCCCCGGATGCTCACCGAGCTAATAGGCGATGTTTCTCGGCTATGCCACGTGGCGGGATCCAGCCAGTAATAATCCAAGTCACCTGCACAGTAGGGAGAGAAGGAAAAATGCAACTGCTTTGAAGTGGAGAAGGAATACCTTATGGGCAACTTCCTCAACCTATGAAGGGTTAATAAGTTTCATAATCTCGGGTGTGTGCGCCTCAGATGGTACACATCTGCACTGCAAAGGCTGTGATCTGAAGCCCTGAATGAGTGTGTGTCACAAACGCATATCGTCCTAGGGGAGGGTTATCTTTTCTTCAGCTAGAAACACATAGAGTACAGAAAGAACTAGGTTACCCCACGCACTGCCCCCAAAAGGACTACCCACCCCAAGACACAGACTGTCATGAGTGATACTGGCTAAAATTATATTCACTGCACTGAGATGAGTATTAAAATTTATTGCCCCTTCTTCAACTCCTCTGAACTACATCATGTTTTTCAAAATTATTTTCTAGTCTCTAAAACTGGACACACAGTTTTAGGACATTTCTGAAAAAGTGGTGTGAAAGTTAAAGATCCAAAAAAACTTTTAGCAAAAGAGTACATACAACTGACAGAGTATTCACTTTTACTAAATCATAAAAAATACTTCAAAAATTCTAACTTTTTAAACATGAATTTATGAACATTTACTTTGGATTTTTTGGCTTAAAAATATAATGTGAAAGAAAGCATTTGAGAAAAAAAGAAGAAGAAAAATCAATGCAAAGCCGCAGGGCTGTAAGTGTCTGCATAGGAAGAAGGTCCAAAGTGGGTAACCATGTGAGAATTAATGACCTTTAACATTTTAAACATCAGATTAAATCAATGAAAATTCTTCTCCCCGTGGATGTTGAAAGAGAAAAATACTAAGACAGTGAGTAAAGCATGCTAGTTAACAGTGAGATGTCTAGCTCACTGCTAAGAAAATGTTTGGATGCTGCCTGTGAAGGTCATAAATACAGAATTTTATGTAGATGACAGACACGACAAACATAATAAGCATGATAAAAGAAATATGACAGAAACGGAAAAAAACAAGTTTAAAATGTGTAGGCACAAAAGTTGCATGCATTTCAGTTTTTTAGTAGCTGCCTCTTTTCCTTTTACATAATGTCTTAGGAAAGTGGAAGAGTGTTATACATACTATAAAAAACACTTAATGTTTTTCAAATACGGCATGTAGATAACTATCAATATATTCTATGAAGCCATATTCTGTTAAAATTTACTCCACATGGAGTCCATATCCCTCCCCAAATCACAAACGTTAAAATCTGTACATGAATTTGTGACTATAAATCTTGAATACTCTTCTGGATGGTCTTAGTGAATAGAATATAAGGAAAGCTGTTAAAGAAAGTTTTTTTCCTCCTTTATTTTTACTGTTTGTGAAACTTCATATATTAAAGTTTAAATATATTTCACTAAAGCTGTTTTGTCTTTAATATTATGACACCATTCCTCTTGAAAGAAAATCTACAATAAAAATAAAATTAAAATGATTACTAAGCAGTAACTTCAAATATTCAAAAGATTATTTCAATTCATAAAGCTTTCTCCCCAAAATTTCACATACCAAGTAATAAGGCTGATGACTTCTCAAATGCTGATTCACTCTGAAATCCTGTGACAAATTAATAGACTTACTGAGATATGCTTGGGGCTTAAAGAAAAAATAGTCATTAAGTTGGAAGCTACTTTGAAAAGTCTTTAAGGATAAAGAAATGACAAAAATCTTCCCTATTTTAAAGGCTTCATGGAAACAGTTCATTGCATCCTTCAGGAATCAATGTAGATCTTAGAAAATAGAATCCTTGGGTCCTTCTCTGGCTTGTCCTCCAAATCCTTGTACAGACTTAAACACTGTTTCACTCACCTTTTCCTGAGCAAATCTGGATATTTCTATCTGGAGAATGTCCATTGTGCAAAAAGGACTCCTTATATGCAAAGAGTCAAAAGCTAATGTTTCTGCTTTAAGTCAGTTACTGGAGACTTTTAATATAAATGACTGTTGCAGTACAAGGCTTTTTATCAGTACTAAATTGAGAAAACCATAAAAGGTCTAATTGGCTTAACCTAAGTCGGTGACACATATGGAAGGGAAGAAACTGGAACACCTTGATAAAGGAAAGAAGACGAAAATTGCTTAAAACCAACATCAAAAACTAAAGACTTCAAATGATTAAGCAAATACTAAACATGGCAAACCAGTGAATTTAACTTTAGAGGGAAATCACTGCAAAACTCAGCCACATGAAATAAGCATGCTCCTAAAGTTATGTACCACCCAAACAGATATAAAAGCAAAGTATTTCACAAAGGGTCCACTATCAAACTTATAGTTTTTGCACATACAAGACTATTGAAGTGTGTAAGAAAAGCTAGATTGGAGAAAATTAATTAGCAATGAGAAAGAGAAGATTTAATCCATTACTACAAGAACCCCCAGTCAATCCAAAGAAAATCAATACCGAAATTCAACGTAATGGGACAAAGAACTAAAGACATTTCCAACGGGTACAGATGGCAACAACGACCATGAAAAGATGCTTGAAAATATTAGAGGGAATGAAAAAAACCAAGGATGAATGGTTTGCACACGCATCACGACTGATGGCATGCATATTGATAAAGCTACAAGCGATGAAACTGGCATGAAGGGTTGTGGACAAAGAAGTCAACCTGCTTGACAACTGTGTGGATGGAATGCAATGTAGTAATAGCTCCATGGCAATCAGGTGTGTGGAGATCTTAACAAGTGGAATAGAATTTGCATATGGACCATGCTTCCACTTCTGGCAATACAAAAGGCTAAAAACCAAATCTGAAAAAACACATTGTACCCAGTATCCATCGAGCATAGTTTTTAGTACAGACATATAACCATTCCCTCACATCCGAAAGTTGAAAGCTTTCTAGCATGTGGTACATATACACATTGAAAATACCAGGCAACATTAAAAAAATACATTCTAAATCGTTAAATAATGCATTGAAACTATGGCTCATTTACGATGCAATATGAAGCTGATAAAGACATTACAAATATCAATTCTTTAAACATTTCTATTATTTAGAAGTGACATACAAAACCCCTAATATGCAAAAAGAAACAGAATTCATGTAATGAAAAACTTTGTAATTAAATTTCCAGAGGTGGTGATTAAGATTTGACTGCAGTGAGAAAGCATTAAAATTATAATTATATTTTTAGGGTGACACAAAGCGATACCTGCTTTATGTTCATGTACTTGAGGGAAATTTAGTATAGTCATTAAGCCTAGAGGATCGGAGGAAGGATGTTCAGTCGACTGGGCTGAAGTTGGAAATATCCATGTAAAAATATGTAATTGATTAATTGTATAAACAAAACACATACCTGTACTTTATGAAAAAGCAGTTAATTAACTCATAATAAAAATTTATGAAAAAAAAACAGTATAAAAAAAACAAGTTTATCCTAATAAGTCAGTCTAATGACATGGAAGGACTTTATTGATGAATAAGCTCCTACTTTCACTAATGGATATATCATTAGAAAACTGTGTAGGGAAAGATGAAGCAGGAGATAAATGACAGGATGAATTTAATTGGCTCAAACTAGATGACAGAGTAAGCAAGCTCGGAACTTATGGCAGGAAGTATGCGCGATACGAGAAATGAAAGGAGTCATGAACAGTGAAATGAGGTGCAGAGGGGAAACTTGGCTTCAAAACCACTTGGAAGAACTAAGATCATGATACTGATGTCCATATTCTGCCATGGGAAACAATGTGAACATGAGGAGTCTTTAATTGGGGCTCACAAAGTCTGCAGAGGTGACTAGCAGCATGCAAGTAAGGACATTGAGCTTCCTTGAAAAAAGATTATGTCCGACCCAAACAGCATATTAAAAAGCAGAGACGTTACTTTGCCGACAAAGGTCCATCTAGTCAAAGCTATGGTTTTTCTAGTAGTCTGTGAAGAAAGCTGAGCACTGAAGAATAGATGCTTTTGAATTATCATGTGGTATTGGAGAAAACTCTTGAGAGTCCCTTGGACTCCAAGGAGACCCAACCAGTCAATCCTAAAGAAAATCAATCCTGAATATTCATCGTAAGGACTGATGCTGAAGCTGAAACTCCAATACTTTGGTCACCTGATGCAAAGAATTGACTCATTTGAAAAGACCCTGATGCTTGGAAAGATTGAAGGTGGGAGGGAAAGGGGACGACAGAGGATGAGATGGTTGCACGGCATCACCGACTGGATGTACATGAATTTGAGTAAGCTCTGGGAGTTGGCGATGGACAGGGAAGCCTGGCATACTGTGGTCCATGGGGTCACAAAGAATCAGACCTGACTGAGTGACTAAACTGAACTGAACTGGAACACATGCATGTATGTACATATGTATGTATATATGTTTTTCCATGGCCATTCAGGTGTGTGGCCAGCACATTAATGCTCATTTGGATGGAATAGATTTTGCAGCTTTGGAAACTCTGCTTTTCAATTGTGGCAAGTGACTAAAAATGACTAATAAACATAAATCTAAAAAACACATTAAGTACTGCAGTATACACTAATAGTTGCATATATTTTAGTACATGAATATACTTCCCTCACATTCCGAAAGTTTTAACAGCTTTCTTAGCATGAATTTCATCATCACACATTAAAATACCACTGTTTGCTTAAACATGTATAAAAAATACATTCTAAAATCTAAATATGCAGTTTTAAACTATATGTGCTTCATCTTTCCATGCATTATGAAGCTGTAAATGTATCATTGACTTTTAAGTACTCTAATTTGTCTTTATAAGACATTTTTCTATTATTAATAGAAGTGACACTCAACAAAACTCCCTCCTAAAATATTCAGACTAGAATTTCATTAATATAAAACATTTTTCTTAATTAAATTTCCTAATAGGTGATTAAAGATATTGACTGACAGTGGTATAATTATAAAATTATAAATTCATGGCATTTGCTTATGGAATTGACACAAAAGCATCCTGCTTTTAATGTTCAATGTAACTGTAGAGGAGTAAATTTAGTACTATCATTAATTTAGATCCAGGAAATAGATGCTTCAGTCTACTGAAATGGCTGAAGTTCATAAATATCCATGTTCAAAAAAGTATTATAATTTGATTAATTTTTGTGAAAACATTAAAGACAGCATTTTATCCTGTCGCTTGTTGAAAAAGCAGGTTAATTAAACTTCATAAGTAAGCCCAAAGCTTTCACTGCACACACAAAAAGTCAGCTAGTGACTGCAAGGAGATCAAACCAGTCAATCCTAAAAGATATTGGTCCTGAATATTCATTGGAAGGACTTATGCTGATGCTGAAGCTGAAGCTCCAATACTTTGGCCACCTAATGCGAAGAACTGACTCATTAGAAAAGACCCTGATGCTGGGAAAGATTGAAGGCAGGAGGAGAAGGGGATGACAGAGGATGAGATGGTTGGTTGGTGTCACCGACTTGATGGACATGAGTTTGAGCAAGCTCTGGGAATTGGCGATGGACAGGGAAGCCTGGCATGCTGCAGTACGTGGACTTGCAAAGAGTCAGAACATGAACTGAGTGTCTGCCAGCAGTGCGGGAGACCTGGGTTCAAACCCTGCGTTGGGAAGATCCTCTGGAAGAGGGCGTGACGACCGACTCCAATATTCTTGCCTGGAGAATCCCCATGGACAGAGGAGCCTGGCTGGCTACAGTCCATGGGGCCACACAGAGTTGGACACGACTGAGCGATTAAGCACAGCACAGCACAGCGACATAAGAGCTTTCGGAAAAAAGATCTTGCTTTTCCTAAACCTAGCTTATTATGGCAAGAGTATCTAACAGTGCATAAACATATATTTCTATGATTTAAATGTTTGCATCTTGTGATAGCTAGTGTCAAAGCATAAGAGATTTCAATAAGACCAATCAAAGGCAATGAACAAAAACACTTTCTAAACAACACATATGCATGGTTGCATGTATATAGATATACTAAAACTGTAAGGAGAAAATCATAAATTACTTCACACATTAAATATCTATTTAAAAACTCATATAACAAACATACTTGGCCGAGTTGAAGATCTAACTAATGTTCAAGTAGTAAAGGAAAGAGTATCAATATCAAACCCCTGAAGCAATAGAAAATGTGGACTTCTCCATCACAAGACATAGATAGTGTATTTTTTAACATCATTATAATGGATGATAATAAAAGATGGGACTAAATCAATTACAAGATAGACTCACATTAAGTCTGAACAATACATATCCATAATTTTGCTACTTGTCCTCTCAAAGTAAATGGATTGCTCTTCCTACATAGAACAGATTGTACCATTCAAAACAATTATAAAAATCATGGGCTAAAATCAGAACAATTCTTCCCAGAGGTTTCATATACTTCTCTAAATTTTTCCTCTTTTTTCTTTACACTCTATGGCAGGGTATGTATGGAGACTCAATGAAACTATTAACAGAAGAATCCTAATGTACTTCATTATAGCACAGCACTAGACAAATTAAATTATGGGCTAAAAACACATTTATTACATGTCTATACACAGTGTATACATAAAAGCCAACTCAGTTATAAGAATTATATTTTGAGACAAAGCAAGGTATTTTTAATCCTACGTACCATGATCAGCATGTAAGTTAATAAATATTGCTAAACTGCTATAGTTATGATATAATAGAGGCAGTATCCACTTTATTCATTTTAATACATTACAAGGACATTCTTTTCCTAAACAGGAAATAAACTGTGATGTCTAAGAATGGAGGAAAAAACTTAACTTCTGATTGATACAACAAAAATGCTTGAAATAGTTTCCTTATATTTTAGAAGGTTCCATGTCTTCCACGGGCAAGTGTATTCACTCTCACCCTAAGTTATATACAATAATGGAGCTAACTGTGCAGTCAGTCAATAAAAATGTGTTTTACAACAGAGCGCCAGAAAGCCTGACCTCGCCTCAGTTAATTTAACAATCCAGGAGAAGAAACAAATATTACTTAAAAGGACTTAGCATCTAGGTATTAAAATAAAATTGGAACATGTGCTTATTAACTTTAGTGATTAACCAAATAATCTGTGAAATAATAGAGAATTTCTGCACAGATGCAAAATCAGCAAACTGTCATTCATGACTGGAATCCTGATAGTCTAAGCTCCTAGTAGAGTAAAAGTATTGGCCCACAAACGCATCTGGTGACTTCATTCAAATCCCACCATGTCTACTGCACAATCTGATGGCAAATATTGTGTAATTAAGTAGCAAATTTATGTCCCTTGAATGCAAGGCCTGAGGCAGGGCTGGAGGCATCTCTAAACTATTGGTCTTTAGCAGATATCTCTTCAGTAATTCTAAGTAACTGTGTCAGGAAGCATTTAACAAGAGGCTTCCTGTGTGCTGTCTTGGATCTGTCAGGAACCCTCTGGCCCTTATTAATTCCTGAATATTCAGGAATTAAGAGGAGAGGCACGCCTTTCCCGGGGCTGAGGAATCCAGGCATTTCTCATTACAGTGATGAGCACCCTCTTCCTTTTTATGAGCCATACGGTAAAAGGAGATTGTTTGCAATTCTCTTTATGTTTTGTAAATCTGGAATTTTAATCTTTATCTTTGCTGATAACCACCTTGTAAGACAGTATATATGCACACACCATGTTGATTAAAACATCTTTGCTCCATCAGAGCTTTGGTCCCCATGTCTTTCTTTCTCTCTTTCTATTCCTTCTTTCTGTCTTTCTCTATTTCTGGCTAATTCCTTGGAGCGCGGAGGCCCGCTGAGCTCACTTTCTTGCCCGGGTTTCTAAAACCCACTCGAGAAGGCACACCGTGCCTTCACCCACTCGAGAGGGCACCCGGTGCCTCCGTGCAGCGGCGCGAGCCCTAAGAACAGGACTCAATTGGCTTTCCGTGTAAACCAGGGGATATCAGCCTCTTTCTCGCTCTTACTTTCTTATCGTAGACTCCGGACCACCAGGTTCCGGTCCATTAAAGGACCAACATAACTGAAATTCCATTGTCTGGTGCTGTCACAAGACACATACAGAAACTGTCAGTCTCCAGAATTACATCCAGTCAGTTCAGTTCACTTCCTCAGTCGTGACCAACCCTTTGCAACCCTGTCCATTGACAGCAGGCCTCCCTGTCCTTCACCATCATCCAGAGTTTGCTCAAACTCAGGTCGACCGAGTCGGTGATGCCATCCAACCATCTCATCCTCTGGTGTCCCCTTCTCCTCCTGCCTAAATCTTTCCCAGCATCAGGGTCTTTTCCAATGAGTCAACTCTTCACATCAGGTGGCCAAAGTATTGCAGTTTCAGCTTTAACATCAGTCCTTCCAGTGAATTTCCAGGACTGATTTCCTTTGGGATGGACTGGTTGGATCTCCTTGAAGTTCAGGGACTCTCAAGAGTTTTCTCCAACACCACAGCACAAAAGCACCAATTCTTCGGTGTTCAACTCTCACATCCATACGTGACTACTGGAAAAACCATAGCTTTGACTAGACAGACCCTTGTTGGCAAAGTAATGTCTCTGCTTTTTAATATGCTGTATAGGTTGGTCATAGCTTTTACTCCAAGAAGCAAGTGTCTTTTAATTTCACGGCTGCAGTCACCATCTGCAGTGATTTTGGAGTCCAAGAAAATAAAGTTTGATGCTGTTTCCATTGTTTTCTCATCTATTTACTATGAAGTGATTGGTCTAGATGCCATAATCTTAGTTTTTGGAATGCTGAGTTATAAGCCAGCTTTTTCACTCTCCTCTTTAACCGTCAAGAGACTCTTTAGTTCCTCTTCACTTTCTGACATAAAGGGATCATCTAAGTATCTGAGGTTATTGATATTTCTCCTAATCTTGATTCCAGCTTCTGCTTCAACCAACCCAGCATTTTGCATGATGTACTCTGCATATAGGTTAAAAAAGCAGGGTGACAATATACTGCCTTGACATACTCCTTTTCCAATTTGGAACCAGTCCATTGTTCCATGTCCAGTTCTAACTGTTCCTTCTTGAACTGAATACAAATTTATCAGGAGGCAGGTAAGGTGGTCTGGTATTCCCAGCTCTTGAAGATTTTCAACAGTTTGTTTTGATCTACACAATCATTCAGAAAACTAAGATCATGGCATCCAAACCCATCACTTCACGGCAAATAGATGGGGAAACAATGGAAACAGCATCAGACTTTATTTTTGGGGGCTCAAAAATCACTGCAGATGGTGACTGCAGCTATAAAATTAAGATACTTGCTCACTGGAAAAAAAGCTATGACTAACATAGACAGCACATTAAAAAGCAGAGATATTGACTGGCAAACAAAGGTCCATCTAGTCAAAGCTATGGTTTTTCCAGTAGTCAGGTACAGATATAAGACTTGGACTATAAAGAAAGCTGAGTCCCGAAGAACTGACGCTTTTGAACTACGGTGCTGGAAAAGATTCTTGAGATTCTTCGGACTGCAAGGAGATCCAACCAGTCATTCCTAAAGGAAATCATTCCTATTTATTCATTGTAAGGACTGATGCTGAAGCTGAAACTCCAATATTTTGGCCACTGATGCAATGAACTGACTTACTGAAAAAGACCCTGATGCAAAGACTGAAGGCAGGAGGAGAAGGGGATGACAGAGGATGAGATGGCTGGGTAGCATTACCAACTCAATGGACATGAGTTTGAGTAAGTTCCAGGAGTTGGTGATGGACAGGGAGGCCTGGCATGGTGTGGTCCACGGGATCGCAAAGAATGAGACACAACTGAGTGACTGAACTGAGCTGAACATACTCAAAGACTTTGGTGAAATCAATAAAGCAGAGGTAGATGTTTTTCTGGAACCCTCTTGCCTTTTCTATGATCCATTGGATGTTGGCAATTTGATCTCTGGTTTCTCTGCCTTTTCTAAATCTATCTTGAACATCTGGAAGTTTTCGTTTCACAAACTTATGAAGCCTGGCTTGGAGAATTTTGAGCATTACTTTGCTAGTGTGTGAGGTGAATGCAAATGTCCAGTAGTTTGAAAATTCTTTGACGTTGTCCTTCTTTGAGACTAGAATGAAAAGTGATCATTTCCAGTCCTTTGGTCACTGCTGAGTTTTCCAAATTTGCTGGCATAGTCAGTGAATCACTTTCATAGCAGCATCTTTAGGATTTGACATAGCTCAAGTGGAATTCCATCACCTTCACTAGCTTTGTCCATAGTGATGCTTCCTAAGGCCCACTTGACTTTGCATTCCAAGATATCTGGCTCTAGGTGAGTGACCATACCATTGTGGTTATCTGGGTCATGAAAGTCTTTTTTGTATAGTTCTTCTGTGTATTCTTGCCACCTCTTAATATTTTATGCTTCTGTTAGGTCCATACCATTTATGTCCTTTATCTTGCCCATGTTTACATGAAATGTTCCCTTGGTATTTCTAGTTTTCTTGAAGGGATCTCTAGTCTTTTGGATTCTATTGTTTTTCTCTATTTTTTTGCATTGATCACTGAGGAAGTCTTTCTTATCTCTCCTTGCTATTCTTTGGCACTCTGCATTCACATCTTTCCTTTTCTCCTTTGTCTTTAGCTTCTCTTCTTTTCTCAGCTATTTGTAAGGCCTCCTTAGACAACCATTTTGCCTTTCTGCATTTCTTTTTCTCGGCGATTGTCTTAATCATTGCCTCCTGTACAAAGTCACGAACCTCTGTCCATAGTTCTTCAGGCCCTCTGTCTATCAGATCTAATCCCTTGAATCTATTGCCACTTTGACTGTATAATCATAAGGGATTTGACATAGGTCATACCTGAATGGTTTAGTGGTTTTCCTTACTTTCTTCAATTTAAGTCTGAATTTTGCAATACTGAGATCATGATCTGAGCCAAAGTCAGCTCCTGGTGTTGTTTTTGATGACTGTATAGAGCGTCTCAATCTTTGCAAAAAATATAATCAATCTGATTTCAGTATTGACCATCTGATGATGTCCATGTGTAGAGCCGTCTTTTGTGTTGTTGGAAGAGGGTGCTTGCTATGACCAGTGTGTTCTCTTGGCAAAACTTTGTTAGCCTTTGTTCTGCTTCATTTTGTTCTCCAAGGTCAAACTTACCTGTTGTTCCAGAATCTCTTGTCTTGCTACTTTTTCATTCCACCCCCCTATGATGAAAGGACATCTTTTTTAAGTGATAGTTCTAGAAGGTCTTGTAGGTCTTCATAGAATCATTCAACTTCAGCTTCTTCAGCATTACTGGTTGGGGCATAGACTTGGATTGCTGTGATATTCAATGGCTTGGCTTGGAAATGAACAGAGATCATTCTGTCATTTTTGAGATTGCATCCAAGTACTGCATTTCAGGCTCTTCTATTGACCATGAGGGCTACTCCATTTCTTCTAAGGGATTCTTGCCCACAGTAGTAGATATAATGGCCATCTGAATTAAATTCACCCATTCCCATCTACTTTAGTTCACTGATTCCTAAAATGTTGATGTTCACTATTGCCATCTCCTGTTTGATGACTTCTAATTCGCCTTGCTGCATGGACCTAACATTCCAGATTCCTATGCAATACTGTTCTTTATAGCATCAGACTTTACTTTCATCATCAGTCCCATCACCAACTGAGCATAGTTTTTGCTTTGGCTGTGTCTCTTCATTCTTTCTAGAGCTATTTCTCCAGTCTTCTCCAGTAGCATATTGTGTACTTTGCAACCTGGGGAGTTCATCTTTCAGTGTAGGATCTTTTGCCTTTTCATACTGTTCATGGCGTTCTCAAAGCAAGAATACTGAAATGGTTTGCCATTCCCTTCTCCAGTGGACCACATTTTGTCAGAACTCTCCACCATGACCCATCTATATTCAGTGGCCCTACACAGCATGGCTCATGGTTTCATTGAGTTAGACAAGGCTGTGGCCCATGTGATCAGATTGGTTAGTTTTCTGTGACTGTGATTTTCATTCTGTCCACCCTCTTATGAATAAGGATAAAAGGCTTATGGAAGCTTCCTAAGGGAGAGACTGACTTTGAGGGAAACTGGGTCTTCTGATGGGCGGGGATGTGATCAGTAAATCTTCAATCCAACTTTCTGTTGGTGGGTGGGGCTCTGCTCCCTCCCTGTTGTTTGCCCTAAGACCAAGCTATGGCTGAGGTCATGAAGATGATTTAGGTCTGATCTAAATCAAATCCCTTTAGATTATACAGTGGAAGTGACAAATAAATTCAAGGGATTAGATCTGATAGATCCAGTGCCTGAAGAACAATGAACAGAGGTTCCTGACATTGTACAGGAGGCAGTGATCAAGACCATCCCTATGAAAAAGAAATGCAAAAGGCAAAATGGTTGTCTAAGGAGGCCTTACAAATAGCTGAGAAAAGAAGAGAAGCTAAAGGCAAAGGAGAAAAGGAAAGCTATACCCATTTGAATGCAGAGTTCCAAAGAATAGCAAGAAAAGATAAGAAAGCCTTCCTCAGTGATCAATGGAAAGAAATAGAGGAAAACAATAGAATGGGAAACACCAGAGATCTCTTCAAGAAAACTACAGACACCAAGGGAACGTTTCATGCAAAGAAGGGCATAGTAAAGGATAGAAATGGTATGGACCTAACAGAAGCATAAAATATTAAGAAGTGGCAAGAATACACAGAAGAACTATACAAAAAAGACCTTCATGACCCAGATAACCACAATGGTGTGATCACTCAACTAGAGCCAGACATCCTGGAATGTGAAGTCAAGTGGGCCTTAGGAAGCATCACTACAAACAAAACTAGTGGAGGTAATGGAATTCTAGTTGAGTTATTTGAAATCCTAAAAGATGATGCTGTTAAAGTGCTGCAATGAATATGTTAGCAAATTTGGGGAATTCAGCAGTGACCACAGGACTGGGAATGATCTCTTTTTATTCCAGTCCCAAAGAAGGACAATGCCAAAGAATTTTCAAACTACTGCACATTTGCCCTCACCTCACACACTAGCAAAGTAATGCTCAAAATTCTCCAAGCCAGGCTTCAACAGTACGTGAACTGAGAACTTCCGTATGTTCAAACTGGAATTAGAAAAGGCAGAGGAATCAGAGATCAAATTGCCAACATCTGTTGAATCACAGAAAAAGCAAGAGAGTACCATAGAAACTTCTACTTCTGTTTTATTGACTATGCTAAAGTCTTTGACTGTGTGGATCACAACAAACTGTGGAAAATTCTTAAAGAGATGGGAATACCAGACCAACTGATCTGCCTCCTCAGATATTTGTATGCATGTCAAGAAGCAGCAGTTAGAACTGGACATGGAACAACAGACTGGTTCCAAATCAGGAAAGGAGTACATCAATGCCCTATAATGTTATCCTGCTTATATAACTTTTCTGCAGAGTACATCATGAGAAATGCCGGGCTGGATGAAGCACAAGCTAGAATCAAGATAGCTGGGAAAAATATCAAAAACCTCAAATATGCACATGACAACACCCTTATGGCAGAAAGCAAAGCAGAACTAAAGAGCCTCTTGATGAAAGTAAAAGAGGAAAGGGGAAAAGTTGGCTTAAAACTCAATATTCAGAAAACGAACATCATGGCAGCCAGTTCCATCACTTCGTGGGAAATAGATAGGGAAACAATGGAAACAGTGTGACACTTTATTTTTTGGGGTTCCAAAATCACTGCAGATGGTGACTGCAGCCATGAAATGAAAAGATGCTTGCTTCTTGGAAGAAGATCTATGCTTGGAAGAAACTATGACCAACCTAGAAAGCATATTAAAAAGCAGAGACATTACTTTGTCAACAAAGTCTGTCTAGTCAAAGCTATGGTTTTTCCAGTAGTAACGTATGGATGTGAGAGTTAGATTATAAAGAAAGCTGAGTGCTAAAGAAAGGATGCTTTTGAACTGTGGTGTTGGAGAAGACTCTTGAGAGTCCTTTGGGCTGCAAGGAGACTCAACCAATCAATCCTAAAGGAAATCAGTCCTGAATATTCATTGGAATGACTGATGCTGAAGCTGAAATTACAATACTTTATCTATCTGATGCAAAGAACTGACTCATTGAAAAGACCCTGATGCTGGGGAAGATTGAAGGAGGGAGGAGAAGGGGACGAGAGAGGCTGAGATGCTTGGATGGCATCACCGACTCAACGGGCATGAGTTTGAGTAAGCTCTGGAAGTTGGTGACGGACAGGGAAGCCGATTGTGCTGCAGTCTATGGATTTGCAAATAGCCAGACATGACAGAGTGACTGAACTGAAATGAACCAAATGAAGGTAATGGGGACCTCCTTCAAAAGGTCCTGTGCAGGCACTGATGCACTCAGTGCCCCTGACCCTGCCGCAGGCCACCGCAGACCCACGCCTCCACCAGAGACTCCTGGACACTCACAGGCAAGCCTGACTCAGTCTCTTGTGGGGTCACTGCTCCTTTCTCCTGGGTCCTGGTGTGCACAAGGTTTTGTTTGTGCCCTCCAAGAGTCTGTTTCCCCAGTCCTGTAGGAGTTCTGTAATCAAATCCCACTTGCCTCCAAAGTAAAATTCCCTGGAGGATTCTCAGTCCCTTTGCCAGATCCCCAGGTTGGGAAATCTGTTGTGGGTCCTAGAACTTTCTAAACAGTGTGAGAATTTCTTGGTTTAATTGTTCTGCAGTTTGCGGGTCATCTGCTCAGCGGCTCTATGGAGGGCTTATTGGTGACCTCCTGCAAGAGGGCTTAAGCCACAGGCTGTGACCCAGGTAGCTGCACCCAGAGCCCCTGCCCCTGCAGCAGGCCACTGCTGACCTGTGCCTCCACAGGAGACTCAAACACAGTTTCGGTCAGTCTCTGTGGGGTCTCTGGGTCCTGGTATGCACAAGGTTTTGTTTGAGCCCTCCGAGTGTCTCTGGTGGGTATAGCGTTTGATTCTAAATGCAATTTTTCCCCTCCTACCATCTTGCTGGGGCTTCTCTGTTGGCCTTGGACATGGGGTGTTTTGGGGTTTTTTTTTGGTGGGATCCAACATTCTTCTGTCAATGGTTGTTCATTGACAACAGTGTATATGTTGACAATATCTATGGGAATTCCCTGCTGGTCCAGTGGTTAGGACTCTACGCATCCACTGCAGGGGACCTGGGTTTCGATCCCTGGTCAGAGAACTAAGATCCTGTGAGCCTCCATTCAGCCCCTGGGCTGTTCCAACACTGTCCTGGATCCATCCATCACTGGGGCCACACCTCCTCTCCAGGGTCCTGCCCTGGGCTGGCTGAAAGCAGATACACACCCACCATTTTCCGTGAGAACCCCCCACCCTGGCCCCCGCCATGAGAATTACATTATCTCCAGCTTTTAGGGATTCGATAAAAGTGTCCGTTTTCCAAATGCACCTTAGCAATTTCACTGTCAGAATCCCCATTTGTTCACAATGGGCTCTGTTTCTATAACAGAACCAACAATACCACCACGTCTCTGTCTTTGATGCATAAATTTGACAATGCAAGAATTCAAGTAAATTCAGCAACTGACAGTTATTAAGGTAATGAGGTGTCAAAGATGCTTGCATTCAGAGATTACTTACATTAAATAGAACCTCCAGAGGTGAACTACCTCTAGGGAAAGATGAAATATTTGTTTCAGGGCCTGTGATGCTGTCTCTGTGGTTTACAGGAAGGAAGACTGGTAGCCAATCTGGGAAAGGAGAATTTGTAAACCTGTTTGATGAAGGTGGTACTTTTCTGGTTATATGTGTCATCTGGTGAGTCTGAAAGCTAATTTTGGGTATGTCAACCCGACCACCAGAGAATTCTACAAAGCGGGGATGTGTAACTGGGAATGAGCATTTCTGGCTGAGCGCTGAGTTCCCTCAGCTTCGTAGACACTAACTTTCAGGACCTCTCAGCACCCTCTCCAGGGCAGGATGAGACAATGAATGTTAAAATCTGTAATAAAACTACAGAGCACCCCAAATAAGCAAGTGGTCATTAGAGTGTAAAAACAGACACTGAAAAGTATTTCCCGTCATAATACTGGTAGGTATTTTTGTCAAATCAAACATTGTGCAGTATCTCTTTTTCTGATCCACAGTTTACCTTTTAAAATCATGACAAATCAAATAACTTCCCTGCATTTTAATTTCTCTGTTAGCAGTATCATCTTACCTAATAGTTAAAATTATGCTATTTCTATAAAACATACAAAAAACAAGACATGATATAACAAAAGCATAGCACTTGAAGCTGGAGACTTGGGACTCTCAATCCTAACTCTACCATATCAGGTGCCCTATCTTAATAATATCCCTTCATTCCTATAATCCTTGACTGAAAAGAAGGAAGGAATAAGCCACTTCCTCGTGAAATTTCCACAAGGCTTAAATGAGATCTGCCAGTTTTGTACAGTGTAAAGGATTTTAGAAACAGGTTTTATTGTCTAATTATACAGTTGAGGATAGGAATATGAAGTCTCGGTGTGAAGAGATCAGATTGATGCTGAAATTGCAACCACAGCTAAAATTCATGCAGTATCAGTAATCTTTCCAAAGGATGAGTTGAAATGGGTTTAAAAAAATGTTAAGTCATTTTGTTTATAAAAACTTTTAATTGGCCTGCTATAAAACAGACACCCGAGCGCCCGGAAGGAAGGAATGTTTCTTTAACTCTGATTGCTAGACAGTGAGAAAAGCAGCCGCCACGTACAGAAACTGGGGCAGGGATCTTCTGTTAATCTCTGCAAAGCTAGTAGGAGCCAGGGAATGAGACAACAGTTACTTTCTCCGGGAGATCTTCCATACACCAAGATGCATACAGATTAACCCAAACCCAAATGTGTGAAGGAATTAATTTGACCAGGTCACTCAATATATTCTTAGTCTAATAATAAGCATTTTGTCATTTTTCTTTATATGATCACATTTTCACGTGGGAAAACGAAACACTTTTGGTGTATAAGCCACATAGTTGTGACTGAAATCTTCCATATCTTGAAACAAGGAGGTTATTTTACCCCTTTATGTTTTTTTTCTGATGATTCAGAGATACCCCTGAAATTATTTTTAAAACCAGCCTTATTATGTCTTAAAATTATTTGGTACAGATACTAGTTATGGGATATATCTCAATATTCATATTAAAAACAGTTATAAGATTCCTAACTTTCTAGTATTCTGTTTTTTAGGTTACATTCCAAACAAAATAATCTGAATCATAACAAGATGGATGGTCTTAATGAAAACCACTGTAAATTTAAATCTGTAACAGGGACCACTCAGAATGATGGGGTTTTGGCAGAGCAAAGAACATTTTGTTTTACTTTAAATGGGCTAAAAGACAGAGAAGAATACATGAAAAGTTATTTCACATAGTAAATATGAGTCATTTTATTTTTCCTAGCTTTAAAAGTTACATCAATGTATATTATTGAGACTATGTGAAGTTTCAGGGTTCAGAACTACTACAACTGTGAAATCTGTACCTTTTATTGCCATGTGGATCTGATGTCACAGATCTCCAAAGAAGTCAGTAAAGTACAGTTTCTGAAAGTTCTAAACAACCACAGCAACAGAAAACACACACACACACACACACACACACACACACACACCTGTGCCTTTAGAATAATAAAATAAGGATGTTTACATAGTCTTTAGGAAATCTACAACAGACTGTATATATTGCCCATATTACACAACAATAAAAATGGGTCTAAAAACAGGTCTGAGGTGACTGATGACAGGAAAAAGGATGCCCTCGTTGAATAGTTTAGAGAAGAACGAATTTCACATGTAGACAGGTTTTTGACGCTTCATGACTAAGCCATTGCTTTCCCAGAATCTACACACAGAAAGAACCGTGTTGCACCCTGAGGAGCAGATCCCCAAATTTACAACCACAGGGACGCTGCTCCCTTTCTCCCAGCACAAGGAGCCCTCATAATTGGCCTTGGGGATTCTTCCTATAGGAGGGAGGCTGTCCCTGCCACTTCCCACTGACCAGGCTTCCTCTGTGACACTGAGCAGTCCATTCACGCGCAGACCGGCTGTCAAGTGCAAAGTCTCGGAAAAACCAGCCAGGAAACCCTGTGGAAGAAACCAGGGTTTATTTGTTTTCATGGTCTGGGGACTGGGTGTTACCCACACGTTTCAGCAGCTGTAGTGCTGGGTGATGTCCTAGCAGAGATTCTGGATGCAAACATCTCTGATCAAGGAAAACTCGAGTCTTTATCCAGATCTCACGCCCAGGCAACACTAGCAAAACAGTATTAACCTGCAATGATCCTCTGTCAATCAATTTCCACCTGCCTTTACATCCCAGAGACACAGAAATGAAAAATAGGGAGATCAATGGAGATCAATACACTCTCCTGGTTTTAATGATACAAATAACAAGAAAAATACTCAAATGACAAAGATGAATTTTAAGGTTATACAGATCAAAACGGAAGTTCTTATGAGGGACTGATACAGCTTACCACTTATAAATATACTGTGAAAGTATAAAAGAGTAGAAAATAAATTCACCCTAGCAAACAAACATTTTGCAGTAAAAACATGTTTTAAAACCAGAACTCCCTCTTGCCAAGTAAATTACCCTAAATACTGTTTCTTTTTTTCTCATTTGTCATTGTTTTTATTCTGGATATGCAAGCAAATAATTTATAGATCTACTAAAGGACTTCTTTGAAGTTGGAAATTCCTTGACTGGCGATGGGAAATCAATAGGCAAAGCAATTTGGAGAACACTTTACACCTCCACATTTTTCTAGACAAAACTGCTAAGTTCCCATATTCATACACCTTCAAAGTTATAGCCATCAATAACCAGACTGCAAAACACCCCAAGGTCACTGGCCTAGATCGCCACCACAGTGCCAAAACAGTCAAGCTGTTCATAGGCATGACCTCTCAACTGGGCTCCACTCTGAGTGGTAGGAGGAGTCAATGCAAGTATCAAAGCACCAAACACGCCAAAGGAACGAGGCATCCTCAAACCACACATGCACAGGACACACACTGCTAATCACACAGACATCTCAGTTCAGGTGATCAGAGGTTAGCCTACTGACAGAGGAGAGGAATTCTCTCTCAAGGGCCCTGAACATTTACAGTTTGGATAAATGAGTCCAGAGTTACATTTCCAATGCAAGCATTTCAAATACATCCTTCTTAGATGAAACCTTCATGCCAAAGCTTATTACTTGCAAACATCAGGATGGCTTGCTGGCCTTCAAAGTGTTCAGCATGGTTTTTTGACTGCTGGTGGGCTCTGTCTTGGGAAGGACAGGCTATTTAAGCCCAGGACTTATTAAGGTTATTCCACTGGTTATTTAAGCCCAGGACTCCATAGTCATCCAGCTGCATTGACCTACCCAGGCACAGCTCAGGGAGGATTCTGGAACACCCTATCCCTGGATATTTCTGACACGTTTAACTCAAAGCAATAATGCACAACGAGGTCTTGGTGAGGGAGATGCAATGACTGCATTTAGCTGCTCTAAAATCTAGCTTGGCATTAACCCAGACCACAGCCATGCACCTGGACTGCACTCCATCCCCAGTCTGCCCCACTGTTCTACCATGTTCTCCTTCAGTACGTTACATATTATCCAGATTATCACACAGATCACACTGCTGCTGCTACTGAGGGGCTTCCCCAGGAAACTGTACAGAAGAGCCCTCTTTCTGGAGTCTGTGTCAGGACCATCAGTGAGCACGTGAACAAACATTTTATGTCCACTTTTAACTAACGATATTTTTCTCAAAGATGTGCTAGGATGTATGGTTAAATCTACAAGTAAATGCCTACCTTGATGTTCCCTTCCTGATTTTTCTACATATTTTTAACTGATTCCATATGACTGTATTTTTACATTTTAGTGAAAATGTTAAATCTCTTTGGTATAAAAGAAGACTTTATAGTGGGAATAAAATAAAACTGAACGACTATGCATAAAATATTATTTATTATATTAATTGTAAACCCTGGTTTTGTTAAAATATAGATTTTTCCATCTATCAATCTCAAAATGTCCTTGCTACCATGAGAAATAACTAAAATGAAACTGATACACAGATTTAGCTTATCCTGAGCTTAAATCAGAGCATTCAGTAAACAGCAAATTACTGTACTGTACTTGGGAATCGTGCCAAAGAATGGAAAGCAAGAAAAAAAAAAAAAGATTCTCTTCTGACTAAAACCAGTATCACAAATCTGAGCTCCTAGATTGTAGTCTTTTAAAAATCCAACAGTTTAGTTCAGTTCAGTTGCTCAGTCATGTCTGACTCTTTGTGACCCCATGAACCACAGCACACCAGGCCTCCCTGTCCATCACCAACTCCCAGAGTCCACCCAAACCCATGTCCATCAAGTCAGTGATGCCATCCAACCATCTCATCCTCTGTCGTCCCCTTCTCCTCCTGCCCTCAATCTTTCCCAGCATCAGGGTCTTTTCAAATGAGTCAGCTCTTGGCATCAGGTGGCCAAAGTATTGGAGTTTCAGCTTCAACATCAGTCCTTCCAATGAACATCCAGGACTGATCTCCTTTAGGATGGACTGGTTGGATCTCCTTGCAGTCCAAGGGACTCTCAAGAGTCTTCTCCAACACCACAGTTCAACAGCATCAATTCTTCAGTGCTCAGCTTTCTTCAAAATCCAACAGGCTTCACTCATAACTTAATGGTCACAATCATAAGACAGTTTTCTCTGACATTCACCCCCACAGGGTCACTGAAGATGCATACTGTAAACCAGCAAGGAGTTGCTACAGACAAGCACATTAATAGCAATAAGAATTCTACAGGACCAGGAACGGGAAACTTAAAAAAAACACAAAACCAAATCAAACAAGTGGGCAAAGCCTTACCTGCCCTCAACACTTCAAAACTGTGAGTCACTGAGAAAACAACTGTACTACAAGGCAAAAAAATAAACCAATGGTAAAACAATGTCCATTAGGCAACAACTAAAAAAAATTACTTTATGACACACAAACTTTTACGAAAAGAAAATGAAACCCTCTTTCCCCCTTTCCTGATTTAAAACAAAAACAAAACAGAGTAAGCTGCAATTTTGATGAGAACTATCTGAATTAAAATCATAAAAAAGAATTAAAATTATAAAAAAGAATAGCATCAAAAAAAAAAAAGAATAGCAGCAATAACAAGGTGGTTGGTAAACATTAAGCATATTGTAAAACTCAGCTATCCAGGGATTGGAGGCTACATGTTTAAAATTTCAAAATTATTACTCATCAGTACTATGAACAACAGAAACATGTAGTAACTGCTTATCAAATACTGCTTTAAATTTACCATGCGTTAGAATCATGCACTATAAACATTATTTATTTTCTCTCTTTGAAGGCTGTATTTTTACATTCTGTGAATGCAATTTAAAAATGAGAAAAAGATGGCTAATTGCTTTTTGCATAATGCCCTTACACACAGAGTGGCTAAACTGTCTTCTAAAGACGCTTAACAAAAGTGATGTCTCTCAACTAAGAACAAAGCAAAGCAAACAAAACTACCTTTTCTCAGTACAGTTAAGTTCAGTCGCTCATTTGTGTCTGACTCTTTGCAACCTCATGGACTGCAGGGTGCCAGGCTTCCCGGTCCATCACCAACTCCTGGAGCTTACTCAAACTCATGTCCATAGAGTTGGTGATGCCATCCAACCATCTCATCCTCTGTCATCCCCTTCTCTTCCTGCCTTCAATCTTTCCCAGCATCAGGATCTTTTCCAATGAGTCAGTCCTTCACATAGGTGACAAAAGCATTGGAACCTCAGCTTCAGCATCAGTCCTTATGATGAATATTTAGGACCGATCTCCTTTAGGATGGACTAGTTCAATCTCCTTGCAGTCCAAGGGACTCTCAAGAGTCTTCTCCAACACCATAGTTCAAAAGCATCATTTCTTCGGTGCTCAGCTTTCTTCACAGTCCAACTCTCACATCTATACATGACTATTGGAAAAACCATAGCTTTTACTAGATGGACCTGTGTTGGTAAAGCAATGTATCTGCTTTTTAATATGCTGTCTAGGTTGGTCATAGCTTTATTTCCAAGGAACAGCATCTTTGAATTTCATGGCTGCAGTCACCATCTGCAGTGATTTTGGAGGCCCCCAAAAAGTAAAGTCTGCCACTGTTTCAATTGTTTCCCCATCTATTTGCCATGAAGTGATGGGACTAGATGCCATGATCTTAGTTTTCTGAATGTTGAGTTTTAAGCCAAATTTTTCCCTCTCCTCTTTCATTTTCATCGAAGCTCTTTAGTTCTTCTTTGCTTTCTGCCCTAAGTGGGGTATCATCTGCATATCTGAGGTTATTGATATTTCTCCCGGCAATCTTGATTCCAGCTTGTGCCTCTTCAGCCCGGCATTTAACATGATGTACTCTGCATATAAGTTAAATAAGCAGGGTGACAATATAGAGCTTTGACATCCTTTCCTGATTTGGAACCAGTCTGTTGTTCCATGCCCAGTTTTAACTTATTGACCTGCATACAGACTTCTCAGGAGACAGGTAAAGTGGTCTGGTATTCCCATCTCTTTAAGAATTTTCCAGTTTGTTGTGATCCACAGAGTTAAAAGCTTTGGCGTAGTCAATAAAGCAAAAGTAAATTTTTTCTGGAACTCTCTTGCTTTTTCAATGATCCAGAGGATGTTGGCAATTTGATCTCTGGTTCCTCCGCCTTTCCTAAATCCAGCTTGAATATCTGGAAGTTCACGGTTCACATACTGATGATGCCTGGCTTGGAGAATTTTGAACATTACTTTACTAGCGTGTGAGATGAGTGCAATTGTGTCATACTTTGAACATTTTTTGGCATTGCCTTTCTTTGGGATTGGAATGAAAACTGACCTTTTCAAGTCCTGTGGCCACTGCTGAATTTCCAGATTTGCTGGAGTATTGAGTGCAGCACTTTCACAGCATCATCTTTTAGGATTTGAAATAGCTCAACTGAAATTTCATTACCTCCACTAGCTTTGTTCATAGTGATGCTTCCTAAGGCCCACTTGACTTTGCACTCCAGGATGTCTGTCTCTAGGTGAGTGATCACACCATCGTGATTATCTGGGTCATGAAGGTCTTTTTTGTATAGATCTTCTGTGTATTCTTGCCACCTCTTAATATTTTCTGCTTCTGTTAGGTTCATACCATTTCTGTCCTTTACTGTCCCCATCTTTGCATGAAATGTTCCCTTGGTATCTCTAGTTTTCCTGAAGGGATCTCTAGTCTTTCCTATTCTATTATTTTCCTCTATTTCTTTGCATTGATTACTGCAGAAGGCTTTCTTATCTCTCCTTGCTATTCTTTGAAACTCTGCATTCAAATGGGAATATCTTTCCTTTTCTCCTTTGCCTTTAACTGCTCTTCTTTTCTCAGCCATTTATAAGGCCTTGTTAAACAACCATTTTGCCTTTTTGCATTTCTTTTTCTTGGGGACTGATTTCCTTCTCTAGAGGACTGATTATGCAACAGAATTAAATTATGAAATAAACAAGATATTTCATGAAAAAACTGAAACTGAATAATGTGAGTACTGTTACTTAAAATTTTCAGTGACATTAAATCTGAAAGTTGAAATTACCCTTTAACTCCTTCATAACATGATTAAATTGAATGTCATTTCCATGTTAAAAATAATAATTTTTTACACTTAATTTCTAAATCAAACTTTGTAAATCCACAAAAAACCTTTATGTAATTTCTCCCAATAAATATGAGCATATTTAAGATGGCTCAAATAACTCCAGTGATTTAACTACATGAGATCATTATACTGCACTTGATTTTATATAAAGAAACTTAAATTTTAGTTAAGATAACTTAATGATCACAGCAAGAATGAGCTGGAGAAGTGGATATAACCTATGTGAAATAGCTAATTATTATAGTGATTATAATATTAATTGTTCCAATGTTATTAAAAAATAAGAGCTTGCCTTAAAATTTCCCCAAATATACAGACTTTTATTTTATATATATTTAAAATCAAATTAAAGGCTCATCTCCATTTTAAAATGAGTCAGTAACATCTCTTAAGTTCAAGCTCATGTCCTTTATACCTGGTGAGACTCTAAGTGTAGTATACACTTTTAGGTATAAGCAGCTTATTATTCATATTTCAAATATTTTTTTTAACAACTTAGATTAAGATAACTGTTGCAACTGCATTCTAATGACTAAATATTTATTTTTCAAATGAGAAACTCTATATTATTCTTACTTGTCTAGTTTGTCTTTTCTTCTGGGGAAAGGGGTCAAAACATTCAAAAACAACATCTTGCTAGCCTTTATAATTTCACTTTTTACCCAGAATTTCAACAGTTCTGTTTGTTTTCCAAAGTGAGGCACTAACAGTTTTGACAACAAAAAATTACACACATCTTTGAACCTGCTACAATCTTTGCTCAGGGTAATTGTCACTGTATCACATTCTAGTCCAAATATCCAGGTGTGGGGTTTCTTCAAGGCACAGAAATGAACCCACTGCCACTGACCTCTGTAAAAGCAGCCGGGGCTGGAAGAGACCAAAGACAGTGTGTTCTGTACAACAAACACAACGGAGAAAATTTCAAGCAAACACTCCAAAGAGGGATCCTTCTCTGGACAAAACATGGGTATCCCACCAACCTCTAGGGGTCTTTCAGAATAAACTGGAGTTTCCAGAGGATTTTATTTTGTGCTCAATTGTTCTATCACTTTCATGCCTTCACTGAATAGCTCTGACTACAGCAAAATCTAATAGACTAAGGCCAATCTTACACAGAGATTTCTAAAGCTATGTGCCCCACCTAGAACAACGCTGGCCTCTATGTCAGGGTATCACAGCATTTGGTCAAAGAGACCTACAGTCAGGAAAAACCTGGACTCTGTCAACTGTTCTAAACAGAATCAAGCCGTGGCCAGACCTCCAGGTTCAGGGAAATAAGGCTGGCATGCTGGTAGGCTGGTTATATTTGAGTTTTCAGTCATTCCTAATCCATTTACTTATATCAAGGTATCTAACCATTTATTCCTGTTCACAGAATTCAGCTTGGGATGGATTTTTTTCACTCTGACCTGCAATAACATAACTCACAAAAACATCAAATGGAAATTAAGATTTTTTTTTTGTTTGTTTTTGTTTTTTCAAGCAAGAGCATTCTGAGATGGTTAAATAGCACCATTGACTCAATGGACATGAATCTGAGCAAATTCCGAGAGATACTGAAGGACAGGGAAGCCTGACATCGGTCCATGGGGTCGCAAAGAGTTTGACACAACTTAGCAACTGAACAACAACAAATCCTGAAGCAAGTCTTCCTAGGTGGGGTCTGGGCAGGGGGCGCGCCTGGAGTCCAACAGGCCAAGGTCTCTGATTACCCTAGTTAGCACCCAGGGGCAGGAACCTCCTCTGTTCCCCTACGGAGGAGCTTGGTTTTATCTACTAACTTCAGAACAGAAACAGGTTACCTTCAAGTTAGCAGACTTTCTCTCCCACTGAATGTCAAGTCCCTTGTTTCTGTGACCTTTAGGGCAAGGTTTATAGCCTTGGGCTTCCCTGCTGGCTCAGATAAAGAATCTGCCTGCAATGCAGGAGACCTGGGTTCAACCCCTGGGTTGGGAAGATCCCCTGGAGGAGGGCATGGCAACCCACTCCAGTATTCTTGCCTGGAGAATCCCCATGGAAGGGGAGCCTGGCAGGCTGCAGTCCATGGGGTCACAAAGGGTCCTAACATCAGCACAGCATTATGACCTGCAATATGTGAGCTGAGCCTTCTGACATGGTCTCCGATTAGACTCAGGGGTTCAATATACTCCTTGAGATTGTGCGTAAAATTTTGTGTGTGTGTAAGTACCCTCTGTTTCCTCAGTTTCTCTGAAGCGTCCATGATCTTTATCCAAGTTAACAGCAAAGGAGTAACAAGTCTGGATGAAGGTGACTCAGCCTGGGACCTTCTCTACTGCCCAGCTGCCTCACCTCAAGATCCTCTCCCACTTGGCCCCAGCCTCAGTGAGAGGTTTTCATTAAGACCCCCCATTTAAGCTAGACATTCAGGAAATCCAGAAACCACACTTGGGGAAAATGAGCTTTGAGGTTACATATAGAGAGCAAAGAAATTCACATCAGAAAGCACATTTGTGTGCTCTGAAGACTCATAAAGCACATTTTCAAGAGCCTTTAGTCTTGATAGGCAAGAGAAATACTATATACAGATGTGTTATTCCTCTCTGATCTCCCTGAAGAGTACCTTCATTTCAAGGGCATTTGCTACACAAGAAAATACAGAATAAATAATAAGCCTTATATAATTTAAATGTTATTAGAAATTGTAATCTTGAAATAAAAGTAAGACTTCAAGGTGAATAAAATATTGTTCTAAATTGGACCTGCTTAAAAGATAAGAGCAAGTTTCAAGGGCTAAGCATTCCCTAGAGAGGAAAAAAAGAAAGAAAAAGAACCATCAGAAACTGCTAGTAAGTCTAAAATACACTACAGATGTCACACTGTTGAAAACATATTTTATGGAACCTACCTTCTATTACTATCAATATGCCCCATTTCACTGAAGTCAGCTTTAAAATATGTTCCATGTTTAGAGTTTGTCAACATTTATCTCTCAAATCTTTAAAACTTACACAACTCATAAAAAACCTTCTCTGGAACAACCAATCTAAATTAAGTGGGTATCCAAAATTTTTCCTTGCATTTCTGCAACAAATGGACCAACTCACTATATGGTTACAACAGTTCCCTTCTTTAATGACTAAAGATGGGCTTCCTGAAGCAGGCTGTCTGGGACCTAAATCCATTTCAGTAGCCTGCAATTTACAAGCCAGGTAATAAATACTGTAGCAGTCCCCTTAATTATTGATATTGTTAAAACTACTAATTGTTCCATTGATTCCTCTATGTTGTAATCTGACATACTTCTTCCTAATCTCCTTAGCCTTGGAAAATTGAGAAGAACAGAAATCATTTATTTCATTTATTAAAAGTGTCTGTGGATTACCTGGAGAGGTACAGGGAAGAATATAAAGGATATATATTTGATGTCCACTGAGATTTTTGTCTTTCTTTCGCAAATGCCCCTTTCTGCAAACCTCTGACAGTGCTCTTCTTAGGAACATCTCTAGGTAGCCCTTGAAAATGAACACATCGCCTTCTCCTGCAGAGCTTTCCAACCACAGGCAACGACTAACAGCGCTACCTAAAGTCAGAAAGTCAGAAGACAGCTGAGGGGACCACCTTCCGCCCAAGGGAGAATCATGCTCCCAACAAAGCCACTTCCCTCCACGCACGTCTCACGCAAGACGGGCTCCCCAGCGCTGGGCAGAGGAGCCCACCATGGTCTTCATCCTTCATCACCTCTTCCTGCACAGAGAGGGGACCGTCACAGCCTCAGCCCTCCCCCTGCGGGTGGCTGGCTGTCACCAAGACCCGGCGATGATGAGCATGAACACAAGATTCACCATCTTCATCCGTCAGGGATGAGCAGCTACCCTGCCAGTGTGACTCAGTTTACAATCGGATCCTTCTGCCCTCCCTGAAGCAACACTAACTGTGTCTAGACTCATGGATGGGAGCTAGCACTGGACAGGCAGCAACTGATTCACACTTCATCATGGGGCAGGTGAGGGTGGCTGGAAGCTGCTCTTCTGGTCACCTCTGGTCATCAGATCCTACGCCCGCCCTCTGCAGAAGGCGAACCTCTTGAAAGTCCCTTACTGAGAAGAGAAGACAGAAGCTGCCCTCAGGTGCCCTCGGAACACACGCTCTGCCCGGGAGGGAGGCAGCCTGCAGCCCTGGCAGGCCTCCAGGGAACTCTTAGTCTGCATCAGCCCCGCGCCACTGCAGCAGGACCCTGTGACTCCCGCCCCTCCTAGGTGCAGCCGGCCAGCAGGTGCCCTCAGGATACCGCGGACTCCTCAGGCTTGTTTGGCAAAAGACTTGTGCAGGAGCTGAGAGATTTATCAGTTTAAAAGAGCTGTAAACTTCCTTTCAGAAAAGCCTCAGTTGCTAAAACGCTGTGAAGGGAGGACGCAAAGAGCTCCATGCCCCAACTTTATTCAGAAGACTGTATACCTTTAAAAACTTCACAGTAGGCTCTTTTACTGCACAGACATCACCATCAGACAATTCTGAGCACCTGAGCACTGTGATGCTACCCTTACTAAGACAAGCAGCAGAGTCTTACACCACACTGGCATATTGAAATGGGCGCCAGGGGGCTGCTCCATCATCTGAGGACACATACCCAAATCTCAGACCCAAGGCACTGCCTGGCCCTCTCCCTTCTTTCTGTCTTGGCTCCCTGGTCCTCTTATCCTAGCAGGTTTTCCTTCAAACCACAGCTTAACATCACACAGAAACTTGGGCATTTCCATAACAGGCTCTACAATCAGGGCCATCAGTCACAGGAAACCCAGCCTGGGCAACCTTTGTTTACATGCTTCAAAGTAGCAATCTATATATAAACTCACTCCTTTGCATTTTTAAGAAGATTAAGGTATGAGGCCTTCTGATTTCAGTAAAATTCAGTAAACAAGGAAAACAGTTGTCTTGGGTCAGTAAGAAAAGGAAAATATGTACTTTCTGAGTTAATCGTATATTATACATACATCAAGTTGAGAGTTAAATACTAAATCGTAGACAGCTAAATGCACACTTTAGATATTCACTTGAAGCATGAAACATGAAAATAACCTCATACAATACAACTAGACGATTACCATTGCATTCCAAAATGATGTTAATAACAAACATATCTGTGAAATTTCCCTTGTCAAATTCCTTATTCTCTACTGATAGACTCTAGATAAAGCATTTTCTTTATTTTTCAATTGAAGGATAATTGCTTCACAGAATTTTGTTGTTTCCTGTCAAACCTCAACATGTATCAGCCACAGGAATACACGTCCCCTCCCTTTTGAAACTCCCTCCCATCCCCCTCCCCATCCCACCCCTCTAGGTTGATACAGAGCCCCTGTTTGAGCTTCCTGAGTCATATCTTACTGTTTCAGATAATGAAACAAATACCCCATTAATTTTACACTTATGCATAAGATTGACATTAGAGCTTGGTTTACCTGTTCCTGAGTGCAATGTACGAAGGAGTAGAAGCTACAGAAACACAGCCAACATAACAGCAGCACTGGACGGGTTAAAGAGACGCTGCTGGCATCAGATTACTAAACTCTAGCTAGCAAGGGCAGCAAATCCACAACACAGTCAGAAATCTACTGAAATGCAAAAGAAATGCCAAATAGCATCCCCTGTGGTCCCTGCATTATAAATCAACAAGAGAAAAAATCCTGCAGTGTCCAACATATAGAGTGGTGACACTAAACAAGGCCAGAAGTGCGGCTGTCATCAAAACAGATCTCTGCAGTGTACAGATTCTCACTGATGACTGCATTACGCATCCAAAGTGCTCTGTGCTACGCTAAAGAGAACCCCGCTGTAGCAAACACTGAAGCCCTGGCAAGTCTGTGATTAACCGCTTCCTGAACCGATGCACGGAAGATGCTACCTTCCTGTGGCAGAGACCCGAAACGCTGTGGCCCCTTACAGCCAGCACTGGAGAGAAGTTCCAGGCAGAGGTTTGAAAAGCCCCTCCTCTCATCCCTCTTGTGACATTTTGGACAGACACTCACAGATGGGCTAAGATGACAAAGGCAAGCAGACCCCTGCCGGCCAGGAGACCCGAGAACACTCACCTGAGATGATCTGGTCCCATTCTCAACCTCGTGCTGCGGTCCTGCCAAGCTCTGTAAACCCCATCACTCCCTCTGCAGTCTCCCTACCTGGGACTTCACTCAGCCCAGGGACAACTGGCAGGAGGAGGCGTCAGCCAGGAGGTCATCAGTGACCAGGAACAGGACACAGAGCTTCCTCCAGCTGTGCTGGAAGGACGCCCAGCCTGCCGCTCACTGGGCTCATCTCCAGGGGGCAAAAGGACAACCCAAACTGGTGTATTTGAGAGTTCGGGAGACGGGGTGGGCTCTCAGCTTCAATATTTTTAAAGATGCAGGCCTCTGACGACTGTGGGATCACACTTCATGGCCCACTAGACCTCCCCCCTGAGACAGAATCCCCCTCCTCTCACCAGATTTCCTATATTTCTTGATCCCCCCGGACCATGGTATGACAGAACAGCAACGATCACAACAAAACTTAGAAATGCTTTCAAATGATGTCACTCCTCCAAAGTCATGTTTACTGTGGTTTATCATTCAGTTTCCAGAAACAACGCACTTCTCTAATCTAATATAAGGGAAAATCATTGAAAAATTGGGGCAGACTGCTTCTAGTTTGTTTTAGAAAATGAAATGATGAAATGACATAATGGCAGAATTAAGACCCAGGTTTCACTTATCTAAACTAAGTGCACTGTGCTTAAATTATAGATGCTGGTCAAAAATAATTATCAGCAAAGGAAAAAATTATACTGAACTATGGATCAGTTCATCATCACCAAGGCAAGTGCAAAACACCAGCTTGAAACAAACTGACTAATCTGAACATTCTCCTCCTAAAACAAACAAACAAACAAAAAAACACATTTTTGGTCTCTAACTAGAACCTTTATTTTTTTCTTTACCCCAAACTTCCAAATATGCTTTAATAAATTGGCTCGAATATAAAATTAGCCACATGGTTGCTAGTTGAAAAAAGAAAGAGAAATACACATTAGCTGAGTGAACCTGTGCCAAATATTTTGCTAAATAAGCATGTGCATTGTTTTTAATTCATGTATCTTTCACAGGCATATGGCAAAATCGATATTATTTACCCCATACTGTAAACGAGGCTCAAGAAGCCAGCGAACTTGCCCTGCGACACATGGTTCACAACTAGTAGAGCTGGGATTGGAACTTGGCCTCATCTAACGAGGAGGCCCAGCTTTTCATGAACCCGGTACATAGAAGCTGTAGAGATTATTTCGTAGATCACCTTGAAGGCCTCTCAGGTTTTGTCAAAGTGCTAGGGATTTGGTGTGAAAACTGTTGAGGCAGGAGGGCTGACATTCATCTACCTCTGTGTCCCATGTTTGGAGTCAGTAAATATTCTCCAGACCAGCCTATGAGGCAACACTGGCTCTGTCATACAGACACACAAGCATCTGGGTCTAGAGATGGAGGTGCTAACCCCACAGGTGCAGCAGTGAGAACCAGGGGAAGGAGAGTCACACCCTTGGAAACCAATGCCCTCGCCCAAAGCTGAGCCTGGCACTGTGGAGTCTGACTGTCGGGAAGTAAAAGAGGCTGTGGATATTGGGACTTCCCTGCTGGTACAGTGGTTAAGACTCTATGCAGGGGGCATGGAACTATGATCCTACATGCCCTAGGGCACAGCCAAAAAAAGGAAAAAATAGAGTCTATGGATCTGAAAATATTTTTCTGTACTAATATTTTTCTATAGCTATCATCGTGTTTGACCTTTACATATTTCTTTCCCGTATTTCTCTTCTTCTATTTCTTTTTTTTCCCATTTAGCACCTGAAATGGGCTTGTTTCAAATGATAACATCATTTGAATGCTACTCATCTAATACCTATCCTTCATTCCACCTTAGAAAGTTATGTTAATTTGGTGTAATTTTCTTGAGTTCCCTACATGGAAACAAATTGCTATTTCTAACCAAAGATGCTTGATAAACCAATTAAAGTCTATGAAATGGTACACACAGCCTCCGTAATTACAGAACCCAAACAGAAAGTCGAGTTTAGGAGTGGCCAAGGTTGACCTTATTTTAAAAGACCCTTTCTCTTATGTCTGGGTACCATTTACTCTGATACCCCATGAATGGTAAGGTGAAGAGTGTCTTTCATGGAGGCCACTGTCCACATGTAAATAGGAGAAAAAAATCTTATTTCCATCTGTCAATTCAGAAATGTATATTAATAATATTTACTCACTGAAAACATTTCTACCACTTTGTCTATCTGAGCCATGTGCATCCCTCTCTGGGGCTATGTGTCTCACAGCCTCCTACTTAGCTGTGGACCACAGTCACCCCAACGACCAGCTAATTCCTCTTTGTCATTGCTGTTCAGTCACCTAGTCATGTCCGACTCTTTGCAACCCCATGGACTATAGCATGCCAGGCTTCCCTGTCCCTCAACATCTCCCTGAGTTTGCCCAAGTTCATGCCCGTTGCAACAGTGATACCATGCAGCCATCACATCCTCTGTCTCTTAGGAGAGGACACATAAGACCTAACACCAACCGGGATGCCGAGCTTGCTTCACATACACCATTGACTGCTGGTTTTGTGGTCAGCATCATGGCTTGTTTGTGGAAAGCTTAGGCTCTTTCACAAGCATTTAGGATCCATTATTTGGATAAAGTGACAAAAACTTCCCATTTGGGAGTAAGATCATCTACAGCACTTTTCTACATTTCACGTCTATGATTTTTTTTGCAAGAGAGAAATGGAGATACAGACAGAAAACAAACATATGGACACCAACTGGGAGATTGGTATTGATGAATATATACTACTGATACTATGTACAAAGTATATAACTAATGAGATCCTACTGTTTAGCACAAAGAAGTCTACTCAGTCCTCTGCGGGGCCCTAAATAGGAAGGAAATCCAAAACAGAGGGGGCATATGTATGAATATGGCTGATTCACTTTTCTGTATAGCAGAAACTAACACAGCAGTGTAAACCAACTATACTCCAATAAAATTAATTAAAAAATTCCTATCTAGGGGCTGATTCCCTACCAATACTGACTCCAACTTCTCAGGTCTTTCTCATTCTTTGAAAGCATGACAGCAAAGCACAGAAAGCATGGACTACAAACAAAACTCATGCACAATTAAACAACTAGCTATTGTTTTCTCTTCTTCTCAGAAAACACTGACATTCTAATACTTACCTCTTTCTTGACTTAGCCATCACTCAAGAAAATAAAATCATAAATATGACTAATCATCCTATAACCTTTAGGGCTATCTTACAAATCTCATCATGTCTTTTCAAAGAAAAATACAGATGATCAAGTTGAAAGCTGGAAACTGCTCTATTGAGAAAACAGAACAAAATCATATTCTACCTGAAACACACTGTTAATATTTGCATGGGAGGTAGACACAGCATGAGCGTTAAATACAAACTTGCATCTGACTGGACAAACCAATAAAGTGGGATCCCCAAGCTCCAGACTCTGGTCGGGCTTACCAGCACCTGCTCTCCAGGCTTCCACGCTTCCCTCTTTGGGGTCGACCGCCCTCATATCGTCCCACCCTTCTGAAGACACAGGTGTCCCGGGGGCACACGTGACAGCAGCTTCTCGGAGAAATCCAGCCGAGGGGCTGTCACCTTGGCTTTGAAACAAGTTCAAGATCTCATCCAAGCAGCGTACACGGTGTCTCCTCCAGCCCTCCGCTCAGGCCACTGAACGGCCTAGAGGTCAGGAGCAGCAGCAGACGGAACACAAGGATGAGGATGTGAGCGGGAGAAAGTCACTCTGCACACCTAACTCAGGTCATTGCAGGCACTGCCTGGACGGGATGCCACACGTGAGCCTCGGTGGCCTGGTGGCCTGGAGCCTGGTAGCATTTACTGAGCAGAAACATATTGGCATCTCTGCTGGGTTTTAACCAGATCCACAGGACTCAGGAAATAAGCTCTCAGCCAGATGACACTCTGCTCCAAGTCCTTCCTTCTGTTTACCTACCCCCCAGTCATTCTAACTAGTGTCCTTTATCCTGCTGTGTGCTTATTTGCAGAGCGCGCTAAATAAAGGCTTTTTATGACAACCACATGGCCAGTCGCCCATAGGATGACTCCTTAAGGCTCCAGTCTTGTGGTTCTGTGCAGGGATATGAAAACCAGATAAATGAGAGGGTTCCTTGTTATTAGGGCTCTGACTTCTGAAGAAAAACAGTTTTGTTTCTTCCTGAAGAAATATTTGAAACTAGGCTATTTTTTATGAATATTATATATTCTTTATATAATATTTTTCTCCTATTACATAAACTTTTAGAGGTAGATTTCCTCTTCCTATTGCTGTATTTTCCCAGCAGAGGCAAATACTTTAAATACACACACACACACACACACATATATGGCTCTGGGATTCTTTTCTACTACCTGAGACATGATGTAACAGGTCTAGACTATAAACAGCTATATCTTCTTTTAGATAAAATGCAAACTCCAACTTTATGGGAACAAAAAGGAATTAGGGAATTATATTTTCCTATACTAACTAAAACAACACATACATATAACTACTATTGTGCAGGTGATTGTTACTTTTTGGATTTTAATACAAATACTGTAAGTTGTAAAACTGATGTATATGCAGGTATCTCATACTTCCCAAAACACATCCAAGGGTTTTATTTTTAATGTAGACCCTCTTAAAAGTCTTTATTGAACATAGCTTTGGAAGTTTGGGCCACAGCAATCAGAACAGAGAAAGAAATAAAAGGAATCCAGATTGGAAAAGAAGAAGTAAAACTCTCACTGTTTGCAGATGACATGATCCTCTACATAGAAAACCCTAAAGACTCCACCAGAAAATTACTAGAGCTAATCAATGAATATAGTAAAGCTGCAGTATATAAAATCAACACACAGAAATCCCTTGCATTCCTATACACTAACAATGAGAAAACAGAGAAATTAAGAAAACAATTCCATTCACCATTGCAACGAAAAGAATAAAATACTTAGGAATATATTTACCTAAAGAAACAAAAGACCTATATATAGAAAACTATAAAACACTGGTGAAAGAAATCAAAGAGGACACAAACAGATGGAGAAATATACCGTGTTCATGGATCAGAAGAATCAGTATAGTGAAAATGAGTATACTACCCAAAGCAATCTATAGATTCAACACAATCCCTATCAAGCTACCAATGGTATTTTTCAGAGAACTAGAACAAATAATTTCAGTTTGTATGGAAACACAAAAAACCTCAAATGGCCAAAGCAATCTTGAGAAAGAAGAATGAAACTGGAGGAATCAGCCTGCCTGACTTTAATCTCTACTACAAAGTCACAATCATCAAGACAGTATGGTACTGGCACAAAGACAGAAATATAGATCAATGGGACAAGAATAGAAAGCCCAGAGAAAAATCCACACACCTATGGATGCCTTATCTTTGACAAAGGAGGCAAGAATATACAGTGGAGAAAAAACAATCTCTTTAACAAGTGGTGCTGGGAAAACTGGTCAACCACTTGTAAAAGAATGAAACTAGAACACTTTCTAACACCATACACAAAAATAAACTCAAAATGGATTAAAAATCTAAGAGTAAGACCAGAAACTATAAAACTCCAAGAGGAAAAACACCCTTCAACATAAACCACAGCAGGATCCTCTATGACCCACCTCCCAGAATATTGTAAATAAAAGCAAAAATAAACAAATAGGACATAATTAAAATTAAAAGCTTCTGCACAACAAAGCAAACTATAAGCAAGGTGAAAAGACAGCCTTCAGAATGGGAGAAAATAATAGCAAATGAAGCAACGGACAAAGAATTAATATCAAAAATATACAAGCAACTCCTGCAGCTCAATTCCAGAGAAATAAACGATCCAATCAAAAAATGGGCCAAAGAACTAAACAGACGTTTATACAAAGAAGACACACAGATGGCTAACAAACACATGAAAAGATGCTCAACATCACTCATTATCAGAGAAATGCAAATCAAAACCACAATGAGGTACCATTTCACACCAGTCAGAGTGGCTGCTATCCAAAAGTCTATAAGCAATAAATGCTGGAGAGGATGTGGACAAAAGGGAACCCTCTTACACTGTTGGTGGGAATGCAAACTAGTACAGCCGCTATGGAGAACATTGTGGAGATTCCTTAAAAAACTGGAAATAGAACTGCCATATGACCCAGCAATCCCACTGCTGGGCATACACACTGAGGAAACCAGAATTGAAAGAGACACGTGTACCCCAATGTTCATCACAGCACTGTTTATAATAGCCAGGACATGGAAGCAACCTAGATGTCCATCAGCAGATGAACGGATAAGCCGTGGTACATATACAAAATGGAATATTACTCAGCCATTAAAAAGAATACATTTGAATCAGTTCTAATGAGATGGATGAAACTGGAGCCTATTATACAGAGTGAAGTAAGTCAGAAAGAAAAACACCAGTGCAGTATACTAATGCATATATATGGAATTTAGAAAGATGGTAACGATAACCCTGTATGCAAGACAGAAAAAGAGACACAGATGTATAGAACAGTCTTTTGGACTCTGTGGGAGAGGGCGAGGGTGGGATGGTTTGGAAGAATGGCACTGAAACATGTAAATTATATGTGAAACGAATCACCAGTCCAGGTTCAATGCATGATACAGGGTGCTTGGGGCTGGTGCACTGGGATGACCCAGAGGGATGGGATGAGGAGGGAGGTGGGAGGGGGGTTAAGGATGGGGAACACATGTATACCCATGGCAGATTCATGTCAATGTATGGCAAAACCAATACAATATTGTAAAGTAAAAAAGAAAGAAAGAAAGAAAAAGTCTTTAGTGAATTTGTTACAATATTGCTTCCGTTTTATGTTTTGGTTTTTTGGCCTCAGAGAATGTGGGATTAACTAGGAATTGAATCCACACTCCTTGCATTGGAAGACCAATTCTTGAGTACTGGACTGCCAGGGGAACCCCTCCATGGGTTTTAAAGCAAACCTGAGAAGGGACCAGGATGGAGTGCATTACAAGAAAATCAACCGCTTATAGAAATAGATATGGAGTAAATATCCAGACTAGTATCTCCTGGAAACTAAACTCTTATATTATCAACCCAATATTTCTATTTTACCCAGCTTTTATTTTTTCAAATTAAACTTTAGTACTAACACAACAGCTGGAAAAGAGAGATAAAAATTATTACAGTCAAATGCCAATACTGCTAATGTTGAAATATTAATCACATAACAATACCCTGGGAACTAGAAGTTTGTTTTTGTTTTTCCTTCACAGTCCTAGTAATTAAAACAAAACAAAATCTGATTTCAAATCACAAATCTCCTACTAGTGCACACTGCAGTAATAATCAATATGCATTGAATCTCTAAGTTCTGTATCACCCCAGAACATTACGGAAGGCAGCACTGAAATACTGCGCAGCAATGAATTGTGTGTGCATGCTCAGGCATGTCCAACGCTCTTTGACCACAGGGACTGTAGCCAGCCAGGCTCCTCTGTCCATGAAACTTCCCATGCAAGAATACCAGAGTGTGTTGCCGCTTCCTACTCCAAGGGGACCTTCCTGACCCAGGGATCAAAGCCGCAGCTCTTGCGTCTCCTGTATTGGCAGGTGGATTCTTTACTCCCGTGCCACAGCAAATTTATCCACTGTTCCTCAGCTGACCCATCCGTGTAATGTCCTGGGCTGCTCGCAACCATATCTCAGAGAAAAACAGGTATACCTCCACGGAGACAAATGTACTGAGTAATTCTAAACAAAATGAAGTTATAAGTTAGATTGCAAACACCTGACGGGATAGAAGTAAAGCATCCACTTTTCTATGCGGTTATAGAGTGGAGACAGTCAAGGTGGAAACAACTTGTTCTGTAAGCCACACGTGTATTCTGTTAATGCATTAGTGTAATCACATAAATAATTCATTTTTTTTTCCAGGTTGAGAACTTCTTTCACACTTGCCTTTCCTGAGTCATAAGGCTGCAGCCTTTCTTGTATCAGGATTTATAGTTTTTCTACAAGGATTTGTTGGATACTAGAAGGACTCTGTCTATAAACTATCTAGCTTGAGAAAGTTTCAAAGGTCAAAAACACTCAAAGAATGTGATGCTATTAAGGACCTCTGGATCCCAGATCACTCTGAAATTCTGAAATACAGGTATGGGAATTACTCTTTCCAAGTTGTACTGATGAAACCATTTTCCATGAAATAAACACAGCCCCCCCAGGACCCTCCCTGTCCTCCGTCTCACAGTATGTGTCTGTGAAAGGGATCTTTCAGGAAGAATTGGTCACCCAGCTTTCCTTGGTCTGTGTTCTCCAAGCTTGGGATCTTAAGGCTCCCAAATCATGTTCCATACCTCTACCTGGTATAGAATAAAGGGTATCAGAATAGCAAATAGCCCAACACATCAGATAGTGACAGGATATGAGCCAGGGCTGGTTGGAACATTTCAGTGAGGATCTCTTTAAGGAGATTTGGGGAAAGACAACTGGGTTATGAAAGGTAGAGAAAGAAAGAAAAGGCAAACGGCTGTTATGGAAAGTGATCGCTTTGTAAGCCCAACTCTCACCATGGAATATTCCTCCAACACATACCCTCTGATGCGTCCCACACATCTCCTAGAGGAGACCTAGCAAAGCAGGACAATTGGAAATTAAGTGCTAATGTCATTGGTGGCAATATGCCCCGATGGCTTGGTGGTAAAGAACCCACCTGCCAATGCAGGAGACACAGGTTAGATCCCTGTATCAGGAAGGTCCCCTGGAAGATGAATGGCAACCCACTCCAGTATTCTTGCCTGGAAAATCCCACGGACAGAGGGGCCGGGCAGGCTACAGCCCATGGGGTCACAGAGTTGGACACAGCTGAGTATGCATGTGTCGCACTGCAGATGAACCTGGAGATGATCAAACTAAGTGAAGTAATTCAGATGCAGAAAGACAAAGACCTTATGGTATCACTTACACGTGGAATCTAGAATATCATACAAGTGAACTTATATATGAAACAGATACAGACTCACATAGGGAATAGGCTTGTGGTTGCTAAGCGGTATATGCGGATGAGGGAGGGAAAGACTGAAAGATCCGAATTAGCAGTTCAAATTATTATGCATAGAACGAATAAACAAAGTCCTACTATATAGCACAGGGAACTACATCCCATCTCCTGGGATAAACCATAGTGGAAAAGAAGAGAAAAAAGAACATATATGTATGTATAACTGAGTCACTTGGCTGTACAGCAGAAATGAACACAACATTGTAAATCAACTATACTTCAATAAAATAAATTAATGAAATAAAACAGAATGAAACTGAGGGCTTTTCATGGTGCTGAGATACTTTAAAGGACAGTCAGAAGTTGAACACTTCAGCCGGGTGTGAATGCTTTAGCCATTACTGCCCTGGTCTGTAAAAGACAGAAAACATGTCAAAAGAAAAAGAAACCCCAATGATAAAGTAAAAATATTGATTCTCTGAGGGCCACTTCACAGTACTTGTCTGTTCTTCAGAACATTGTTGTCATTGTTTTTATTTAAGTCAAGTCCAACTCTTTGCAACTCCAGGGACCACAGCCTGCCAGGCTCCTCTGTCCATGGAGTTTCTGAGGCAAGAATACTGGAGTGGGTTGCCATTTCCTTCTCCAAGGGATCTTCTGGACCCAGGGATCAAACCTGCATCTCCCCCTTGGCAGGTAGATTCTTTACCACTGAGCCAGAAGGGAAGCCCATTCTTCAGAACACAGGTCACTGATTATAAAGAAATGGAAGGCTTCTGAGCTTGAAGCTCTCCCTGATCAAGGACCAAAGGAAATGCTAATTTCTTGCCTTGAGATTAAATCACAATGTATACAACATAAATTGTCTACAAAATCCACCTTAGGAACAGAAAGAGATTTCGAGTTCTTACAAGGGATACATTGTTTTTGTTTGTTTTTTCTCCCAGCCTTCAGACAAACAAGGTTTCTCATTTATCCAAACTATGTGAAGTTTAATGTTAGTTTTGTTTTCATTGTAGGGGAAGCTCTCTGAGGGTCATATTCTCACACAGAGATGCCAGTTCCAATCACCTGCCTCTTGCAGGGACCACTGCTCCTCGCAGTTCCGGGTTGCTTAAGGCCCCAGACATCACCTGTCTTTACCCAACCAGAGGCACTGCTGAAGCATCATCCCACATCCTTATATAGATGGTTTTCTCATTTCAGTTCTGCCGTTTGGATGTTTCTCTTTTATGCAAACTCAGTGATGCATTTTTAAATAAATGTTTTCTACATCCACCATTTATAGATTTTTGCCAGTGGAAGTTGGTTCTGTTTGCTCTTAATTTCTTTAGCTTAGGCAGACTTGTAACTATAAACTGGAAATAGTTTCTGGGGGTGTGCTGCTCGGCTTTTTCACTTGGTTATGATGGCAGTTTAAAATCTAATAGGTAAACTCAAAACCCATTAAGAGGGTATATTATATGTATTTGTCTTTACGGGACTACATTGAAGTGGGGTGAATAATGACACCTTTTCCTATTAACCTGTGGCCCAAATACCCAGCTTCCTACAGCAGTGGACACAAGTTATTTCTCCACAAAGAGAACAACTAATTCAAAGGGCATAGTAGAAATGTTAGAAATGACAAGATTTTCAAACAGCAAGTTAGAGAGGTGGAAGCCTAATTACGTGATGTACAAGCTAATTAATTAAATAAGCAGATAATTAAATTAATTAACATAAGCAGAGACATTACTTTGCCAACAGAGGTCTGTCTAGTCAAGGCTATGGTTTTTCCAGTGGTTACGTATGGATGTGAGAGCTGGACTATAAAGAAAGCTGAGCGGAGACGAACTGATGCTTTTGAACTGCGGTGTTGGAGAAGACTCTTGAGAGTCCCTTGGACTGCAAGGAGATCCAACCAGTCCATCCTAAAGGAGATCAGTCCTGGGTGTTCATTGGTAGGACTGATGCTGAAGCTGAAACTCCAATACTTTGGCCACCTGATGCGAAGAGTTGACTCACTGGAAAAGACCCTGATGCTAGGAGGGATTGGGGGCAGGAGGAGAAGGGGACAGCAGAGGATGAGATGGCTGGATGGCATCACCAACTCGATGGATGTGGGTTTGGGTAAATCCCGGGAGTTGGTGATGGACAGGGAGGCCTGGCGTGCTGCGGTTCATGGGATCGCGGAGTCGGACACGACTGAGTGACTGAACTGAGCTGAACTGAAAAGCCTATAGCTTTACTTCATTATTTCTAAACCCCATTTAACTTTCTATTTATTTTTATCCTAATGGCTGTCCTTCTGTTTTTGTTAGAAGAAATTTTCAAATCTTTCTAGGAATTAAGCAAAACATACCAGAACCAACGATTTCCTAGAACAGGAGGTCCCTAAGTTCCACCTCAATTGAATTTTCAACCAAATCACACCAAGGCCAGTAACTTTTCTCTGCTTTTATACCATGACTGAACGTCTACAGTATTTTCAGTTTGCTTAGCCCTCCCTCACTTAGTTTAAAAAAAAATCTTAAAAATGATATATGTGCTTCAGGTCAAGACAAAACATGCCCATATTCCTCACTTCTGTGCCATAAATGCAATAAAACATTTATTCCAAAAAATAGTAGTTTTTACTATTTTTTCAAAAGAGCAAAAGCCTGTGCTGGACATCCAGTTGGGTGTCCTGCAAATGATAACAATGATTTTATGATAACAAGCTATTCCTAGACTCTCACTGGAAGAATGAATATAGGATAAGCTCTGACAAGAAGAAAAATGAAAGCAGGAAAAGAAAAGAGATGTAATAGGTAATAACGAACATGAAATCAGATAAAACATATTAAAGACATTGAAAAACATAAATAAGTCTTAATTATAAAAATAATAATAGTAACACCTACTTATATGAATGGGGAAAGACAATCTGAACCTATTCTAGACAACAATAACATAGACAGTAGGAAAAGCAGTAAATTTTAGAGGAAAGTTAAAATGTTAAAGTCACCTTTCACAGAGTTAGTGATTTTAGATTTCACTAAAAAATTATAAAACTACGTATTGCATTGAGAAGTTCAGGTTTGCATTAAGAATACCACAGGAATGTATTAATATAACACCTTCAGCTTGAAAATAAGTGAAACACATGAAACAACCTGATCAGTCTTACAGAAGGCATGAAGAGAAAAAATCAAAGCAAAGGAATGACTGGTGAACAGATAACCCACATGAAGTTAATATGAAGGAATATGTGTATGGTAGGAGTTTAAACATACAAAGAATACAGAAAGAAAAATAAGGAATGTGTGCTGTTTTATCATCCAGATATAAGTAGACACAATACTTTGATCTTTCAGTTTTCTTTACACATATTCTGTAAACATTTTTTCAAAAACATACCATGTAGTATGTATACAACTAGCATTACCTTTCTCTCAATAATCACAAACATATTTTATGTTCTAAGTATAAGAATATACAATGTTAACTTTGATTGCAACACAATATTCCTTTAACCAGAGCTTCTTAATTTGAAAACTGAGCTGGCTTCCAATTCCTGTATTATAAAGTGTTGTCATAAGAAGTATTTACCCATATTCATCATATAAGGTTTATTCTGCCAAGATACTCTTTGGGATGCAATAACATCTTATATTCCAAATGCCCCTGGATTCCTTGGATCATGTAGTACTGTATTCAGTGCAAGAAATCCAAGTATGAGTGTGCCTGTGCAGTACAAACCTGTGTTGTTTGAGGCCAACTCTGCCTGGGTCAGGGCTCCGAAGGACACCAGGACACAGCCAACTCTATTATATCCCATAAACATTAGTAGAGGCATGAAGTTGTTTCTTCCAGCCAAATGTTTCCCCATATAAATAAGCAACTTTGTCTCATGGGAAGCTTGTGTGATACAAAACAACATTTTTCATGGAAGAATCAGCACTTCATAATTTAGAAAGGGTCACGTCTGAGACTTGGAAAGGTCCTTGAAGGCTCTGTGGCCATAACCTTGACCTCACAATGGACTCACCAAAGAGATGCTAAGAACAGTGATGATGCTTGGGCCTCAGTCCAGAACCATCAGATCAGAACCATCAGAACTAGGCTTGGGACCTGAACACTGCTACCTTTTTTGGTGAAGCTCCTCAAGTGATTATAATGTACTCTGAACTAATCCTACAGTTCTCAATTCAGCTACATGCTTTAATAAAATAAACTGAGGCCCAGATCCACACTGACCAAATCAGAATCTCTTCATGATGCCTCAACCCTTTTCTTAATTGAAGTATAGTTGATTTATAATGTTGCGTCAATTTCCACTGGACAGCCAATTGATTCAGTTACACAAATATACACTCTTTTTTTTAATGTTCTTTTCCATTATGCTTTATCCCAGGAGACTGGATACAGTTCCCAGTGCTATACAATAGGACCTTGCTGTTCACGCATCTCATACCTACTAGCTTGCATCCACTGACCCCAAACTCCCAGTCCACCCCTGCCCCTACCCCATCCCCCCAGCAACCACAAGACTGTTCCCTATGTCTGTGAGTCTGTTTCTGTTTTGTAGTTGTCATACTTTAGATCCCACATAAAAGTGACATCATATGTTGTTGCTGTTCAGTCGCTAAGTCATGTCCAACTCTTTGTGACCCCATGGACTGCAGCAAGCCAGGCTTGCCTGTCGATCACCAACTCCCAGAGTTTGCTCAAACTCATGTCCATCGAGTCAGTGATGCCATCCAACCATCTCATCCTCTGTCATCTCCTTCTCCTCCTGCTTTCAGTCTTTCCCAGCATCAGGGTCTTTTCCAATGAGTTGGCTGTTCGAATCTGGTGGCCAAAGTACTGGAGCTTCAGCTTCAGTCATACGACATCACACGACATTTGTCTTTTTCTTTCTGACTTATTTTATGTAGTATGATAACCTCTATGCTCCCCCAGGAGGTTCTAAAGAGTACCCAAGAAGGAAGATCACTGACACACCCTATCCCTCTCATTCTACTGCCCAAGGTAACCTAGTCCTTCAAACTGTCCTAGGATCCAAACTGTTCCCTCAATCACTGGCCTCTGGGCTGTTTCCTTTCACAGGTCTGGAAGTCTCCTGTTTCCACATGTGTGTGTCTCTGCATCTCTCTTTGCTCAGGCCCACCTCTCTGACTTAAACGCCACATTGATTCTTCCCACAAAACTCTACTGCAGCTCCTACATGAAGCCCTGGCATCCCAGCTTTCCTTCTGATTCCTGTTATGTTTACTGTCTCTGCATCCTTCTTGGTGTCGCAGAAATAGAAACACTTATTGAGCACTTGCCGTGTACCAGGGACACAGAGCTGTAACATCATCTCGTTTAATCTTTATGACGACTGCATGGAACGTGCACAGTTAATTACTCCACAAGTTCCAAACAGGACGAACTTGAGCCTTACAGAGGTTAAGAAACATGCCCAATGGGTTCAGTCTCTGGCAGTGCCTCAAACTGTCTGTATCTTCCTGACTGTGGATGGCAATCCTCTTTACAAAGTAACTACCCATGAAATTCCTGATCATCTTATCCTTTTCACAAATGGAAATCAATGGAGTCAAGCTCCAGACATGAATATTTATTTACCTTGTATGTTACCGTGTTTGTATGGATACAAACACGTGGAGGATGTGGTCTCTTTCATCCTGAGAATACGATTATCATGGACTGAACTGTGTTCTTGCCAAAATTCGTGTGTTGAAGTCCTCACCCCAACTCCCTCAACATGTAACCATATCTGTGGATAGCATCTTTAAAGAGATAATCAATTTGAAAGAACTTCACTGGGATGTTCCCTACGCCAAACAGCACTGTGTCCTCATAAGGAGAGGAAACATGGATGCACACAGAGGGGAAAGACAGAGAGAAGCTCCTCACAGGCCAAGGACAGAGGTTTGTTCACGGACCCCAGAGGGGTCAACCCTGCCGATACTCAGACGCTGCAGTCCTGGCCTCCAGACTGGGAGAAGCAAACTTCTCTTGTTCAGATTACCCAGGCTGTTCAGAGAGTCAATTCCCAGGCAGGTTGATAAGAAGTCCGGGGGTCCCCAAGGAGAGAGGGGTCTGGAATTCTCAAGGAGGAGGAAAGGACAAACATTTTTTATTCCCCCTCTACATTTCTTAGGATTATATAACAATAATGTATCCTGCTTGAGGACACTTTCTGGAAAAAACCTTCTGGCTAATCCTGTTATCTTAAAATGCAAATTATGGGAGCGGGTCTAGTAAGGTCTTTACAACCTCCAGACAGTCTTTTGATTCATTGTAATAACTAATTAAAAGTATATAACTCATTGCTAACACTAGTGAGGGGGCACTCTTTCTGCCCCCTTCTGATGTCTATGTCAGAAGCTTTCTCTATCTCTTTTATACTTTAATAAAACTTTATTACATAAAAAGCTTTGAGCAATCAAGACTCGTCTCTGGCCCCGGATCGAATTCTTCTCCTCTGGAGGCCAAGAATCCCAGTATCTTTCATGGTTCAGCAACAACCTTTCATTTTGGGGACCCCCAAACTTCTTATCAACCTGCCTAGGAATGGACTCTGTCACTGTGGCATCATGTTACAGCATCCTAAGAAACTGATATAATATTACCTTGTACACACCAGCCTCAGAGGACTTCATCAGAATTAAAATTAGTTTGGCTCTTGGTGTAGAACTGGAGCTTTTAAGAAGACCCAAATGTAGAAGTCCAGCTCAGGAAGAATACCAAGACGCTCAAAAAAGATGGCCACAGAAAGTAACCATTCAATGCAGATCAGCAGTGCCAAGTAGATGCCCATTAGGTATGAGTAAGAATGACACACAAGGGGACACCTAGATTAGGAGTCAGTATCAGCAATCCAGTTCCTAGTTCCTACAGGGGGATTGGTTAGGGCCAAGCGTTAGTTCCAGAGGGACTCAGGCAAAGAGTTGGACAGGACTGAGCAACTAACACTTTCACTTTTGCTTTTCACAAGGATCCAGGGATGGGAATCTAATAACGAAAACCAGGCACCATCTGGGGGCCTGGCCTCAGGAATATGTTAGAAACCAGATTGCTAGGGCTGGGCCTTGACTGAGGACAGAACAGCAGCAGGACTGACTCACTGATGGTCCTCAGAAGTCTGGCTGGAGCTGGGACTGGTATGCATTCTACCTCTTCTTGCTGCAAATGGAAAATGGTGCTAGGGGCAGGACAACTGATGGTAGCCGCAATATCCACTTCTCTGTTAAACAGGGTGTGAAAGGGGAGGCTTTCTCTTTATTTGCTTGCTTCTCAAGTCTCTCCCTGGTCCTGAGGTTCTATTATTCTGTGAAACTGAACCCCAAGTAAGGACAACCTTTTCATTCACTGGATAAAATGGGTCACAAACACTGCAGTATGATTCTGCATTTTGAAAGGATACTGAAGTAATAACCTATGAGATAAAATAGATACACTGAAACTTTCAACATCAACCCTTTTTCTAAATGCATTTTGAAGCACAAATGGTTTCCCTTAAAATGTCCTTCAATCATACACCCAAACATTCCACTTTAAAAACTGTCAGCATATGTGTCAAATTTGTACTTGATTAGTTTTGAAAATGAGATGTAAACCAGATTTTAATTGAGTTTCTCCTGATTCTAGAATAGAAATCTCCTTCAGATGTAGCTAAATGAGTAGTATATCTAGCCATGAATTAATTTGGGGAAAATATTATTGGATATAATCAGGTTAGATTTATAGACTTAATTTATTTTTTTTTTATAGAATTTCTTTTAAGTCAGAGCTCCTGCTTCAGAATCAAGGAGATTTTCCAGTCCTTTATATATTATGGAGAAACTGTAATTCTAAAACCTCAGCTCCTCACCATGATGTTTCCCAAAATGTCCTTATCCCATATTCTTAGAAATTAGGAATTAGCACATTAGCTTTGACAACCTCCCCCCCCACATGCGTGGGCACAGTTACCTATATCCCCTCAGTCTCTAAGATTTAAATTACATAGATGATTAAAACAGTCAAGGTCATTTTATATCCACTGTAAGAAGAAATTAGTTCTCAGACTCTCTCGAAGGAATCTAAACAGAAGCCCCTAACACTCTAAATGCTGACTCTTCCAACAGCTGCAAGCGAGAATTAAATTCCTCTTCCCCACAGAAACAGTAGGAACCAGTGAAAGATTAATGTATAAAAGGTCAAAGAGAAGTCAAGGCTGTCAGAATTCCATGTGGATCAACCACTGATAGATGGTGGGTAAAATTCTGAGAGGGCGCAGAAGACACCCAAACTGATCACTCACAACTTATCAAGGGGAAGCTAAATAGCAATTTTCTGTTTTCCTATTTTAGTGGACATCAAGTGAACCTGTGCACAAGATGAAAATTAATGACTTCTGAGGCGGCGACAGTAACTCATTTATCCTCACGGCCTTTCTGCCCACACTGTCGACTCCATCATCCAACCTATTTCAAAATGATTCTTAGTTGTTCTAATGGAAAGCATTCTAGTGTTAAATAACTTTGCTCTATCCACTAACCACTCTATTTAGGATATTCTCCATTGATTTCTAATTTTATGACATCATATTAAAAACCAATGAAAGAAGAGACTTTATTAAGCTTACTATGATACTGACACCCTTTTGCATTCAAAACCAATAGATTTATTTTTATTTATGTATTTTTGTACTTAAGTAGTCTTAATCCCTTATTTCTTGGCCTAAAATTTGAGCAGGATGTTGAACATTTTAGATGAGAACATTCATCAGTTCAGTTCAGTTGCTCAGTCGTGTCCGACTCTTTGTGATCCCATGGAATGCAGCACTCCAGGCATCCCTGTCCATCATCAACTCCCAGAGTTTACCCAACCTCATTTCCATTGAGTTGGTGATGCCAGCCAACCATCTCATCCTCTGTCGTCCCCTTCTCCTCCTGCCTTCAATCTTTCCCAGCATCAGGGTCTTCTCAAATGAGTCAGCTCCTCGCATCAGGTGGCCAAAGTATTGGAGTTTCAGTTTCATCGTCAGTCCTTCCAATGAATAATCAGGACTGATTTCCTTTAGGATTCACTGGTTGGATCTCCTTGCAGTCCAAGGGACTCTCAAGAGTTTCCTCCAACACTACAGTTCAAAAGCATCAATTCTTCAGCGTTCAATGTACTTTTTGGTCCAACTCCCACATCCATGTATGACGACTGTAAAAACCACACCTTTGACTAGATGGACCTCTGTCAGTAAAGTGATGTCTCTACTTTTTAATAAGCTGTCTAGATTTGCCACAGCTTTTCTTCCAAGAAGCAAGCATCTTTTAATTCCATGGCTGCAGTCACCACCTGCAGTGATTTTGGAGCCCCCAAAAATAAAGTCTGTCACTGCTTCCATCATTTCCCCATCTATTTTCCATGAAGTGGGACCAGATGCCATGATCTTAGTTTTCTGAATGCTGAGTTTTAAGTCAGCTTTTTCACTCTCCTCTTTCACTTTCATCAAGAGGCTCTTCAGTTCCTCTTTGCTTTCTGCCGTAAGGGTGGTGTCATCTGCATATCTGAGGTTGTTGATATTTCTCCTGGCAATGTTGATTCCAGCTTATGCTTCATTCAGACTGGCATTTTGCATGATGTATTCTGCATATAAGTTAAATAAGCAAGGTGACAATATACAGCCTTGACATACTGTTTTCCCAGTTTGGAACCAGTCCGTTGTTCCATGTCCGGTTCTAACTGATGCTTATTGACCTGCATACAGGTTTCTCAGGAGGCAGGTAGGGTGCTTTGGTATTCCCATCTCTTAAGAATTTTCCACAGTTTGTTGTGATCCACACAGTCAAAGGCTTTAGCACAGTCAATGAAGCAGAAGTACATGTTTTTCTGGAATTCTCTTGCTCTTTTGATGATCCAGTGGATATTGGCAATTTGATCTCTGGTTCCTCTGCCTTTTTGAAATCCAGATTGAACATCTGGAAGTTCATGGTTCATGTACTACTGAAGCCTGGGTTGAAGAATTTTGAGCATTACTTTGCTAGCATGTGAGATGAGTGCAACTGTGTGGTACTTTGAACATTCTTTGGCTTTGCCTTTCTTTGGGATTTGAATGAAAACTGATCTTTTTCAGTCCTGTAGCCACTGCTGAGTTTTCCAAATTTTCTGGCATACTGAATGCAAAATTATAACAGCATCATCTTTAAGAGATGATGATTAGAGATAAGAATATCCATAGGCTTATCTCTAACTCTCTGTTCTCTAAATTATTTGTCTCCCATATCTGTCAGTTTTTCCTTTATTTTAACATGGACATAATATTTATCTTCAATTGTGTAAAACAAAGAGACCAAAATAAGTACACATATATTCAATGCAGAAAGGGGTTTATTCTAAAAATTGAAAACCAGTAACTAGCATTGAACTGTGGTGCTAGAGACTCTTGAGAGTCCTTTGGACAACAAGGAGATCAATCCAGTCAATCCTAAAGGAAATCAACTCTGAATATTCACTGGAAGGACTGTTGCTGAAGCTGTAGCTCCAATACTTTGGCCACATGATGTGAAGAGCCGACTCACTGGAAAACATCCTGATGCTGGGAAAGATTGAAGGCAGGAGGAGAAGTGGGAGTGGGCGACAGATAATGAGACTATTGGGTGGCATCACTGGCTCAATGCACATGAGTTTGACCAAATTTTGGAGATAGTGAAGGACACGGAAGTCTGGCATGCTGCAGTCCATGGGGGTTGCAAAGAGTGACTTAGTGACTAAACAACAAAACTGGCATTCACCATATTATTACATGTAAATACTTCAGGACCAAGGAAAAACCAGTAACAGGCAGACGTTAAATTTCCTATTCTACAGATGAACTGTCAGGCTTCCTATTCACTTAGAGGAAAGATTACCTAGGTTAACAGTCAAATGGTCTGTATCAATTGCTAAAATAATGCCATATTCTTGATTGCTTCATGTTTGGACTGTGATTTTCCTTAAGAGTTTCCCCCCACCCCCCATCAAGTTTTGACTGTTCCACTTTATTGTTGAGAAAGACAGCCTTTCTTTACCACATTAATAGCATCAAGGAACTGATTAGTCATTGGATACTTCTTAAATCCATGACATTCTTCTTAAGAAGATATTCTTTGCAGAGCTTCCTATATATGATCCCCAGTGTCCTTCGTAGGTTCTTCTGCCTTGGATTCCTGGGTCAGCCGCCCTGTTTCTTCTTTCTCACTTGTTCCACTTCCATGGTTATCCTCAGTTTTCTTGAGTACATACAAATTTAAACAATTTTCTCAGAAGGAGATTGCAAAGTAGAATTTCTGAGAAATGTGAGCTGATTGATAATTTAGATGTGTCTAGAACTGGTTTCACTCCAAATTTTGAAGGCGTTGGTCATTTGTAGTCTAGGATCCATTGCTGATGAGAAATGTAAAGTCAGTGTAACTCCGATTTTACATATAACCTCGTAGTTTACATATAATGCTTATTCTTTAGCCTCCAGAATTGTATAGATTTTTCCCTTTTCCCTTGGCATGGTGTTGAATTTCCTCTTTTTTTTCCCAACTGATCTCTGGAGCCATCCTCTGGGCATCCCCAATGTTGTAACAGGCTTCTGTGTGGCTGCTTCTTTCTGGACCCAAAAGAATTTTTGCAGATTTAATATCAGCTTTCACTTTAAGGTCTCAGAACATATTTTACTTCTTGTTTAGAAGAATTAATCCATATTTTCAGGTAAGAGTTTAATCTTGTGTCCAGTTGAACAGTCTTGTATTTTGTCCAAATATCTCTTCCAAGCACTTCAGAGCAATGGATTTGCACACTCAGAGCTTTCTCTTTGAGTTTTGTTAGTAATAGTATTAGTAAATTAATTATTTATTAATTTTTTAATATCAAAATATTTTGCATGGGACATCCATAGCTTTGGGCAGTGTCACTGCCCCAGGGGTGAGGGCTGGGAAATTCAGGCTGCACTGAACTCGATTAAGATGTGCAGCATTGTTTTCCATTTGCTTTCCGAGCACACCTCTGCTTTTGAGTTATCCCCTACTTCCAGGGTCCACATGCCCCCTTATTTACCCTCATATCTCACAGCCATTGGTGCTGCCTCGTGCAACACTTAGTTTCAGGTGGACACTCATGGCAGGTGTCACACAGGTGTGTTCAGTGGAGCTTCTCCTGTGGACACTGATGTGGTCTCTGACATCTGAGAAGGATGGCACCTATGAGCTGGCCCTGTCCCCGCACAGGGAATGAGGAGGTGGCGGCTTGGCGGGACCTGGTGGGAAGGTGGGGGCCCATAACTCAGAGCACCTTCTCCAGGACCTCCGGCTTTGCTGAGGCAGCTCACTGCATTGCCTCTTGATTTTTCCTGGGAATTAGATGCTGGGCTGCTCCTGCTGGGTGGCAGGCGGGTAGAGGAGGAAGAAACGGTAGGAAGGATGAAGAGTGTGCTGCAGGAGCTCCGTCAACAAATACTGAAGAAGTCTGTGATCAGCAGCTCTGCTTCTCACTCCCAGCTTCGCTGACTCTTAGGTCTGAGCCTGAAGTCTCTTCAAGGGACCTAACGGCCAGGAGGCCTCCCTCTGCCCTGACCCTTCTCACCTCCTCAGCAAGCTCCCCTGTCCCAGGGCAGGCTGCTTGCCTCTTTACACCATCTATTCATAGTTTGCTTCCTTTCCTCTTCACTGCTGCTGGGTCTCATGGAGTGGGAAAAAGAAATACCTACATTTGGGCAGACATTTAAAGAGGAAGTCCCTCTGGGGTTTAGCATACTATACAAACTACTAAATATTAAACAAATAACCAACAAGGACCTACTGTATAGCACAGGGAACTCTGCTCAATATCCTGTAATAACCTACATTGCAAAAGAATCTGAAAAACAAAGTATATATGTGTAATGGGATAACTTTGCTATATACCTGAAACTAACATCACAGTGTAAATCAACTGTACTCCAATATAAACAAAATTTAAATTAAAAAAAATACAGAAGTCTTTCCAAGTTGTAATTGTTTAAAGGTTTCAGTTTTTAACATCAGTAGTCAAATTCTTACCACGGAACCTGATTTTATCTTGGAGTGTCTTGGGGACTTTATGGAGAGGACACATTCATTAGATACATTGTTGTTCAGTCGCTAAGTTGTGTCCAGCTCTTTGTGACCCCATGGACTGCAGCACACCAGGCTTCCCTGTCCTTCACTATCCCCCAGAGTTTGCTCAAACTCATGTCCATTGAGTTGATGATGCCATCCGACCATCTCATCCTCCATCACCCCCTTCTCTTCTTACCCTCAATCCTTCCCAGCATCAAGCTCTTTTCCAAAGAGACAGATCTTCACATCAGGTGGTCAAATTATTGAGCTTAAGCTTCAGTGTCAGTCCTTCTAACGAATATGTCCTCTCTATAAAGTCCACAATAACAGCTCTCTTGGTTGCCCATAAAAGTGTTACAGGCGCAAGAACCATGGCTGTCCCCATATGTATCTATCTGTATCTATGTACATGTCTGTATTCAATCACTGTACCTCTAAAACCTAGCACAATGTGCCTAGAATTTAGCAGATTCTTATAGATACCTTGCTTAATATCATGTAAATAATGTAATATTTATGTAATACCACACAAATTAATACATGACTGAATGGTGGCCACCTTCTTTCATTGCAAACCCTCTTAAAGTTATAGGGAAAAGCATCAGGAGCACCAAAAGAATATAAAATACATTCTGTGCTCTCAAGAAACGGAAGTAAAGCAACAACTGTGCAGAATTAAAAGTACTGTGTGAGCAACAGGTGGTATACTGCTGGAGCCCAAACAGGTGACTCCTAACAGTTTTAGCTTAATGACTAAAGAATGATACAAAGCATTGCATGAATTAGTTACATCTAAATAATTCAGTACCTGATAGTTGCAAAGGTCCCCAACTCTTGTTCCTGACTCCCCAGTGTTTAAACTGACGGGGGCCCAGACTAAAGAGTGAATGGTTCACACTGCCCACAATTGACACACAGACCCCCTGAAACTGTCTTTGTTTTATGGGGAAAATTCAGCCTTGTGATTCCCGAGTGTCCTCGGGCTCCCTTTTCCATCACTCACTATTTGCTACCTTTAGAAGTATTATTTCTTGCTAGTCATCCAAGTAACATGCACTCCTGCAAGGACAGCTAAATGATGCTTAGCAGTAACAGCTACGAAGAAACCAGTTAGCCCTTGTTCATCACAAGCCAATCACAAAGTGCTTTAAAAGCTCAAAGGTCTTCCCAGTGGGGAGGGAGGTAGGAGGGGGGATGGGATGGGGAATACATGTAAATCCATGGCTGATTCATGTCAATGTATGACAAAAACCACTATAATACTGTAAAGTAATTAGCCTCCAACTAATAAAAATAAATGGAAAAAAAAAAGTTCTTTTAAAGCTCAAAGGTCACATTAATTTGGGTCGTATTTTTCCCAGTTACTCAAAGCCAGCAAGAAGGCGAGGATTAAAAGGGAAGGAAATTCTTTTATCCCACACCAGACTCTTCTTCCAATGTGCTTTGTCAGAGGGCTTCAGGTTCCTTATAAGGGTCAGTGGATGAATCCCGATTGAGGCAGCGATGCTCTGCTTCTTCTGAGCTATGCTGCCTTTTCCTCCTCTCATCCACTTTGCACCGCCTGTGTCTCGTTTTTCTCCTTAGGCCTCGTGACTCAATTCCTTAGGGGCACAAATCTTCACTGGACCTTGCCCCAGGGGATCTTGTTACATATTTCATGTAAATTCAACTGCTTTCTTATTACAAGTAAGATTTAGTTCTGTTTTTCTTCTGCATAGAGAGATTCAATACTTATAATCTAAGACAGTGGTCCCCAACCTTTTTGCGCCAGGGACTGTGTCATGAAAGGCAGCTGGCCCAGGGTGGAGAAAGTAGTTTCAGGATGACTCTCATAAAGAGCACACAACCTAGACCTCTCGCCTGCATGGTGCACAGTAGGGCTCCCACTCCTAAGAGAGTCTAATGCCACCAGCGATCTGACAGGAGGTGGTCCAATGTGGAGTGGCTGTAAGTGCAGATGAAACTTCCTTCCCTAGCCTGCAGCTCACCTCCTACTGTGCAGTCAGATCTCTAACAGACCACTGTCCAGCAGTGGTCCCTGGCCCAGGGGTTGGGGACCCCTCATCTAAGAAATCAGAGATGCCCAATTTTTTCCAGTTGCCAAAGAGAAGTATGAATATTTACCAAACAGCATTCTCTTTGAAACATGCAGTAGCTGACCCTACTTTTTAAGTAAGCCCACTAGATACAGCTCACTGTAAATCCGTGTGTGTGTGTGTGTGTGTGTGTGTGTGTGTGTGTGTATAATCACACCACACACAAAGCATCATGCTGACTATCTATGTGTTGACTTTCAGATACCATTTGCCCAGGGAAACTTTCTGGTTAAACATCTGGACACAAAGCAAAACTATATCAATACATCTGGAAGGAATGCTCCTTTGAGACGTTTAATAAATTATACTTCATTGTGTAATTATTCTTTATTGTTTCTTTCTCTCAACAAAAAGGAAGCTCCATAAGGGCATGCAGCACATGTCTTTGTTTTTGACATCAGCGTATCTACTGAAAGTGTTAAATCTACACTTCTAATAAACACACAAACCAACTCAGCATAATGATAAGGAAAACAACATAAATGCCAAGAGTAGTACACATATATTAAGTAGATGTCTGTGTCAAAGCTCTGGTCTGGATGCTTGTATCCCCTCGGAATTCCATGTTTAAATTCTAACCCCCCAAACTAAGACATGGGGCCTTTGGGTGGTGCTTATATCACGAGGGTGAAGCCCTCACGAACGGGATTAGCACTCATCACAGAGACCCCACAGAGCTCCCTGCCTCCTCCCCCACGCACAAATACAGAGAGAAGGAGCAACTCCACCTGAACCAGAAAGCGCGCCCTCCCCAGGACAAGACCGCGCTGGCGCCTGGATCCCAGGCCTCCCAGCCCAGGAGCTGCAAGAAAACCAACTTCTTTTGTTTTGTGGAATTTTGTTACAGGAGCCCAAACAGGCTAGCAGAGCCATGCAAGTGTTCAATAGTTACACGATACATGTAACTGATAAACTGAGCAAGTGAATACACAGGATATAGTCAAAATGCTGCTTTTTTACAGTTATTCCGTGAAGATCACCTTCCTTGACCGTGAAGGTCGCCATATGGCTTCCTCTTCTGGTAAGATGGCTCTTCCCTGATTACTCGTCCCCTTCTCACCCCCCTAGAGCCTGGAAGACATAAAATGGGTTCTTTTGCCTCTTCTTTGTATTTTGTATATATATATACATCATCATATATATCTCATCATATATATCTTGTCACCTTCATTGCAATACTAGATCTACAGCACATATGCCACAGGCTCATCAAGACAGGAAGAATACTAACTTAGCATCTTACTGCAGATACATGAGCTCATTCAAACCATTCAGTCACCTGACGAAGTGGAAACTCTCATCTCCACTGCAGCAATAAGAAAACTGAGATTTACAGACGCTAAAAATGTTGTGTGGGGTCACAGCATGCTGGAGACAACCATGGCTGAGCCCTTGGTTGGCAGCGGTGAGCCTTGGCAAATAAAGGCATTGATAAATACTGCAGATTAAGGCTAATGGAGGAAAATGCCTATGCTACATTCATAGACATTGAGGATGAGATTATTTATAAATGAAAAGAAAATAGGGCTGCATGTATCGGATGACAGCTCCCATGTTTCCACATGAAGACACTGAACCCCAACTTCAGAGGTGGCTAAATTCCAGGTGGCCACCCAAGCGCCCAGAAGATAATTCCTGAGAAAGGGAGACAGTGGCCAGAGAGAGTAAGTGCCTCTCATCACACTAGCTGCCTTCCTCCACTCACCCACACCAGCGGTCATGTTTCTTTCATAATCTGCTGTTACTGTAAATAATTCTGAGCTTCACTTCTACTTTCATGCCCATTGTGATTTATTACACACATGCAAGTGGAGCTAGTGGAGACCCTTTCTCTATAGAGTAGGAAAATATACATATATATCTATATCCATCCTCATAAGGGGTTTTATGCACACCAATTAAGCATATCCACTTACTTAACACTTTCCTTATGACTTAGGGGAAAAAAATACATGTTCACAAAACACAATATTGAGGCATGAGAGGCAGCGAAAGTCTATACATCATCTGAGTGCACTTTATAAACATCAATGCTGAGCTGAAAAAGCCAAATTCACTCCCCCCACACTCCAAAGACACCTATTACCAGTTGAATTATAGTAATAATAGCAACAGAATAAACTTTTAAAATTGTTCCCAAATATAGCGTAAGATCGTATATATATGATCTTATGCTTTATATATATATATATATATATATATAAACAAAGATATAGAAGAAGAGAAGGGGGTGGAGGGAGATAGGATGGACTCACCTGCATGCAGTTTGCAGGCACAGAAAATGAGGAAGTGATTCTTTTTATACAACATAATATTAACATAATTTAGCCATTCTAAATTATTATTTATCTATAAATTCTAAAGCAAGGCAAAAATGTAAGAATAGTCAATCATCTCAAAACAGAAATTCATTAAGAAAAACACAGAGTCCCAGACAGCTCAGTGGTGTCCGACGCTTTGTGACCCCATGGAGTGCAGCTCACCAGGCTCCTCTATGGAATTCTCCAGGCAAGAATACTGAAGTGGGTTGCCATTTCCTTCTCCTTGGACTGTAACAGGTAAAATGGAATTTGTACCCCAAACGTACTACAGAAACACTATATATAACATGCGCATGACAGACACTTTGTGAAGGAACTTTTCCACAAACTGTAAGATTCACTTGAAACTTGAAAAGACAGTCTCTGTTCCTAAAGATTACACCACTAAAGTGTAACAAAAAGGTACATATACTTCTACCAGGCAAATAAACCCACTCCCTGAAAATAACTTAAAAACAGAAGAATACTAAATTTCCCAGAATGAGAGGAACCAACGTCCTGAAAAACTCTTGTAACTCATTGGGCGCCTGTGGTGACGTTTCTAAACTCCACATCCAAAAATAAAAGGAAACAAAACACTAAAACCTTCCATTTGCTGGGAGACTGACTGGAGCATCCCAAGCCCCACTTTTCTTCCCTACTTTTACTGAGACTTAATTGACATACAGCTTCCCTGAGAGCTCAGACCCCCTAGAGAAGGGAAAAGCTATCCACTCCAGTATTCTTGGGCTTCCTTTGTGGCTCAGCTGGTAAAGAATCCGCCAGCAATGAGGGAGACCTGGGTTCGAACCCTGTATGCGCGCACCCTGAGCCCAGCACACGCGCCTCTGAGCAGGCTCGCGAATCCCAGAGCCCTGCACACACACACCCGGGCCCCAGCGCGCACCTCAGATCTCTGCACACGGGCCCCGAGTCCCACGCTTCGCTCATCCCTTGGTCGCACCTCGGATCCCAAGGTTAGGAAAATGCCCTGGAGAAGGGAAAGGCTACCCACTCCAGTATTCTGGCCTAGAGAATTCCATGGACTGTTTAGTCCATGGGGTCGCAGAGAGTCGGACACGACTGAGCGACTTTCACTTTCCATGGAAGTTTAAGGTGTACCCCTAACCACCTGCGGATTTCCAGGGAGCTCAGTGGCAAAGAATCCACCTGCCAGTGGAGGAGACCCAAGAGATGCGGGTTCGATTCCTGGGTCTGGAAGAGCCCCTAGAGTAGGAAAAGGCAATCCACTCCAGTACTCTTGCCTGGAAAATCCATTGACAGGGGAGACTGGCAGGCTATACAGTCCATGGCACAGCAAAGAGTCACACTGCTGAGCGACGTGTGAACTTAAACTAACCATCAGACATATAGAGGAGGCCAGAAGACTACCCCAGGAAGTTTAGTTAACATTTCTGTCTTCATCCGGTTACCAAAATAAATAATTTTCTTGTGATGAGAACGTTTAGGATTTGCCTCCTTAGCGTGTTTCTAATCTACCATAAAGCAGTGGTAACTACAGTCACAGTCACCGTGTTAGACATTACCAGCTAATGTAAACCCTGCAGGCGCGCACCCTGAGTGCACAGCACACGCGCCAAGCTTGCGAATCCGGAGCCCCGCACACACGCCCCCAGCTCCGAGAGTATATCTCGGATCCCAGCATACACGCCCCCAGCCCGGAGCGCGCACCTCGGATCCCAGTTCACTAGCCCCCAGTCCCCAGCGTATATCTCAGATCCCAGGACACACACCCCCAGCCCCGAACGCACTTGTCGGATCCCAGCACGTGAGTCCCCAGCCCGGAGCGCGCACCTCGGATCCCAGCACACACACCCCTAGCCCCGAGCGTGTATCTCGGATCCCAGCACACGCCCCCAGCTCGGAGCGCGCACCTCGGATGCCCGCAGGAGCGCCCCGTTCCCACCCACCCCGCCAGCCCCGCCCGCGCCCAGAGCCCGCGCGCGCCGCTCGCTCACCCTTCTCGCTGACGCTCTCGCTCTCCAACTCCACGTCCTCGCAGCTCGTGTACTCCGGCGTGGACACACCCTCTTCTTCCGAGCTGCTCACGGACATCTGGCGCCGCTTGCCGCCCCTCTTGGCGCGGTGCGGCTTGGGCGGCGACGGCCTCACCGACTCGGACTGGTCGGAGCTGAGCGAGTCGTTGCGCAGCATGGTCTCCACCTTCTCGCGCTTGGCCTTGCGCACCAGGACGGCCGAGCCGGGGTCCAGGCGGCTCTGCTTCCGGAGCGGCTCCGGGGCCCTGGGCTCCGGGACCTCCGCGGGGCCTGGGCCGGGCCGGGGCGCCGGCGGGCTGGGGTCGGCGAGCGGCTGGGCGCCCGGCGCCCGGGCCTCCGCGGTCCTCTCGGCCGAGTAGGCGCGTGGCGAGGCGGGCGGCGAGCCCCGGGCGGCGTGGGGCGCGCGCGGGCCGGGCCTGCCCTCGGGCCCCGCGGCCGCCTCGGTGCGCGGCAGGGCCACGTCGCTGTGGCGCCGCTCGTGCCGGGCGCGGGACACCCGCGCGTGCATGCGCATCTGCTGCTCCTCGGGCGGCGGCTGGACCGGGTACCGCGCCAGGTTCGGGTCGCTGCGGTACCGGGTCTGGTACTCCTCCTCCTTCCGCTGCTTCTCCGCTTCCGCCGCCGGGCCTTCCTCGCGTTTCTCCGGCACGACAGAGTAGTCCTGGGACCGGCCTTTCTCCAGCCTTCGGCTTTCCCGCCTTTCCTTCCGCTCCCGTTCTTCCGCGGGCGCCTCTACGGGAGGCGCCGAGGTCCTGGGCGCGCGTTTGCGCTCGCCCTTTGGGGCGCCTTTGCCATTCTGCTCGGCCAGCCCTGGCGTCTTCTTCCTGGGATGCACAAAAGAACGTGAAGAAGGAGAATCGCGTGTAAACTCAAGGCGAGGAACAGACCCCAGAAGAAGCATCCTTGGAAATAGTTATCCTTCGATGTCTAATTAAAAAGCGAGATGTTAAAAGAGGCGCATTAAACCTGTATGCCTGAGTAGCTTTCTAAATAGGGCTCCTTTGAGTTACAAGATATTCAGTGTCTTCAAAACTGGCTTTAAGATTTTTAAATTCTCTATCGTAACTGATAGAGATAACAGATCATTTTAAAAATCAATAAATTAATGCTAAAGAAACAAGTTTTATGCTGACCTCTGCTTGTGAACCAAAGCCTTTAACATGTTCTAGATAAAAATAATATAGGTAATAATAAGTTAGGATAAACCCAATAGATAAATATCAGTTCAAAAATTTATACCTGACATATATTTGGGCAATATATATTAATCTCTTATTGTAATTGAAACGTTCAAGGAAACGTGAATACAAGTATGTCCATTTCAGAAATTAACTCTACTAGCACTTGCGTTGTAGAACAAAAGTAATTTTTAAGAGATCATGTGCAGTCCAACACTTTTTAGGGAATTGGTTAGAAAAAAAAAATGGTTGAAGCCTAGCCTTCATTTTACCTTCCCCAGCAAAAAGAGAAATGCTGACATTTTGAAATTATTATTCATTTTTCCTCCCCCGCCAGGCCTTCTCCCTCATTCCAAAATGCAGAGCACAGGTACCATGTTCAATATCCTATAATAAATCATAACAGAAAAGAGTATTTGTTTGTGTTCTACTTTGCTCTCCATCTTGTAGGAGGCACTGGCAAAGAAAAAATAAAGGAAAAGTGTTTCACAGTCTGAATATTTAAATTGCATTGTTTAAGATGCCCCTGGAGAAGGTGATGGCAACCCACTCCAGTACTCTTGCCTGGGAAAGCCCATGGACAGAGGAGCCTGGTAGGCTACAGTCCATGGGGTCGCTAAGAGTCCAATAGGACTGAGCGACTTCACTTTCACTTTTCATTTTCATGCACTGGAGAAGGAAAAGGCAACCCACTCCAGTATGCTTGCCTGGAGAATCCCAGGGACGGGAGACTGGTGGGCTGGCATCTATGGGGTCACACAGAGTCGGACACGACTGATGTGACTTAGCAGCAGCAGCAGCAGCAAGATACCCCATGCCGCCCTTTTCTGAACATTGTAGTCCACCTGCGTTGGGAAGCTCTCAGCAAAGACACCAGAAGTTACAGAAAGGGGATGCCTTAGCAAAGTATTCAGATACTATATGCTCCACTGCGCAGTTAAAATGGAGACAGGCTCTTTCTGGAATCCTTAGATCCATAGAAAGGGCTTTCCAGAGAGAACTGGAATTCCAAAGCAGACTTCACGAACAAAAACTGAGAATAATATGCAAGATGCAGAAAAGTAGAGCAGTTTCTATTGTCCATTAACAAAGTAGTAATTGCTAAAATATGTTGTGGGATCAGTCTATGCAGGGGCTGGTGATAATGGCAAGAAAGGGTCAAGGGTTTCCAATGACACAAAAGCAAAACAGAAGCGTGGTCAACTCTGCTTGAGGCATTTAGATTACTTGCTCTTTTGAAGTGGGAGAGATTTTCATGGAGGGTGTGGTTTCATAGGTAGCATTGCTGTTTTCCGGTATAAGAATGCAGTGTTTTCTGGTGCTATGAATGCAGTCATCATAATTAGAGTTTTCATAAAAGTGAAATGAATGTACCGCAAACCTCAGTAGCTCATTAAATCATGGTTGCCCTTGTTGGAAGTTTCTATGGAGTCGATCTTTTTGTTGTTGAAATGCTGATCAATGATGCTTACCTTGCAGAGTTCATGTGCAGATTAAAGGAGACAGCATCTGTGAAGATGCTTTATGAAATGATAGCCTTATATGCAAATGGGACTCCTCCTGTCTCTTTGATTCTTGTCTTCGAAATAGGCCTTTTCTCACCTCTAATGTTTCCATCCCCACTAGCTCCTGAAGAGTGTACAAATTAGGATCAAAAAGATTAAGATCTTGTTTCCAAAAGAAATATGTATCCCAGTGTTCACTGCAGCCTACTTACAATAGCCAGGACATGGAAGCAACCTAAATGCCCATCAACTGTTGAATGGATGAAGAAGATGTGGTACATATAATATACAATGAATGGGATATGGTGATAAAAAGGCACAAAATAACAGTAATAAAAAGGAAGAAAACAATGTCATTTGCAGCAACATGGATGAGACTAAAGACTGTCATACTAGTGAAGTAAGTTGGGAAGAGAATAACAAATTTGGTGTGTCATCACATGTATGTGGAATCTAGAAAAATGGTACAGGTGAACCTATTTGCATGGCAGGAATAGAGAAACAGACATAGAGAACAGAACTTGTGGACACAGTGATGGAAGGAGAAGTGAACTGAAGTGAAGCTCAGTCATGTCCGACTCTTTGTGACCCCATGGACTATACAGTCCATAGAATTCTCCAGGCCAGAATGCTGGAGTGGGTAGCCTTTCCCTTCTTCAGGGGATCTTCCCAACCCAGGGATTGAACCCAGGTCTCCCGCATCACAGGGGGATTCTTTACCAGCTGAGCCACAAGGGAAGCCCAAGAATACTGGAGTGGGTAGCCTATCCCTTCTCCAGCGGATCAGGATTCCTGACCCAGAAATCGAACTGGGGTCTCCTGAATTGCAGGGGGACTCTTTACCAACTGAGCTATCAGGGAAGGAGACGGTGGGGCAAATTGAGAAAGTAGCCTTGACATGCACACACCCACGTGTAAAACAGATGGCTAGTGGTGGAGGGAGAGAGCGGGACGAATTGAGAGGCTAGCCCGGACGTACACACACTCCCGTGTGTGAAACATAGCTCGTGGGAAGGGGCTGGGTAGCTCAGTGCTCCGTGATGACCTAGGGAGTGGGATGGAGGGTGGGAGGGGGGCCACAGAAGGAGGGGTTTATCTGCACATATAACTGATTTACTTTGTTGTATCAGAAACTAACACAGCACTGAAAAGCAATTGTACTCCAATAATAAAATTTTAAAAATAATGAAATATAAAACAAGACAGCCAGCCACTCCTCCAGTCTCAGCTTATTCTCTGAAGGGCCCTGACTACCAACCAGCTCCCCTTCTTCCTTCTCCTCCAACCCCAACGTCCTCACTGTGGTCCTCAGTATTTATATAATCAGCAAGTCATTTATATCATCACAAAAGCTATTTGCCCTTATTAGTCTTTTTCAAATTTCATCAAAAAGCCTCTCCTTGGTGCCTACTCTCAACTTCATTGTAGTTTTTCACAGTTCATTATAAGTAGGATGCAAATTTTCTCTTTGGAAACCCTATACCTCCAAACTCTTCCTCTCCTTTAAAAGAAATCCTTTTCTGACCAATCCTGAGCTGCCCTTTCAGCATCTTTTCTCTCCTTAACTCACAGCACTTTGTCACCATGCTGCAAGTCCGGCCATCACTAGGGTGGCTCTGATATCTTGCCATCATGGTCTCTCCTATTTTGCCTGCCCATCCCACAACTTCTGGGTGTCCTGTCTGCCTGTGTTCAGAAAGCACTCCTCTTTCCTGTGGCCTCCAAAGGACTTGAGTTTGTATTGTCTAGCTCTGATCATGTCAGCCCTCTGGCCCAGCTCACTGCCCGGGGCTCTGTCTTCCCTAGGGGATGGCGTGGTCTCTTTCCCAGGATCTGAATGAAAAGGGAATAAGCGCCAGTCATCTTTATGCCCTCTGGCTCCTGCAGTGTTCTCTAATGGTAAACACATGGTGCCTACTGTCTGCAGTCACTAGAGGCCTCCCATGAGCCTGCTGCTGAGCACAGATGCCCCCCCAGGCCTCCAAGGTGCCCGTGAGAATCCCTGGTGAAAAAGCCAGGCCTGGAATCCGGATCAGCTCAGCTTTGAAGTCTTTGAGCATATTATGAGAGTTTGGTTTGACAAGGAGAACAGAAACTTTCCTTAGCTCCTACCCTCGGATCCTGTCCTCCCACCCAGTGGAATAAATAAGGGTCCTACAGACGAAAGCAGGCATACCTAGTGCTAACTGTCGGGTGTCCCAAACTCCCAGCCTCGGGAAGAAAAGGGCTGTATTCCGCCTTGTTAATGCTGTCCCCACCTATTGCATACCATCCTGTCTGGTCATAAATACACGCTTTTGACTGAATGATAAGGTAGACAAATTGAAATTAATAAGCTGATCATGTGAGCCCAAGTTTACAAGCCTCCATTGCATTCCATTGTTTTCACAATAAAGTCTGTGAAATTGAACCTGGCTAAAAGGCCCAGTGGGACCTGGCCGCTCAGACCTCACTGTCATCCCCTGCTCCCCCATCTCCAACTCACCCTCCAGCCAAGAGCATCCACTGGGTTGTCCCACTGTTCCTTCTGGCCGGACACCCGTGCACCCATCCCTCGCTTCACCTGGCTCATCTCTAGTCACCTTCAAAGCTCAGTATAGAAGAAAGCATCCTCCGGGAAGGCTTTGCTGATGCACCCACACCCCTAAGTGTGACTGTTCCCCATACTCTTCTCTCAGAGCACAGATTCAGCTGCAGGACTCACTCTAACAGCCAATAGACGGCCCAACGGCTGTTCTCACCAAAGGGTTGGAAGTTAGCAGTACACTTGGGTGACATGTTTACCTCCATGCGGAACGTGAAAGACAAGCTTCTCAGCAAAGGCCTCCTAAGGAAAGATAACGTTCTGGAGTGAGACAAAGGCAGCAGGATCCCTATCGCCTTACTGGTCGGGTCCGAGGGGCACCCTTTCTGCATATCCTAGCGGTTCAATTCCTGAAGATGGGTTTGCTCTCCATTTAAGATCTTGCCCTTTGCCTGTGGGTTGCTGACCTCTTACCTGTCCCTGGGAGGCTCGCTTCTAGACCTGGAGGATGCCTGCTTCTGCTCGGGGCCCCCGGCTGGCGGGGCGGGCTCAGCACCCTTGGTCCTGTCCGTCTGCGCACCGGGGGCAGCCTGGTCGGGGGCGGAGGCCGCGGCGCTGCTCAGGGGGGTCTGCGACCTCGAGCGCTCTTGGAGCCGGGCTTTCTTCTCTCTAGGCGCCTCGGAACCCGCCCCTGTAGCCGTGTCGCTGAGCGTTCCGTCCTGACTGGGCTGCTGAGGGCCGCTGCCGAAGAACCATGCCCCTGACTTCGTTAAGATTTCCTGTTGCTTTCGACACAAATTGCATACCCACATAACCTATTTGAAGAAGAGAGAATGGTGTAAATTTTCTGTGCTGTGGAAATAAATTTCTTTTCATCACACTAAAATATCTCTTAAGGCAAAGCAGAATGGTTGTAATCTTTATGTTGATCCTTGAGCAGGTCTTATGAAAATGACCCCTGAACAAGTATATGAATGCGTGCATCATGACCCATCGGAAACCATAGACTTACGGTAACCAGAACAGAGTTCTACTTGGAATTCATAGTCTATGATTCTGAGTTTCCTATGACCATGTATTCATCACATTTTGAATGGTGAGTCTGAAGTTTCATTTAAAATATGCTAGTAAAAATGGTCTAAGCAAGGCAGTTGATTGATTAGAAAAATGTTGTAGGGAACCATGGAATTAATATTTATGTACATACGCCTCTGTGTGTCAAAAGATTTAGAAGCCATCTGTCTTCTCAAGAACCATCCATTATTAAAATCAATATTGCAAGATATTCAAGAGGAATAAACAAACAATGAAAGGTAGGTGCCAAAGAACAGGACAGGTTGTATATATTTTCTAGTTTACTAGTAATCAAGTAAGCTCAGCTATAAGAGCTATTTTGGAACCATCACTGGGAAACACATCCGCTGATAAATTATGAAATGTATTACCATTTAAAATCTATATAGCTGCTCTCTTCTTGGGAATGCTTACAGTGAAGGTAATAATGGGGACAATTGTGTTCAGAGAAATAATAAATAATAATACCACAGACAAGCCTGCTCAGTTATGCTTCTCAGAATGCACTTCAGTTTTTCTTTTGCATTTCAGAAGCAGCACCTCCAGAAAGGCTCATCACCTATCTCCAGGTGCCCATTTCCACTAATAAGACCAAGTCAACAATCACTCAAATTTATCACGTGAGGATGGATAAATCCTAGATACATCAAGTGAGAAGCAATGTAAGGCAATAGAAGCATGGTTTAGTTGACAAAAAGAAGAAAATAGAATACTAAAAACTTTCCAATGGATATGAGGAAAATTATCACTTGTTACTGTTTATAAGACTAAAGCTAAAATGATAATGAGATGAGAAAAGTAATACATTTTAAAAAGGAAAATATTGCAGATGAACTGCTGAGAACTCCTTCTTTCCAACCAAAAAAAATTCAAATGAATTAATAATATGGGGAAAACTAAGATGTAGCAAATATATTTGCTATAATATGTTTAAGATTTATGACATTTAACTCAGCCCTCTATATTTCCTTGGGTCACAAAACAAAGAAAATTTGGTCCACAAAATCAGTTAATTATAACATCTGCACACTGTATTATATCATGGACATCTACTGAAATGTTAGACAAGACGAGCAATATGCTGTATATGCCAATACCAAAATAAAGGAACTATGGAGTGGAACTTCAATTTAACATGCTTGCCAAATATGGCTATACTTTGACAGCATCCTTCCATCTCTTTGATGTTATGAATGAAGTCCCTCAGAAGTTCTGACTGATTGAACATGGAGGTATCAATGACAATGTCGTGAGCATGCTACCCTAGAGTCAGGACTTCCATCAACAGTGACACCATGTGTCCTCCGCCCAGACCCTGGTTGAGGACAGGTGACACCCCTCCTCCTTGGCTGCCTCATTGGTTGCTAAGACAGTGAAGAGAAGGTCTGAATTCATGGAGTCCTAGGACATTGATATGAAATTTTGACAATTTCACAGGAACTAAGTAGACATTAAAATCGTATTGATTACACCAATAATTTGCAAAGTATTACTTAGATTCAAGTTACTTTCTTTTATACAAAAAGGTGTATAAGGTGTACTTAGGATAAATATATCTTTCCTTGAAAACTGTGCAGAGCACAGCAAAATTTACAATTATTACACAAGTTCCAAAATGGAATTAACCTGAGTAAAGAGGCAGAAAAAGAGCAGGAAGGAGACTACATGATTCATAAAAAATCTGCATATTTCTTATAAAATTGTTATCACAGTTTTTTTGTTTCATGATTTTAAGTATTATAAAAATGGACTAATAAAAAGTAATTTTCAGATTTGGCCAAGTTCCAAATTTTGAATATGTGCAGAACTGCTGTAGGATTAGTAAAAGCAAACAGAATGTGCTTTTTACTAATTCAGTTCAGTTCAGTCACTCAGTCATGTCTGACTCTTGGCAACCCCATGGACTACAGCACACCAGGCTTCCCTGTACATCACCAACTCCAGGAGTTTGCTCAAACTCATGTCCATGGAGTCGATAATGTCATCCAACCATCTCATTCTCTGTCGTCCACTTCTCTTCCTGTCTTCAATCTTTCCCAGCATCAGGGTCTTTTCCAATGAGTCAGTTCTTTGCATCAGGTGGCCAAAGTATTGGAACTTCAACTTCAGCATCAGTCCTTCCAATGTATATTCAGGACTGATTTCCTTTAGGATGGACTGGTCAGGTCTCCTTGCTATCCTAGGGACTCTCGAGTCTTCTCCAACACCACAGTTCAAAAGCATCAATTCTTTGGCGCTCAGCTTTCTTTATGGTCTAACTCTCACATCCATACATGGCTGCTGGAAAAACCATAGCTTTGACTAGACGGACCTTTGTCGGCAAAGTAATGTCTCTGCTTTTTAATATGCTATCTATGTCGGTCATAGCTTTTCTTCCAAGGAGCAAGCATCTTTTAAGTTCAAGGCTGCAGTCACCATCTGCAGTGATTGTGGAACCCAAGAAAATAGTCTGTCACTGTTTCCATTGTTTCCCCATCTATTTGCCATGAATTGATGGGACCAGATAGCATGATCTTAGTTTTCTGAATGTTGAGCTTTAAGTCAACTTTCCCCCTCTCCTTTTTCACTTTCACCAAGAGACTCTTTAGTTCTTCTTCACTTTCTGCCATAAGGGTGGTGTCATCTGCATATCTGAGTTTATTGATATTTCTTCTGGCAATCTTCATTCCAACTTGTGCTTCATCCAGCCCATCATTTTGCATGATGTACTCTCCGTAGTAGTTAAATAAGTAGGGTGACAATATAAAGCCTTGATGTACTCCTTTTCCAATTTTGAAGCAGTCCATTGTTCCATGTCCAGTTCTAACTGTTATTTCTTGATCTGCATACAGATTTCTCAGAAGGCAGGAAAGGTGGCTTGATATTTCCATCTCTTTAAGAATTTTCCACAGTTTGTTGTGATTGACATAAAGGTTTTGGCATAGTCAATAAAGCAGGAGGAGATGTTTTTCTGAAACTCTCCTGCTTTATCTATGAGCCAACAGATGTTGGCACTTTGATCTCTGGTTCCACTACCTTTTCTAAATCTAGCTTGTACATCTGGAAGTTCCCAATTCACGTACTGTTGAAGTCAATTAAATTTTACAATTCACCTAATTTTATTTTTACTTTATTTAAAAAGTTACAGTTAATGGCTAGTAGAAGCAGCTACTTTAGCATTTTGTAATATTATCTATTAATTTTAATTTGTGATATTATATTTGTCAAACTTTAACAGTTAGGAAAACTTGTGTAATTCCAAATTTTCCTATGTTGTATTTATTTGTGTACCACAGTATTTTTATATTTGTACTTAAAAATTAATTAAAAGTATGGTCAACCTATCTTCCAGTTTAAAGCAAAATTAACTGTTAGGAGGTAAAATATTTTTATTAAAATACTAATTCTCCTCAATATCCATTGTTAGTTATTTAAATTATTCTTGACCCAAAGTTTACAAGCAAAAAAGAAATTGCTTATGTGAGTTGTAAAGAAAAATATCTGGAATTGCAATAAAATATTAGTCATATCTTTCAACACAGTTCATATCAAACATTGCAGACATGTATAAAAATGACCAATTAGTTGCTAATAGGCAATGCAGTTATTTGTGCTTAAAGATTCTGTTTTTGAATTTAACATTAACTATTATTAACTATATTGACTATTATTAATATTAACTAATATTAATAAGTCAATAATATTTATTCTAATAGTTAATAATAATGTTAACTAATATTAACTATATATAACACATATATATACATGTGTGTGTGTATATATATATATATATATATATATATATATGCATGTCTACTGGTAAACCTCTTAACCATATTCATAATATATGTTTAAAAGTAGAATGATGTACAGTGATCATTTACTGCCATTTATTGATGATTTTATTACTTTTGTTCATTTCAGTTGTTGGATATTTCTACATATCCATTAGGATATGAACTGCCCCAACATTTTGTGTATTCATCAATTGAATTAATGGCATTTTCTTATCCATTTAATAACTGTTTGATAGAGTTTTCAAGTTGTCACTTGTCATACCAACTATTTTTTGTTACAAAGATGACATTCCATTGTCTCATCTGTTGTGCTCCTCCTTAATGCTTCTTGTGTTGCTTCTAATTTAGCACCAAAAATGCTGTGATAATTCATTTTTATTTTCATTGACTATTCATGTGTTTTAATATGTTACAATTTAGTTCTTGATCCTTCAGAATTTATTTCGATGTGTGACAAGAGACAGGGGTCTAAAGTGGTTGTCTTTCCCTCAGAGCTAACTACCTTGACATGATGTACTAGATAATCCTTCTCATCTCATCACTGAACTTCAAAGAAGCACGTGGCATCTGAACAGCCCAGGCTCTCACCTCAGATCCGCCTCGTGTTTGCTGTTTACTCTGGCCCCCTTTCATAGCCTCCATATCTCACCATAAACTTAGGATCCTGGCAGCTCCTAACTCACTGAGTTGTTTGGGAATTAATGACATAATTCATCTAAATCACTCAGCACAGAGCCTGATAGACAGTAAGAGCTTATGAGGCACTAATCACATGGTAATGTCTAATTATTACTAACAATTAATCATTACCATCATCATTACCTTGTTCATCATATGTATAAAATTTTGGGGGCTCTCTGTAGCATACAAGGCCAGCAAGAAAATTGTATTTTGTTCCTGCAGAGAAAGAGACAGATGTTCCTGTGCACTTGTTAATTCAGCCACAACAGTTAAACTATGATGCCCAGCCCTCCATCTTGAGTTGCTTCCACATGAGCTGCCTGAGGGTGTGTCTCTCATGGCTCTTGTTTGTGTAAAGTCAAAATTTTTATTATCTGTGTGGGTCATGACATGTCAAAGGTGGTGAACACTGAATGTGATGAACTGGGGGTGGACTGGCCCACCTTCCTGCTCTGCTAATGAGGAAGTTACATCATCTCTCTGTACTTCAGTTTACTCATTCATAAAATAGGGAAAATAATAATAATGATGATTTCATAGACTATGTGTTAGGATTTAGTCAGTGAGAGAATATATACAACCTTGTTTAGCACATGGAAAGCACTCAATACATATAAATGATTAACAGCAAACAAAAACTCACTTTAGTTTTAGAAGACAACTTCAGTTAAAGGCAAGTAGTCTTTTTTTTTTTCCCCCTGTAAAAAGTGCCATACTCTGCACATATTTCTGATTTAAACAAGTATTTCTTTAGTGTACTTTTTTTCCCCCTAGGCTATGGGGATACAGCAGTGAACAAAATGACTTGTGGAGTTCACATTCCAGTGAAGAAGACAGAACAAAACAAAAAATGATAGTAAATAGATGAGGTATGCTGGGTAGTGAGAAGTGCAATAGAAAAAAAAAATGAAAAAGAACAGGCATTGTGTGTGGTGGTGGATAGGGTTGGTTTACCTTCATAGTAGCCGTTGGAAACATTTAACTGAGAGAGGGTATTGAAAAAGTTTGGCTGTAAGAGACAAAAGTGAAATGAAGATGATTTTGAAAGTGAAGTGAAGACGATTTTGAGGAGATATAAACCTGTCGATTTCAAGGCAGTGAAGGTGGAGCACTGTGGAAGTTTCACCAAGCAACTAGGGTCAGCCTGAGTGGGTCTTTGAGAGCCACAGCAAAGACTGACTTCTGTGATGAGAGTAATGGAAACTCTTGGAAGGTTTTGAGCACAGAAGTGACCTAATGTTTTATGTTTTAATAGGATCCTTCTAGCTGCTGTGTTGGGGACAAAATGCAGAGACTTAGCTGAAGATCTTTTTGAATTGAATTCTAACACAGTAAGTTCCCTACATAAGTGCCAGTTCTGTTTAAAGAGCTTGTTTCATAAGCCCAGTCTGTAAGTCCAATAAAGTTAGCCCCGCTAACACAGTGGATTATACAGCAATGTCCTGTAATAGGTTTGTAATACTTCTCACACAAATAATACATAAAAACACAAAAAATAAAGAAAACATTTTAACTTTACAGTGCAGTACCCTGAAAAGTACAGTAGTACTGCGTAGCAGCTGGCATACAGGGACTGGCATCACGTGAACAGGCAAGAGTTACTGACTGGAGGGAGAGAGGGGCTGGGAGACCGCAGAGCTGAAGAATCGTCAGCAATGGGAGACGGAGGGCAAGCTGCAATTTCACTCACACCTGATGCTGGTGGAACACACGTTCGCATCTTTGAAATGTTGCAACTTGAAGGTTCATATGTAGGGGGTTTTACTATCCTGCTCTTTGGGTTCATTTTTGCTATGTATGGTTTTTAAACCCTGTAGGTTATCTTTTTGTGTCTTTTTGTTGGCGGTGCATCTCTTCTTACACACAGCACAAGACTGAATTGTATTTATTTGTCTGATTTCTGTTTTAGTAGCCTCTAGATATGGACAGTCCTTACTTTAGAAGTCCCGACTCATACTCTTTTCCTGGCATTCTGTTAAGTTTATTGACATTTAATAAATTGTGGCAATTATTATCGCTATAATCATTTAAAGAGCAGAATCATATTTGTTGTTTGCAAAGACAGTATTGAGGAACTCTGTATGAGAATTCACAATTTCAAATTTATCCTTTTTAATGGTATGCACGCATGCGTGCTCAGTTGCTTCAGTCATGTCTGACTCTTTGCAACCCCATGGACTATAGCCCACCAGGCTCCTCTGTCCTTGGGATTCTCCAGGCAAGAACACTGAAGTGGGTTGCCATGCCCTCCTCCAGGGGAATCTTTCCAACTCCAGGGATCGAATCTGCATCTCTTATGTCTCCTGCATTGGCAGCCAGGCTCTTTATTACTATCGCCACCTGAGAAGCCCCTTCTAGTGAAAGAAAACGTATAAGGTCTCATAAAATATTCTACTCTGAATAAAATGACTCCTATTATAGATATTGCTTGGCCAAAGGATAACTGGCATTATTGAAATTCACAGGTAATATTGAAGTACTTTTTATTCTTTTGATTCATAACATCATATAAGTTTCATATGTACAATATTTTATTTTTAATTCTGTATACAGGACTGCATGCTCACCACCAAATATTTAGTTTCCACCTGTCACCATCAAGTTGACCCCCTTTACTCATTTCAGCCTCCCCAACCTCCCCTTCACTCTGTTAACCAAAACTCTGTTCCCTGTAACTTCTGGTTTTGTTTGGTTTGTTCATTCATTGTTTGTTTCCTTGTTTTATTATATTGCACTTATGTGTGAAACTATTTGTCTTTCTCTATTTGATGTATTTTACTTGGCATGATGCCCTCCAGATCAATCCATGTAGTCACAAATGGAAAAAGTAAATATCTTTTCTAATGGCTGAGAAATATTCCGTTATATAAGACACATCTCCTTTATACATTCATCTGTTGACAGGCACTGTAGATAATGCTATGGTGAATATGGGGGGACATTTTTTTTTCAAATTAGTGCTTTGATGGAATAGCTAGATCATATGGTAGTCATATCTGGAATTTTGTGGGGTATACCTATAATTCCTCAGGACTTCCCTGGTAATTCAACTGGTAAAGAATTCTCCATGTTATCTTCACCAATTTACAGTTTCACCAACAGTACATGAGGGTTCCCTTTACTCCATATCCTTTGATTTCTTTGTTGACACAATAGTTGTTCAGTAGCACGTTGTTTAGTCTGCATGTTTTGTGATTTTCCAGCTTTCCAGCTTTAGTTGATCTCCAGTCTCATACCTTTGTGATTAGAAAAGATTCTGTATACAATTTTGATCTTCTTAAATTTCTTCTGTCCCCATCTATGATCTGTCCTGACAAGCCCCATGTGCACTTGGAAGGAATGTATATTCTGATGCCTTAGGATGGAATGTTCTGTATAAATCTACCAAGCCCATTCAAGTCCATTTTTGTATAAGGGGATTCCCAGCTGACACAGTTAGGAAGAAATCTGCCTGCCAGTGCAGAGGCCGTAGGTTTGATGCCTGGATTGGGAAGATCCCCTGAATGAGGAAATGACAACGCATTGCAGTAGGATTGCCTGGAAGATTCCATGGACAAAGGAGCCTGGCAGGCTACAGTCCATGGGGTCACTAAGAGTTGGACACAACTGAGAGATTGAACACAATTATGTCTAAATTTTCATTTTAGGCCTCTGTCTCCTTTTTAACTTTCTTTCTAGATGATCCATCTCTTGATGTATTGATGCTTCTATACCAGGGTGCATATATATTAGTCACTGTTATGTCTTCTTGATGAATTGTCCCCTTTATCTTTATATAACGCCCATCTTTGTTTCGGCTTGAAGACTATTTTCTCTGATATGAAAGCAGCTATACCCACTTTCTTTTGGCTGACATTTCCTTAGCATATAATCTTTCATCCCTTCTCTTTGAGCTTATGTTTGTCTTTAGAGCTATAGCTTGGTCCTGTTTTTTACTCCATCTAGCCACTCTGTGTCTTTTCAATGGTGAATTCAATTTATTTATATTTAAGGTGATTATTGATAAATGAGAACTTAGTATTGCCATTTTATTTTTTCCTTTTCTGGTTGTTCTATATCTCCATTGATCTTTATGTTTTTGTCTGTCATTTTAATTTGGTGGTTTTCTATTAATATCTCATAAATAAAATAATCTGTTTTATGCAGATGACATCTTTTCATTTGCCTACATGGATAACATCCTTTTTTTTTCTTCCCTATTTATGTTTTTGTTGTCTCAAAGTATTCTTTCATTATGTTGTGAATTTGTTACCAAATTGAAATAGCTATTGTTATTTTTTTTAATTGCTTTTTCTTCTTTAACAACCTATTCCGACTAACAACCTCTTCAGTCTGATTCTATTTACCTACTTATTCAAAGTTTGTATATTTAAAAAAATTTGTTTTTGATGTGGACAATTTTTAATGTCTTTAATATCTTATAATATTGCTTCTGTGTTTTTTTTTTTTTTTTAAGTTTTGTTCTTTTGGCCGTGAGGCATGTGGTATCTTAATTCCCAGATCAGGGATCACACCACAGTCCCTGCATTGGAAGATGAAGTCTTAACCACTGGCCTGCCAGAGAAGTCCCATCAAAGTACTTTTGACTTTTTTTTTCCTAAGTAGAAGAGTTCCTTCCAACTTTTCTAATAAGGCAAGTCTGATGATGATGAACTCCCTCAGCTTTTGTCTCTCTGAGACAGCTTTTATTTCTCCTTCATGTCTGCAGGGTAACTTTCCTAGATAGAGTATTCTTGCCTGACATTTTTCCTCTATCAGTGTTCTGAGAATGTCATTCTCCTTTCTTGGCTTGCAGAGTTTCTGCTGAGAAATCTGCTGGCAGCCTAATAGAGGTTACTTTGCAAGTGACCATCCATTTTCCCCCAATCATTTTAAAATTCTTTGTCATTGATTTTCAATAGTTTTAATATAACGTCTCTTGGAAACGGTCTTTTTGCATTGAGATAATTAGGTGTTCTCAGCTTCAGGGAATGGTAAGTCCAGTTCCTTCCTAAGGTTTGGGAAATTCTCAATTAATATTTCTTTAAATAAATTCTCTACTCCTTTCTTCTCCTGGGATAACTATTCCCTTAATTTTGCACTTCCTAGTAGGGTTAGATAGTGCAGAATTTCTTCTTTTTTAAAATGTCTTAATTCCCTTTCCTCTTGTGCATGTATGATTTCTAGACTTCCATCTTTGACCTCACTAATTCTTCCATATGGTCCATTTTATTTCCAATGCATTTAATGCATTCTTCATGCCCTTAATTGAGGTCTTCAGCTCCAAAATTTCTGTTTGGATCTTTTTCAGAATTTCAGTCTTTTTGGTAAAGTATTCTTTCTGTTTGAGAATTTTATTCCTAAACTCATGGACCTTCCTTTTTCTTGCTTCTCTGCATCTCTTATTCCATTTTGATCAGAACTCCCTTTTTGCCATGCCATGTGACATGTGGGATCATAGTTCCATGGCCAGGGATCGAACCTGTGCTTGAGAGTGTGGCGTCTTAACTGCTGGACTGCCAGTGAAGTGCCACAAAATATTTTTGAAGCTTATACAACAAATGGGTATTTATTTAATAAATTATATCCATGTCTATTAGATTAACACAGTATTTACAGTATAAGACATGCAAAATATAAATTTAAATGAATGAGATTAAAAATGTATAGAATAATAATAGAATAATATATATAAAATATATAGAAAAATAATAGAATAATAATTTTATTTTGTACTTGAATAAAATTATAAAATAATCACAAAAATATTGGAATATCCTAATTTTGAAAATAAAGGAACACATATCTAAGTATGTCAATGTCACAGAAGAAATCACAAAATTAAAATGTATTTTTGGTCTAAATGATAATAAAATACAACTTATCAAAATTTCTGAGATGTTGCTAAAGTACATTTTAGAAAATTATAGCTTTAAATACTGCATTCCAAAAGAAAAAAATTATAAAATCAATGATCTCAGTTTTGACAATAAAAAGAACAAAAATAATAAAATTAATTAACAAGAATAATGAAATAAAGAAGAAAACAATAAAGATGAGAGGGGAAATCCATTACACATAAAATTTAAAAATCAATAAAACCTAGAGAAAATTAATGAAATTAGAAACTGGCTTCTTTGAAAGGACTAATATAATTGATGAATGTCCCACTTCAGTGAAAAATTTAAAAAAACAGAAAATAGAATTACCAAAAGAGAAGACAGTGCCACAGACCCTAGATTCATTAAAAAGATAAATAAGGGAATATTATGAACAGCATATTTATTTACATATAAATGTATAATATATACTATATATAAATATATATACAAAACATGTTTATAAATTAGTATACTATATATTTATTAACAACACATTTATTTATGCCTATAAATAAAATCTGTGTGCTTGGTGGCTCAGCCATGTCCACCTTTCTGTGACCCCATGGACTGTAGCTCACCAGGCTCTTCTGTTCATGCAATTTTCCAGACAAGATTACTGGAGTGGATTGCCAATTCCTACTTCAGGGGATCTTCCCAACCCAAGGATCAAACCTGCATTTCTTGTATTGGCAGGCAGGTTCTTTACCACTATGGCCACCTGGAAAGCCTCAATAAATTAATTAACATGCATTAAATAGAGAAATTCCACTAAAATTCAAACTACTAAATATAATACAAGAAGAAATAAAAAACCTGAATAGCTCCATGAGTAGTAAAGTGGTTGGATTCATAATTAAAAGACAATACAATGAAAATTCCAGAACCAGATATCTTTAATGGAAAATTCTTTTAAAAATTTAAAAAAGTAAATGATATTTAAAGTGTAAATGATACCAATATAATACAAAATTTTTTTAGTAAAACAGTGGAAGATGGACCACTTCAACTTATGAACTTATTTTGTCAGGCCAGCTTAGCATTGAAACTCAATTTCTGATACAAGAAAACACTGCTATAAGAGAATAATGTTAAAAACCACTATCCCTGAAAAGCATAGAAACAAAAATCTTTAAGAAAACATTTATCAAATCTACAAGTAACTTACCACCAGCAGTACATTTAAGTGAAAGTCAAATGCTTTCTACCTACAATCAGGAACAAAACAAAGATTTCTGTTTTCAACACCACTGTAACCTTATAGTAGAGATCAGAGCAAACACAATAAAGCAATGAAAATAAATAAAACATCAATATACAAAAAAGTAAATCTGTCCTTATTTATAGAAGTAATAACCATACATGCAAGGAGAAAAGGGAACCCTCTTACACTCTTGGTGGGAATGCAAACTAGTACAGCTACTATGGAGAACAGTGTGGAGATTTCTTAAAAAACTGGAAATAGAACTGCCATATGACCCAGCAATCCCATTCCTGGGCATACACACCCAGGAAACTAGATCTGAAAGAGACACGTGCACCCCAATGTTCATCGCAGCACTGTTTATAATAGCCAGGACATGGAAGCAACCTAGATGCCCATCAGCAGACGAATGGATAAGAAAGCTGTGGTACATATACACAATGGAATATTACTCAACCATTAAAAAGAATACATTTGAAGCAGTTCTAATGAGGTGGATGAAACTGGAGCCCATTATACAGAGTGAAGTAAGCCAGAAAGAAAAACACCAATACAGTATACTAACACATATATATGGAATTTAGAAAGATGGTAACGATAACCCCATATGCAAGACAGAAAAAGAGAAACAGATATATAGAATAGACTTTTGGACTCTGTGGGAGAAGGCAACGGTGGGATGATCTGAGAGAATAGCACTGAAATGTGTATCATCAATTGTGAAACAGATCGCCAATCCAGGTTGGATGCATGAGACAAGTGCTCGGGGCTGGTACACTGGGATGACTCAGAGGGATGGGATGGGGAAGGAGGTGGGAGGGGGCTTCAGGATGGGGAACACATGTAAATCCATGGCTGATTCATGTCAATGTATGGCAAAAACCACTACAATATTGTAAAGTAATTAGCCTCCAACTATTATAAATAAATGAAAAAGAATGGAAAAGAAAAGAATCAACAAAACACACTACTGGATAAAAAGAAGTGGTTTTATCTGGCAGTAAGTCACAAAGTCAATATACAAAAATCAATACAAATACTTGAAGATTAATTTAGCAACAATATATGTAAAAACTCTACACTAAAATTTATAAAATGCTACTGAGAAAAATTCATAAAGACTGCTATGGACTGGACTGTGACACCCTCCTCAATTTATATGGTAAAGTCTCAACTCCCTTAATTTGCTTATATATGACAATAGGGCCCTGTAAGAAAGAGATGATAAGGGTGGGACTCTGTTCTGAAAAAGTTAGAATTAGCATCTTTATAAGAAGAGTGAGAGATAGATAGCTCTCCCCTCAGCTCCTGCCCATGGAAGCAATAGACAAAATGTCAGGCAAGTATTCAGCAAGGAAGTAGCTGTCTGGAAGCCAGGTGAGTGCTCTCACCAGCCCCCAATTCTGCTGACACCTTAACTTTGGACTCCTCAGCCTCATGATAAACACACATGTGCTGTTTAAGCCATCCAGTCTATGGCATTTGCTACCATAGTGTAAGCAAACTATGGAGACCTGTATCATATTTAACGGAAACCTGTATCATATTTAATGATTGTAAAACTCAGCATTCTTTTTTTTTTTTTAATTTTTTTTTTCCCCATTTATTTTTATTAGTTGGAGGCTAATTACTTAACATCATTACAGTAGTTTTTGTCATACATTGAAATGAATTAGCCATGGATTTACATGTATTCCCCATCCCAGTCCCCACTCCCACCTCCCTCTCCACCCGATCCCTCTGGGTCTTCCCAGTCCACCAGGCCCGAGCACTTGTCTCATGAACCCAACCTGGGCTGGTGATCTGTTTCACCCTAGATAATATACATGTTGCAATGCTGTTCTCTTGAAACATCCCACCCTCGCCTTCTCCCAGAGTCCACAAGTCTGTTAGCATTCTTAAGATGCTATTTCTCACAAAGGAGAAGCATAGTAGGAGACCAGAGGTCAGGAGAAGAGAAATTTGGGGTCTTTTTCCCCCAGTAGTATGGACAATGAATTTATGCCTCTGTGGTTCCCCTTGGGTGGACCCCCAGTTATGTTGCTCTCCCAGGACCCTTATACCACCACTTCCTCCCCTGACTCCCCTAGACCTAGATCTCTTCATGGCTTTGCAACTTCAAACCAACTCAATCTCTGATTGGAATAAAGTGATCTGCCTTTACCCTTACTTCCTGGAAGAAGCAAAAGTACTTGTTTTTGATGTATTATAACATCATAAAAGCCTCAAATTATATGCATAATTTTTCATGAAAAATCTAAAGCATCTATAAAAATGACTACATATCACAGAAGGCAATGTGGTCATGGCAAGGGAGAGAAAGAGACACAGCCAGAGGAACAGAGTCAGAGAGAGAAAGAGGGAGAAGGACAGAAGCATAATGGAACAGGACATCCACATACTGGAGTTATAAAGTGGATATTCTGATAATGCGATTCATATGTCATGTAAGTTAGATGATAAGAGAAGGGATCTCAGCAGAGAACCAGAAACTAAGGGACAAATGAAAAGTCTAGCACTGAAAAAAGTAAACTTGAGAACTCAGTAGATTGGTTTACTTTCAAATTAGACAAAATAGAAAATAGGATTAGTGAACTCAGATTAGGATGACATACACAGGCTGAGTAGGGAGAAGAAAAGTATTGAATTATCAAGTACAGATGATTGTATATGAGATATGAACCATGGTAAAACAGTTTAACATACATGTAATTAGAAAGGAGAGAATATGAAGTACAGAACAGAAGCTACATTGAAGGCCATGATTTTCCAAAATCAACTGTTCTGGACTGAATGTGCTCCTGCTATATTCATATGTTGAAGCCTTAAGCCCTTATGAGATGGTATTTGGAGGTGGCACCTAGATTTTGAATGCCCCAGTCTCCAGAACTGCGAAAAATGAATGACTGTTGTTTAAGCCACTCAGTCTGTAATATTTTGTTATCACAGCCAGAACTGACTAAGACACCAATGAATGACATCATGCCACAGATTAAAGAATTGCTGCAAACCCTAAGCAGAATAAATATAAAGAAAACACCACAATACCAAAGAAAACCAGACAAACTTCAAAGCAGCCACACAAAAAAAGAGATATTATTTTCAAAGGAGAAACCAAAGATTGAGAACTGACCTCTCAACAGAAAAGTTAGAAGACAGTACAATTATACTTTGGTGGAGTTCTATAAATGTCCTTTAAAAATAAAGCCATTCTAACTCTAATAAAAACTGAATGTATCACCAGCTGAAGCACAATAAAGGAATTACTAAGGTGAAGGAATTACTAAGTTCCTGCAGAAACCAACATGCAGGAAAGAAAGGAGAGCAACAGTTGATAAATCTAAATGAATATTGATGGAAAGCAGCAAGAATCATTTAAAATATTTATCTTAGAATAAATTGCAATAATAGCATAAATATTGGGGGTAGTACATCACACTAATGTGGTATTAAGTTCCTTGTATTTTCCAGAAAGTGCTAGATATATTAGTATAGATTAAGCATTAATAATATACTAATAGTATAAGATTTTTTGGATAATAAATAAAAGAATAGCAAAAGAAAGTATTGGGTTGGCTAAATAGTTCTTTCAGGTTTTTCTTACAATCTTGTAGAAAAAACCAAATGAACTTCTTGGCCAACCCAATATTACTAATTAACTAATGAATAATAGAATGCTATATATAATTAACTAAAAATTAGGTAATAATAGGGTAAATAGAAAATGCAAAGCAAGAGGGTAAATTTAAACACAAATTCAGTGGCATGGCATAGAATGTAAACAAATTAAATGTTCCAGCTGAAAGAAGAAAATCATCAGACTGGATTTTGTAAACAACCTAACTGCTAACTAGAAGAGATATTCATTGAGTATAGGGATATGGAGAGATTAAAAGAAGAGAAAACAAGAAATATCACATAAACACTGACCAGGAGAAAACAAATATAGTTATACTAATGTCAGGCAAAGTAGACTTGACAGAAGAATTCTTAGTATTGATAAAAAGACACATTTCAATATAGTAAAACATTAATCCATCCAAGAAAAGCTATGACAAACCTAGACACATTATTAAAAAATAGACACATTATTTTGCTGACAAAGGCTCACATAGTTCAAGCTGTGATTTTTCCAGTAGTCATGTATGGATATGAGAGCTGGACCATAAAAAAGGCTGAGCGCCAAAGAACTGATGTTTTCAAACTGTGGTGCTGGAGAAGACTCTTGAGAGTCCCTTGGACTGCAAGGAGACCTGACCAGTCCATCCTGAATATTCATTGGAAGGACTGATGGTGAAACTGAAGTTCCAACTTTGGCCACCTGATGCAAAGAACTAACTCACTGGAAAAGACCCTGATGCTGGGAAAGATTGAGGGCAGGAGGAGAAGGGGACGGCAGAGGATGAGATGGTTGGATGGCATCACTGACTCGACCGACATGAGTTTGAGCAAGTTCTGGGAGATGCTGATGGACAGGGAGGTCTAACATGCTGTAGTCCATGGGGTCGCAGAGCTGGACATGACTCAGCAACTGAACAACAACAAAAATCCATTCAATGTCACTAGTATCTAACTTTATATGTATTAACATTATAGTCTCAATATAGAAAATAAAACACGTGTAATAAAAATCAGTAAAGTTATAAAGATTTTAACAAAAGTTGCCCTCATCAATGAACTGTGTTCATTAACTGCAGAATCACAAACGTGTAAATGTGTACATCAAACAATGCTCTATGGAAGCGGTGCAATCCTCAGCGCGCGCGCACACACACACACACACACACACACACACACACACACAATCCCACTATGTTTTTCTGGAAATGAACAAGGTGATTCTAAAATTGTTACAGAATGCTAAAGGACAAAAAGAAGTAAGGCAATCACAAAGAAAAAGAAAAATGTCAGATTTCGAATCTTTTCACTTCCTTATTGCAAATGTTTTGCAACTACTTTTTTAAAGCAGTGCCATCAGGCTACTTGCACAGTTCATTATTTAGACAGATGATTCTTATCTATTCAAAAAAATCATTAAGCTCCAACAGGTTTTGGTTTTTTTTTTTTTTTACTTTTTATTTTTACAATGAAAGTGCCTGACTTAAGCTTTGATTATGGAGGCATCCACTTCGAAAACAGCCTTCCCAAATAAACACCTAGCCAGTCACAACACAAGATTAAAAAGACAGGCTACCTCCTCAAACTGACTCCTTTGTTTTAGAGATCTTGGCTCATTTCATAACTGACCATTTGGGGCCCTTGTTTTATTCTTTTCCTATGCTTCAGAGTCCTGCTCTTCTGTTTTAAATTCACCAATAAAGAGAGGCTTGGGAAACCCTACAGCCCCACCCACAACCCCAATAAAATCAGAACCCCAGGCCAAGCTCTCTCACTGTCTACCTAAGACCATGTTGTGTGGCCCCAGGTGTGCCAACATATTTCCAGGACCTATAAGTAATAAACTTTTCTTTTTTTTCTGTTTCCTGATGGTTACTCCTGAGGGCCTCTTTCAGTCATGATAGGAACCACAAAGGCCAATCCAGCTCTCACAATGGGTGTGGATTGGCTGAGTCAGGCACACAGGAATTGCGGTAAAAGATTCACAATGATCATATGCCTTGGATTCTGTGGTTGTCTTATATTCAGGTATTTTAATTATTCTAGTAAATGTGGATTAGTAAAATATTAATTCAGGTAGACAGATGATTATGCATTTGTCAGAATTTTCACATTTTCCAACTGACTAGCTTTTCTTCTTTCTCTTAACTTCTCACAGTATGCTATGGATACATTTTTGCATTCCTACAACTCTCAGCATTTTGCTATTGTCATCTCCATTAAACCACAGCTCCCTGCAAGTTAGGTGTTTTTTCCTTTTCATCCTAAAGGGAAACCATCATATGCCCTTGGTGTAACTGATGCTCAATCAATTTCTGTTGAAGTATTTGCTTCCTTTTTATTCTACAAAGTTGTATAATCAATACATCCATCCAGCAGTCAGTTGTCAGTAAGCATAGCAACAGGCTGCTGCTTTGGGAGAGCCAAAAGCTTTAAGTAAAAGGAAAAGAGAAAGATTCTGCATTTTGTGTAAATGTGCAACTTTTCCCATGTGTGATTATCCTCTCAGCTTGCAAATTTATAGCTGTTATAGGAATATATTTATATATATGTACATATATATGTATATATATATATACATATATATGTATATATATGTATATATATATATATATATTTCCAGGAATCAGGCAGTTTGCCAAGCAGAAATAAGTCATCTCACCAAACAGCAAAGATATTGTGAGGCAGCATAATCATTTGCATATTCAAGCTTATAATTAATTCTGTGCCTTCATTGGTGAGAGTTATGCTTTGAACAATGTTTCCTCCTTCATTTTTATACCTACTAGACTTGCAAATAAATTCTGTCCCTTTTATTCCTTATATGTTTATAAATTTGATCATTTCAAAATTAAAAACTGTTTCTATAGTATTACAACCACCTGTACAAGCAAAACCAAAAATACAACAGCTTAACACATCACATTTTCCAAAATAATGCATTGAAATGGAGTCCACTACAGATTAGCAGGCCCTATCTATACTCCTAGTAAACTCTATGCTCCTCAGTAAACCGGTCACATAATTATACCGTGTTAAGTCTGCTTCTCCCACTCCCTCTTCAGGGTCTTTCCTAAAGCTCCCCTAGAACTTTCTGTGCAGTAAATACACAAACCCAATTTTGTTTGACTGCAGATGCACTGCTGCTGAGGTTTTATCTGATTGATTATATAATACAACAGTGTAAATTTGGTCTTATTACATAGCTTTTTTGTAATAATTTTGTAAGTTACTTAGCCTTTTAGACCTGAGACTAGAAGTAAAAATTTCATTTACTTCTTAGTATATTTGGTTGTGGGATCAGATGCTGTTTTGCAAACATAGGGATTTATTAAAGTCTTGGGGTATAGCTTTTTCAAATGTCAAAAGTCAGCGTGGTCTTAAGGAGAAATTTCTTTACTGGCTCCTTTATAAATCAATATATTCCCTGATCCAGGTTTAGAATTTGAAGATGAAAAAAAAAATCGAGTCCCTCTCCTTTATTTTGCTAATGAGGAAATTGACTCAGAGTGGTCTTGAATTGCCCAGGGTCTCACAATGTAATTAGTTAGGAATTTGTGCTTTTGGAGAGGGGAGTTGTTATGTATTCTTTGCTTGCTTCCTAATTTAAGGTTCCCCAGTGTCAGTATCTCCAAAAATGCTGTGATAAATCAACACACGACTGACACTGCACAGAAGCTCACACTGCTGCACACACACAGGCTGATCTCGTGTCTAAGCCCCTTGTGCCCCTGTCCTTTGAAGTAAATCACTTTTGCTTTAGTCTCCCAGGTCTTCCTTGAGTCTCTAAAGGCTGGCTAAGGTGAAGATGTTAAAACAAAGAATAGCTCTTAGGCTGGGAAACTGGAAACAATTTATTAGACTATAAACCAGCCACATAACAGAGTCATTGACTCCCAGTTCCCTGAAAGATATAAAGGTCTGACACACATTCCTACATTGTTTTTGCAGGAAGTAGACTCCCACTAGATGAAAACTGCCAACCACAAGCACATAAACCCTAGACTGGTTGAAACCAGAGGGCTTGAAGCTTAGTCTTGATGCCAACCAACCTGAGAACTATGCATAAGTTCATCATGCATTCTGCAACTCCCTCCTTCACATTGCCTTCAAAATCCCTTCCCAGAAAGGTATCAAGGAGTTTGGGTCTTTTGAGCACGAGTTGCCCATTCTCCTTGCTTGGCGCCTGCAATAAATGCTGTTCTTCCCTTCGCCACAGCCTAGTGTCTGTAGGCTGGATTTACTGTATGTGGGCCAGTGGATCCAAGTTTGGTTTGGTAACAGGTTAGACACACACTGCATAACAACCTCAGGATACCTGTGGCATAGATGCAGAGCTGGTGATACTACTAGGAACAGAACCCAGTCAAACATATTCAAGATGTCAGAGAAAGTCATGCAGACGTTTTCATGGAGAGGAACACAGTACAGCAACTGAAAGCCACCTGGGTCACGCATCAGTCGCTGGGATCCTGGGCAAACTACCCATCTGCCCTGTGCCTCAGCTTCCTTGTCTGCAACATGGGATCACTAATGATGCCTCCCCCACAGGCTTGTCATGAAGACATCAAATGAATTGGCATTCGTGAAGTAGTTGGAGTGATGCCTGATACGTAGTAAGTGCTATAAAAATATTTGGTAAACAAATTAAATGTGGGGTTTAAAAATGAGCATTTTCCATCCAACTCATGCTGTCTTCCCTTAAGTAAAATGGCCTGCCTTATATGCAACATGTTGCTACACAGAGAAAAGAGAGGGAGAGAGAAAATGACATTTAGAAGCTCTTTTTGGCTCAAGAAGAAGGTATCAGAGATAACAAACACACACATGTAGCAGTGCCAAGATGAGCATCTGATACAAGAAGGGTTTATTGACAATAAGAGATGCCAAATACAGCACAGAGCACCAGGGTGGCATGTTTTTCCTGCCCATACAGCTGCTAATCTGAGTTTCAGCTGCTAATTTGAACAGGTTGTAATGAAGTTCAGAGAGTATAAAAAAAACTCAAGATCGCTTCTTTGTAATTTTTAAACTCTGAAACCATTTCTTTCAACATTTATCCTGATTCAGTCAACTACTTTTTCAGTTAGAATATATGCCTTTCCAACTTCCAGTTAATTCGGAAATCCTAAACCATAATGATTGTCAACTGCATTTATGACTATCACTAAGGTCAACTTGAATCCAATATAGCAATATTCCTGACCATCATTATTAAGTTGCAAACCTTGGGAAGCAGAAAAGAGCCTTGGAAGGCAACAATACAACGTGGACTCTGCGGTCTGCCACTTCAGGGCAGCCATCCTTAATCTGAGGGTGAGGGAATCATAGAAACCCCAGGAAAAGGATGAAATGAAAACAAAGCATCAGACTTAAGGGAAGGAGATGAATGAATGGTGATTAACAAACAGAACAGAGAATTGCCGCCAATTTCTGTCTGCTTCAGTTCCTGCAAAACTAAGCTGGAGACATTAGGATGCTTGCAAAGTGAGCAATTCAGGCTATGTTGGCTTGAGAGCTTTATACACATATAAAGTATATTTGTGATTAGGGAGGGGGTCAAAGATTCTTGAATATTTTTCTCATAAATATGAGCAAGTCTTTTCAAGCCTCAGTTTTCAAGTTTCCATCACCTCACATCCTAACATGTGATTAGGACATGAGGCACGTCCCTGAGAGCCATCTCAAGTTCCTTCTTTCCCCAGGAAAGAGCTCAGGAGATGTACAGTCTTCCCTGTTAATTCTTGGACAGAGTGCAGTCAGCTCCTTTTATGGAGTCTAGGACCATTGTCACAATGGTGAGAACTCATTCTGAATTAACTAGCCTTTGTAAAAACATACTTGGCTTTAATGTAAACCATCTCATTAGTGATCTAAACCATCTCATTAGTGATCAAGTACTTGAATAACACTTAATGGAGCCATGGTGGATAACTGTATAATGAAAAGTTGTGTTGTTAATTAGTTAATGATTTGCAGCTTCGGGAATGTCAGTGGCTACAGGGAAGACATCAAGCAATTATGAATGTCCCCAGAAAACTGTCCCCAGCTCACATTTACCTTTTTTCTTTTTTTAAAAAAAAGATTTTCCCAGAGGGATGGGGTGGGGAGGGAGGTGGGAGGGGGGATCAGGATGGGGGAATATATGTAAATCCATGGCTGATTCATGTCAATGTATGGCAAAAAACACTACAATATTGTAAAGTAATTAGCCTCCAACTAATAAAAATAAATGGAAAAAAAAAGATTTTATTGAAGTATAGTTGGATCACAGTGATGTGATAATTCTGCTGTACAGCAGATTAATTCTTTTTCATATTCTTTTCCACTATGGCTTATTATAGGATTTTAAATATAGTTCCCTGCACTGTATAGTAGGACCTTGTTTATCCATTCTCTAAAATATATAGCGTTTAGCTCATATTGGCCCTTAGTTACATCTGATTTTTCTCTCTTCACTTTCCCCATCCTTTTTCTCAGTCTTTTCAGGATCCATGCATAATGTTATCCTTTCCTTGCCAAGCTGTGAATGGCTTAGAGTTGTCATTCAAGTAATAGAACCTCATCCAGTAACGTGACACATGTAGAAAAGGGGTAGAAACGTGATCGTGCAGACTGGGCATTTACTGCAACATGGAATTAGTTATGTCCCTCTGTCATATTCTGGAGCCTTTCCTCTGCTCAAAATGGGATTTGATCTTCACAGACAGCCCTGAGCATCAGCTGAGCATCCACAGAGCTTGATGGAGGAAAGGCAAGGTCCTGGGACCATCACTTAGGTTTCAGTTTAATGGCTTGCTCACCCTGCTCCTGGAGTCACAATCCAGAAAGTCTATGGAAGCTGTGAAGTTCTGCACACATTTCTGCAATCCGCTGGTGGCAGACTCTTGACTCCATCCTTTCCCCACACTCTAAAACTGGTCACTCTTTCCAAACACCAGGGCCAAATGGTGGAGACTTTGTTGACCCATTATTTTGCTCTGGATTCCAGTTTCCATGAAGCAATTTAAATGGATCCCTCCCCCGCCACTGCACCCCTCTCCCGAATTACGCACTTAAACAATTTTCTATTTTGATATGGCTTATCCATTAAAGGAGAAAAAGGACCAACTCCACATCCAAGTTTTGTAAACTGTCTTGCTTCCTCCAAAAGACTCACGGATGACTAGGAACTATGTGTCTAACTGTTTTGAGGTAAACATGGTATTTTAGAGCATTTTATGACTAGCCTACATGTCGGAAGCCTACATGGTTCCAAACTGGGGAAGGAGCACATCAAGGCTATATATTGTCACCCTGCTTACTTAACTTATGCAGAGTACATCATGCAAAATGCCAGGCTGGAAGAAGCACAAGCTGGAATCAAGATTGCCTGTAGAAATATCAATAACCTCAGATATGCAGATGACACCACCCTTATGGCAGAAAGTGAAGAGGAACGAAAGAGTCTCTTGATGAAAGTGAAAGAGGAGAGTGAAAAAGTTGGCTTAAAACTCAACATTCAGAAAACTAAGATCATGGCATCCAGTCTCATCACTTCATGGGAAATAGATGGGGAAATGATGGAAACAGTGACAGACTTTGTTTTGGGGAGCTCCGAAACCACTGCAGATGGTGACTGCAGCCATGAAATTAAAAGGTGCTTTCTCCTTGGAAGAAAAGCTATGACCAACCTAGACAGCATATTAAAAATCAGAGACATTACTTTGCCGACAAAGATCAGTCTAAAAGCTGTGGTTTTTCCAGTAGTCACATATGGATGTGAGAGCTGAACTATAAAGGAAGCTGAGCACCAAAGAATTGATGCTTTTGAACTGTGGTGTTGGAGAAGACTCTTGAGAGTCCTTTGGACTACAAGGAGACCTGGCCAGTGCATCCTAAAGGAAATCAGTCCTGAATATTCATTGGAAGGACTGACTGAAGCTGAAACTCCAATACTTCGGCCACCTGATGCAAAGAACTGACTCAGTTGAAAAGACCCTGATGCTGCGAAAGATTGAAGGCAGGAGAAGGGGACGACAGAGGATGAGATGGTTGGATGACATCACCGACTCGATGGACATGAGTATGAGTAAGCTCCAGGAGTTGGTGATGGACAGGGAGGCCTCACATGCTGCAGCCCACTGGGTCACAAAGAGTCAGATGCGACAGAGTGGCTTAACTGAACTGAACCAAACTATATGTTAGAAACAAACTGAAACATCTTTTAATAAAAAAGAAAAACATCCACATACCAATTCAACATTAACACTGTTTTTTGATCATAAGTGTATTCACTGTACACCAACCTATCATAAGTAACAGACCCGTGATCATCAAGGAACTTGAAAAAGTAGCTTGCTTCAAACTAGTATTTGTAGGATGGACAAATAAAAGATTCTAAGGTATAACACAAGGAACTATTAATATATTCAAAATTCTGTGATAAATCATATAGAAAAGAACATATGTGTGTATAACTGAGGATCCCCAGGTGGCACAGTGGTCAAGAATCTGCCTACTAATGAAGGTGATGTGTTTGATCCCTGGGAAGATCCCCTAGAGGAGGTTATGGCAACCCACTCCAGTATTCTTGATCAGAAAATTCCATGGACAAAGGAGCCTGGTGGTCCACAGTCCATGGAGTTGTAAAGAGTCAGACATAGCTGAGCACTCGTGCATTTGTAACTGAGTCACTTTGCTGGGCAGCAGAAATTAACACAACATTGTAAATCAATGGTCTTTTGGTACAATTTTTAAAAAATAGCTTGCTCCATAAAACTGTAACATGGAGAAAACTGTGTGCATAAATTCTCTTATTTCTAGTAAAGCAACACTGACCTAGTTTTCATCATGTACTTCATGTACTAGGTGATTTTTGAACCCCTCCTAATCCTATATGTATCATTGCTGGTGGCAATGTTTACAAAAATATCATCTACTTTCAAAGTTTTATAAAGTTTCCGTAAAGTGTTCTCCTGCTGGTTATTTCACACCTGCCAACATAATCCTTCCTTTATGATGTTTTGGTGAGTTACCCTGGAAATAATATCATAACAGAGCAGAAACACCTGTCATTGCAAGATGATTCCTGCTTAATTTTAAGCTGGAGTTAACCTCATTTCTGTATACATAATGGGAAAATGTGACTTGACACAGATTTCACACTGACACAATTCTGCAACAACTCATTAAAAAATACCCTTTCCTTGTTATTGTGTACGATCTCTGAGTAAATTCTGATGGATTTTAGAAACAAATATCAATGGTTATCTACTTTTCTCAGTAAATGAAAATATGTCATATTATAAAGGAGGAATTTACTGTCTAACCTGCTAAAAGACATATTGATTATTTTTAATGTTCTACCACTTTCTCTTAGAAAATTACTTTAAAATGATAACAAAGTATCTCATAGTTTGTTCCAAGGAGTAAAGAAGGTGTTTTCATTTAAAATAGTACAGTGAGGGGAATAAAGTAAAAGTCTTTAAAGTTAGGTATACCCAATTTCATGCTTTTTGAAATACAGCAAGTCAACTTTACATACACAGACTTAAATTTCCTTCTTTGTAAATTGAAGACAATAAAACCCAACTTGCTAAACCTGGGTGGGGGCTGGAAAAGAGAGCTTCTGTAGTGTGGGTAGCATGGTGCTTGACATTTAAAAGGAGGCTAAATTAATTCCTACTTATCAATTCAGTTTACAGATTTGAAGATAGTGAATTTAAGTGTCTTATAAAACATCATAAAAAATTAAAAATCATACTAGTAGTGAAGGCAAATTTCACTTTTAATAACTGTTTTAAAAGCATGATATAAAGTATTTCATTAAAATGCAAATTACAAACATTTTCAATTCCAGAATGAGAACCTGAAGGAAGTTTATAGGTCACCTAAGTCAACATCCACTTCTTCCCAGGAAAGGACTACACTTACATCACTTGCACACAGTGAGGTGTTGGACTAACAGTTTCCTTGAGGTGAGAACAGAGCACTTTAGTCAAAGTCTAGTGATTTATCATTTTTATCACCAGCTTCTTTCATGCCAGCTGTACTCTAAGCTCTAAGCACATTAAATTCCGAAAAATATAATTTTTAAATATGACACCAAGAATCCTCATCCTTTTGATTACTAAACATACTGGTCATCATTGAACACTATAATTGAGAAAGTGTTAACTTTCTTGTGAGATTTTTGTCACAAAATGCAGCCTCTAATTTAACAATTGTAACAAATACGGTTTCTAAGACCTCCTAGCCATTTGATTTAGATACACAGAGCTTGTAAGTATATTTAAACCTTTTTTTTGGAGTGGGGGTTGGGAATAAATAACAGCAGAAAAGCCCAACGGGAACTAAGCGCTGCGGTGCACAGGTTTGATCTGCCCCGCTGGTGAGGCAGGGACGGGAGTCAGCCTTCACTCACATCACTCCTGCCCTCATCCCTCAGACCACATCCCTGCTCAGAGAGTCATGATCCAAATGCCGTAACTGTGCTAGCTGACAGCTCAGGTTATAGCTGCTTCAAGTAGTTTATTAAACATTCTGAAAATATTACTAAGAAATTAACTATCAATTCTTAGAGGTTGTGCAGAATAATCTCTCAGTATGGTGTTGGCACTACTGGAATTCACATAACCTATAAGGGAAAAGAATCTGAAAAAATAGTATTATATGTATATGTATAATGGCATCATTTTGCTGTACACTTGAAAATAAAACAACATTGTAAATCAACAATACTTTTGTTTAAAAAAAATTGGAATTGTACCAACCCCCAAATATGAGATATTTGTAACCTGCTTCTCAGCAATTGGGAACATTGATAAATTACTTTTTTTTTCTACCATCTTCAGGGAACATTACCACCTTAGGGAACGACTGATTTCTCCTTCCTTTTGAACTTGTTGCCAACTTTCTTTTTTCACCCCAAAACCCTCCGGAGGAGTATTCACTTTTTCAGAAAGCTATATAATTTTTCATTCACATGACAATAAAAAGAAAGCTCATGCAATTTTCTACTTAATATATTTTATATATATACTTCATATACTTGCATTGCACTGCACTGCATTGCATGCATGCTCAGTTGTGTCTGATCCTTTGTGACCCCATGGACTGTAGCCTGCCAGACTCCTTTGTCCATGGGATTATCCCAGGCAAGAATACTGGAATGGGTTGCCATTTTCTACTCAGGGGAGCTTCCCGATCCAGGGATCAAACTGCGTCTCTTGCATCTCCTGTATTGGCAGGCCAATTCTTTACCACTGGGCTAACTTTATATATTTACCTTATATATTCTATGTATTTATAATATATATTTAATTTATGTATATTGTGTAAATTTTGATGTCTCTGAAAGACAGAGATACACATTTGAACTAAGATGGTAACTTAATCTTTGATAACAGGAAGGAAGATGAGAAATGCAACTCTGGATGTCTTAACTCCTGGTTTGAAATCCTCTGAGCTGTGAGAGGTCTGATAACACACACACACGCACACACACACACACAATTACACACACAGCAGGGATCTGCTTTCTTGCTGGAGAAATGAGGTTGCCTTTTTCTCATAAACTGAAGCAAAATAAATATAACTATAATAAGGAACTTCAGGGACTAAGTTTTAAATATAACAATCACACCAAATATAACAATCACACCAGGTGGAAATATTAAAGCATAATCAGTAATACTATGTGATAGTAATATTTCCTCTTCCCAATGCTCTGTAACTTCTGCCAGGCAACATAACAAAGTACTTTCAAAAAATTCTAACTGTGCTGAAATACTCTAAACAGATTAAATTGATTAAATTTCAACATGTCCTCACTACAGACTGTTCTGTCTCTGTTTAACCATGTTACCCACATAATTTCTGATTCTCATTGCGATATCACCAGGCATGTACAATTATAACCAAACTAGAACAATAATCTAAGTCTTTAAATCACAAATTTGTCTTTAAATCACAAATTTAAAGAAAGTGATGTAAAGGGAAGAAAAAATCTTTATTTTAGAATAAAGGTTAGTTGCTTGTCTTTAAATCACAAATTTAAAGAAAGTGATGTAAAGAGAAAAAAAATCTTTATTTTAGAATAAAGGTTAGTTGCTTGTCTTTAAATCACAAATTTAAAGAAAGTGATGTAAAGGGAAGAAAAAATCTTTATTTTAGAATAAAGGTTAGTTGCTTGTCTTTAAATTACAAATTTAAAGAAAGTGATGTAAAGAGAAAAAAAAATCTTTATTTTAGAATAAAGGTTAGTTGTTTGTCTTTAAATCACAAATTTAAAGAAAGTGATGTAAAGAGAAGAAAAAATCTTTATTTTAGAATAAAGGTTAGTTGCTTAAATGATTTTTTAACTCAAAAGTTCACATTAAAAGAAATAATTATTGTTTGCTGTATATCACTGATTAGAACAGTTTGCTAAACCATTATAGCTCCAAACTTAGTCTGAAATCACGTGTCCATAAAAATGAGGAACATATTTTATCTGACATAGTATAAGGAAAGCAAGCTCTCCCCAAACTTGGACCAACGTTGCACCCCACAAAGTTAAATACAAAGACACTAACATGCTATTAGTGTAAAACCTTAAATCAACCTTCAGGTTTCTTATCTTTTTTAAGACAAAAGCCTTTATTCTAAACTTGGACTTCTTTAGGCAATTTGAAGAATGTAACTAAAAGCACACTTCTTGGATTAATTTGGAAGTGTGAGAGATTTCATCTGTGATTTCTAAAATAATGAAATAATGCACACATAAGGGAAACATATTCTTTAAAAATAACCAAAAGTAATTAAAGATAATTGAGATATGATATTTTCCTTTCATGCAGTTTCTCATAATCTTTGCAATCTAGTTCATTTGTTTAACAGTCAATATTCTGTATCCATCTTGTGCCAGGTATTAGACCTTAGGAAAGCAAGAAGTTCCCATCATCAAGAAGCTTCCGTGACAGTGTGAAGAAACATGATAAAGGACACTGAGAGTACATATTATGTGTATAGTGAGATATATACACAGATAGGCATGCATGCTAAGTTGCTTCAGGCATGTCCGACTCTTTGCAACCCTAGGGACAGTAGCCTGCCAGGCTCCTCTATCCATGAGATTCTCCAGGCAAGAATACTGCAATGGGTTGCCATTTTCTTCTCCAGGGTATCTTCCTGACCCAAAGATCGCACCAACATCTCTTGCATCTACTGCATTGACGGGGGATTCTTTACCACTGGGAAGGCACCTGGGAAGCCCATATAGAAAGAGATAGCAGACGACATTAAGAAGAGCTGGCAAGAATACACAGAAGAACAACAAAAAAGATCTTCATGACCCAGATAACAACAATGTTGTGATCACTGACCTAGAGCCAGACATCCTGGAGTGAGAAGTCAAGTGGGCCTTAGGAAGCATCACTATAAACATAGCTAGTGGAGGTGATGGAATTCCAGCTGAGCTCTATCAAATCCTAAAAGATAATGCTGTGAAAGTGGTGAACTCAATATGCCAGCAAATTTGGAAAACTCAGCAGTGATCAAGGACTGGAAAAGGTTAGTTTTCATTCCAATCTCAAAGAAAGGCAATGCCAAAGAATGTTCAAAGTACCGCACGACTGCACTCATTTCACACGCTAGCAAAGTAATGCTCAAAATTCTCCAAGTTAGGCTTCAACAGTCTGTGAACCGAGAACTTACAGATATTCAAGTTGGATTTTGCAAAGGCAGAGGAACCAGAGATCAAATTGCCAGTATCTGCTGGATCATAGAAAAAGCAAGAGAATTCCAGAAAAACATCTACTTCTGCTTCATTGACTTTGCTAAAGCCTTGACTGTGTGGATCACAACCAACTGTGGAAAATTCTTCGAGAGATGGGAACACCAGACTACCTTACTTGCTTCCTGAGAAGTTTGCATGCAGGTCAAGAAATAACAGTTAGAACCGGACATGGAACAACAGACTGGTTCCAAATAGGGAAAGGAGTACGTCAAGATTGTATATTGTCATCCTGATTACTTAACTTCTACGTAGAGTAAATCATGATAAATGCCTGGTTGGATGAAGCACAAGCTGGAATCAAGATTGCTAGGAGACATATCAATAATCTCAGATATGCAGATAACACCACCCTTATGGCAGAAAGCGAAGACAAACTAAATAACTTCTTGATGAAAGTGAAAGAGGAGTGAAAAATCTAGCTTAAAACTCTACATTCAAAAAACGAAGTTCATGGCATTTGGTCCCATCACTTCATGGCAAAAAGATGGGAAAACAATGGTAACAGTAACAGATTTTGTTTTCTTGGGCTCCAAAATCACTGCAGATGGTGACTGCAGCCATGAAATTAAAAGATACTTGCTCCTTGGAAGGAAAGTTATGACTAAGTTAGACAGCATATTAAAAAGCAGAGACATTATTTTGCCAACAAAGATCCATCTAGTCAAAGCTATGGTTTTTCCAGTAGTCATGTATGGATGTGAGAGTTGGAATATAAAGACAGCTGAGTGATAAAGTATTGAAGCTTTTGAACTGTGGTGCTGGCGAAGACTCTTGAGAATCCCTTGTACTGCAAGAAGATCCAACCTGTCAATTCTCAAGGAAATCAGCCCTGAATATTCATTGGAAGAATCAATGCTGAATCTGAAGCTCCAATACCTTGGGCCACCAGATTGAAGAACTGACTCATTAGAAAATACCCTGATTCTGGGAAAGATGGAAGGCAGGAGGGGAAGGAGACAACAGAGGATGAGATGGTTGGATGGCATCACTGGCTTGATGGACATTAGTTTGATCAACCTCCGGGAGTTGATAAAGGATAGGGAAGCCTGGTGTGCTGCAGTCCATGGGGTCACAAAGAGTCGGGCATGATGGAGTGACTGAACTGAACTGAACTGAACTGAGATGTAAATAGGTGGATGGATGGATGGGTGGATGAATAGATAGATAGATGGAATATGTATGGGTATGTACACACATATGTGTGTTTACACATATATGTGTTGGCTGTGTATAGATGTTTTTATTTAGCTATTGCAAAATACAACTTTGCTCATATGCGATTTCCCTAGGATTCAAGGGAGAGGGTGTTGAGGAAGGCATGGATTGGAAGTTTATATATACTCTGTGACACCATTGACTGTAGCCCACCAGGCTCCTCTGTCCACGGGATTCTACAGTCAAGAATATTGGATTGGGTTTCCATGCCCCTGACATTTATATCTATATAAAAAACTGAGTCATTTGCTGTATACCAGAAACTAAGTCAACATTGTAAATCTACTATAGTTTAATAAAACAAGTTAAAAATATAAAAGTAACTCATGGTAAAGTTATATTAAATGTTGACAAATGTTAATAAATTACCCTTCAGAATAGGCTGTACTAATTTACTTTTCAACCAGCCTCATAGCTCAGTTGGTAAAGAATCTCCCTGCAATGCAGGAGACCCGGGTTCGTTTCCTGGGTCAGGAAGATCCCCTGGAGAAGGAAATGGCAATCCACTCCAGTATTCTTGTCTGGAAAATCCCATGGACAAAGGAGCCTGGTGGGCTACAGTCCATGGGGTCACAAGAGTCAGACATGACTTGTGACTAAACGACCACCAATTTACTTTTCAATCAGCAAAGTAGGAGAACAACCATTTCTCAAAATCTGCAACAACATCAGGTTCCATCTGCCTAAGGCAGCGGTCCCTAATCTTTTTGGCACTAGGGACTGATTTTGTGAAAGTCACTTTTTCCATGGAACTGGGGAGTGGATGATTTGGGGATTATTCAAATGCACTAACGTTATTGTGCACTTTATTACTATTATTATTACATTGTGATGTATAATGCCATAATTATACAATCACCATCGTTCAGAATCAGTGGGATCCCTGAGCTTGCTTTCCTGTAACTAGATGGTCCCATCTGGGGGTGATGGGAGACAGTGACACCTATAGTGTATTGCTTATGACCAGTCTACTTTGTAATCTTGTTTTGGTTGAGTTCCTGCAGAAAACCTGGCTTCTCAAAGGTAGGATTTTGGAAATGCAAGCAGGCTTTTAGTGCTTTTATTTCAATCTCAGGATATACCACCTTGACTTTAATCCAGAATGTACAGATATTTCAAGTTTTCTCCAACATACTTTTAAGGTCACTGTCATTTGATGTATCAAGCAGCTGATCCTCTTCTAGCATAGACAAAGTCAATTCACAGAAACTTATTCAGAATGGGTCTTGGATCCATTCCTTCCCAGTTTGGGGGTCATTTGTGGTTGGGAAGTAATGCACAAACTCTTTTGAAAGATGTGATAGGTGATCATGGACCAGCAGGGAGAAAGAAGGCCCTTGCTCAGTCTCTTTCAAACTCTCTGCTAATGTTTCAAAATCTCTACTAATCCCAATGTTCACTCATCACCTTCATAATTTCAGTTTGGTTTTGAAGGCAGCCACTTTATCTGTAGACTTGAACACGCTTGTCATTCTTCCCTGAGGTGATAGATTGTTTGCTGAGCAAGTTGAATGTATCACACAAGTAAGCAAGTTTTGTGATCCATTCTGTGACAGACTTTATTTTTTGGGGCTCCAAAATCACTGAAGATGGTGACTGCAGCCATGAAATTAAAACATGCTTGCTTCTTGGAAGAAAGGCTATGATCAACCTAGACAGCATATTAAAAAGAAGAGACATTACTTTGTCATAAAGGCCCATCTAGTCAAAGCTATGGGTTTTTCCAGTAGTCATGTACGGATGTGAGAGTTGGACCATAAAGAAAGCTGAGCACCAAAGAATTGATGCTTTTGAACTGTGGTGTTAGAGAAGACTCTTGAGAGTCCCTTGGACTGCAAGGAGATCAAACCAGTCCATCCTAAAGGAAATCAGCCCTGAATACTCGTTGGAAGTTCTGATGCTAAAGCTGTAAGTCCAATACTTTGGCCACCTGATGCAAAGAACTGACTCATTGGAAAAGACCTTGATGCTGGGAAAGAGTGAAGGTGGGAGGAGAAGGGGATGACAGAGGATGAGATGGTTGGATGGCATCACCAAATCAATGGACATTAGTTGAATCAAGCTCCGGGAGTTGGCGAAGGACAAGGAAGCCTGTTGTGCTGCGGTCCACGGGGCCACAAAGAGTCGGACAGGACTGAGTGACTGAACTAAACTCTGTCACTGAAGTGTGCTGCCAGTGGTGAATTTCTAAAAGAAATTCCTGGAGCAGATCTCATAACTCAAAAACACTGGCCAGTGATACACCTTTAGAAATCCATCTTCCTTCTGTGTTTAAGAGTAGAAATGTGTGCTCTGCATCCATCTCCTCACAGAAAGGCAAACAGATGTGACTTAAGGCCATATACTTTAATGTGGTTGGTAATTTTAATCACATCCTACAAAACATGACACTTTTTGGTTAGCCAGCATTTCTGTGTGGATGACACAGTGTGTATTCTCACATTCGGAAGCGACCTCTTTGACCCGAGTGGTGAAACCAGAAAGCTGTCCAGTTGTGACATCCGCTCCATCCCTGCATATACCAACACAAAATCAGCAATTCAATTTTCCATATGAATGATTACATATCATTCAAAGACTTGAATAGCTCTGCAACTGTGTTGTTGATTGGCAACAAAGTGCACATAACATATCCTCAACATATCATTCTGAAAAATATATCTGATGGAAACAAACATCGTTGCCTTGTTGCCAGCACTGGTAGACTCGTCAACCTGGACTGCATAGCCTGTGTGACTCATTAATTCTAACAGTTGTGCCTCAATATCCTCTTACCATTTCATCAATTTGTCTAGTTACAGTACCATATTAAAGAGGAACGTGTGTGATCTTTTGAACTGCAGTCTCTTCTAAAGGTTCATGACAAATATCCTTGGTAGAAGACAGGATCTACTTTTCACCAGTAATAAAGGGATTCTTAGCTTTAGCAATGTGGTTAGCCACTAAGAATACTGCTCTCTGTGCAGACACATTTGATGAAGTGGTAGACTTTAATAATTGTTTCTGGTCTTCATGTGTATGTTTTCTTTTTTTCTTTTGAAAAACTCCAAAGGCTTATCTTTCATGCAGGGTGCTTGGTCTCCATGTGGCACAGCACCTTTTTTCCTTGACTTCATTGTATAGATGATCAACATATTATACAAAGTGTGCTTGGAAAATGTAGATCACCTGTTGTGAGTTAAGTAGGACTTGGTATTTTCTTTCAAATACAACTTTCTTCTTGGAAGTCTTAGAGTCTTCTGCTGTCTCATCATTGGGTCTTTCTGCCTTTTCAAAGGAGCTCTCCAGCAATTTTTTTTTTTTAAACTCATTTGGCTAGGGTTAGCTTGTGGGCTTACCTAAACAGTGACTGTGAAAGTGCACAGTATGGGAAAGAGGCATGGAAGAAAGAACTAAATAAAATAAAGGGCGAGCCATATGCAGTGTTGGATTCTGACTTAAAGCCCTTCCACTGGATGCAGCTTAATTTTCACTTGCCCTTCATTGATGAGGGTTTGATATGAGTCTGCGAGAAATTGATTTATTACAGTCTCTGTGTGGTCAAACCTCTCTGACGATGATGATCTGTATCTTCAGTCACTCCCCAGCGCTAGCGTCACCTCCTCAGCTCCACCTCAGATCATCAGGCATTAGATTCTCATAAGAGGCAAGAAACCTAGATCTCTCAGTTCACAGTAAGGTTCAGACTACTATGTGAATCTAATGCTGCCTCTGATCTGGTAAAGCTCAGGCAGTAATGCAAGAGATGGGGAACAGCTGTAAATACAAATGAAGCTTCACTTGCTTGCCTGCCACTCACCTCCTACTGTGTTGCAAGATTCCTAACAGAATCACCTGTTATGATTCTGCAGCCTAGGGTTTGGGGATCCCTGGTCTAGGAAAGTTTGATCAATCTGGTAGTGAAAACAATAATTCATTGCACATTAATGCTGTACTTAATGTACTTTTATGTTATTTGTAACATGCCTTATGTGAATTTCCTAACTCTGTTTTTGTCAGGTTATACTTCTTTTGTGGTAGAGAGTGCTTATTTGACTGTCTTTGTTCTGCTTCCCTTGCTCTTACCACAAACCTCTCATTTTTAACCAGTGCAAACACCCAGTGTGTACCACTTTTCAGCTATCTCCTCATTCATACAAACATGCAAGCCTATTTTCAAATATATATAACTGTTTGGTTTTTATTTATTTGAAAACACAAGAAAAGACAGTTTATGGACACAAAAAGTAGATCAGTGACTGCCTAGGTCTGGGGTTGGACATGTGGGTTAATTGCAAATGGGAATGAAAATATTACGGGGATGAAAATGTTTAAAATTGATTTATGATGATGGTATCACCACTTGGTAAAGGTGCTAAGACTCATTGAAATGTAAGTTTGAATGAGATGAATTTATATGTATATTATATTTCAAGTTACCTTAATAAAAGAAATATACACATTACCCAGCAACTTTTTTCAAATAACAATATATCATGGACATCCCTACAAGTTAGTACAGAGAGTCTCAAAATCTACCTTTTCTGTACTGTTTATACACAAATACACATACACACACTCACATATGGTTTTTTCATTACATAGATCATATACACTTTAATTTCTGCACACATATTTTTACCCTGCTTTCAGCACAGAAGAGCAAAATAGCAAAGCTGTGAAAGCAAAACAAAATCAATAAACAAATAGGACACCAATTCAGAAAAAAATATATATATATACACACACTGTATTTAACAGATACTATGCCAATACACTTAATACACAGTGCTTACTAATTGATAAGAAAAAAAAAGAAAAATAAGCAAAAGTTATGAATGAAAAATTTTAAGAAAACCAAACCCAAGTGGCCCAAAATATGTGAAGTAAAGCATAACTTAACAAATATCTATGTAGAACAAGTTAATAATTAAATGCCAACTTATGTGCATTATGTTGACAGGAATCAAAAAGAATGTTATCAGCTATTACTGTTGGATCTGTGAGAGAAATGTGCTCTCAAACATTTCTTAATCATTAAAATGCTTTTGGAAAGCAGTTCAGAAAACCTATTTTTAAAAATTTATCCCTAAAATGTAAAACACTAAAAAATAAGAATATATTGACAAGGACATTCATTATAGTATTATTTTCAGTGAGAAAAAAAAACTTGAAACAATAAGTATGTAGAATAAATTATGATATATATATATAATTTTGCATATTTATTTCATATTTAGGTATCATACTGAATTTCTCATTTGCATTTTGGTATACAATCTTAGCCAAAAGATACCACCTTACTTTTTCTATTTTCTCACTTGTTAAGTTAGTTTATTTTCTTGTCTTCTTACTTTCACCAAAAAGTCTAAGACTAAAATACAAATAGTAATCAAGCTGCTTTCTGTCATTTATTGATATGCCTTTAGTTTTTTATCTATAAGAAAAATAGTTGCTGTTAGTTTCTGGTAAATATTCCTATTCATATTTAGGATGTTTTATGATGCTTCTAGCTTTCTTAGGGTTTAATTAGAAATGGTTAGCAACTTTATCAAATGCTTTTGAAGAATCTATTGATATGATTATATGACTTTCTTCTTTACATGTTTGATACACTGAATTATGTTGTTAGATTTACTTTATCAAATCACTTTTTGATTCTTATAGTAGATGCTACCTGATCATTTTGTTACATTAAACCTTAGACTGACTATTTCAGAATGGGTCTGTAAAAGGTTAAGTTTCTGAATATTTTTATGTCCCAAATGTGTTAAATTTGTACTCACACTCGGTTATATATAGATTTTCAGATTCAGGACACTTTTGCTTCAAAACATTGAAGAACTTCTAACATTCTGTCAATGATGAATCGCATAATAGTCTGCTTTTCATTTGCTTATATATCAACATTTTTCATTTTTTCCTAAATCCTTTTAGGATTTTCATCTGCATATTTAGAGTAACAAAATTTCACCATGAGACATCTGTGTGTATAGCTTTTTCCCATAATTTCACTTAATACTTAATATATATCTTTTTAATCTCAAGATTCAAGTCTTCTAACAACTTGGGAATAGTTTTCTCAATGTTTGTATTCATGTTTTCTATTTTCTTTTTCTAGTCTTCTGGAGCTCCTGTTAATTGTTATTAGATTTCTTTGCTTGTTGATTTGGTAGTTTGTTTCTCTGTTTTCATTTTTTTCTAATATTTATTGGAATTTAATTGCTTTACACTTATGTTAGTTTCTACTATACTGTAAATTGAATCAGTGAATAAGTTATGTGTGTATATATTTATAGATCTATGTGTATAGTTTTATATACACCTTTGGACTTAGCACTTTAATCCTTTTTGCGGTTTTTGTGTTGTGTGTGCAGGGTGTTAGAGTGTTCTAATTTAAATCTTTTACATGGAGGTGTCCAGTTTCTCCAGCACCACTTCCGGAAGAGAAATATCTTCTGGAATGAAGTTTCTTCATTGTATGTTCTTGCCTCCTTTTTCATAAATTAGGTGTCCATGGGTGTGTGGGTTTATCTCTGGGTTTTCTACGCTCTTCCATTGGTCTGTATTTCTGTTCTTGTGCCAGTACCACATTCTCTTGATGACTCTAGCTCTGTAGTACAGCCTAAAATCAGGGTGGCTGCCTCCTCCGGCTACATGTTTTGATTGTGTTTGTGAGTATGTTGTTGAGGATATTTGTATCTATATTGATCAAGGATATTGACTTGTGATTTTCTTTTCTTTTTTGTGTGTGACATCTTTGTTTGATTTCATTACCAGGGTTAAAGTGACTTGGTAGAGTGAGCTTGGGGACATTCCTCTCTCTCCAAGTTTTGAAAGAGTTTGAGACGGATAGTTGTTATATATTTTCTCTATATGTTTGATAGAATTCACTTGTGAAGACATTGATCCTGGAGTTGTTTGTTGGAAGGTTTTAAATCATAGGTTCAATTTCATTACTTGTGATTGGTCTGCTCTTATCTTTTATTTTTTTTGGTTCAATCTTGGAAGGCTATATCTTTCTAAGAATTTATTCATTTCTTCCAGGTATCCATTTTATTGGCTATTGTTGCTTATACTCATCTCTTATGATTGTTTGTATTACTGTGGTGTCAGTTGTAACTTTCCTTTTTATTTCTAATTTTATTGATTTGAGTCCTCTCCTTTTTTCCTCGATGAGTTTGGCTAAACATTTACCAATTTTGTTTATATTTTTAAAGAGCCTGCTTTTAGTTCTATTGAATTTTGCTATTTTTTTCTTTGTTTCTATTTCATTTATTTCTGATTTGTATGATTTCTTTCCTTCTACTAACTTGGGGTTCTGTTTGTTCTTCTTTCTCTAGTTGCTTTAGGTGTAAGGTTAGGTTGCTTATTTGAAATTTTCCTTTTTTCTTGAGGTGGGATTGTATTGCTATAGTCTTCTATCTTAGAGCTGCTTTTTCTGCATTCCATAGATTTTTGGTTACCATGTTTTTCTTGTCATTTTTTTTTCTAGGTTTTAAAAAAATTTCCTATTTGATTTCTTCAGTGATTCATTGCTTATTTAATAACATATTGTTTAGCCTCCATGTGTTTATATTTTTTACAGTGTCTTTCCTGTAACTGATTTCTAATCTCATAGCCTTGGAGTCAGAAAAGATACTTGATATGATTTCAATCTTCTTAAATTTACTGAGGATTGAGTTTTGATCCAAGATGTGGTTTATCTTGGAGAACATTCCATGCGCACTTGAGGAGAATGTGTATTCTGCTGCTTTTAAGATGGAATGTCCTTTGGATATCAGTTAAATCCATCTGGACTAACGTGTCATTTAAGGCTTGTGTTTATTTATTACTTTTCTGGCTTGATGATCTGTCCATTGATGAAAGTGAAGTGTTAATATCTACCACTATTGTTGCTTGACTGTTGATTTCCCTTTTATAGCTTTAGCATTTACCTTAAGTATTGAGGTGCACCTGTTTGGGATATATAAATATTTACAATCATTACATTTTCTTCTTGGATTGATCCCTTGGTCATTATTTTAGTGCCCCTCCTTGTCTCCTGTAATAGCTTTATTTTATAGTCTATTTTTTCTGATATGAGTATCGCTACTCCTGCTTTCTTTTGATTTTCATTTGTATGGAATATCTTTTTTCATCACCTCATTTTCAGTCTGTCCCTGACCTAAGGTCTGAAGGGGGTCTCTTTTAGACAGTTTATATATGCCTCTTACTTTTGTATTCATTCAACCAGTCTGTGTCTTTTAATTGGAGCATTTAATCTATCTACATTTAAGGTAATTATTGATATCCTACTGCCATTTTCTTGATTATTTTAGGTCTGTTTTTGTAGTTCTTTTTTTCTTCTCTTCCTCTTTTTTCTCTTCTTTTGTGTTTTCTGCCTAGAAAATTTCCTTCAACATTAATTATAAACTTGTTTGGTACCTTAGCTTTTGCTTGTCTGTAAAGCTTTTTATTTCTCTGTCAAATCTGAATGAGGGCTTTGTTGGGTAGAATATCCTTGGTTGTAGTTTTCCCTTTCATCACTGTACATATTTCTTGCCACTTGCTTCTGGCCTGCAGTAGTTTCTGCTGAAAAAAATCAGCTGATAAACTTATGGGGATTCCCTTGTATATATTTGTTGCCCTTCCATTGCTGCTTTTAATATTTTTCCTTTGCATTTATTTTTGTTAATTTGATTAACAAGTGTCTCTACATTTTCTTCCTTAAGTTTATCCTGTATGGGAATCTCTGCACTTCTTAGACTTGGGTGATTCTTTCCTTTACCATGTCAGGGAAATTTTCAACTACGATCTCTTCAAATATTTCTCAGGCCCTTTTTCTTCTTGTACTTCTGTAATTCAAATGTTGGTGCTTTTAATGTTGCCCCAGAGGTTTCTGAAACTGTAGTCATTTCTTTTCATTCATTTTTCTTTATTCTATCCCATGGAGAAATGTCCACCACTCTGTCTTCCAGGTCACTTATCCATTCTCCTGGCTCATTTATTTTGCTATTGATTCCTTCTAGTGTATTTTTTATTTTGGTTACTGTCTTGTTCATCTTTGTTTGTTCTTTATTTCTTCTAGGTCTTTGTTTCTTGTATCTTAAAATTCTGTTTCTTCACCCTGTTTCTGAGATCTTGGGTCATCTTCACTATTATTACTCTGAAATATTTTTTGGAGAGATTGCTTATCTCATCTTCATTTAGTTGTTTTTGTAGGCTTTTATCTTTTTCCTTAGTCTGCAACACATTTCTTTATTGTCTCATTTTGTCAAATTTATTGTACTATGCTCTCCTTTCTGCAGGCTGCAAGACTGTAGTTCCTTTTGCTCTGGTGTCTGCTCCCTGGCGGGTGACATTGGTTCAGAGACTTCTATCAGCTTTTAAAAACAATCTTTGCAAACATATTTTAATTCCTAACTCATTCTTATACACTTGTAGCCCCTTAAATAGGAAAGTGCTTTTATTTATGTATGCAAATCTCTCTTTGAGTTATATCCAATCTCACTTAATCATCTCTGTTTATTTTGGGGTGCCTTCCTTTTGCCATTGTGCAGATCACAGGGTATTTTCCTATTTCTAAATATGAGAGTTCACTATGAGTTTAGTGTAAGCGGGTGAATGTGTTGATTGCCTGACTTGATTTTCATTACTGGAGCATAGAACACATGTGAAGAAAGGCAATGAACACCTACCCATAACCAAACACACAAAAACATTTCTTAGTATTTTATTTATCAAAAGGAAGTTGACTGTTCTCTGTGAGTTTGCCTCAGATGTACATGCTGCATTTCTCTTCTTTCATATCAACTCTGAATACCAAGTTAAAACTTAAAGGTCCCTCTGATTCCCTTTCAGACCCTGACTCTTCTACTAGGCACCTCCCACAAATAAATAAATTTTCTTAGAGTGTGGTCAAGCCCTCCTGTGTTAGAAAGTTAGTGTGACGCTTAAGAGTCAATGATGCTGCTGCCTTGTTCTGTTACGTGCATGTGTAAAGGAGTAGGAGTGGGGATTGAGGAGAACTCAAATGTCCCTGATATTCTGAATGATTTCCTCAACTATTTGCATGTAACTAGACAAAACTACCATTTGTTGATTATTTATAATGTGAATCACGTTAAGCACTTCATAAATTCTAATGCTAAATTGCTCAGTCATGTCCAACTCTGCAGCCTCATGGACCGCAGACTCCCCCATCCAGAAATTCTCCAGGCAAGAATACTGGAGTGGGCTGCCATTCCCTACTCCAGGGGATCTCCTCAACCCAGGGACTGAAACTCTCTCTCTCTCTTGCATATCCTACAGTGGCAGGCAGATTCTTTACCACTAGTGTTACCTGGGAAGACTCTATAAATGCTAGTAATCATCCCCAAAACATAGAAAGTAGGGAATATTATCCCACTTTAGGAATGAGGTACTGAGGTTCAGTGTGGTTAAGTAGATCATCCTAAGTCACAAATCTCATGAGTAGAGAAGCCAAGTTTTTATTTGTGTTATACTTTTAAGTTCAGACTCATAACTATGTTTTTCTATATTTTCATAGAAAATATTATCACTATTAAAGCATATTAAGATCTCAAATTCCCAAGCAAAAATCCTTTTATATAAGCTAATGATATAAGTTAAATTAAAAATCATACATATATATATATGAATTCCTATACCTATATATTTAATTCATACATATTTAATTCATACACACTGCTGCCCAGTGGCTTAGTGGCTCAGAATCTACATGTAATGCAAGACACTCGGATTCAATACCTGAGTCAGGAAGATCCTCTGGAGATGGAAATGGCAATCCACTCCACTATTCTTGCCTGGGAAATACTATGGACAGAGGAGCCTGGTGGGCTGCAGTCCATGGGGTTGCAAAAGAGTTAGACATGACTGAGCACACATGCCTCTTACACACACACACACACACACACACACACACACATACACACTGGCATACCTTGGATATATTGTGGGTTTGGCTCTAGACCACTGCAATAAAGCAAATATCACAATAAGTGAGTCACAAGAATATTTTGGTTTCCCAGTGCATATAAAAGTTATATTTACACTGCACTGCAATCTTTCAAGTGTGCAATATTATTGGTATTGAAGTTTCTTCTCAAAATACTGGAGTGGGTTGCCATTTCATTCTCTAGGGGGTCTTCCTGACATAGGGATTGAACCCAGGTCTCCTGCATTATAGGCAGATTCTTTACCGTCTGAGCCACCAGGGAAGCCCTGAAATATAATGCAACACCTTAATTAAAACGTACTTTACTGATAAAAACACTAGTCCTCATCTCAGCCTTCATGGAGTCACAATCTTGCTGTTGGAGGGCCTTGCCTCCATGTGATGCCTGCTGACTGGTCAGAATTATGGTTCCTGAAGGCTGGGTGATTGTGGCGTTTCTTAAAATAAGACAATAGTAAAGATGTTACCACAAAGGCGTCTTCCTTTCATGAACAATTTAACCCGCACTGCTATTTGATAGCATTTTGACCACTGTAGAAATTTTACAAATTTGGAGTCACTCCTCTCAAATCCTTGTGCCGCTTTATCAACTAGGTTTATGTCATATTCTAAATCCTTTATTGTTATCCAGTGATCTTCATAGCATCTTCACCAGTAATAGTTTCCATCCCAGGAAACAACTTTGATTGCTTATTCCTAAGAAGCATCTTCTCATCCATTCAAGTTTTATCATGAGATTGAAGAAGTTAAGTCATATCTTCAGTCTCTACTTCTAATTTTACTTTTCCTGCTCTTTCCACCACTTCTGTAGGTATTTCCTCTATTGAAGTCTTGAATACCCCAAGTCATCTATGAGGGTTGGAATCAACTTCTTCCAAACACTATCTAATGTTGATATTTTGATCTTATCCCATGAATCACAAGTGTTCTTAATGATATCTTTCATGGTTAATCCTTTTCAGAAGGTTTTCAATTGATTCTGTACAGATTTATCACAGGAATATCTACCTATGGAAGTGTAGCCTTACAAACTATATTGCTTAAATAATGACTTGAAGGTTAACATTACTTCTTGATCTGTAGGCTTCAGAATGAATGTTATAGTGGGTGTGATCTTCTATCCAGACACTGAAACTTTCCTCATATCAGCAATAAGGCTGTTTCCCTTCCTTATCATTCACATCTTCACTGGGGTGGAACTTAATTTCTTTCAAGGACTTTTCCTTTACATTCATGACTTGACTGTTTGGCACAAGAGGCCTCGTTTTGACCTGTCTCAGCTTTTGACATGACTTTCTCACCAAATTCAGTCATTTGTAGCTTTTGATTTAAAATCAGAGATGAGAAAATTTTCATTTCACTCCAAAACTTAGGGGCCATTGTAGGGATATTAATCAGCCTAATTTAAGTATTATTATGTATCAGGGAACAGGAAGGCCGAGAGAGATGGCTGGTCTGTGGAGCACTCAGAACATACATAACATTTACTGATTAAGTTCATCAACTTACATGGATACTATACATGGTACCCCAAAATAATTAAAATGGTAGTATCAATGATCACTGTTCACAGATCATCAAATATGATACATTAGATATAATAATAATGAAAAAGCCTGAAATATGAGAATTACCAAAAACTGACACAGAGATATGAAGTGAGCAAATGCCATTGGAAAAATGGTACCAACAGACTTTCTGGGTTCAAGGTCACCACAGATCTTGAATTTTATTAAAAAAAATGCAATATCTATGAAGTGCAGTGATGCAAACTGCAGTGAAATTAGGTCTGCCTATACATAGACACATGTCTATTTGGGCGTATTCATATCCATCACAAGTAAAACAAGATATTAACTATATATTTGTTTTTCTAGAATGAAACTAAAATCAACCAGCATTCTAATGAATACATTATATTGAACTGCCAATGATTCATTCTTCTGAACATATTTGCTCTTTTGTTGTTGGTTTCAGTTTGTTTGCCACGTAGGATACAAATATTTCCAAAGTGCATAACATACTTGCAATATTGTTTTAAAAGAAAGAAACTGGAAATGACACATATAGTCTTTACAGTGATCATTTACTGAAGGTATATAATATAAGCAGAATACTATTATAATTTATAGTTCTCACACTAACCCAGTGTGAGACATTAGGTGACTCCATTCTGCAGATGGGTAAACTGAGGCACTGAAAGTTGAAGTATCTTGCCTGTCTCCCAGCTGGTGGGTGTCTGGCCAGCATCTGGGCCCTGATTTGGCTGGCTCCTCTCCTACCCTCTCCATCCTTCATAACCTCGAGGATGGCAGAACAGGAACCTGGTCCCTACTGTGCAGTAGGCATTGTCCTTGGGAACCTGCCCACCTGGTCTTCTCCATCTAAGGAGACAGCTGCTATGACTATCTCACAGATGAGAAAATATAGTTTCAGAAAACTTAGTGTCATATTCACACAAGAAGTGGAGCATCTAGGATTTGAAACTACTCTGTTTTATCCTAAGTCCTATGCTTTTTTTCTCTCCCTCAAGCCATCACTGTGTAAGGACAGATGCACTTGCTCCTGCTACAACAACTGAGAATTGTAGTTGAACAGTGATGGGCAGGCCAGTTGGATTGTGCTGTCCACTTGGATTCTTGTGCTTATCTTTCTATCTTTGGCTGTCCACTGAAGGTGCCACATAATTCTCAGCAGGCACCTGTTACACTGGAGTAGGCATTCTTTTTTCTTCTGATCCAGTTTCCCAAACTTGAAGACTGAAAATCAAATCCAGCTTTTAAGACTTCTGAATAAACTAAGAGCCAATATGTTCTCTTATGAATTCATAGTACACACTTAATTCTTTGGACATGGAAGAATCATCTGTGAAATTCCACAGTATCTTTTTGTTTCCTTTCTGTCTCTTATCTGATTTCATCAAGAAGGTTAAGCTGATTAAAGGCTGAAGTGTACATGAATGAGGTATTACTTTATTACTATACCACACTTTGTGTATAGGATATAATGTGATACTTCACAGCAATGCATAAACATAGTAGTTACCTGGGCCAATGATACTCAGAATCCATGGATACTTGTCTTCTGAGTGATGTTTACAAATGCAAATGTCTTGGCCCTATCCCAAAGCCACTGAATTAAAATTTTTGGGAGTGAGGTGAAGAAATCTCCATATAAACCTGCTCCTGGGATGGAACCCATGTCTCTGTGCAGGAGGGTGCCCTGCAGGACTCCCAGGGTGTGTCAGATCTGCTGTGTGCCCCTCAGGCTGAAGCTCTAGGACAAGCACAAAGCAAATGAGTTTCTCTTAGACATTCTGGGTGGCCCTGGATCTGTTTCTTCTGCACTGGACCCTGGGCAGAGATCACCCTTGAGCCTTTGGAGGGGAGTGCTGACTCCAAGACCCTAGACTACCAGAGAACTAACCTTAGGGAGTATCAAATAGTGAGAACTCACACAAAGGAAAATACTTGAATACAAGGCCCAGGATCACCCAACCACCAGTAGCACCCTGTGCAGGATGCCACACCTAAACAGCAAACAAAACAAAAATAGAAACCCAGTCATCAGCAGACAGGATTACCACCCCACTCAGCCTTGCCCATCAGAGGAAAAAAAAACAAGCAAGCAAAAACTCAGCACAAATCTCACCCTATACAATGTTCACACAAACCACTAGACCAACCTTAGGAGGGCAGAAACCAAAAGGACGAAAGAATTCAACCTTCTTCAAGGAAAGGATACAACTTTCCTTGAAGCCTGGGAAAAGGAGACCTCAAATACAATAACTTAAAGAAATAATAATATTGAAAAAGCATAGAAATACTGCACAAATTAAGGAAAAAACTAGAAACACAGAAGTCCAAATAAATGAAGAGGAAATAGATAAACTACCTGAAAAAGAATTCAGAATAATGATAGCAAAGATGATCAAAAACCTTGAAAAAAAAGAAGAAAATGCAAGAATCAATTAACAAAGATCTAGAAGAATTAAACAACAAACATACAGATGCAAACAACACAATTACTGAAATTAAAAATACTCTAGAGGGAATCAATAGCAGAATATCTGAAGCTGAAGAATGAACAAGTGAGCTGGAAGACAGAATGTTGGAAGTAACTTCTGAAGACTGGAATAAAGTAAAAAGAATGAAAAGAACTGAGGACAGTCTCAGAGACCCATGGGACCATATCAAATGCATCAACATTTTAATTATAGGAAGAAGAGTAAACGAAACAGTATGAGAGAATTTTTGAAGAGATTATAGTTGAAAATTTCCCCTACAATGAAAAGGAAATAGTAAATCAAATCGAAGAGGCACAAAGAGTCCCATACAGGATAAAGCCAAGGAGAAACACTCCAAGACACATACTAATCAAACTAAAAAACAAAAACACAAAGAAAGAGTATTAAAAGCAGTAAGGGAGAAGTAAGAAGTAACATACAAGGGAAACCCCATACATTTAACAGCTGATCTTTCAGCAGAAACTCTGCATGCCAGAAGGGAATGGAAGGATATATTTAAAGGGAAAAATCTACAATCAAGATTACTATACACAGCAAGGGTCTCATTCAGAATTTATGGAGAAATAGAAAGATTTTCAGACAAGCAAAAATTAAGAGAATTCAGTCCCACCAACCCATCTTTACAACAAATATGAAAGGGACTTATATAGTCAAGAAATACAAGAGAAGAAAAAATATTTACAAACTCAATGCTAAACAATTAAGAAAATGGCAATAGGAACATATATATCAATAATTACTTTAAATGTAAATGGATTAAAGGCTCCAACCCAAAGACACAGACTGGCTAAATGGATACAAAGACAAGACCCATATATATGCTGTCTACAAGAAACCCACTTCACACTTAAAGACACATATAGACTGAAAGTGAGAGGATGGAAAAATATATCCCATGCAAATGGGAAGCAAAAGAAAGCTGGAGTAGCATCCTCATATCAGACAAAATAGACCTTAAAATAAAATGATTACAAGAGATAAGGAAGGACACCACATAATGACCAAGTGATCAATCCAAGAGGAAGATATAACAATTGTAAATATCTACGCACCCAACATAGGAGCACCTCGATACATAAGACAAACACTAACAGACATAAAAGGAGAAACTGACAGTAACAGGATAGTAGTGGGAGACTCTAACACCCCACTCATACCAATGGACAAATAATCAAGACAGAAAATTAATAAGGAAACACAAGTCTTAAATGATACATTAGATGAGATGGATCTCATTGATATCTTCAGGACATTCCATCCAAATGCAGAAGAATACACCTTCTTCTCAAATGCACACGGAACACTCTCCAGGAGAGACCACATCTTAGGTCACAAATCAAACATCAGTAAATTTGAGAAAATTGAAATCATATCATGCATCTTCCCTGACCACAATGCTGTGACACTAGATTTTAGTTACAAGAAAAAAATTGTAAGAAACACAAACACATGGAGATTAAACAACACATTTCTAAATAACCAACAGGTTACTGAAGAAATCAAAAGGGAAATAAAAAAAATTTCTAGAAACAAGTGATAGTGAAAACACAACAACTCAAAACCCATGAGATGCAGGAAAAGCAGCTCTAAGAGGGAAGTTTATAGCAATACAATCCTACCTCAAGAAACAAGAAAAACATCGAATAGACAGCCTAACTTTACACCTAAAACAACTGGAAAAAGAAGAGCAAAAAACTCCCAAAATTAGTAGAAGGAAAGACATCATAAAGATCCGAGCAGAAATAAATGAAAGAAATAATAGGAAAAATTAATAAAACTAAAAGCTGGTTCTTTGAGAAGATAAACAAAATTGATAAGCCTTTAGCAAGACTCATCAAGAAAAAAAGAGAGAAGAATCAAATCAATAAAATTAGCAATAAAAAAGGAGAGGTTACAACAGACAATGCAGAAATACAAAGAATTATAAGACACTATTATGAACAAGTATATGGCAATATAATGGATAACCTGGAAGAAATGGACAGATTCTTAGAAAAGTTCAATCTTTCAAGATAGAACCAGGAAGAAATAGAAATTATGAACTACTTGATTGTAAGCACTGAAATTGAAGCTGTGATAAAAAAATCTCCCAAAAATCAAAAGCCCAGGACTAGATGCTTTCACAGGAGAATTCTATCAAACTTTTGGAGAAGAGCTGGCGTGCTGTGATTCATGGGGTAACAAAGAGTCAGACACGGCTGAGTGACTGAACTGAACTGAACTGAATGCCTATCATTCTAAAAACTCTTTCAAAAAATTGCAGAGGGAGGAACACTTCCAAACTCATTCTACGAGGCCACCATCACCCTGATACCAAAACCAGACAAAGACAACATGAAAATAGAAAACTACATGCCAACATTACTGATGAACACAGATGCAAAAGTCCCCAACAAAATTTTAGCAAAGAGAATTCAGCAACACATCAAAAAGCTCATACACCATGATCAATTTGGGTTTGTTACAAGAATGCAAGGGTTCTTCAACACACACAAATCAATCAATGTGATACACTATATTAACAAATTGAAAGATAAAAACTATATGATAATCTCAGTAGATGCAAAAAAACCTTTTGACAAAATTCAGCACCCATTTATCATTAAAACTCTCCAAAAAAATGGGCATAGAAGGAACCTACCTCAACATAGTAAAGGGCATATATGGTAAGCCTTCAGCAAACATTTTTCTCAATGGTGAAAACCTGAAAGCATTCCAAGATCAGGAACAAGACAAGGGTGTCCACTTTTGCTGCTATTATTCAACATAATTCTGGAAGTCCTAGCTACAGCAATCAGAGAAGAAAAATAAATAAAAAGAATTCAGATCAGAAAAGAAGTAAAGCTCTCACTGTTTACAGATGAGATGACACTATACATAGAGAATCCTAAAGATAGTATAAGAAAATTACTAGAACTAATCAGTGAATTTAGCAAAGTTGCAGAATACAAAATCAATACACAGAAATCACTTGCATTTCTATATACTAACAATTAAAAATCAGAAAGAAAAATTAAGGAGTCAATCCCATTCACCATTGCAACAAAAATAATTAAATATCTAGGAATACATTTACCTAAGGAGACAAAAGAACAGAAAATTATAAGACATTAACAAAAGAAATAAAAGCTGACATAAACAGATGGAGAGATATTCCATATACCTGGGTAGGAAGAATCAACATTGAAAAAATGATACTACCAAATGCAATCTACAGATTCAATGTGATCCCTATCAAATTACCAATGACATTTTCACAGAACTAGAACAAAAAATTTCACAATTCATACGGAAACACAAAAGACCCTGAATAGCCAAAGCAGTCCTGAGGAAGAAGACTGGAGCTGGAGGAATCCACCTTCCTGACTTCAGACTATACTACAAAGCTACAGTCATCCAGACAGTATGGTACTGGCACAAAAGCAGAAATATAGACCCATGGAACAAGATAGAAAGCCCAGAAATAAACCCATGCACCTATGAATACCTTATTTTTGACAAAGGAGACAAGAATATACACTGGGGAAAAGACAGACTCTTCAATAAATGGTGCTGGGAAAACTGGACAGCTGCATGTAAAAGAATGAAATTAGAACACTTCCTAACACCATACACAAAAATAAACTCAAAATGAATTAAAGACCTAAATGTAAGACCAGAAACTATAAACCTCTTAGAGGAAAACATAGGCAGAAAACTCGATGACATAAATCAAAGCAAGACCCTCTATGACCCACCTCCTAGAGTAATGGAAATAAAAACAAAAGTAAACAAGTGGGACCTGATTAAACTTAAAGGCTTTTTCACAGCACAGGAAATTATAAGGAAGGTGAAAAGACAACCCTTAGAACAGGAGAAAATAATAACGAAACAACTGACAAAGGATTAATTTCCAAAATATACTAGTAGCTCATACAACTCAGTGCCAAAAATCAACCCAATCAAAAAGTGGGAAAAAGACTTAAACAGACATTTCTCCAAAGAAGACATACAGATGTCTAACAAGCACATGAAAAGATGCTCAATATCGCTCTTTATGAGAGAAATGCAAATCAAAACTACAGTGAGATATCACCTCACACCCATCAGCATGGCCATCATCAAGATGTCTATAAACAATAAATGCTGGAGAGGGTGTTGAGAAAAGGGAACACTCTTATATTGTTGGTGGGAATGTAAATTGATACAACCACTATGGAAGACAGTATGGAGATTCTTTAAAATACTAAAAACAAAACCACCATATGACCCAGCAATCCTACTCCTAAGCATACACCCTGAGGAAACCAAAATTGAAAAAGACACATGTATCCCATTGCTCACTGCAGCACTATTTACAATAGCTAAAACAGGGAAGCAACCTAAATGTCCATCAACAGATGAATGGATAAAGAAGTAGTGGTACATATACACAATGGAATATTACTCACCCATAAAAACAACACATTTGAGTCAGTTGATGAGGTAGATGAACCTAGAACCTATTATAGAGTGAAGTGAGTCAGAAAGAGAAAGATAAATATTGTATTCTAATGCATATATACAGAATCTAGAAAATTGGTCCTGAAGAATTTATTTGCAGGGCAGCAATGGAGAAATAGACATAGAGAATAGACTTATGGACAGGGGGAGAGGGGAGGAGAGGGTGAGATGTAGGGAGGGAGTAACATGGAAACTTACATCACCACATGTAAAATAGACAGCCAATGAGAATTTGTTGTATGGCTCTGGAAACTCAAACAGGGGCTCAGTATCAACGTAGAGGGGTGGGATGGGGAGGGAGGTGGGAGGGAGGTTCAAGAGGGAGGGGACATGTGTATACCTATGGCTGATTCATGTTGAGGTTTGACAGAAAACAACAAAACTCTGTAAAAACAATTATCCTTCAATAAAAAAGTTAAAAAAAAAACTGCTCCTCAAGGGATGAATTTGCATAGATCTAGATTTTAAAGAGCACAGATGTGAGTAATAGCCTTCTCCAAGCCAAGCATGGAACAGGTAAGCATGACCTTGAACTACGGGCTTTGACTCAGCTTCCTCACTTATCCCATGAAGATAGAACTAAGGTTGTCTAGATGATCAAATAAAATAAATATTAAAATGTATCACACACACACACACACACTGCAGAGCACACCAGAGCCCTGACTGCCACAGAATGTGTGTTCAGCATACATTAACCCCAAACGTCTGCTTCACGATGGGTGATATTTTCAAATGATATTTTCTGCAAATCGATTCTCATTATAATGTTACTGCCGACACTAATGCTAACTTGGTCACATTTGGGGCATCCTCTTCCTCTTCTGTCTTCAGGGAGAATCAGGCCACTTTCCACTCTGCTAAGTACAGGAGGATTCTAATCCCTGAGATGTTTGAGAATGCAGATTGATGAAGCACTTCCTCACTAATCACGGTTTGTGTAACCAGCAGATGTAGGGTGCAGGTTTCTCTCCACTAAAAGCAAGCAACAGGGCCAAAGAGATGCACTGAGAACTCAGTCAGTGATTAATCAATGCCTGGGAAGCCAAACTGATCAATTCCTATTTCTTTCTTAGAGCACCTCCTTTTTAATGCTGTGCTGTCTAAACTTTCAGATTTCTTTGAAATAACGATGTGGAATTTTTCATAATTTAGGGGAGTCCCTCCAGGTTATTAAAAAATTTTTTTTTCCAATTGTCTTGTTTTAAAAAGAATTGCTTGTCTTTCTTTTATTGATTACAGGAAATTCTTTTCCAGTGCCTAGCATATTTTCCCCAAGGAATATCAAAATTTCAATCCTTTGACCTTTTTACAACTTTCCAAATAGCTTACAGAACAGAATTTTGCCCCTCCAAGATAAGAGGTATCAGGCATGTGTCCCAAAATATATTTAAAAGCAATGTGTTATCTGTGGAATAATAAATGATTGCTAAAATAATAAAAACACTAAAATAAAGGATAGAATTATGTTGTTGCTGCTGTAGGAGAATTTGGTGTATATTGTACCACACACTATCCCCCAAACACATGTCTCTAAGAAGATTATCCATCATTATGACCTACTTCCATAATCAGGCTCTACGTTGATAATTTACTTTAAAAATGGATGTGGAATATACACAATTTATGCTTAACTGCTAGAGCAGCATTGATAAAATATTGACCTAAAAATAATCAAACCTCACAGCAAAGAAATGAATATATGAATAAAGTAAAATATGCTTTTATCTGGAAAATAAGGCTGATGTACCAAATATATTCATAAAAAATAGCTGGAATAACTTATACCACATAAAAGGAAGTGTCATTCAAGCACATTAAATAATAAGTTTACTGAAATAATCACCTAGCTAGAGAGTTTTGGCTGACACAAATAACTGACAAGGAAATAGAAAAAGAAAATTAAATTCAAAACAGTGACAAGACAAAAAGGAAATTAAAATGGGCTTATTTTTTAGAATAACTGAAATAAAATCTGGGAAATTCCTAATAACTAAAATTATGAACTAAAACTTGAACTAGTTTTGAATTTTTTCTAAGTATTTGGGAAGACTCAAAATGATCTCATTCTGAAGTAATGTGGATAGAAGAGAAAACTTGTGAAGGAGGATCATGGAAAAGTCGTACCTTACAATATCTGAACAGGAATCATGGGTAACAAACAGTCCAGTGTTACACTGTGAATGGCCAGGACACATTTGGTTTATTATGATTCATGATGCTTCTGGAGGCCGTGTGGATAGGCAACCATAACATGGTTGGATACAGTTACCACTTTACCATGTATATCACAAGCTGAGAGATACACTGCCCATTTTCTAGTGGTTTGCAACCACTAAAGAAATACAGTTTAATCAATCATAAGAGAAAAATAACTAGAGGTCTACCTGCATTGAATGAGCACTAATCATAAATGCTCATCTCTCTCCTATTTACAACCCAAGTCTTATGTAAAAATATGAATTAAAAATACTTATACTTGTATAGTTTTCCAATATTAGAAGTTTCTCACTACTTTAATTCAGTAGCTCTGAGCAATAGGTAATGGGTAATAATATTGTTTCCATATTACAGGTAGAAAACTAATCCAAAGAAGACTTGATTTTTTTTTCCAGGTCATAGGGCTGCTACTCAGACCAAGAAGACTCAGCTCCTAGGGACCACTAGTAACATCACCCCCAAAATATGGCCATTTCTTACACCCAATTTTTTTAGTGGCAGCAATGAAGTGCGATCAAAAGTTATGCGATGGGACTAAGCCTTGTGAGTTGATTTAATGCCATAAGATGATCTGGAACTATCACATACAATGTAGGACTGCTAAGGAGAGGATATTATTATACTCATAAAGGAAATTAAGGCCTTGATAATGTATATGGTGCTAATGCTAAAGAAGGAAGGGGTATTTGCACATGTGCACACACACAGACAAATCTTGTAATCAATGTAATCTGGTTGATCCAGTTCACTTTCAAAACAAACAGATGGAGAAATATACAGTGTTCATGGATTGGAAGAATCAATATTGTCAAAATGACTATACTACCCAAAGCAACCTATAGATTCAATGCAATCCCTATCAAGCTACCAACGGTATTTTTCCCAGAACTAGAACAAATAATTTCACAATTTGTATGGAAATACAAAAAACCTCGAATAGCCAAAGTAATCTTGAGAAAGAAGAATGGAACTGGAGGAATCAACCTGCCTGACTTCAGACTATACTACAAAGCCACAGTCATCAAGACAGTATGGTATTGGCACAAAGACAGAAATATAGATCAATGGAACAGAATAGAAAGCCCAGAGATAAATCCACGAACCTGTGGTCACCTTATCTTCGACAAAGGAGGCAAGGATATACAATAGAAAAAAGACAACCTCTTTAACAAGTGGTGTTGGGAAAACTGGTCAACCACTTGTAAAAGAATGAAACTAGAACACTTTCTAACATCATACACAAAAATAAACTAAAAATGGATTAAAGATCTAAATGTAAGACCAGAAACTATCAAACTCCTAGAGGAGAACATAGGAAAAACACTCTCCGACATAAATCACAGCAGGATCCTCTATGACCCACATCCCAGAATTTTAGAAACAAAAGCAAAAATAAACAAATGGGACCTAATTAAACTTAAAAGCTTTTGCACAACAAAGGAAACTATAAGCAAGGTGAAAAGACAGCCCTCAGATTGGGAGAAAATAATAGCAAACGAAGCAACAGACAAAGGATTAATCTCAAAAATATACAAGCAACTCCTCCAGCTCAACTTCAGAAAAATAAATGACCCAATCAAAAAATGGGCCAAAGAACTAAACAGACATTTCTCCAAGGAAGACATACAGATGGCAAAAAAACACAGGAAAAGATGCTCAACATCACTCATTATCAGAGAAATGCAAATCAAAACCACAATGAGGTACCATTACATGCCAGTCAGGATGGCTGCTATCCAAAAGTCTACAAGCAATAAATGCTGGAGAGGGTGTGGAGAAAAGGGAACCCTCTTACACTGTTGGTGGGAATGCAAACTAGTACAGCCGCTATGGAAAACAGTGTGATTTCTTAAAAAACTGGAAATAGAACTGCCATATGACCCAGCAATCCCACTGCTGGGCATACACACCAAGGAAACCAGATCTGAAAGAGACACGTGCACCCCAATGTTCATCGCAGCACTGTTTATAATAGCCAGGACATGGAAGCAACCTAGATGCCCATCAGCAGATGAATGGATAAGGAAGCTGTGGTACATATATGCCATGGAATATTACTCAGCCATTAAAAAGAATTCATTTGAATCAGTTCTAATGGGATGGATGAAACTTAGACTTTTGGACTCTGTGGGAGAAGGCGAGGGTGGGATGTTTCAAGAGAACAGCATCGAAACATGTATATTATCTAGGGTGAAACAGATCACCAGCCCAGGTTGGATGCATGAGACAAGTGCTCGGACCTGGTGCACTGGGAAGACCCAAAGGGATAGGGTGGAAAGGGAGGTGGGAGGGGGGATCGGGATGGGGAACACATGCAAATCCATGGCTGATTCATGTCAATGTATGACAAAACCCACTACAATATTGTAAAGTAATTAGCCTCCAACTAATAAAAAACAACAACAACAAAACAAAACATAAGGAGTAAAAACAAGAATAACGATGTGATGGAAAGTTATTAAGATATTAATTTGCATTTTCTGCCTCTGGATTCCAGGTGTTTATTCTCCCAGTCATGTCTGACTCTTTGCAACCCCATGGGCTGTAGCCCTCTAGGCTCCTCTGTCCATGAGGCTTCTCCAGGCAAGGATACTGTTGTGGGTTGACATGCCTTCCTCCAAGGGAACTTCCCAACTCAGGGAACAAACCCTGGTCTCCCACATTGCAGGCAGATTTTTAACATCTGAACCACCAGGGATGCCCAAGAACATTGGAGTGGGTAGTTTAACCTTTCTCCATGGAATCTTCCTGACCCAGGAATCGAACTGGATCTCCTGCATTGCAGACCAGTGCTTTACCAGTTGAGCTACCAGGGGAGGCCCCTGGGTTCCATAGCCATATTCAAATCGGCTTAACTAACCTCTGTTTCCTTGTCTTGGGGAGTTTTTCCAACATAAAGGAGCACACTGTAGATTTTAAGAGAGGAATACTGCAAGATTTCAGAAGACTGGAGGTTGGCTGGCAGCTGTGGGGCAGATAGCACAAACTAAGGCAGGGCTGGCTGGTGATTCCCTGGGTGTATGTTCAAACTTTTAAATAGATGGCTGTGTGTGGATCTGGATTCCTGAGTAGTTCAAACGGTAAAGAGTCTGCCTGCAATGCGGGAGACCTGGGTTTGATCCCTAGGTTGGGAAGATCTCTGGAAAAGGGTATGGCAACCACTCCAGTATTCCTTCCTGAAGAATTCTTTGGCCAGAGGAGCTTTGAGTGATACAGTCTATGGGTTACATACAGAAAAGATGTTAATGACCCAGATAACCATGATGGTGTGATCAGTCACCTAGAGCCAGACATCCTGGAATGCAAAGTCAAGTGGGCCTTATGAAACATCACTACAAACAAAGCTAGTGGAGGTGACGGAATTCCAGTTGAGCTATTTCAAATCCTAAAAGAGGATGCTGTTAAAGTGCTGCACTCAATATGCCAGCAAATTTGGAAAACTTAGCAGTGGCCACAGGACTGGAAAAGGTCAGTTTTCATTCCAATCCCTAAGAAAGGCAATTGCAAAGAATGCTCAAACTACTGCAGAATTGTACTCATTTCACACGCTAGCAAGGTAATGCTCAAAATTCTCCAAGTGAAGCTTCCATAGTACATGAACTATGAACTTCCAGATATTCAAGCTGGATTTCGAAAAGGCAGAGGAACCAGAGATCAAATTGCCAGTATCGCTGGATCATAGAAAAAGCAAGAGAGTTCCAGGAAAACATCAACTTCTGCTTTATTGACTATGCCAAAGCCTTTGACTGTGTGGATCACAACAAACTATGGAAAATTCTTCAAGAGATGGGAATACCAGACCACCTGACCTGCCTCCCAAGAAATCTGTATGTAGTTCCGGAAGCAACAGTTAGAACCAGACATGGAACAACAGACTAGTTCCAAATTGAGAAAGGAGTACAAGACTGTATATTGTCACCCTGCTTACTTAACTTATATGCAGGGTACATCATGCAAAATGCTGTACTGGATGAAGCACAAGCTGGAATTAAGATTGCTGGGAGAAATATCAATAATCTCAGATACACAGATGACACCAATCTCATGGCAGAAAGCAAAGAAGAACTGAAGAAACTCTTGATGAACGTGAAAGAGAAGAGTGAAAGAGTTGACTTAAAACTCAACATTCAAAAAATGAAGATCATGGCATCTGGTCCCAACACTTCATGGCAAATAGATGGGGAAGCAATGGAAACAGGGACAGACTTTATTTTCTTGGGCTCCAAAATCACTGCAGAAGGTGACTGCAGCCATAAAATTAAAAGACACTTGCTTCTTGGAAGAAAAGCTATGACCAACATAGACAGCATATTAAAAAGTAGAGACATTACTTTGCCAACAAAAGTCCATATAGTCAAAGCTATAGTTTTCCCAATAGTTATGCACAGATGTGAGAGTTGGACCCCAAAGTATGCTGAGCATGAAAGAATTGATGCTTTTGAGCTGTGGTGTTGGAGAAGACTCTTGAGAATCACTTGGACAGCAAGGAGATCCAACCAGTTCATCCTAAAGGAAATCAGTCCTGAATATTCAATGGAAGGACTGATGCTGAAGCTGAAACTCCAATACTTTGTCCACCTGATGCGAAGAACTGACTCACTGGAAAAGACCCTAATGCTGGGAAAGATTGAAGGCAGGAAGAGAAGGGGACGATAGAGGATGAGATGGTTGGATGGCATCACTGACTCCAGGGACATGAGTTTGAGCAAGCTCTGGGAGTTGGTGAGGGACAGGGAAGCCTGGCACGCTGGAGTCCATGGGGTCGCAAAGAGTTGGACATGACTGAGCGACTGAACTGAAGTGACTGTGTGTGGATCCAGGGAGGATTTAAGGGCAAAAATCCATTCAGAAAAATAAAAAAGGCATAGTTTTTGCTGTTGAAAGTAAGGGAAGAGACTTTCCCTCTCCTACTTTTTTAAAAGAGACTTTATGTTGCAAAACATGTAATTTCTTCTCTGTCCTTTTGAAAATGTTTTAAATGCTAAAAAATCCTCTAGACTCAAGGAGGTCTTTCCCAAGACCTGCAGCCTTCTTTTTGAAATGCCATCGCCAAGGAGGACAGCACCCTCTCCAGGATGGTAGAAGCTGACTCTCTACAAACTGCAAATCAACCTCCTGTCCTAGAGAGATGAGTTCATTTTATCTTTGGATAAAGCCAATCAGCTAAAACAGGCCAAACACTAGAAGAACTTAGGATGAACTACCTGTGATGAACAGTGCTATCAAGCCCTCTTACTTGAGGGCTAGCTTCTGTTTATCTTGAGGACACGTACAGTTAGCTGCATCCACTTGGCTATATTAAAGGGTAGCATTTCTCTTTCTTACAGTTTCCTAGTTGACTGCCCGTGAAGCAAATCACATCCTGAGTTAATGCTTATTCAATAGTAAGAGTCTTTTCTTTCTCCACTGTCTTTGTGTACAGGTTTTCTGGGTTTAGAAACAATTTGGTCTTTAATTTGATTTTCCATAAAGCTGGACCGTAAGCATGGAGCTTCTGCTTCATAAGATTCCCAGGTTCCAGGTGTGGCACCAAGCCTCCAAAAATAGTGTCTGTGGTTACAAATGTGCGTTTGGGGAATGGAGGAGCCGTACGATGCCTTGTGAGTGTGTAAATAAGGTGCATATCCGGGAGTAGGAGGAGTGAATCTAATGATTACTGAGACTAAATTTCCCATTGGTCTCATAGGATGAAATCTAGCAGTCATAATCACATTAAGGGAAGTGAAGATGTTTCCAGAGACTCCATGTCCTTACTACATTGCTAGTACCACCAAAATTTGGGAACTAGAACACAGCTGAGAATAATATTTGCATGCAAAACAATATACACAAATTAAGGGGGGAAAAAACCTTTACAGTACATACTGGTATTAGCCTACAGCACAGAAGAATGAAGATCACAGCTAGAGAAGTGAAATTGAAGTTCATAAATTAAAAGTGACCTGATGTCTTTGCTTTTTGTTCACATAAAGTATTAATATTAGTAATACCATCTTTAAGCATCAAAATATCTGAAAAAATATTTCTGGTAAAGGGGTGCCTCCTCTCTGCTGATTGAACAGTTATAAGACATTAAAACAACAAGATTTAAGAGGAATTTTAGATCTTCATCTTTAAAATTTTGCAAGTTGGAAAAGTAATCCACAATCATGTTTCTAATAAATATCAGAATACTGATTTTAGTAAGAATGCCACATAAGAATGAAACTTGATAGGAAAAAGAAAATAAAGAAATCTAAGTATGTACAGGTTTTACATTTTTCCACTATTGAAAAGTAACTCTCTTACACTTAAAAGAGAAAAGGAAGAAGTGAATTTAACATTTATGGTTTTAGAATACTTGTAACTATAAAAAGATGATCTTTCCTAAATGTACCTAAGAATGCTTTCTCATCCTTTTTAACTTGTGGTATGTCACATTTTATCAATTTTTAATGTAATTTTAATAATTTAAGATAGAAATCAGGGGTATGCATTATAATGAGTATATTGTCAAGGACATAGGTTTCTGGTTTTTTTTTTGTGTGTGTGTGATAAAATATAGATACCTTATTTTTAACACAATAAAACATTTAAAATACTAATCATATATTTAGTTTTAAAATGTACACATCAAACTGTTTAGGATAATTTCTATTATTCATAGAAAGGGCCTTCAGCTAGCCTGCACATTCAGGAATTCATGATTTAATAAAAATTATCATATATATATATATATATATATATATATATATACAGATAAATACATACATACATATAAGTTCTTTTAGTAGTTTGTATAATGCATTTCTCCTTCATGGATCACAGCCTTGTCATGGCAAAGGGGCTTGCACAACTCAGTGAAGCTATGCCATGCCATGGCAGGCTACTTAAGACACATACATTATAGTGAAGATTTCTGACAAAACATGGCCCACTGGAGGAGGAAATGGCAACCCACTCCAGTATTCTTACCAGGAGAACCCCATGAACAGAATGAAAAGGTAAAAGATATGACAATAGAAATGAGTTCCCCTGGTTGGAAGGTGTCCAATATGCTACTGGAGAAGAGAGGAGAAATAGCTCCAAAAAGAATAAAGAGGCTCAGCCAAAGTGAACATGACACTAAATTGAGGATGTGTTTGTTGGTGAAAGTAAAGTCTGATGCTATAAAGAACTATATTGCATAAAAAATAAATAAAAATAAAATAAAATAAAGAACTATATTGCATAGGGATGTAGAATGTTTAGGTCCATGAATGAAGGTAACTTGGACGTGGTCAAGCAGGAGATGGCAAGATTGGACATTGACATTTTAGGAATCAGTGAACTAAAACGGACAGGAATGGCAGATTTTAATTCAGATGATGATTATATCTACTATGTGGGCAAAAATCCCTTAGAATATATGGAATACTCCCTCATAGTCAATAATAGAGTCCAAAATGCAGTACTTGGGTGCAATCTTTAAAAGAATGGCCTCAGTTCATTTCCAAAGCAAACCATTCAACATCACCATAGTCCAAATCTATGCCCAAACCACTGATGCCAGTCAAGCTGAAGTTGACTGGCTTATGAAGATTTACAACACTTTATGGAATTAAAAATAGATGTCCTTTTCATCATTGGCAATTAGAATGCAAAAGCAGGAAGTCAAGAGATATCTGGAATAACAGGCAAGTTTGGCGTTGAAGTACAGAATGAAGCAGCATAAAGTTAACAGAGTTTTGTCAAGAGGACATGGTGGTCATAGCAAACAATTCATTCTAAAAACACAAGAGATGACAGTATACATGCACATCACCAGGTGATCAATAATGAAATTAGATTGATTATGCTTTTTTCTGAAGCTGAAGAGGAGAAGCTCTACACAAGCAGAGAAAACAGACAGACAGAAAGAAAGAAAAAAAAAGACCTGGAGTTGACTGTGACTCAGAGCGAAGTGAAAAAGTGAGGTGAAGTCACTCAGTTGTGTCCAACTCTTTGTGATCCCATGGACTTTAGCCTATCAGGTTCCTCCATCCATGGGATTTTCCAGGCAAGAATACTGGAGTGGGTTTCCATTTCCTTCTCCAGAAGATCTTCCTGACCCAGGGATTGAACCCGGGTCTCCTGCATTGGAGGCAGATGTTTTACTGCCTGAGTCACCAGGAAGTCCATGACTCAGATTATCAACCCCTTATTGCCAAATTCAAGCTTAAATTGAAGAAATCAGGCAATTCAAACATGACCCACACCGAATCCCTTATGGTTATACAGTGTGGGTGACAAATAAACTCAAGGGATTATATCTAGCAGAGTGTATGAAGAATTATGGATGGAAGTTCATAACATTGTATAGGAGGTAGTGACCAAAACCATCCCAAAGAAAAAGAAATGAAGGAAGGCAAAGTGGTTGTCTGAGGAGGCTTTACAAAGAGCTGGGAAAAGAAAAGTGAAAGGCAAGGGAAAAAGGGAAAGATATACTCAACTGAATCCAGAGTTCCAGAGAACATCAAGGGGAGAAAAGAAGGTCTTATATGAACAATGCAAAGAAATAGAGGACAACAGCAGAATGGGAAAGACTAGAGATCTCTATAATAAAATTGGAAATATTTAAAGAATATTTCATGCAAGGATGGGCACAATAAAGAAAAGAAATGGTAAGGACTTAACAGAAGCAGAAAAGATTAAGAAGTGGAAAGAATACACAGAAGAATTGTACAAAGAAGTTTTAATGACCTGGATAACCACAGTGGTGCGGTGTGATCACGTACCTAGAGCCAGACATCCTGGAGTGTGAAGTCAAGTGGGTCTTAGGAAGTATTACTACAACAAAGCTAGTGGAGATGATAGAATTCTAGCTGAGCTATTTCAAACCCTAAAAGATGATGCTGTTAAAGTGCTGCATTTAGTATGTCAGCAAATTTGGAAAACTCAGCAGTGGCCACAGGACTGAAAAAGGTGAGTTTTCGTTTCAATCCCAAAGAAGGGCAATGCCCCCAAACATTCAAACTATCATGCATTTGCACTCATTTCACATGCTTGTAAGGTTGTGCTCAAAATCCTCCAATCTGGGCTTCAGCAGAATGTAAACCAAGAACTTCCAGATGCACAAGCTGGATTTAGAAAAGGCAGAGGAACCAGAAATCAAATTGCCAACATTTATTGGAGCATAGAGAAATAAAGACAATTCCTGGAAAACATCTACTTCTGCTTTACTAACTTAGCTAAAGCCTTTAACTGTGTGTATTACAACAAGCTGTGGAAAATTCTTCAAGAGATGGGAATACCAGACCATCTTACCTGTCTCCTGGTAAACCTGCATGCAGGTCAAGAAGCAATATTCAGATCTGGTCATGGAAAAACTGACTGGGTCAAAAATGGGAAAGGAGTATGACAAGGCTGTCTATTGTCACTGTGCTTATTTATCTTGTATTTAATATGCAAGATGCCAGGCTGGATGAATCAAAAGCTGGAATCAACATTTCCAGGAAAAATCCCAACAACTTCAGATATGCAGATGATACCACTCTAATGGCAAAACATGAAGAGGAACTAAAGAGCCTCTTAATGAGGGTGAAAGAGCAGAGTGAAAAAAGTGGCTTGAAACTCAAGTTAATCTAAGATCATGGCATCTCATCCCTTCACTTCATGGCAAATAGAAGTGGAAAAAGTGGAAGCAGGGACAAATTTTATATTCTTGGGCTCCATAATCACTGTGCATGGTGACTGTAGCCATAAAATTAAAAGATGCTTGCTCCTTGGAAGGAAGGAGCAAGATTAGTCTATGACAAACCTAAAGAGCATATTGAAAAGCAGAGACATCACTCAGCCAACAAAGGTCTATATAATCAAATGGTTTTACCAGTAGTCATGTATGGATGTGAGAGTTGGACCATAAAGAAAGTTGAGCACTGAAGACTTGATGCTTTTGAAGTGTGGTGCTGGAGAAGACTCTTGAGAGTCCCTTGGACAACAAGGAGATCAAGCCAGTCAATCCTAAAGGAACTCAATCCTGAATATTCATCAGCAGGACTGATGCTGAAGCTGAAACTCCAATCCTTTGGCCACCTGATGCGAAAAGCAAACTCATTGGAAAAGACCCTGATGCTAGTAAAGAGTGAGCAAAAGAAGAAGTGGGTGACAGAGGATGAAGTTGTTAGATAGCATCACTGACTCAGTGGATGTGAATTTGAGGAAACTCTAGATGACAATGGAGAAAAGAGAAGCCTGGTGTGCAGGACACCAGAACCCTGGTGTCCACAGGGTTGCAAAGAGTCAGACAGGATTTAGCGACTGGATCTCAGCAATAATAATGCATTTTATTAAAATTAGTCATATATTACACATTAATGGAATTATGTTATTACATTATTATACATTAATGTGTAACATATATATATACAATATTAGTTTGTTAACATTTATCATACACCAGATATTTTGTTAAATCTTTGACTTATAATCAACTTTAATATTTATAAGGAAATTAAAAATATATTCTCTCTCTCTTTGACACATACACACAAAATTGCACTTTTGGAAGTAAGAGAAATAGTGGATAAAATTAATAATAATGCAATGAGACTAATTACTCCTATTGTTCCACTAATAGCTGATATATAGTACTGATCAAAAGATGGTCCTAATGCAAGATCAGCAGCTGGAAACTATAGGCCAAATCCTTCCTGACACCCCTGCTTGAATAACTCAGCATCTAAGCATAATAAGTACACTTTTTAATGTCAAGAAAATAATCAAAAGAAGAAGAATATTTTGTGACACATGAAAATTATGTTTCAGTCAAGTTAGACTGCATTGAGCCACACTGACTCATTTATGTAGATTTGAGTGGATATGACAGTTCTGAAGGCTCACAAAGCCTAAAACATTTACTATCTAGCCCTTTACAGAAAAGTTTGTTGGCTCCAGGTGGCTCAGTGGGTAAAGAATCCGCCCGCGATGTAGAAGACATTGAAAACAGTGGTTCAATTCATGGGTCAAGAAGATCCCCTGGAGGAGGGCATGGCAATCCACTCCAGTGTGCTGGAGGGTCCCCGGGACAAGAGGAGTTTGGTGGGTCACAGAGTCAGATATGACTGAAGTGACTGAGCATGCATGCGAATATAGTAGGAAAATTCTGAAAATTAAAAAATATATATATCTGAAGTGTGATTATATGGAGGCTTTGAAGCAGTAAATCATGTGGTTATGAGTCCTTGGGAACGCATTGTGTGTTCTACCTGAGTAGAACATCATAAGGCTATTTTCAACTTATTTCCAGTTTTCTTGGTTCTGACAGTGGCCTCTTGATCAAATCCTCACTCATTTGCTTTTTATGGAATCTCAAGCCACACTTAGAATTACAGATTCTAATGTGATACCACCGCAGTCGACATTCACACTGACACACCTTGATGACTCCTGTTAGTAACCTGTTAGAGTCCCATGTCCAAGCTAAGCAGTGAGCAGATGAGCCCTGGGGATAGTCCGCTGCCTTTGTCAATACTAGACCAGAAGTCAGGGGTATTTCATGTGGCTCCCCCCTCTAGAAGATGGGTTGCGTTCCAGCTAAATTCAGACTCTTTAGTCTTTATTCTCATGTTCCTCACTCAACTTGAGACTGCCTTGGTGGTCATCTCAGCAGCCACAAGAAATAATATTAAGAAATAATATTAAGTAGGAATAGAAAATGATTCATAGACTCCTCAAACAAAAATATAAAGTAATTAAATATTTACATTCTGTCATTAAGATTCACTTCTTTGCAGCAACAGAGATGGACCTCAGTCATTCAGTTCTGTCACTCAGTCGTGTCCAACTCTTTGCGACGTCATGGACTGCAGCAAACCAGGCTTCCCTGTCCATCACCAAATCCCGGAGCTTGCTCAAACTCATGTCCATGGAGTCGGTGATTCCATCCAACCATCTCATCCTCTGTTGTCCCCTTCTCCTCCTGCCTTCAATCTTTCCCATCATCAGGGTCTTTTCCAATGAGTCAGTTCTTTACATCAGGTGGCCAAAGTATTGGACTTTCAGCTTCAGCATCAGTCTTTCCAATGAATATTCAGGACTGATTTCCTTTAGGATGGATTGGTTGGATCTCCTTGCTGTCCAAGGGACTCTCAAGTCTTCTCCAATACCATAGTTCAAAAGCATCAATTCTTTGGTGCTCAGCTTTCTTTATGGTCCAACTCTCATATCCATACATGAGTAGTGGAAAAACCATAGCTTTGACTAGACAGACCTTTGTCAGGAAAGTAATGTCTCTGCTTTTTTAATATGCTCTCTTGGTTGGTCATAGTTTTTCTTCCAAAGAACAAGCATCTTTTAATTTCATGGTTGCAGTCACCAACCACAGTGATTTTGAGCCCAATAAAATAGTCTGTCACTGTTTCCATTGTTTCCACATCTATTTACCATGAAGTGATTGGACTGGATGCCATGATCTTAGTTTTTGAATGTTAAGTTTTAAGACAGCTTTTTCATTCCTCTTTCACTTTCATCAGGAGGGTCTTCAGTTCCTCTTCATGTTTTGTCGTAAGGGTGGTGTCCTCTGCATATCTGAGGTTATTGATATTTCTCCTGGCAATCTTGAGTCCAACGTGTGCTTCATCTAGCCCAGCATTTTGCATGATGTACTCTGCATAAAAGTTAAATAAGCAGGGTGACAATATTCAGCCTTGACAGACTCCTTTCCCAATTTGGAATCAGTCTGTTGTTCCATGTCCAGTTCTAACTGTTGCTTCTTGACCTGCATACAGATTTCTCAAGAGGCAGTTAAGATGGTCTTGTATTCCCATCTCTTGAAGAATTTTCCACAGTTTGTTGTGATTACACAGTCAAAGGCTTTGGCGTAATCAATAAAGCACAGCAGGTGTTTTTCTGGAATTTTATTTTATTTTTCTATGATCCAATGGATGCTGGCAATTTGTTCTCTGGTTCATCTGCCTTTTCTAAATCCAGCTTGAATATCTGGAAGTTCACGGTTCATGTGCTGCTGAAGCCTAGCTTGGAGAATTTTGATCATTACTTTCCTAGCATGTGAGATGAGCACAATTGTGAAGCAGTTTGAACATTCTTTGGCATTGCCCCCAAAGAATGAAAACTTCTTTGGGGTTGGAATGAGATGGACCTAGAGGTTACCATATGAAGTGAACTAAGTCACATATAAGACATATAAGTCACATACAAGACAAGATACACTTACACGCAGCATCTAAAATACAACACAAATGAACTTATCTATGGACAAAAAGAGACACAAAGATGTAGAGAACAGACTTGATGCTGCCAAGCAGGAGGGGGATGGGGAGGGATGGATTGGGGGCCTGTGATTAGCAGATACAAACTATTATACATAGAATGGATAGAAAATAAGGTCCTACAGTGTGACATAGGGAACTATATTCAATATCTTGTGACAAATCATAATGGAAAACAACATGAAAAGAATGTATACATGCATAACTGATTCACTTTACTGTAGAGCAGAAACTAACAAAACATTGTAAATCAACTATACGTCAATAAAATAAATTAATAAAAGAATTATTCCTGTAAGCCATACATTCCGCCTCTACACTGTGTTTATACCTGACATTTACATTTGTATCACTGAAACTAAATATTGCAAAAATAATATTATCCTTAGATCTTTCTGTGAATGCAAACAGAAAAATAAGGTTCAGAAGAAAACATGTTAATACAAGCAATTAAGAATATGAATGACCTTCTTGCTGCAGTTGTAGGAAGTTACTTGCATTTAATAATATAAATTAAATGACGGTGGCCTCATGATTGAATAAAAGTAGGAAATTAGATATTTTTATAGTCTAGTACTTAAGTAACAGAATTATTTACACAGCTTTAACTTTCCTAAATCAAATTAAAAGAAATAGCACCTACAAAAAATTCCTTAAGAGTCAAAAAATTATGTAGCAACTTATTTTGGAAGGATACTCTATTAGCATAATATTCTGGGTTTTTTTTTGTTGTTGTTAAAATATTCTCTAATTCACCAACCAAAAATCTAAATAAGGAAAACACTTTTTAAGGAATACTGACAAGGCTGAATAAAGACAATCTCAAATGTCTGGAATAAATATAATCACTTTATAAATCTAACTTGATAATGTATGTTTTAATTGGCTTATGGAGGATGACAAAAATACTATTTGCATTATGTATTTGGGTCACATACTTCTAAAAATAAGCTCCTTATGATAAAAGAGTGAATTTAGAGAACAGATGAGATCAGTTTCTATTAATACCATACTTTTCCAATTCAGTTCAGTTCAGTCGCTCAGCTCGTGTCCGAACTGCAGCACACCAGGCCTCCCTGTCCATCACCAACTCCCGGAGTTTACAAAAACTCATGTCCATTGAGTCGGTGATGCCATCCAACCATCTCAGCCTCTGTCGTCCCCTTCTCCTTCTGCCTTCACTCTTTCCCAGCATCAGGGTCTTTTCAAATGAGTCAGCTCTTCACATCAGGTGGCCAAAGTATCAGAGTTTCAGCTTCAACATTAGTCCTTCCAATGAATATTCAGGACTGGTTTCCTTTAGGTTGGACTGGTCGGATTTCCTTGTAGTCCAAGAGATTCTCAAGAGTCTTCTTCAACACCACAGTTCAAAAGCATCAATTCTTCGGCACTCAGCTTTCTTTATAGTCCAACTGTCACATCCATATATGACTACTGGAAAAATAATAGCTTTGACTAGACGAACCTTTTTTGGCAAAGTAATGTCTCTGGTTATTAATATGCTGTCTAGGTTGGTTACGGCTTTTCTTCCAAGGAGTAAGCGCCTTTTAATTTCATGGCTGCACTCACCATCTGCAGTGATTCTGGAGGCCCCCAAAATAAAGTTTGCCACTTTTCCCACTGTTTCCCCATCTATTTGGCATGAAGTGATGGGACCAGATGCCATGATCTTAGTTTCCTGAATGTTGAGCTTTAAGCCAACTTTTTCACTCGCCTCTTTCACTTTCAAGAGCCTTTTTAGTTCCTCTTCACTTTCTGCCATAAGGGTGCTGTCATCTGCATATCTGAGGTTATTGACATTTCTCCCAGCAATCTTGATTCCAGCTTGTGCTTCCTCAAGCCCAGCCTTTCTCGTGATGTACTCTGCATATAAGTTAAATAAGCAAGATAACAATATACAGCCTTGACGTACTCTTTTTCCTATTTGGAACCAGTCTGCTGTTCCATGTCTGGTTCTAACTGTTGCTTCCTGACCTGCACACAGATTTTTCAAGAGGCAGGTCAGGTGGTCTGGTATTCCACCTCTTTCAGAATTTTTCAGCTTATTGTGATCCACACAGTCAAAGGCTTTGGCATAGTCAATAAAGCAGAAATAGATGTTTTTCTGGAACTCTCTTGCTTTTTCGATGATCCAGCGGATGTTGGAAGTTTGATCTCTGGTTCCTCAGGCTTTTCTAAAACCAGCTTCAACCTTGTGCACACCAGGACCCAGGGACCCCACAGAGACTGAGACAGAACTGTGTTTGAGTGTCTCCTGTGGAGATACTGGTCACTGTGGCCTGCCACACGGACTGGGGCTCTGGTGCAGCAGACCTGCATATGGCACAAGCCCTCTTGGAGGAGGTCGCCATTAACCCCACCACAGAGCCGCCAGAACTTACACAGGACTGGAAAATAGACTCTTAGAGGGCACAAACAGAGGCTTGTGCACCAGGACCCAGGAGAAAGGAGCAGTGACCCCACCAGAGACTGACCCAGTCTTGCCTGTGAGTGTCCAGGAGTCTCCAGCGGAGGTGTGGGTCAGGGGTGGCCAGTTGTAGGGTTGGGGGCACTGAGTGGAGCAGTGTATGCATCTTTTGAAGGAGGTCATCATTATTTTCATTACCTCTATCGTAGATGGCCCCAGGTAAATAGCAGGGAGGGAACACAGCTCCCCCCATCAACAGAAAATTGGACTAAAGATTTACTGAGTATGGCCTTGCCCATCAGAATAAAATCCAGTTTCCCTCTCAGTCAGTCTCTCCAATCAGGAAACTTAATCCATAAGCCTCTTATCCTTCTCCATCGGAGAGCAGACAGACTGAAAACCACAATCAGAGAAAACTAGCCAATCTAATCATATGGACCACAGCCTTGTTTAACTCAATGAAACTATGAGCCATTCTGTATAGGGCCACCCAAGATGCACGGGTCACGGTGGAGAGTTCTGACAGAATGTGGTCCACCAGAGAAGGGAATGGCAAACCACTTCAGTATTCTTGCCTTGAGAACCCCATGAACAGTATGAGAAGGCAAAAAGATAGGACACTGAAAGATGAACTCCCCAGGTTGGTAGGTGCCCAATATGCTACTGGAGATCAGTGGAGAAATAACTCCAGAAAGAATGAAGGGATGGAGCCAAAGCAAAAACAGCACCCAGTTGTGGATGTGACTGGTGATAGAAGCAAGGTCTGATGCTTTCAAGGGCAATATTGCATAGGAACCTGGAATGTTAGGTCCATGAATCAAGGCAAATTGGAAGTGGTCAAACAGGAAATGGCAAGAGTGAACGTTGACATTTTAAGAATCAGTGAACTAAAATGGACTGGAATGGGTGAATTTAACTCAGATGACCATTATAACTACTACTGTGGGCAGGAATCCCTTAGAAGAATTTACATGTTATTTATTCTATGGATATCAAGAAAATCAATGCCTGTAATAAGTATTTGACTTTCAACCAGATTCATATGGCTAACGAAAGATACAATTTGAAGCAAAGTAACTTATTCCAACTAATAATAAAGTGCCCACCAAGAAGTATATGATTAAGAAGGATTCATGAAATGGAAACCAGATTGTGTGCATGCATTCTCAGTCACGTCTGACTCTGTGACACCAGAGACTGCAGCCTGTAGGCTCCTCTGTCCATGGAATATTTCAGGCCAGAACACTGAAGTGGGTTGCTCTTTCCTATGCCAGGGAACTGACCCAGGGACTGGACTCACATCTCCTGTGTCTCCTGCATTGGCAAGCTAATTCTTTACCACTCCAAATATTGAATTAATAGTCTAAATCAGAAAAATCTGTATTTGCTCATTCTTCATGCACGTGCCATTCACTCCTGAGGTTGATTTGGGTTTGGACTTGGTAAGTTGAAAAGCTTGTGGGGAGCCTCCTTTGATTCTTTTCAATTCAAATATCTCTCGGGGGGGGGGGAATATATATATATATATATATATATATATATATATATATATATATATAGCCCATGTCATCCAGCAGTTAGTTAGAGCAAAGTGAAGGAGTTAAGACATATCCACAAATATAGTGTCAGACTTAGTACTCCCTTTAAAATCTGGTATAAACACAAAGATGCTTTGTAACCAGAGAATTTGTTTTGGAAGAAATTAATCATATCACCTTACTTTAAAAGCCATGAGTTCTGAGGCAAGTAACTTGGATTTCCAATCATATTCTGTCAACATTTTGTTGTAGAAAATATCACTCAACTTAACTAGCCATCCTTCTCATCTCTACCTGTAAAGAACTACCATGACTATGTACAGTATGTACATAAATCCATGAAATAATGCAAGTTGGAAATTACTTTGCAAAACATTCAAACAATGTTAGGCAAATTAAAAGACAAATTACAAAAGTATGGTTTTGGCTCATTTGCATTCACTAAATTGTGCCAACTCAAATTCTAATCCTCTCATTTTCTCTAACTTTCACAATACTTCGTCAGTGAGGAAATGTGCAGTTCAGCAATGACTTTACATAAGCCAAATATTTTCTTTTCAAAAGAATTTCAAGATACATCAGAGAACAGCTACTTCAGTTGTTCATTTGATGTTTGACATAGTAATTGTCATAAAATATTCTCATTATTTAAAAATACTACAGATTACAGTATTTTATATCTGTATATGAGTTTTAGGGCAAAGAGTAAAATGATCAAGAAGTATCTCACATCAAATATTTATTTATACAGCATTAATCACCAAGTTTAAAATTACTTTAATTTTTCTCTGATATTATATCATTGATTTGTATTTTCTCACTGCAATAACTAGGATTATTGGTTTTCAATAATCTATAACTAGCATTACTGATTTTCTTTTCACTAATGGGCAAATCTACCCAGTGAGACTTGGAGGTGACAAGAATTCAAGAAAAAAATCATTCTGGGTCATATAAGAAAAAACTAAAAGTACTAAATTTCTAAAAATATTCAACAAAAGCAGTATCTTAAAAATCATGTGTGTCGACTATTCTACAACAAAAGTAATTTTAAAATCATGCAGGTCCAATGCCAGCATGCTGCTGCTACTGCTAAGTCACTTCAGTCGTGTCCAACTCTGTGCGACCCCATAGACCCCACCAGGCTCCTCTGTCCCTGGGATTCTCCAGGCAAGAATACTGGAGTGGGTTGCCATTTCCTTCTCCAATGCATGAAAGTGAAAAGTGAAAGTGAAGCCGCTCAGTCATAAAGACTCACAATTTCTAAATTGGGGGAAAGTTTATCATTCTATATAAGATCTTATGTTATTTGTCTAAAAGTTCAACCTTATCAAAATTACTCAATGAATTTTCATTTCAAGAAGGCAATTGCCTCTACTCCTCCAAAAGCTATAGAAATACAGAGGTAAGAATGGCATCTGGATATGTTCTGTGGAACAAGGATGGGCACCATTAGTGGTCAGAAACTGAGAAAATTTTAGAAGACAGGTGAGAATCAGGTTGAGGCCTTTCCTTTTGGCCCAGCGGTTAAGAATCTGCCCTGTAATGCAAGGGACACTCGTTTGATCCCTGGTCCAGGAAGATCCCATGTGCTGCCGAGCAACTGAGCCTGTGAGGCACAACTCCTGAGCCTGAGTTTTGGCACCCATGCGCCACAACTACCGAAGTCCACACACCCAAGGGCCCCTGGTCCACAACAGGAGCAGCCACCACAATGAGAAGCCTGCAACTGACCACAGGAGGCTAGCTGTCTACTCTCCACAACTAGAGAAAGTCTGGGCAGCAATGAAGACCCAGCACAGTGGAAAAAAAAAAAGAATCAAGCTGAGTAGGACATGGTTAGCCTGTGATGTGACAGAGACAAAGGGAAGGCTGGGCATGGACCAAGTTCCCAGAGATGCTGGAGCTAAGGAGCATGTGGTCTCAGGACAGGGATGGTCCAGGGTCCAGTGACAGAGGGCAGAAAAGGCTTCCAAAATTGTGCCAGCACTCTGCACGCAGACCTGGGCTGCAAATTTCACTCCTCACTTTAACATGCAAATACAGCATATAAAGTACAGCAGTACTGTGCCCAGTGAGATTCTCGAGGCAGGAGGATGCTGCTGAGTGGAGAAGAGGTCCTTTGTCCTGCTGTCCTGAAGCTCATGCCACAGACACTAACTTCTCCGCCCTCATCACAGAGATGGTTCATGTTACGGGTCAACTCTCCTCGGTCACACCCTACCCAGATACTGGGTTGAATACGATTTCTGGGTGTGTCTGTGAGGGTGTTTCCAGATGAGATGAGCATTTGAATGTGTAAACTAAGTAAAGCAGATGGCCCTTTCCAGTGTGGGTGGGTGGTGTCCAATCCCCTGAGGACCTGAATGGAACAAAAAGGTGGAGAAAGGGAGAGTTCACGGTCCACCTGACTGCTTGAGCTGCGGCTTCAGTTCCTCCTCCTGCTGAGGTCAGGACTAGACTCTGGCTCCTCTGGTTCTCAGGCCTTCTGACCTGGACTGGAAGTAACCAAAGCCTTCCAGGAAGTAATCACTCCTAGGCCTTCCTACTATAGACAGCAGCTCATGGGGCTTCTCAGCCTATGTAGCTGCATAAGCCAATTCCATATATATATATATATATATATATATATATATATGTTTTGTTTCTCTAGAAAACCCTAATACAATTAAAACACAGCCCAGTCTTCGCAGAACTCATATTGAACAAATACACACACACACACGTTCAGTGACTCAGTCTTGTCCAGCTCTTTGCGCCCCATGGACTGCAGCATGCCAGGCTTCCCTGTCCTTCACTGTCTCCTGGATGGAATATATATATATACACACATATATTCCATAGTGCTTATCTCCATATGTATATATGTATATAAATCTCCATATATATATATAAAACATATATATATGTATATAAATCTCCATATATATATAAAACATATGTATATGTATATAAATCTCCATATATATATAAAAAACATATATATATATATAGGACATATATCCATATATGTATGGATATATATAGCCATAGTACTTTCCATATATATATGTGTGTGTGTGGAGAAAAATTAAACATGAAAAAGGGATATCGTGGTGGAGGAGGGTGCTACAATTTTATATGGGGTGATTAGAGAGGCCATCCTTGATACAGCAATTTTAGAGCAAAGACCAGAAGTAAGTTCAGGACTGAGGTATGAGAAGAGTTTCCACAAAAAGCTGCAGCTGCACCTGGGCCCACACAGGTATCTGCTTAGTGTGTGACAGGGACAGGAAGAAGGCCTCTGGCAAAGGTGGTGGGCAAGTGTGAGATGATCGGAAAGGGTGTCTGTGTGTAGGTATAGATCAGGTCACAGAGAGTCTGAGTACCACTCTGAGGATCTTTGCTTTTACTTTTACTTTCATCATGAGATGAAAAGTCATCGTGGGGTTTTGAGAAGAGACATCACAAGGTCTGCTTTACTTCTTAAAATCACAGCTAAGATTGGCTTTGGGGAGTGGCATTTTGGAAACAGAAAGGAGAGCTCAGTTAGCAAACGAATGCAATAATTCAGCCTGGATGATGTCTCAGAACAGGCTGGAAATGAGGAGATGGTGAGAAGAAGTGGCATTCCAGATATATTTTGAAGACAAAGCCAACAGGATTTCATGATGGGTTGGATGTGAGACATGAGAGAAAAGCAAACAAGCAACAACAAAATCAGGAGGATTTTGGAATCAGGAGGATTCCTAGGTCTTTGGTTTATGCTTCTTTAGGAGTGGAGTTTCTGTTTCCTGCAGTGCAGACTGTGGAGTAAGCTAGCTTAGGAGATAAAAATGGGAGTTGGGTGTTATATATGTTAAGTTAGAGATGCTTATTGAGCATCTGCAGATGTACCTAACTACCACGCTGAGGCCTCTCCCCCAGAGTGCCTCCTCCCACATTGTTGACTAGCACAGTTATGATTCTGACCTGTCACAGGTACTGGGAACCTCAGTCTTTCCTGCAAGGCTAGGAGACAAGTATGAGGAACAGAAGCATTCAGTTCAGTTCAGTTCAGTCGCTCACTCGTGTCCGACTCTTTGCAACCTCATGGACTGAAGCACGCCAGGCTTCCCTGTCCAACACCAACTCCTGGAGCTTACTCAAACTCATGTCCATTGAGTCCATGATGTCATCCAACCATCTCATCTTCTGTCATCCCCTTCTCCTATGTTCGATCTTTCCCATCATCAGGGTCTTTTCAATGAGTCAGTTCTTTGCATCAGGTGGCTAAAGTATTGGAGTTTAAGCTTCAGCATCAGTCCTTCCAATGAATATTCAGGACTGATTTCCTTTAGGATTGACTGGTTGGGTCTCCTTGCAGTCCAAGGGACTCTCAAGAGTCTTCTCCAACATCACAGTTCAAAAGCATCATTTATTTGGTGCTCGGTTTTATTTACAGTTTGACTCTCACATCCATACATGACTACTGGAAAAATCATAGCTTTGACTAGACAGACCTATGTTGGCAAAGTAATGTCTCTACTTTTTAATATGCTATCTAGGTTGGTCATAACTTTTCTTCCAAGGAGCGAGTGTCTTTTAATTTCATGGCTGCAGTCATCATCTGCAGTGATTTTGGAGCCCCAAAGAATAAAGTTTGTCACTGTTTCCATTGTTTCCCCACCACTTGCCATGAAGTGATGGGACCAAATGCCATGATCCTAGTTTCCTGAATGTTGAATTTTAAGCCAACTTTTTCACCCTCCTCATTCACTTTCATCAAGAGGCTCTTTAGTTCTTCTTCCCTTTCTGCCCTAAGTGTGGTGTCATCTGCATATCTGAGGTTATGCAGATAATTCTCCCAGCAGTCTTGATTTCGGTTTGGGCTTCATCCAGTCCAGCATTTCTCATGCTGTTCTCTGCATATAAGCAGGGTGACAATATACGGCCTTGATGTACTCCTTTCCCAATTTGGAACTAGTCTGTTGTTCCATGTCCAGTTCTAATTGTTGCTTTCTAACCTGCATACAGATTTCTCAAGAGGCAGGTAAGGTGGTCTGCTATTCCCATCTCTTTAAGAATTTTCCACAGTTTGTTGTGATCCACACAATCAAAGTATTGGAGGGAAGGAAATCTGGATTCTGAATGATGCTGAGGATTTACTAAAGGAAAGGGGCCTGAATGCTTGAGTCTGAGAGGCATTGAGTAGTGAGGGGAAGCCAGTAATCTACCCCAAATTTCCTGCATCAAGTCTTCCTCCCATAGCATCATGCTCATACCTTCCCCAAACTGACATCTTGGGGCTATTAGAAAATGAAAACTTTCTTCTTCACCTAAAGCTAAAATTTAGAAAAGGGATCAAACTCAAATTTTAAGGATGAACCAAAAGGTGAAATTTTTATTTGAGAAAAATGGGAATTTTGTGAGGAGTCACAGCAAATGTTTCCATAAATAACAATCGTATTATACACTGGATGAACTGAGGGGAAACTGACATTGAAAAGAAAATGCATAATTCATGTTATTAAGGAGTTTTGAGAAAATATTTGTTCCATGGAAACAAGACAATCTGACATAAAATTTCTGCTTTTGGATAATGCAAAGTTCACATGAAGGGATAATTATATGAAAAGAGCTTTGAATTCTGAGAACTATTAGCAATGAAAAGTAGTGAAGATGATGTGAAAAAATATGAAGAGATGGGTGCAGGAAATTTAATATACATATGATAGAAAGTAGGGCAAATCAGACAGCTGAGAAACAATGACCAAGGAAGTAGTTAGTGTGTGCAGCTGAAGAAAAACACATGCAATAAGATCAGAAACACACACAGACAAATGGGCAACATCTGTAAAACAGAGACAATTGATCTTGTCTTTGTACCTTTTTTCTTTTATATTGATTATAAACCAAGTTTTATGACACCATCAAAATTTTTTTCCATTTTAAAGAATAATTTTGAAGTAAAAATACAGTTGTATTCATTATATAACTTCTTAATTTATGTTACACAATCCCTGATTATCTTTACACTATGTCTTAATACCCCAACTGTACTTTTTTATGAAAAACTGAAAATAAAGCAAAGATTGAGAAAACAAGTGAGTCAGACATCAGGTAAAATGAGAGTTCCTCCTTGTACTTAATCCACAAGAAAGGCAGGGAGATAGTCTTTCACTCTTTAATTTTCAAGAGAATAGAGAACTCAAATAAAAATAAGGAGAACATACTATTCTGATAAACAGAAAGAAAAGACTGAGTTGGGTGACAATGTTGATATGTTTCCTGAAATAGTTCAGGGATAATGGTGATGCTGTGATCCAGAAGGATGATGAATTAAAGACTGAGCTGGGCTGACACCAGCAAGCGCTAAGGCTGCTGTGGATTCTCTAATAAAAACTGCACATGCATTAGGCCTGTGATCTAGGGCTGGAAAAAGACATGCCGGGTGAACACTAGCTAGTTTCTAGGAAGGATTTGCTGCACCTACTGATACTAATATTTCAAAGACATAGAAAATGTCAGAGTTGGAGAGAAATTATTTGTTATCTCATTGAATTCATGTTTTTCTAACAAATATGAATTGGATACCTAATATGTGTCAAGCAGTGTCCACATAATTGAGCATTCAAAAGAGTATTTAATATTTCCTTGCCTACAAGAAACAGAAATCAAAGTGGAATATATTACTTTGTAAATATACTACAATTTAGATGTATAAAAAGTGCAGAACAAGCTAACTCAGCCTGAGACCCTTGTGAGGAGTGCTTTATGGGGCAAGATTATTTTAGTACAGAAAGAAACTAAGCAAAGATATAAAAGTACAAAAGAGCAAGATACATTCAGAGAAATTAATAGCATTATTAATTGGTAACATGATGGATGAATCGTCTCTACAAAACCCAATATAAATGGTTTATGTATCTAATAACAATTTAGGCATCTCTAATAATTTTAAATGTTAACAACTAAAATGTATAGATACAAGAAGAATATATAGATATAAGAAGATACAGTCTTGCCCTACAAATAAATTAATTGTATTGTTGCTGTTGTTCAGTCGCTTAGCTCTATCCGACTCTTTGTGAACCCATGGACTGCAGACTCCTCTGTCCTCCACTATCTCCCAGGGTTTGCTCTAATTCATGCTCATTGAGTTGGTGATGCTATCTAACCATATCATTCTCTGCTGCCCTCTCCTGCCCTGCCCTCAGTCTTCCCCTGCATTAGGGTCTTTTCCAGGGAGTCAGCTCTTCACATCACTTGGAGCTTCGGGTTCAGTATTCGTCCTTTCAATGGATATTCACGGTTGATTCCTTTAGAACTGACTGGCTTGATCTCCTTGCAGTCCAAGGGACTCTCAAGAGTTTTCTCCATCACAATTTGAAAGCATCAATTTTTTAGCACTCAGGCTTCTTTATGGTCCAATTCTTACATACATTGATGATTATAATAAAAACTGTTTGTTGATGTCCCTAATACACAGTCTTATTGTTGTTCAGTCACTCACTCATGCCCAACTCTTTGCAACCCCATGAACTGCAGCACACCAGGGTTCCCTGTCCTTCACTATCTCCTGGAATTTGCTCAAACTCATGTCCATTGAGTCAGTGATGCCATCCAACCATTCATTCTTCCGTTGTTCCCGTCTCCTCCTTCCCTCAGTCTTTTCCAGCATCAGGGTCTTTTCCAATGAGTCTGTTCTTTGCATCAGGTGGCCAAAGTATTGGAGTTTCAGCTTCAGCATCAGTCCTTCCAGTGAATATTCAGCATTGACTTCCTTTAGGATTGACTGGTTTCATCTCCTTGCTGTCCAACGAATTCTCAAGAGTCTTCTCTAGCATCACAGTTGAAAGCAATCAATTCTTTGGTGCTCAGCCTTTTATACTGCCCAACTCTCACATCTGTACATGACTACTGGAAAAACCATAGCTTTTACTAGATGGACCTTTGTAGGCAAAGTAATGTCTCTGCTTTTAAATAGGCAGTCTAGGTTTGTAATAACTTTCCTTCCAAGAAGCCATATTCTTTTCATTTTATGGCTACAGTCACCATCTGCAGTGATTTTGGAGCCCCCCAAAATAGAGTTTATCATGGTTTCCATTATTTCTCCATTTATTTGCCATGAACTGATTGGGACTAGATGCCATGATCTTGGTTTTTTGAATGTTGATCTTTAAGCCAGCTTTTTCACCTTCTTCTTTCACCTTTATCAAGAAGCTCTTTAATTCCTCTTCACTTTCTGCCATTAGGGTGGCGTCATCTGCACTTGTGAGGTTATTAATATTTCTTGTGGCAATCTTCATCTAGCCCAGCATTTCACATGATGTACTCTGCATATAAGTTAAATAAGCAGGATGACAATATACAGCCTTGTTGTTCTCCTTTCCCAATTTTGAACCAGTCAGTTGTACCATGTCTGCATCTAAATGTTGCTTCTTGACCTGTATACAGGTTTCTCAGGAGGCAGGTAAGGTAGTCTGGTATTGCTGCCCCTTAAGAATTTTTCACAGTTGTGATCCACACAGTCAAAGGTTTTAATCTATTTAAGAAATCAGAAGATTTTCTGGAATTCCCTGGATTTTTCCATGATCCAATGTTGGTTATTTGATTTTTGGTTTCTCTGCCTTTTATCCAAGCTTGTATTTCTCAAAGTTCTCTGTTCATGTGATGTTGAGGCCTAGTTTGAAGGATTTGGGGCATTACCTTGCTAGCCTGTGAAACGAGTGCAACTGTGCAGTAGTTGGAACATTCTTTGGCATTGACCTTCTCTGGAACTGGAGTGAAAAGTAACCTATATCAGTCTTGTGGCCACTGCTGAGTTTTCCAAATTTGCTGAAATATTAATTGCAACACTTTAACAGCATCATGTTTAGGATTTTGAATAGCCTATCTGGTGTTCTATCACCTCCATTGGTTTTGTTTGTCATAATGCTTCCTAAGGCCCACTTGACTTCACACGCAAGGATATTTGGCTCTAGACAAATGGCCACATCATCGTGGTTATCCAGGTCATTAAGACCTTTTGCGGATACACTTCTTCTGTGTATTCTTGCCACGTCTTCTTAATCTCCTCTGCTTTGTAAGTCCTTACAGTTTCTGTCCTTTATCGTGCCCATCCTTGCATGAAATGTTCTTTTGATATTTCCACTTTACTTAAAGAGATCTCTAGTCTTTCCCATTCTGTTGTCTTCCTCTATTTTTTACATCATTCATTTGAAGAAGGGCTCCTTGCTATTCTTTGGAAGCCCACATTCAGTTGGGTTTATCTTTCCCTTTCTCCCTTGCCTTTAACTTCTCTTCACCTCAGCTATTTGTAAAGCTTCCTTGGACAACCACTTTGCATTCTTTCTTTTCTTTATCTGGGGGATGATTTTGTTCACTGCCTCCTGTACAATGTTATGTACCTTTGTCCATAGTTCTTCAGGTATTCTTTCTACAAAATCTAATCCGTTGAATCTATTTGTCATCTCTACTGCATAATCATAAGGGATTTGCTTCAGTTCATACCTGAATGGCCTAGTGGTTTTCCCTAATTTTTTCAATTTGAGCCTGAATTTTGCAATAAGGAGCTCATAATCTGAGTCACAGTAAGCTCCAGGTCTTGTTTTTGCTGCCTGTATAGAGCTTTTCCATCTTCAACTGCAAAGAACATAATCAATCTGATTTCATTTTTGACTATCTGCCAATGTCCATGTGTAGAGTCTTTTGTGTTGTTGGAAGAGGGTATTTGCTATGACCAGTGCCTTCTCTTGGCAAGACTCTGTTAGCCTTTGCCTTGTTTCATTTTGTACTCCAAATCCAAACTTGCTTGTTACCCCAGGTATCTTGTGACTTCCTACTTTGCATTTCAGTCCCCCTGATGAAAAGGACATAATTTTTTTTTTGGGGGGGGGGTAGTTCTAGAAGGTCTTGCAGGTCTTCATAGAACTATTTAACTTCAGCTTCTTCAGCATTAGTGGTTGGGGTATAGACTTGGATTACTGTGATGTTCAATGGTTTTCCTTGGAAACAAACTGAGATCATTCTGTCATTTTTGAGGTTGTACCCAAATACCGCATTTCTGATTCTTTCATTAATGATGAGGTACTCCATTCCTTCTAAGGGGTTCTTATCCACATAGCAGATATAATGGTCATCTGAATTAAATTCTCCCATTCCTATCCCTTTTAGGTCACTGATTCCTAAGATGTTGATGTACAATCTTGCCAACTCCTGTTTTGTCACATCCAACTTACCTTGTTTCATGGACCTAAATTTCAGGGTCCTATGCAACATTTTTCTTTACAGCATTGTACTTTACTTTCAGCAGCATTCCACAACTTGAGTATCGTTTCTGCTTTAGCCCAGCCACTTCATTCTTTCTTGAGCTAATAGTAAGTGCCCTCTGCTCTGGCAACCCACTCCAGTATTCTTGCCTGGAAAATACCATTGACAGAGGAGCCTGGTGGGCTACACATAGTTCATGGGGTTTCAAAGAGTTGGACATGACTGGGTGACTAACACACACATTCTTCCCTAGTATCATATTGGACACTTTCTGACCTGAGGGTTCATCTTCCATTGTCATACCTTTTTGCCTTTTCATATGGTGAATAGTCTTCTCTTTGCAAGAATACTGGAGTTGTTAGCCATGTCCTCCTCCAAAGGACCACGTTTGTCAAAACTCTTCAATATGACCCACCCATCTTGGGTGGCCCTACATGGTATGGCTCATAGCTTCCTGAGTTACACAAGCCCCTTCTTCATGACAAGGCAAGCATACTATTGAGAGCTGCCATTTCCTTCTCCAGGTGTCTTCCCTGCCCAAGGATTAAACCCGCTTCTCTTGCATCTCTTACATTGGTAGGCAAGTTGCCATTGGGCCACCTGGGAAGCCCAAACTATACTATAAAGTAATTGCGATCAGGAATAAAGTTTTGGGGCTTCTCCGGTGTCTCAGATGGTAAGGAATTCACCTGTGATGTAGGAAACTCAAGTGTGATCCCTGGGTCAGAAAGATCTCCTAGAGAAGGGAATGCAATTTTAACCACATCTAGAAGTAACAACAACAAACAAGACAAGGAAAACATTTAAAAAATGCAAATAAAGAAGAAACTTTTGTGATCTTCTATTCCAACCCCCAACCTGAGTATTGACTTACTGCCCCCAAGTGCCCCATTTCCCTGAGAGGATCACGTCTGGTACATGTACATAACTGCACACTCACTCAGCTGCTGGGACGCTTGGTGTTCTGTTAAAAAGCACAGACATTTTCAAATTCCCTAGACATAAATGAAGAGTTCAGTGGTATAGTACTTTTCTCACTGAAGATGAGCCTTCTACTTTTACCATATTCTTTGCTACAACAATATTTTACTAGTCAATAAAAATAATTGAGTTTTACAAGAATTAACTTTTTGGCAACACAAGTATTTGTCATTTTTTTCCTCCATTATGAAACAGATCAAATGGAATTTTGGAAACAAAATATTTGCTATTGAAGTTGATGTAAGAAACATATCTATTGCATGTATATATACATAGCAACAAAATAAAGCACTCAAAAATACATTTGTTAAATGATGTGGTAAAGAAATATCTGAAAACAATGATTTCTTGAGATCTAGGTGTGTAACTGTAATTGTGACTATAAGATTTAGAACATATTTTAAAAAATTAAGTGCAAAATTAACAAATTTAGAACATATTTTATAAACTTTTAAAGATATCTCCAAAACAGCTTTGATCAATAGAATATGTGCAAGTTTATATTGCATATTTATTTTGGACAGACTTCTGTTAAGTGTGGTATTTGTATTGGTTTAAATAAAATGCTAACATGAAAAAAAGAAAATAATATATAGAATATGGGGATTAGTCATAGTTTACTAAACTTGTGGCTTTAAAACAAATAAGCACAGATATTCTGGCACTGAAAAGTTTGAGTAGGAATGTCTATAGAGTTATCAGATATTTTTTTTATCATGTACACTGAGAGGAAGCTTTTGAGAATCTTATTTTCCTTAATGTGGTGTTCCATAAATATTTTTATGCATCAAAACAACACCTGCACATTCACACTTTTAATCTGAATTTATGATATAATAAGCTCACAGAAATAATTTTATATGAATTAAACAAAAAGAGTGCATCTTGGCATGCATCTCCATCAAAATTGCATTTGTTGAATCAATTAGTAGTTAATTCTAAAAGGATAAAATTATATACAAAAACCTCATGGGCATCTCCATCAAAATTGCATTTGTTGAATCAATTAGTAGTTAATTCTAAAAGGACAAAATTATATCAAAAAACCTCATGTAAGAAGGCATGAACTAATGAACAATAAAATGAAAAGATGAATTAATAAGTGAATAGATGAGTTTTAACAGAACCATCAAGAGTTGCTTTGAAAGGCATTTCTAGAATTATTAAGTGAGGAGCTTTTCAGACTTCTTCTCCATGACTGGTGAAAATTACTTCTCAAAAGTAACCATTTAAAGTCCCTAGAAATTGTCCAAAGGGAATATAACAAATGGAGAAAGGTTTATTCAATAAACTCTACTTAAAATCCATCAAAACAGCGAGGGAGGGTGTGTGGCATCTGAGCTACAACCCACTCCCTTCCTTCTCCCCTCCAAGCTCAGGAAGACAGAAATTCCCCCTGAGTGTGCAGGACCTCCAGCTCCCGGTCAAGCGTTACAGCATCTGCCCCAGCAGGTAAGGCCACAGCGCTCCTCATCCAGGTCTGTGATGCATAAGCTCTACTCTAGGCAAAGGCTGTTGAGTGGTCAAAGGCTCTCTTTCCCCACCCATCTCCCAGTTGTAGGGTTAAAACTCTACCTCTGCTGTGCAGGCCAAGGCTATGGGACCCCAAACACGCTGATCTCAGCTACCTCATGCGGTGGATGTTCCACATGAGGAAAGGTACATCAAGCCCATCAGGAATTAAGGACCTCATCCACTGACACACTCATGGAGCAGGAGTGTCTGCCTGAGAGAAGCAGGCTGCTATCCCTAACCCTAGCTCCAGAGCAGTGACATGGAGTTCTGACTAGGAGAAGAGGCAAGTCATACACAGGAAGAAAGAGCTCTGTATCTTTCTCTAAGAGAACAGATTTCATCTGGAATAGAGGTTGGGAACATTCAAGCAGAGCAACACAGTCAAAAGCAATGCAGATTTTGGTGCTGAGCCGTAAGGAGAAGTCTGACAGCTCTGTGACAACAACAAGGAAAACAACAGGCAAGCAGGAAGCTGAGCAGAAAGAACCATGGAGACAGAGAAGAGACCAGAGTCAGAACAGGTTTTAAAGACTGGCTCCAACTTGAGCAGAAGAACTAAAATCTTAACTGAGAGACCAGGAAAAGAGAATGACAGTTAAAGACAGCCTGGTTAAAAACACCATCATCTCTGATGGGAAGGCAAGACAGATGTGTACATGATAAAGTTTTGCCCATGAGTAGAAACATCAGAGGCTAACGCTGCAGGGGAAATAGGCTTCACTGAAATAATATAGCCAACTCATGAAACAAATAAAGAAGCAAGCAAGCAAAAATAAGCCCTGGAAGTGAGGACAGGGATCAGTATCCAGATCTGCTACAATATACTATCTAAAATGGCCAATATTCAACTATAAATTATGAGGCATCCAAAGAAACAGAAATATGACTAACCTTCAGAGAAGGCCCAGAATTTGGACATACCTGACAAAGACATTAAAAAAAAAAAAACTTGTAAATATGTTCAAAGAGCTAAAGTGACCATGCTCGAAGAACAAAAAATAAGAAAACAGCATCTCATCTAATATAGAAGATAAAGATATATAACTTATTAAAGAAATAAAATGATTAAAAATGAAAAGAATTATTAGAGGGATTCAATATTAAGTTTTAAACTGGCAGAATAAAGAATTCATGAATATAAAGATAAATCAATAGTGATTATGAGACCTGGTGAAAACAAAGAAAAAAGAATGAAGAAAAATGAACAGAACCTTGAAGAAATGTAGAAGACTATCAGCCACAGGAATATATGTGGCATTGCCATGAGGACAGAAAGAGATCCCTTCCAAACACAAAGCATTAAAAGCTGAACCTTCACAGATTTGATGGAAAACATCAATCTGTACATCTGAGAAGCTCAATGAACCCAACTAGGAACAACACAAAGAGATCCATTATTCAGATACATACATATCACAATAAACACTGAAAACAAAAGGAAAAGAGAAATTCTTGAAAAAACAAGAGAAAATACACTCATCTTACACACACACACACACACACACACACACACACACACACACACACAGGCTTTTAGTAAGATTAACAGTTGACTTCTCATCAGAGACAGTGGAGGTCAGAGGCAGTGGGATGATATACTTGAAGTGCTAAAAGAAGGAAAAAGAGGCTGGTAACTAAGAACCCTACATTCAGCAAACTATTTTTCAAAAATGAAGGTGAAATATATTCCTAGGTTAACAAAATCTGACATAATTCATTGCTAGGAAACTCACTTTTAAGAAATACTAAAGGAAAGTCTTTAGCGTAGATAGAAACATGAATTCATATAAAAAAGAACTCTGGTAAATAGAATTATAGGGGTAATCATAAAAATATAATTTCATATTTCTTTTTTGTTATCTTGAATTATTTAAGAATAGTATAAAAACAGTATTAATATACTAGCATTGTTAAGCCTATAATGTAAAGAAATCAAATAGATTTGACAATAACAGAACAAAGGAGATGGATGGAAGCAACTATGAATTGGAGTTGGGAAATGACACCAGATGCTATCTTGAATCCCAAGGAAGAAATGAAGAGAACCAAAAATAGTAAATAAGAACATTACATAACAGATCCTATAAATATATACTTGCTCTCATTTCCTCTCTTGGCTTTATTAAAAGGCAAAACCATATAAAGTGTTAGTTACAACAATGTATTATTGGAATTTTAACATATATAGACATAAAATATATAAAAACAATAGCACAAAAAAGGGAGAAAGGTGAATAGAGCTACGTAGAATTAACATTTCTCCTGGGCAGTCCAGTGGTTAAGACCTTGCTTTTCAACACAGAAGGTGTGGGTTTGATCCCTGGTGGGTTAGCTAAGATTCCACATGCCTTGGGGACAGAAAATAAAAAAGCATAAAACAGAAGCAATCTTGTGACAGATTTAATAAATACTTTAAAAACGGTCCACATCAAAAAAAAAATCTTGAAAAACATATCTTTCACTTGAATTATGATAGTGTAAAGTTGAAGTAGATTCTGTCAAGATGGATGCATAAATATATGCATCAAACCATCACATTGAATACCTTCGATTTACACATTGTCAATTATATTTCAATAAAACTAGAAAAAAAAAGTTGCAAACTGGAAAATCTAGAGTCACTAAGAAAATAAATCATAAATATAGTTAAAAATCACTGAAATATTTAAAGCATGCTTAGAAGATGCCCATTCAATGCAAAAGAAAGTAGTAAAGGAGAAACAGGAATCAAAAAACATAAAAAGCAAAATGTAAGCTAGGAGAAAAAAATACCGTCATATCAGTAATAATGTTAAATATGAATGCATTAAAATCTAGTCAAAAGGCAGAGATTGTTAGAATGAATTAAAAAAAATCCAAAATCTAAGTACATGTCATTTATATGAGACACACTTTAGATTCAAAGATAAATGTATGATTAAATTTTAACAAACACAGAAGGATATACCATGCAAACAGCAGACATTACAGAGATGGAGTAACTATAGTTATACCAGATAAAATAGGCTTTGTTTGCTACTGAAAATTTATTCTCCACTAGCAGCAGCAATGGAAAAGACCCTGATGCTGGGAGGGATTGGAGGAAGGAGGAGAAGGGGAAGACAGAGGATGAGATGGCTGGATGGCATCACTGACTCGATGGGCATGAGTTTGAGCAGACTCTGGGAGCTGGTGATGGACAGGGAGGCCTGGCGTGCTGAGGTTCATGGGGTAACAAAGAGTCAGACACGACGGAGCGACTGAACCGAACTGAGCAGCAGCAATGACCGGGAGTCTGTCTACCACTGAAATCTGCTGGAGGCCGACAGCAGGGAGGGATGGAAAGTTGGGTGGTGGATGACAAAAAGTCTGGTTGTTGGTCTCTATGTGGGTCTGTTTGCATACTGCTGCAAGCTCACATCACTTAAAAAAAGTATCTTGCACACGCTGAAAAAAGAATGATCTTTTAAAATCTGGGCTTAAATATCTGTGTTAATTTTGGGCCTATGGCTGAGTGGAAAAACAGAAGCTGCTAGTTCTCAGTGCATGTTTAAAATATAGTCTTTTCAATTGGTAATAAAGTCTCTAACTTTGTGTGTATCCTAGGGATAGATGGTCTAAGAAGACAGATATTAGATTCCAAGTTATCCTAAACTCAACAGAGCTCATGTTCTGATTGGTTTATGTAGATTAATAAGTAGTTGTGTAATTGTAACATAAAAGACATAAAGAATCACTACAGAAACCAAACACCTAATACTTTGAATACCATAGCTTAAAAAAATTCATTCTCAAGAAGTTGCTAATTTAGAAACATTTTTGTTTTGTGAGATACAAAGCAAATTCTTAGAGATATCAAATTAGTTTGATAATTTTGGTCTAAAAACAGCTTTGTGAAAATCACAATGGGATATAACATCACTTCACATGTAACATGATGGCTAGGGTAAAAATAAAGCCAGCTAGTAACAAGTGTTGTGAGAATGCGGAGAATTGGAACCCATAAACACTGCTATGCAGCTGCTTGGGAAAATGATCAGTTCCTCAAATTGTTAAACATAGGGCTATCATGCAACCCAGTAATTCCACTCCTAGGTAAATGAAAAACAGATCTGATAACTTAAGTTCACAAAATACCACAGAGCTTGCCATGGATTAGTCTGCCTTTGTGAAAGTTCTGACTACCACAGACCCTTTTCCTGAAACTAGAATGGTTTTCTCTGCATCCTAAGATGCATCTGTATTAAGCATTTGTTGTGAAATTGTGATTTATGGAAAGAGATTGTTTAAAGGTTTTAAAAATGGTTTGTGGAGCGGGGGCAAAACCAGGACTATAAACTTCCTGATTATTAAATATTAGCAAGCATTTCCAGGATAGTAAGGCTAAATTCAAGAGATTAAAATTTCGTGGTCCTGAAGAGCAGTGTAGCAAATTCCTAAAACAGATTTGGAATAAAAACTTTCTGAATTATCCAATAAAACTCTTTAGAACTTGATGTTTTACCCTTCTGTCTGGGACAAGCAGGCTTTCCTGGAGGCTCAGTGGTAAAGAATCCACCCGCCAGTGCAGAAGGTTTCCTGGGTTGGGAAGATCCCCTGGAGAAGGAAATGGCAACCCATTCCAGTGTTCTTGCCTGGGAACTCCACGGACAGAGAGGAGCCTGGCGGGTTATTGTCCATGAGGTTGCAAAGAGTCAGACTCAACTTAACGACCAAACAACAATAACAACAACTGAGACAAGCACAATACCTTAAGAGGCACCTTAACAAATCTAATCAATGAAATTGCTTAGTGAATGTTCCCCCCTCAATGTACCCTGACATTTCCTTACTGATATGTTTACCTATATTTATAACTTCTCTACTTAGGCCTTTCTGGGCACAATCTCTAAGAGAACACTCTTACAGAGAAAACCATCACCAAAGCATCTAGTACAAAAAATTGAATAGAGAGAGAAAGAGGGAACATGAAAGTGGGTCCAGGAATGCTCTTAAGTCATTTTTTTTCAAGAGTGAATGTGGAAAATTATGATTAGATGACTCATCATATCATGGACTAAATAGGGATAATTCTGAGAGTTCTTTTCATAAGAATAAATAATGCAATCATGCAAATAATTTTTAAAAATGGATATACTTCTACTGAATTGCTTTTATTTATCTAACCCTAGTGAAAGAAAATACAAAACAAATTTGGCGTTTAAGAACAGAGTCTATGAGAGCAGTTTTTTATGATGTCAAGGGTCAATTATTCCACAGATAATACCTTAGGATGAGACCAATTCCAAACTCAATAGGTGCTATCTCATTCCACCCAACCCTTACATTTTATGAATTGTTTTCTACAAAAACATACTTACTTTATCAGCATATCATTTAGCATAATTATATAAATAAACACCAATGAAAATGTATGAGGAGCCAGTTTAAAAAGTCATGACTTTGTAAACACTGCCCCTCATTAATTATTATCTTGATAAAAAAAGAGGTTTTATTTTTCTTACACATGACATTTAAAGGGTAGATATGTTTAGTTTTTACTTTTAAATAAAATAGCTAAGAAAATGGTCATGTTCTGCTTTCTGAATATTGCTTACATTTATTACAAAATACTCAACTTATAATGCATGACACTTCTTTTGTATGAAAAAAAAAAGATTAAATAGAAAGGTAGCAAGATAGTTCATTTTTAGTTGCTTTATTTGACAGTCACTCACTCTCACCAAAAAGGAAATACTGATGAAAATTTATGGAAAACCCTAAAGGAATTGAACTTAGAGGACTCAATTCAGTAGATTTAGTAAAAGCAAATTGTTAATTTACCAAAGGAGTTATCTAAATTCAATACTCTGCCATCAAACAGAGGATAAAACAAAGACAAAAACAATTTAAACAGGTTTTGGGGAAATCCTCAGTACCCCTATGTATTCAGACTTTGGAGAGGCTTTTTATGAAGTAAAAACTGCCATTTTATCTCTGAAAGTGTGCACTTTAAAATAATATAAATAAATATTATAAAAATAATAAAAATAATATAAAATAATCTCATTATAAACTATTATGGGTCAATTACAAAGTGACTATATATGACAAGCCATTTTCTTTTTAAGCAAGTATACAATCTCCCAAATTACTGGAGCTGATTTAGACTAACAGTAAAATTTTAAAATAAAACATTGCTGGGCTGTAAAAAAAATAGGATCATGAATATTTTTCACTGGACTCAATAAAGAAATATTTATATCTTAGCTAATCTTAGGTCTTCATATCATATATAGTATTATTTTAATCACACTATTCATCAATTTAACAACCTATGCAGACTTCATTATCATTGCATTTATCAAGATGGAGATTGATTTTAGAAAGGTTTTATTCATCCTATTACTCTTTGCTTTCCTCTCATACCAACAGTCTCCTCCTCCTGCTACACACACATTTGCAAATTATAATTTCTCAATTAAAAATAAAAGATGCCAGAGGAATAGAGAAAGAAATAGCAAGCACTTTGCTTAATACTCAACTATTTAACACAAAGACAAAATCTGGTTTCAGTTTCCTTGGACTAGAAAGCAATTCATTGAACAATCTCAATTGGTTATGAAGGAGTTTAATGAAATTATGACCAAGTACTTAAACATAAATGGTAGGATTTAGATATATACACTCTAATCAAAGTGAATAAAATAATTGAAAGCTATTGTATTTTATAGGTCTTTTAATTCTGTTATTAGCCTGAGAACCACAAAATCCACCTGAATTCTTGTTACAGAGTCAGTAATCATAACAAGCACATATAGGACAATCAACCTGGCCAGCTCTACTGGAGCGGCTAAAATTTTATCACCAGTTCTGCATGACACCAGCATTATTTATGTACTTAACTTTTATTCTTTAAAGGATTTAAAAATTATCTACACTTCAAATTCAGACTCATCCAAAGTAATAATAATCATGCAACCAAAACTGTGATATTATGATCACATTTTTTCTAATGTGATACACTACTGATGTCCTCCACTTTTCAAAAGTTCACTTCTTTCCACTTTACTTTCATGAAAGACCTGTACTTGTACCTGTTTTGACTAAATGAAGGAAATCCAAAAAGGATTTTCACTTGTGCAAAAAAAAGGTGAGATGTGAAAACATCATTCTGTGTTTGTTTTAGAGTGAGCTGTTATAGAGGCAGTGCTCAGTCAGAGCAGAGATAGTAGGATCACCAAGCTCCTTTTCCAGACCCACCAGCATCTCAGCGTCTGGTCACCATACTCTGACCTTGTCTCTGGGCATCTGTGCTTTATCTGATTTATTTTGTGCATCTGTTAGCAAGATGTGTCCAGAGGTAATTGGTTCTTCCTTTTATATGCCATTTGGACTTGCAAAAGTTTTCATAGAAACACTCTACTTTCAGATAGCATGGGAAACCTGTATTGCATTAAAATAACAACCCCTAAAATGATCTCACATACCACCCATGTTACAAGGAAACACAGTGAAAATAATTAAACCACATAATTTTCAATCTAATTTCTTTTTCATAGAAAAAAATACTGATAACATACACTAGCAACAAACTTAAAAACACAAATTAATGTCCAACTTAATGTCACACTGACTACCTATGTACTATAGTATGTAATGTAAATTTTAAAACAGTTGAACAGAGTCAGCTGAGTTGATATATTGAACCTGAAATGCTCATTGCCTCAGTCTCATACTGGTAATTAATGACTTTGGGGGAATTGTAATTTATACCAAATGGAAGTGTGTATACAAAGTATGTATATATACAAAGGACAGGCTGATTGAAGATTTCACTTATCTCCTATCTTACTGAGTATAGCCTCTGTGGTTTCCAAGGTTGATAAAAATTAAAGGTGACCTTTTACTCCCTGAGAGGGTGGTTTCAATGAATGAGGGAAAAGAAAAGAGCAAAACTGCGGTTCAATATGACAACTCTACTACTTGTGTTCTAGAGAAATATCATTTTATTCTGAGTTCTTGATCTTAATTTGATCCTTCCTGTCTACTAAATTAATGTATTCCATTTCTTCTACCAGAAAGTTTCAAATCATCTGTCTATGCATCTAAAGAGTTTTGAGAAAGGTAGAGCTCATTATTGTTCCTAAAGGCAAACAGATTATCCTCAGAACTCAGGGAGCTAAGAGAACAAATGAGTTTCATAATGATTTAATTATATTAAAATATCACTATTTCCATGACTATTATCCAGTCTTTGCCTATTAATATAAAACTGTAATGCTCCTAGATATTCATTTTATTTTTCCATGAGAACTGGGAATGAGCTCTTCCTAGCACTTAACTTCTTTTTGAAAGTGAAACATTCTCTTAATAAAATTCATGACATTGTAATAACAAGTGATAGAAAAGAAATCATGGATTCTAACCACTTTGTCCTCCTTTGGGAAAGCATCCAAGGAAGCAGAGTGAAGGGAGAGAGAAAAGAAGAGAAAAATAAAAATAAGGCACATATTAATAATCAGATTTTAAGAAAACAATCATATGCAACTTTAAAGTATAAAAATAAAGGTACTTTGAAAAGTAAATGTTTATTCTTACCAAAAAATAGTCACTATTCAAACTTTCATTCCAAATGCACATATAACCATCTTGCTATATTGTAGGTACAAAAATTGGACACTACAATTTCAGAAATTTTTAGAACTTGGATTATTAAATCTATATTTAAAACATTCTTTAGAAAGATAAAAAATGCTACCATATTTGGTTTACCTATTATTGAAAAGATTATACTAAAATGCATAAAATTTAAGTGAATAATTATATCAAATTGTCCTTAAAATATTTATAGTTTTGAATTGGAAAAATGTAAGAAAGGGAAGTGTCTGTAATAAAAACAGAAAGGAACTATACTATTTTAGCCATAAATAATCCCACAAGGTTGATTTATTTGTAATATGCATTTCAACATTTACAATATCACAGGAAAAACCAACTTTATACAATTTTTGTCTTTTGCCCAAGATTAAAAATTGTAAGTTGTGCTTTGTTTTATTTATTTTTTTAGTTTTAATTTTTCCCAAGATTGAATGGGTATAGTAAGGATAGATGAACTTCATTAGGCCTGGGTGTCTGTTTGAAAGCCTAAGTACCCCTTAGTTCAATCTCCTTTAAACACATCTCCTGTTTAAAACATGAGTTTGACTCTATGTTACTGGCTTACTTCAAACCTATAATGTGAATTTAAAAGCATCCCACACTATGCACACGCAGCCAGAATTAACACTCAACACCTTTGCACTGTATTGCTCAGGGCCAACACTTTTCAGAGTGCTGCGTGAGTTGTTAAGTATTTTGAATATCATCACAGGTTTTATTTGTGAGATTTTATTCCAAAATAGTGTTTTCAAGAACTAAAGAAGGGAAATTAAACAAATAGACCCTGTGCACTTTTTATGTGCCAAAAAAGATCTCAATCCACGGTTGCCCTAGAAAGTCTGTAAGGTAGCACATGAAGATTAACTAAAACACGTAAGTTTTAGAAGGAAAAAAAAGTATTATGTGGTCAAAAAATGGAACCTAAAGAAAAATTAAATATGCACAGGTTAGAACTGTTTTAATTCTCATAACAACCATATATAGTAACTATTATCATAAAATTTCATACATAAAGAAGCTGTTTTTCAGAGAGGTTAAAGATACATCTTTAAGGCTCATCTTAAGTATAATAATGCGTCTATTTTACTGAATGTCTTAATTCCCCTGAGAGAGATTTTAGAATAATACCCTACTTATAGCTCAAATACACTACTAAAAAACAATGTTGAGTGGTAACTTCACTTTAATTCTAACTGTGATTTTTCCAAATTAGGGAGACAAAAGTGCAAGACTCCATAAAAAAAACCCAATATTTTGACACACTCTTTAAATATCCAAATAATTTTCATGAGATAAACTTAGTACTAAATTTCTTAGACATGATAGTAAATGAAGGGATTCTCACAGAGGCTAATTATCACTTCATAAATGATTATATTGGATTAAATTAATGCCACACAAACTCTACAGATGTTATCTTCATTCAATCTGAAACATGTTGCAGAAACTAAAGGTAGGTTGTTGGGTTTTATTGCTTTGTACAAGAAGAACTGACCACAACAACTTTCAAGAATTTCTTAATTCCTGACACTAAATACATATCTCCGACCTTCTTCAGAAAACAAATGTGCTCCCACAAGTAACCTGTTGGTTCTGAGTGGCAATTGTTTGTGAGGTGCATACATACAAAGAGCATCTTTTATGAATTCTTTGCATCACTCATCCCCTGCGCCGAGCAGGCGCAGGTGGGGCGCATCCGCCTGCGCTCAGGGATGCTGGATGCTAGCGGCCACGGTACTCACGTTGTTGGACCGCAGAGACACGCGGCCCCCGCAGCGCGCGCAGAACTTGGTGCGGCAGTAGGAGCACAGGTGGCCGCAGCCGTCCGCGAATTTGGTCTTGTGGCAAATCCCGCAGGTCGGAGCATCGTCCTTGTGCTCTCCCTGATAGCGCCGCGCTTCCTCCCCTATTTTCCTCACTTGTTCTTTATAGCTTTCAAATTGTTGATGCAATCTCCTGGACGGAAGAGAAAATGGCCACACTCAGTAGACGAATGAGCTGGAAAAAAAACAACCACCACTTTTTCCTAACAGAGGAGGCATCTAGTTACTTGAACTAAAGCAAAACATATAAAGCCACTTTCCTCAATAATGGGCTTCCCTTGTGGCTCAGCTGGTAAAGAATCCACCTGCAATGCGTGAGACCTGGGTTCGATCCCTGGGTTGGGAAGATCCCCTGGAAAAGGGAATGGCTACCCACTCCGGTATTCTGGCCTGGAGAATTCCACGGACTGTATAGTCCATGGGGTCGCAAAGAGTTGGACACAACTGAGTGTCTTTCACTTTTCACTTCCCCTCTAACAATATTATCAGAGGTAAGAAAAGTATTAGCTTGTATTTATTCCGTCAAGTGTTGCCTACTATTAATAGCACTGAATCATATATAAGTTGACTCTAAATAATCACTATTTTCCCCAACAGTGGAATTCTTGTATCCACTCATTGTGTCTGCTTTGGCAGGCAGTTTTCGAAGTATTTTACTGGGAACACTTTACAACAAGAAGTATGTGTGTATACAACTGAGGCAAAATTATACAATGTTCTTAGACCAGCTCTACAGAATTTGCTTTGGTATTTTGTCTTATTCTATTTGAAGTCTAATAGTGCTTTGTGTTGTTGTTGGCTAGTTGCCAAGTTGTGTCTGACTCTTTTGTAACCCATGGACTGTGGCCCACCAGATCCTCTGTCCTTGAGATTTCCCAGGCAATAATACTGAAGTGGGTTGCCTTTTTCTTACCACCCAGGGACCAAACCCACGTTTCCTGCATTCTTTACCACTGAGTCACCTGGGTATCCCGAATACTGATTACTATCTGTAAGAAGTTTGTCACAGTAAATTGAGTTCATGAAGTGTAATGCATGCTTGGAAGTTGACTATTTTAAACTACATGGCTAGGCAAGCTGTCTTCACTTCCATTCCTGGAGACTTGTTTGGCGTCAAACATTTCACACAGTACACAGAATATAACATTTATCTTCAGATATATATATATATATACATATACAAATATATTGATATATATGTTTAATATATATAATATTATATATATATGTATGCTGCTCTTGCTGCTGCTGCTAACTCACATCAGTTGTGTCCGACTATATATATATATATATATATATAATAGTTGAGCTTGCTTAGATCTGCTGCATCAACTTACAAGTTCTAAACCATACCTTGAAGATATTCAGATTTTTACATGCCCCAGTTTTACTGGCTCTCTCCAATCTTTTATGTACGAGGATCCCTATTCCTCCTGATAAGTACTGAAAGTGGGACAACTAAGTTTGTTGAGGCAAAGAATTTCCCCAAGATGAAGAACGTTCACACTTAATGTGATCGAGGCCCCATAGCCTTCCCATCAGTCCAAACTCCTCTCTCTCAGATTGCTACAAACAGAAGCAGAGCAGGGTGACATCCTGTAAATTGCCAGAGGAAGGATGCCTTTGTTTAGTGAATGACAGCTGAGAGCATTTCCCAGGCCTAACAGTCATTGTCTCTTACACCAGAAGAGAAACTCATGCGGAATGTCTAAGTAGATACATCTGTGTATCTAAGCTTCTTTCTGGATATGAGTTCTCCATGATCAGAGAAAACACATGCTATTGGTAATTAATGCAGTTTGTGTGATGCTCCACTTCTACGATAACTGTGGGGGGGTCTGGGACTCCCTGGAAACTGAATCAAATAAGATAAGTCTCAGCATTATATTGGTTGAAATACTAGGATTTTATTATATTTTCCTTTTCACATCAACAACTTTTAAGCAAAACTTTAATGATTAAAATTTCTGAAATCCCTTTCCTGCTTTGCCAATTGACACTTTTTCTACTTATTTTGCATAATTAAAGTAACCATAGTTGCACTAGCACATAAAGTAGTTCAGAATCTGAAACATTCCTAGTTTAGAAGCCAGCAAATTTCAGCTCAGGGAAGGGTATTATGATACTTGGTTTAATGAGTATAAGAATATCTGATCAATATATTGAAGAGCAATTTGACCCATTCTACAATGCTAATCAGACAAAGAGTGCATGCATAAATATTTATTGTGAGAACCACCAAATCATAAATATATATAATGCAAAGGAGAAAGCTAGGCTAGAAAAAGCTTCTCTATGAATGTCTGATACAGAATAAGATTTAGTTTGGGTATTGGCACATTTTATGGTCTAAGGGCAGTTTATAAATATTTTAAGATTTTGTGAGCCAGGAAATTTCTGTTGAAAGTACTCAGCTCTACCGTTGTAGCAGGAGAGTGGCACACACAATATGTAAATAGTAAGCATGGCTGTGTTTCAGTTAAACTTTTTTAAAAAATGGTAACCCAGACTTAGCCAGTGCACCAGGCTGACAACTTCTGACTTAGTGTCTGATTTGTGCTAAGGCATAACAGTTTGAAAATCAGATTTTCTGACTTTTAAAATTTCAAACACAGACCCAAAATTGGTTAAGATGCCGGATTAAAAGGATGTGTGCTCATCTCCTCCTGAGAGAGCACCAAAATCGCAACTAGCTTTGAACACCCATCAGTGGGAGAATGCTGCAACCCACCAAAAATGATACCCCACATCCAAAGACAAAGAAGAAGCTGTGACAAGATGGTAGGAAGGACACAATCATGATAAAACCCAATCTCATACCTGCCAGGTGGGTGACCCATAAACTGGATAATAGTAACATCAACAGTTCTCTCACTGTTGTGCAGGTTCTAAGCCCTGCATCAGGCTTCCCAGCATGGGGATCCAGCACAGGGACTGGGAATCCCCCAGAAATCTGACTTTGAAAGCCAGAGGATTTCACTTCCATGGGACCGGGTGAAACAGAGACTTCACTCTTGGAGGGCACAAACAAAATATTGCATGGACCAGGACCCAAGGGAAAGGAGCAGTGACCCCACAGGAGACTGAACCAGATCTTGGCAGTCTTGGATGGTCTCCTGCAGAGATGTGGGCCCACAGGGACTTGCCACAGGGACAGGGCATTGGTAGCAGCAGTGCTGGGAGGAGCCCCTTGGTGGGAGCCCTCTTGGAAGCCAACACTGACCCATCATAGAGCCTGTAGATTCCAGGGCTGGGTTGCCTCAGGCCAAAAACTATCAGGAAGGGGGCACAGCCCCACCCATCAGAAGACTATCAGATTAAAGTTTTACTGATTCCTGCCCACTAGTTTTTCCCACTGCCAGTCCATCCCATCAGGAAGCTTACACGAGCCTCCTAGCCTCATCCACCAGAGGGTAGACAGAAGATACAAGAAGAATTATAATCACGCAGCTGCCAGAAAGAAAACCACATCACAGAAAGTTAATCAAAAGGAAAAGGCAGAAGATTATGTCCCAGGTGAAGGGACAAGATAAAACCCCAGATAAATAACTAAAGGAAGTGGAGATAGGAAATCTTCCAGAAAAATAATTCAGAATAATGATAATGAAGATGATCCAGATCTCGGAAAATGAATGGAGAAGATGCAAGAAAGTTTTCCAAAGACCTAGAAGAACTAAAGAACAAACAGAGATGAAGAACACACTAGGAGAAATCAATAGCAGGATACCTGGGGCAGAAGAACAGATAAGTGACCTGGAAGGCAGAGTGGTGGAAAATCACGGCTGTAAAACAGAATATATAAGAAAGAATGAAAAAAAAGAAAACAGCCTAAGAGACCTCTGGGACAACACCAAATCCACCAACATTCAAATTATAGGGGTCCCAGAAGGAGAAGAGAGAAAGAAAGGACCTGAGAAAATATTTGAAGAGATAATAGCTGAAAACTTCCCTAATGTGGGAAAGGAAATAGTCAACAAATTCCAGGAAGAGCAGAGAGTCCCAGGCTGGATAAACCCAAGGAGGAACACACAAGGGCACACAGTAATCAAACTGACAAAAATTAAAGATAAATATTAAAAACAACAGGGGAAAAATGACAAGTAACATACAAGGGAACTTCCATAAGGTTATCAGTTATTTCCTCAACAGAAACTCTACAAGCCAAAAGGGAATGGCATGATATGCTTAACATGATGAAAGGGAAGAACTTACAACCAAAAATACTCTACCCAGCAAGGCTCTCATTCAGATTTGATGAAGAAATAAAAAACTTTACAGACAGACAAAGGTTAGAATTCAATATCACCAAACCAGCTTTACAACAAATGCTAAAGGAACTTTTCTAGGCAGGAAATACAAGAGAAAGAAAAGACTTACAATTAATAAAAAACAGGTAAGAAAATGGTAGTAGAATCATATATATCAGTAATTACCATAAGTATGAAAAATGAAAGTGAAAGGGTTAGTCACTCAGTTGTGTCCAACTCTTTTTGATCCCATGGACTGTAGCCCAACCAGGCTCCTCTGTCCATAGAATTCTCCAGGCAAGAATACTGGAATGGGTTGCCATTTCCTTCTCCAGGGATCGATCCTGGGTCAGGCAGACTCTTTACCAACTGAGTCACCAGGGAAGCTTATGTATAAATGGATTAAATGCACCAGCCGAAGACATGGACTGGCTGGGTGGATGAAAGCATGTGCAAGTATACACTTCCACTTACCACATCACTGTACTTAACCACCCAAACTATATGCAGTTATCTTCTATTGTTAGGTTAATCATGTTTACATTATGGCTTGCAATTGTAAATATCTTTTTGCTGGGGGGGGGGTGGTCTGGCTATTGACTGTGAAAACTGATAAACATATTTTACTATTGTGATTATGTAACTATTACTCATTTTATTAGCATTGTATCATGATTGGTCAACAGAAAATAATAGAATTCAATATAACTAAGACTACCATTTAATAGAAAAATGTAATCACTTTTTAAAACACAGATACACATTAGAAATATCTAGGAATTTTTTGAAAAATATAAATGTCAAGGTTTTGTTTTGTTTTTCTCTAAAGTTCCAGATGTGATTCTAATAAGCAGCCATCTTTAAAAACAACTGAATTATATGATGATGTTTTACTTCAATTTAGTTTAACTTTTCCTATTTTATATTCTGTGCTCCCATTTCATTTAGTTTATGTTCCCCAATTTGTCTATCCTTTTTGTTGTTCTTTCACAAGAAGAACAAGTATATTAAGTATAGTAGGAAAACTTGTGTATGTATAGTATTTATAATATATATATATGTATATATATATATATATATATATACTTTAGAAAACATAAACTATTGCTTAGCTAAAAAATTTATTCACAAGAAGAACAAGTATATTAAGTATAGTAGGAAAACTTGTGTGTGTATAGTATTTATAATATATATATATACTTTAGAAAACATAAACTATTGCTTAGCTAAAAAATTTATGACAGTTTTATATGTTGACTAAATATGAATAGAATAAATACTAAATAGAATGCTGGATTTCTAATTTACACTCACTCAAAACACTGATATAGTTCCATTTATTCTGGCTTCTAGTATTACTGCTAAAACTTTAGAAAGCTTATTATTTCAGTGATTCAAAAAATAATTTGAATGAGGCTTGAAACTTCTAATCAAATTCCAAGAAAGAAAACAAGATTTCACGTTTTATTTAGCTTCATTGAGCAGCTTCAGCTGCATATAACAAATGCTGATGAATTATTTTTTCATTTTTATTATGTTATATATATTTTCTAATTTTCTTTGTTATGGCTTCTAGGATACACCCATTATTTAACACTGGATGTTTAATTTTCAAATACATGGAGTTTTTAAAGTACCTTTGGTATGAATTTCTCATTTAAATGCTTTCTTCTCTGCAATCCCCTCTGTGGTTTCTCAGCTTTCTAACTGTATTGAGGCTTCTGATGGCCAAGTCAGAGATCTCTGTTGGTAAATATCACATCACACTTGTCTTCATATATCTTTTGATATTGATACATTGATTTCTAACATAATTCCACAGTGATAAGAGAATAGACTCTATGATTTCAATACCTTTAGACTATGAAATTTTTGCAGCTTGTTTTATGTCCCCATATGTATATTCTAGTATCTCTTTTTTAATAGTCTATGGGGACTTGAATAGAATCTGTATTCTGCTATTGTATGAAAATTTTATGCATTTAATCATGTTGATTTGGTTCATGGTTTTCAGGTCCAATATACCATACATTTTTGCATATTCATTCTATTAATTTTTGAAAGTTTGACATTGAAACTCCAACTGAAAATCTTACTTTACTTAAAAATGATTGCAATTCATAGTGGAACTATATGAAACTTTGTTCTGTATTTTCCAAATCACCTGTAAATTATGAAAGTATGTGTTAACATACTTTCATAATTTAAAAAAATAAAAAAATATTTTAAAATATAAGTAAATTAAAAATAATTCAAACACAAAGACCTTTTATCTGTCCTATTGGGTCCAATCAAAAATGTATCTGTTTCAAGGAAGCTTTGTGAAATATATTTGTGCAGAGCACTGACCACTGAAATGAAAACTCCTCTATTTCAATTTCATAGCATTTCCTTTGGTCCCTCAAAAACTACTTCATACTATTTATACCATATATTACTAGTCTTTCTGGACATGATACATGTCTTCTACCAAATGGCAAATGGTTTAGAAATGCACAGTTCAGTCAAATAGTAAAAGCATACATCTTATGAATGGAAATGTCACATATACTTATATGTGTGTATATATATATAAAATATATATTATATAGTAATATAATATATATTATAATATTTATATACTATATGATAGTATATATATATTTCATTTTGAGAAAAAAAGCAAAACTCACAATTAATAAAGAAGTTTATACTGAAGACTAAATATCTATCAAATACATACTACCACCAAATGCTAGAAATGCTGGATAAAATATTTAAAAGGATAACTTTATGTTTAAATTTATGTTTGAGCTTAGGAGATACAATGGAGATCCTCAAATGATAAATGTGGAATAGGAACAGTAATTCTGATACAATATAGCTCTGAAACCAATGGCTTCCCTGGAAACAAAGACAGAGGCTCTTTGACCAAGAACTTCAGTTTTAACTTTTGTACATGTAACAGAAAATAGCCTAGATGGTTATTGAGAAGCAAAGACATCACTTTGCTGACAAAGGTCCATATAGTCAAAGCTGTAGTCTTTCCAGCGGTCACAAACAGAAGTGAGAGTTGGACCATAAAGAAGGCTGAGCACTGACGACTTGATGCCTTCGAATTGTGATGCTGGATAAGCCTCCTGAGAGTCTCTTGGACAGCAAGGAGATCAAACCAGTCAATCCTAAGGAGATCAACCTTGAATACTCATTGGAAGGACTGATGCTGAAGCTGAAGCTCCAATATTTTGGTCACCCGATGTGAAGAGCCAGGTCATTGGAAAAGACCCTGATGCTGGAAAAGACAGAAGGCAAAAGGAGAAGAGGGTGGCAAAGAATAAGATGGTTTGATAGCATCACTGATTCAATGGCCATGATATTGGACAAACTCTGGGAGATAGTGAGGGACAGGGAGGTCTGCTGTTCTGCAGTCCACGGGGTCTCAAAAAGTCAGACAGGACTTAGTAACTGAACGACAATGACTGAAAATAAAATTTTAGTTAGGTAGCCACCAAAAATAATTGAAGTAGAATGTATAATATTCAAACTGGGAGAGGGTAAAACAGGGAATGAGAAAAAAGTCAATACAAGGAAGATAAGAATTGAAACAAACAAACACAACATCCAGAATACAGCATGTGATAGTAGAGACAATTTAGCCTATCAAGAGTCACAGTAATTGTAGACTACAGCATTATTAAAAGTTCATAATATTAGATTTTAAAAATTCAGCTAAATGAGTTCTAGATAAGAAATACTCAAACTATAAAATAAAAGCACAGAATGTTTTAAATAAAAATATGGAAAAATATATATAAGACAAAAGCATTACTTAAGATAGTGTTCATTTCATGTTGTATGTGATAATTCTAAACTTCTCTGCACAAAACATATAAAACCTAAAACTCATAAAACTAATAGGACAGAGAAGTCTACCATCACAGTAGAATATTTTCACACACCTCTGTCTATGTAGTTGACAGATCAAAAATAAACAGTGACAGGGGAGGTTTGAATAAGTTTATATGTGTATATGTATACCTGTGTCCAGTAAACTAAATTTGTTTCAACATGTTGAGTGCAGTAAATATATACAAGAAATATATATTTTTTCAAAGAGATATAAAGTTTTTCCAAATGTGGGCCCCAAAAGTAAATGGAAATGTGTTATTTCTTAAGCAGCATAGCAAATGCATGATGTATTCTTTGTTTTTTTTCTTTATGTTCTACATGTGTGTAACATAATACTCCTGTAGGTGTGAAATATTTTATGTTAAAAAGAAGGAAAATTTATTTCTCATTAGGTATCACTGGCTAACAAATGAGTGCTATTAAAGAACTGAAAAAGTGAATGTATTTGAGAGCATTAAAATCTACAAAAGAATTTACCATGTATGGAATATAATTTTCAGAAGAAATGCATATGTTTAACCACATAATGACTTTTTATGAAGTATACAGTTTTATTCCTGTTTTATTGATGAGGAAACTAATTTTTGTTTGGGACTTTGCTTTTATTTTCTGCCTGAATATATCTTTCTAAATCTGCATGCTTTAGTAAAAGAATTAAAATAGAGCATTCTCTAACACCATATAAAAAAACAACTCAAAATGGTTTAGTGATTTAAGGCCAGATACTATAAAAATCAGAGGAGAACCTAGGTAGACACTCTTTGATATAAATCAAAGCAGTATTTTTTTTTTGATCCATCTCCCAAAGTAAAGGAAATAAAAGCAAAAAGAAGCAAATGAGATCTAATGAAACTTAAAAGCTTCTGCATGACAAAGGAAACCTTGAATAAAATGAAAAGACAACCTACTGAATGGGAGAAAATATTTCTAAATGATATAACTGTTAAAGGGTTAATATCTCATATATACAAATAGCTCACAGTACTCAACCTCAAACAAACAACCAACCCAATTAAAGAATGGGCAGAAGAACTGAACAGACATTTTCCCAAAGCAGACATTCAGGTGACTAACAGGTACATGGAAAGATGCTCAACATGGCTAACCATCAGGGAAATGTAAATCAAACCACAGTGAGATATCACCTCATATCTGTCAGAATGGCGACTATCAGAAAGAACACAGATAAAAAATACTGGCAAGGGTGTGGAGAAAAGGGAACCCTTGTACACTTTTTGTGGGAACGTAAATTGGTGCAGCCACTGTGGAAAACAGTATGGAAGTTTCTAAAAATAAATAAATAAATAAAAATAGAGCTACCCATGGTCTGCCAATCCCACTTCTGAGCATATATCTGAAAAAAAAAAAATACTAATATTAAAAGATACATGCACCCTGACGTTCATAACAGCACTATTACATATCCATCACCAGGCGACTAAAGATGTGGTGTGTATATATATAATATATATATATATTTATATAATGGAATATTACTCTGTCATAAAAAAAATGAAAAGTCACCATTTTCAGCAACATGGATGGACCTGGAGAATATTATGCTAAGTGAAATATGTCTCTCAGGAGATTTCTTGGCAGTTCAGAGGTTAAGACTTGATGCCTTCATAGCCAGGGCCCCAGTTTAATCCCTGATCAGGGATCCAAGGTCTTGTAAGCCAAGTGGTGGGACCAAAAATTAAAAATAAAAGCTCAGATAAAGACAAGTATTGTATGATTATCACTTATATGTAGAATCTAAGCAATACATCAATCTAGTGAATATGACATAAAAGAATCAGACTCACAGACATAGAGAAAAAGTGAGCACTTACTGGTTTAGGGGGGTGGTATGGGGCAGGAGGCTTCCCTGGTGGCTCATAGGTTAAAGCGTCTGCCTGCAATGCAGGAGACCCGGGTTCGATCTCTGAGTCAGGAAGATACCCTGGAGAGGGAAGTGGCAACCCACTCCAGTATTCTTGCCTGGAGAATCCCATGGAGAGAGGAGTCTGGAAGGCTACAGTCTATGGGGTTGCAAAGAGTCGGACACGACTGAGCAAGTTCACTACGGGTCAGGGGAGTGGAGGTACAAACTATTGGGTGTAAGATGTACTACAAGCGTGTACTGTACCATGTGGCGAATATAGCCTATATTGTAATATCTGTAAATGGAGTGTAAACTTTAAAATTGTATAAAAATAAAAAATTAAAAGTAAATAACATGAATAATGACATACTTCAGATTTTATATCACATTTACAGAAAACCTGAGAATGAATGTGGTGCAACTTGCAAAGGAAAGCATTTCTGGCCTCAGCAAAGCGTTCACTGGGAGTGAATGTCCACTTTCGATCATTACTAATCGAAAGTACATGGACAAAGCTGACTATGGAAAAGCGAAAGCTACGCTGCTAGGCTCAGCTGCAGTCTTTCTGCAGAGTCTATGCTCCTGCTCAATTATGCTCCCACTCATTTCTCAGCTCCTCTATGGTATTTGTTCCCCGATCTGACTTCAAGTGACTGTGTCCTGTAAAATTCAAAATGCTATTTCTGTGACTTGGGAACTCAGTGCTGGCCTCCTAAGCGCTGGCGAGGCTTTGGGGGACCCCACGGTCTGAGTTACAGTAGCACCAGGAGACAGCACTGAGTTTCCAAGAGGCCCAGAGGCCACGGCAAAGGGTCGGGTTGGCAAGATGAGGCTTCTTAACTGCGGTCTCAGGGCGAGGTCTCTGGGTTCATACGCTCTCCACGGGATGCCCTAGAGGGGCATTCCTTTCCAGTCTCGCCGAAAGTGAGCAAACTTTCAGCCCACAGAGACGTTTCTAAGGACAAGAGCCAGCAGGGAACAGAGCTCTTCTCCCAGAAGGATGCACCCCCGTGCCTCACCCCACAGGCATCACGCCAGCGCCTACCAGGACTCACAGCCTCCTGGATGCCACATCTTGGTGGCAAGAATGCATCTGAACCCTCTTCTCACATGCATTTAAAATTCCTTCTTGGTTTCAGCAACAGGCCCTGTTTATACAACTGGTTTGTACGCCATCACAGAGAGGAGAATCAAAGCAGGAAGATCCCGCTGTTTCTCAGCACAGAACTCAGGCCACATCTTCACGTCCCTTTCTTCCGGGGCTTCTTCCTCTACTTACAGATAGGACTCCCTTATTGTGCTCTGAAAGAAAAAGCCCAGCCCAAGCCCTCATCATCTTCTCCAAGTTGTTTCTTAGAGGACTCCTTGTTTTAGTCGGTAGAAATTATAACAGGAAAGCAGGCGGGGAGAGGTCGCAAAGAGTCGGACATGACTGAGCGACTGAACTGAGCTGAGGAGGGGACAGGCAGAAGCAGCCTTCACAATTTCGACTTCTTTGAAATCTCCTTATTCCAAACGCTCTAGGAAACTCTCTCACAAGCCAACCTCAATGCCCTTCTCTCCCCCCCACCGTCACTCACACCACTCACTGTCAAGATGCTGTCCTCATATGCTGCTAGAATCAGGATATAGGGAGTGAAACTGTAAACAGTCTCTTTATTTTTTTTATCTAATGTTTTAATGCTTTAATCCATATCAAATATGTGACAGTATTCCATTATGAATAATACATGGGAATTCATATTTGATTATATGGTATTTCAGTAAAGGCAGGAACATAAATGTAGAATCTTTTGTGAAATTTATTTGTACTTTTCACTTTTAAAATTAATACAGTATTCTTACTGATTAGCAACATTGACAAAATATATGATCACAGATCTCTGACTTAAATTTTCTATGAAGGAAACAGAGTATTCTAAAATATGCAATGCTATCAGAAGAAAAGCATTGATAGAAACCTTGGCTTCCTCCCTGGATGTAATTTTTCCATTGTTTCACTATGTCATAATCATTGCATTGTTTTATTATCTCTGCACTCAATTCAAGAAACTCCAAGATTTCATTTATAAGCAAACTGTTTGGATGAGTAACGACATATATTTGAAGGAAATAATGATGAATGCCTAAAAAACTAAGTATTTATTCTCTGTGCATCTAATATATAAATATCATCCTATAATGCAAAATAAATTATTTAAACAGGAAGTTATTAATAACATCCTTACCAGTTAATGCATATATGTCGATCCCTTACCATAAATAACTGGAGATGCTGAGTTATGGTGATGGTGGGATGAAGAGGGACCTTTGTAGTCAGCAAAGTGCCTAATTTACTTCTTTTGTTCCTTCCTCCAACCCCAAAGTCATCAGAAGCTAGGAGACCACAATCCCTCCTTTCTTCCTGGCTTTGCCTTGCAAAGCCTAGGCTAGATTTTCCTGGAGTACGAAGGGATGGGAACCAGGGCTTTGAAGTTTCAAAAACCAAGGATACAGGTCCTGAGGAAAGGTGTGAGCAGTTTGCATGCAGCTCCCGAGATGGAGAACTGTTTTGGAACATACATGAGGCAGGAAAGGCAGAGGTACTGAGAACAGCACGCATGGTCTTTGTTTCCTTCCAAACCTTGGCACAGAACACATACCACAGGGCATCTGCAAGGACCCAGGCAAGTTGTGGCAGGGCAGATACAGTCAGGAGAGTTCTTCTGAGAATGCTGGACTGGTTTAGTGCCTCCAGAAACCTGGGGGATGTTCAGGAGGGAGCCCCGGTAGTGACTGAAATTAAACATCTGCTAGTCTGATATGCTGAAGACTTGCTTCAGAAATTTTTAGAGCAAACTCACACTAACCTCAACTCTAAAGAGCACTCCTTGTGCTTTATCCAAGGAATGTCCCTTGCACTTAGGAAGTAAGTTATATGTAAACATAAATTAGCAGTTTATGGCAACATATACCAAGCGACAAAGAATGCAAATAACTCGCTCAGTAGAGAGTAATAATTCTGGGTGAGATGATCAGGGAGATCTATTTGGCTTAGCTGGTCAAAATATTTTCTTAGATGATTTAGAACTTGGACTATTCTCTGAAATAATAAAAATCTGGCTCATGGTGGAGTTAATAGAAGTACTTATACAAAGAAATAGGAAAGCACGCTGAGATAATAATAAAATAATTATGAATGTTCCCAAATGTCTCAGAAATGGAGTTTAAATCAAATCACCTTTTAGATTCTTTGTGTATCAGCAAATAAGCATGCAGGTGTGTGTGTTCCAGTAAATGACAATCCTAATCACCCTACACAACCGACCATGAAGTCAAAACACAGGTGCAGCTAAGAATGGTTTCCTGACCCCAAAACACAATTATTCACTTTTTCATGAAACTGTCTCTTTGATTCTACTCTGTAACAGAGGGCCAGTAAACTTCCAGTACATTTCAGTGGGGACTGACTTTTTCTTTTAAATGATGCTTGGAAGTAATGGTCCCTGTATGAGAGTTGACTTGAAAATATTGAAAATAACAAACATCACAGTGTTTTAAGCAAAAAGGTTAGGTAATAGAATTTGGGGCTACAAAATTGTTGAAAGGGGGAAAGAAGTAGTTCTTGGCCTGATCGCCAAGGATGATCCCCAAAACTAAAGCGCAAAACCAGCTACTCAAAGTTCCTCAGCCAGGAAGCTGTGGCATCAGAAAGTCACTGCCCAAAAGGCTTGTGCTGGAGCCCCAACCCCTCAGCTGAGGTGCTCTGGTCTGGGAGCCGCCCCCAGAGCCCCACTGGGACCCCCAGCCACAAGGAGTCAGACACAACCGAGCTACTAAGCATAGCGCACAGCCCCCCGAGAAACTCTCATACACATATATGTAGCTGTCTGTCCAGTCCATTTCCTCTAGCAAACTAGTTGCAAGAACGGCAAGTCAAGGTAAAACTCAGACTCAGATACAAGACATATACAATCAGATAAACACACATCCAACCTTGCTTCTGCAGACGTGAGATACACAGCCCAAATCTACCACCTGTAATGAGGACCTTCACTGTTCTTAGCTTGGTTATTTCATCAACTTTTTAGTGAGGCTCTGGCCAATAGGTTCCCTCACGCTGGTTCACCTTTCACACTCTTTGAATGATCTCCCTTAAAAAATTGAACCATTTACATCAGTTAGCGGCTGAACTATCATTTCTAAGAGAGTCCATTCCCCATCCCGAGATCCAAGGTGATCCTCCCTCCTTCCCACTTATCTGCTTACTATCAGTGTCTCCTACAAACCCTTCTCATACATCTTACTCCTGCCCTTGCATCAGGCTTTCTCTCCAGTTACGATACACAGTAGAATCTTACGAACAACAATGCAACAAGTATTACTGAGCTCTGATTGTACCACAGGCACTGCTTGCCTCCCTGGGGTACAGAGAGAACAGTGTAAAACTACAAAAGAAGACAAAGTTCCACTTACTTTATTACTTTATTTAAGGCTTTTTGATAAAAATGGGTCTTTTCTGTTGTACATGGAAATCATTCTCCCTACATTAGAGATAACTATTTTTTTTTTATCTTCAAAGCCTAATGTACACTGTTGGTGGAAATGTAAATTGGTGTAGCCAGTGTGAAAAACAGTATGGAGGTCTCTCAGAAAATGAGAAATAGAACTATCACATGACCTAGCAATCCCAGTCCTGTTTATACATATCGGAAAAATACAAACCCACTAATTTGAAAAAGTACATGTATCCCAATGCTCATAACAGCAATATTTACAATAGCCAAAATGTGGAAGTAACCTAAATGTCTATCAACAGATGAATGGGCAAAAACAAATGATATGTAATATATCACTTTTTATCTGTCTATACTTAGCTAATGGAATATATCTATCTATATTTATCTAATGGAACATTAGGTATAAAACAGAACGAAATTCTGTCATTTTCAACAAAGTAGATGGACCTAGAGAGTATTATGCTTAGCGAAATGTCAGAGGAAGACAAATACTGTATGATATCACTGATATTTGGAATCTGAAACATAAAACAATGAATGAATATTAAAAACCAGAAGCAGGCTCACAGATATAGAGAACAAACTAGTGGCTACCAGTAGGGAGAGAGATGGGGGGGGGGGCGAGATAGGGACAGGGGATGATGAGGGACGAACACTAAGTATAAAGTAAATATCCTTCAAGGATATATTGTGCAGCACAGAGAAATACAGCCACTATTTTGTAGTAACTTGAAATTGAGTATAATCTATAAAAATACTGAATCACTACACTGTTCCCCTGAGTTATAATATGGGTTTAGTCGCTAAGTTGTGTACGACCCTTGCAACCTCATGAACCATAGCCCGCCAGGCTCCTCTGTCTATGAGATTTTCCAGGTAATAACACTGGAGTGGGTTGCCATTTTCTTCTTCAGGGGATCTTCCTGACCCAAGGATCGAACCCTGGTCTCCTACATTGCAGGCAGTTTCTTTACTGACTGAGCTACCTATAAATAAACACAATATTGTAAATCAACTATACTCCAATTAAAAGAAGACATATCATGCTGAAATCTGAAAAAAACCTAATGTAATTTGATCATAAAAATAAAACAATTTATTTAAAAAATGTAAATTTCTAGGCTCTAGTCACAAAATTAAAAAAGACTTATGATTTGCTAATATTCTTGATTAAATTAAGTAGTTTTTGTTATTTAGAGGAACAATTAATCTTAGTTAAAATGTGTAAATGTATTTTTGCAATATTTTCAGATTATACAAAACATATAATGTAACAAGTTGTTTGCAGTTGTTTAGAATATATATACATATATATATACACACACACACACACATATATATATAATATTCTTCAGAAGGAAATGATTGCAATTGCAAATTCATATAATTCAAGTGAGATCACTTCTGCAGCAGTGTATTTTCCTTGCAGCCTTGAATAGTCTTTTGCAACCAGAACCCTTACCAAGTATTATAAACCTTTAACTTCTCAATGATTTGTTAATCTACATTCACTTAGGTTAATTTTTCACTGGTATATAGGAACACAATATGCTCTTTTTCTACATGACCATGTTAGCTTTCTTTTGACACAAGTTTGAACTATTCTACATTTCATCTTTGTTTTCTTCTTTGGTTGTTCTTTACATTTAAAAAATTCAGTTGTACAAATCTGAACCCCTTGTTTCTTTGCTAGAACTTGGGGTTCACAACTTTGAAGTCATTTGAACCCCATTCTCAGAGTGAGAAAAGATAAAGAAAAGATTCCAAAACTTATTTTAAATGGAAATATTTATGAAAATAGAGACACAGGAGGGACTTTGAAGATCTCTGGGGATAAGCTTCTCATTATATAATGGGAAAATCTAGGCAAGGTCCTGAAACTGGTTTGTGATAATTAGGTCTGGTATTTCCACTATACCTTCCTGTCTTCGGAATCTCATCTGAATATGGCTGAAGGAATGGAAAATTACCAATCTATGAAGGATGTTCCCAGGTGTTCTCAAACATAACACCAAAGTTATCCAAGGGGCTTATTAAAATGCACCTTAACCTCAGGTGTTTCTGAGACGGTAGGTGTGGGGTGTCTCCCAGGAACCTGCCTTTTTAATAGTCAACCCAGGTAATTCTGATTATCTGAGGACTGTAATATGGTAGAGATCCTACATTAGTGTTAAATAAGAAAATGACGGCCTTTTTCATATATCTTTCATATCACTTGTTAAAATAATCTTCATCACATTATTAAATTTCAATTATAAATGCAAAAGTTGAGGTATGGCCTGCGAGAAGTTATGCTGAAAGTGTAAATATTGTGTTATCTAATTTAATGTGATGTCCACCATTGTTTAAAGCTTAACAGGTTTATGAATAATACATATGCACACATTAGGATTCATAGATTTTAAAAATAATCATAGTAGAGACTGTGGGGAGGGAAGGATGAATAGACAGAGCAGAGAGGACTTTTGGGGCAGTCAGACTACTTTGCATATTATAAAGATGGATAGGTGTCATCATATACTTGTCCAAGCCACAGGGTATACCACATCAAGGATGAATCCTAAGGTTAAACTATGGACTCTGGATATTACTGATGTGTCACTGGAAAGTCATCAGTTATAACAAAAGCACCTGGTGGGGAGGGGTACATGTGTCAGGGCAGAGGTCCTCGGGAAATCTCTACACCTTCCCCTCGGTTTTGTTGTCAACCTAGAATTTCTCTAAAACAAAAACAAAAACAAAAACAAACTAAAAATATTAACAGAGGCTAACAGAGTTTTGCCAAGAGAACGCACTGGTCATAGCAAACACCCCCTTCCAACAATGCAAGAGAAGACTCTACACATGGACATCACCAGATGGTCAGTACCATATCAGATTGATTATATTCTTTCAGCAAAAGATGGAGAAGTTCTATACAGTCAGCAAAAAAAAAAAAAAAAGACCAGGAGCTGACTGGGGCTCAGATCATGAACTCCTTATTGCCAAATTCAGACTTAGATTGAAGAAAGTAGGGAAAACCATTAGACCATTCAGGTATGACCTAAATCAAATCCCTATGACTATACAGCAGAAGTGACAAATATATTCAAGGGATTATATACAATAGAATGCCTGAAGAACTATGGACAGAGGTTCATGACATTGTACAGGAGGTAGTGATCAAGGCCATTCCCAAAAAAAAGAAATGCAAAAAGGTGAAACGGTTATCTGGGGAGGCCTTACAAATAGCTATGAAAAGAAGAGAAGCAAAAGGTGAAAGAGAAAAGGAAAGATAAACCCATTTGAATGCAGAGTTCCAAAGAATAGCAAGGAGAGATAAGAAAGCTTTCCTCAGTGATCAAAGAAATAGAGGAAAACAACAGAATGGGAAAGACTAGAGATCTCTTCAACAAAATTAGAGATACCAAGGGAACATTTCATGCAAAGATGGGCACAGTAAAGGACAGAAACGGTATGGATTTAACAGAAGCAGAAGATATTAAGAAGAGGTGGCAAGAATACATAGAAAAACTATACAAAAAAGATCTTCATAACCCAGATAATCACAATGATATGATCACCTAGAGCCAGACAGCCTGGAATGAGAAGTCAAGTGGCCCTCAGGAAGCATCACTATGAACAAAGCTAGTGGAGGTTATCGAATTCCAGTTGAGTTATTTCAAATCCTAAAAAATGACGCTGTGAAAATGCAGCACTCAATATGCCAGCAAATTTGGAAAACTCAGCAGTGGCCATAGGACTGGAAAAGGTCAGTTTTCATTCCAATCCCTAAGAAAGGCAATATCAAAGAATGCTCAAACTACCGCACAATTACACTCATCTTACACACTAGCACTGTAATGCTCAAAATTCTCCAAGCCAGGCTTCAACAGTACGTGAATCATGAAATTACAGATGTTCAAGCTGGATTTAGAAAAGGCAGAGGAACCAGAGATCAAATTGCCAACATCCGCTGGATCATCGAAAAAGTGAGAGAGTTCTAGAAAAACATTAACTTCTGATTTTATTATTTCACTATGCCAAAGCCTTTGACTGTGTGGATCACAACTATGGAAAATTCTTCAAGAGATGGGAATACCAGACACCTTACCTGCTTCCTGAAAAATCTGTATGCAAGTCAAGTAGCAATAGTTAAACTGGACATGGAACAACAGACTGGTTCCAAATTGGGAAAGGAGTATGTCAAGGCTGTATATTGCCACCCTGCTTATTTAACTTATATGCAGAATACATCATGAGAAATGCTGGGCCAGAGGAAGCACAAGCTGGAATCAAGAGTACCGGGAGAAATATCAGTAACCTCAGATATGCAGATGACACCACCCTTGTGGCAAAAAGTGAAGAGGAACTAAAAAGCCTCTTGATGAAAGTGAAAGAGGAGAGAGAAAAAGTTGGCTTAAAGCTCAACATTCAGAAAACTAAGATCATGGCATCCGGTCCCATCACTTCATGGGAAATAGATGGGGAGACAGTGGAAACAGTGTCAGACTTTATTTTTTGGGGCTCCAAAATCACTGCAGATGGTGACTGAAGCCATGAAATTAAAAGATGCTTGTTCCTTGGAAGAATTAATACAACCAACTTAGACAGCTTATTAAAAAGCAGAGATATTACTTTGCCTCCTATGATCCATCTAGCCAAGCTATGATTTTTCCAGTAGTCATGTATGGATGTGAGAGCTGGACTATAAAGAAAGCTGAGCACCAAAGAATGGATGCTTTTGAACTGTGGTGTTGGAGAAGACTCTTGAGAGTCCCTTGGACTGCAAGGAGATCCATCCAGTCCATCCTAAAGGAAACCAGTCCTGAATATTCATTGGAAGGACTGATGTTGAAGCTGAAACTCCAATACTTTGGTCCACCTGATGCAAAGAACTGACTCATTGGAAAAGACCCTGATGCTGGGAAAGATTGATGGCAGGAGGAGAAGGGGATGACAGGATGAGATGGTTGGATGGCATCGCCAACTTGATGGACATGAGTTTGAGTAAACTCCAGGAGTTGGTGATGGACAAGGAGGCCTGGTGTGCTGCAGTCCATGGGGTCACAAAGAGTCAGACACAACTGAGCAACTGAACTGAACTTGAAAAAATATTAAAGTCTGTAAAAAAAAAAAAAACTGCCCAAGAAAGATTGCAATAGCAATGTTATTATATATAAAATGTCTATAATACATTCATATAAATATAATACTATTCATATTCTCAACACTTCAGTAATTCAAAAATATACCCCAGGTATTATTGAACAATTCCCTGATAGCTCCGTTGGTAAAGAATCCACGTGCAATGCAGGAGAACCCCGTCCCATTTTGGGTCGGGAAGACTGGCTGGAGCAGGGACAGGCTACCCACTCCATTGTTCTTGGGCTTCCCTTGCGGCTCAGCTAGGAAAGAATCCGCCTGCAGTGCAGGAGACCTGGATTGAATTCCTGGGTTGGGAAGATCCCCTGGAGAAAGGAAAGGCTACCTACTCCAGTATTCTGGCCTGGAGAACTCCATGGGGAGTATGGCCCATGGCGTGGCAAAGACTCAGACACAACTGAGAGACTTTCAGTTTCAAATAAGTCACTACAGGTGAAAAGACGATTTTTCACTTTGTGTTTAGGACCGTAGTTAGTCTTAAAAATGAGTATGGATGCATGCATGCTCAGTCGTGCAGTCGTGTCTGACTCTTTGCGACTGCATGGACTGTAGTCCACCAGGCTCCTCTGTCCACAGGATTCTCCAGGCAAGAATACTGAAGTTGGTTTGCCTTTCCCTTCGCCAGCGGATCTGCCTGACCCAGGGATCGAACACAAGTCTCCCTCGTTGCAGGAGGATTCTCTACCAACTGAGCCACAAGGAAACCCTATACTTTTTACTTATTGTCAATGTCCAGCAGATGGCGCTAAAGATTCTTACTGTCATATAAAATTCTTAGTAATTGTTTTTCTTGAAAGTACCTAATATGTTCAATCAAAGCAGATCAATCAGCAGGAGGTGTAACTTATTGGAAAAATATGTGCTTTCAGAGGCAGCTGAAAAAGAATAAAAGAGCAATGTACAAAGTGGTGCAGTTTCTGCTCTTTTTTGGAGGACCTCTTTCTACATGCCCTGATAGAATTTATGTATTAAGAACTCTGTCATTTATTTTTGTTTGTTGTTTGTTTGGGTTGGTTTGGCAGAGAACCCTTAAAGATGTAGCTCATCCAATCAGCATCCCACGGGGCTCTGAAAGCACAGAGAAATGACACTTAGGAGAAGTAAAGCAGAGCTGATGATTAGCGGCGAGTGTTTCATAATCTGTTACTTCAGTCAAGCATTTATTTTTAATTCTGTTTTCAATTTACCACAGGACGCCACTCCTGAGTGAGCATTAAGCGAGCATCTCAGGACACAGAGGCCCCCTTGCACACTTCACAATTTTTGTTCCACTTCATCTCCCAAGAAACATTCTCCCTGGACTCCTGCACGTTGAGGCCCTGCGTGTGTAAAAACTGTGTCTTAGATCCTAGAACTAGTGATTCCAAATGATCGGATATGATTACTGCTTCTTATGCTTGAGATGCACCAGAGGCCTAAACCTGAAAACTGGCCCAAGAAGGGATCATTTTAATACTTTGAGGAGCAGGTTACTCATTCACAGCACAGTCCAAGGGAAGAAAGTCAAGAGAGAGGCAGAAGAGAAACCATAAAGTTAACGAGGAAGGAAGTTAGTTTTTTGAAGAAAATGATCTAATAGGTAATGTTGGTGCCATCTATGTGATAAAAATATAATTGGTCAATATTAAACTCCACTCCACGTGGACTTCTCTGTCTGTTTCATGACATTGATGCTAATCCATCTGAGACAGAAAGGCCAAACCACATGTGGGAACCATCTAGAAGAAGGTTGTGTCCACACACATGATAAAGTCAAAGTGCTGAGCGATCCACTCATGCCTGCAGCTCCCAGAAGGCACAACGCCATCAGCCTTGCCTTTGCTGCATCGTGACCATCTTCCCCAGACTGGCTGTGTTTTACTAGGGTCCAGAAGTGAAAGATAAGCCAACTTCAGTCCACAACTGGATGCTCTTCAGATTCAACATAACAGTTGGAGGACAAATCTAGGGTAGCCAGCTCAGGGTCAAATCTAGTTCTATTTCTTAGCTTCTGACCATTACTGTGTGTAGGACAAATCTAGGGTAGCCAGCTCAGGGTCAAATCTAGTTCTATTTCTTAGCTTCTGACCATTACTGTGTGTGTGTGCTCAGCTGTATCCAGCTCTTTGCACCCCTATGGACTGCAGCCTTCCAGGCTCCTCTGTCCATGGAATTTTCCAGGCAAGATTACTTGAGTGGGTTGCCATTTCCTACTCCAGGGGATCTTCCCATCCCAGGGTTCAAAGCTGAGCCTCTTGCTTCTCCTGTATTGGCAAATGGATTCTTTACCACTAGCACCACCTGAGAAGCCCAATGAAGAACTTACATAAACTCTCTATTCCTTAGTCTTCTCATGTATGAACTGGTGAAAATAGTGCAACCTGACATGACTCTGGGGAAGGTTAGCTGAGTTCCTCCAGTTAAAGTGCTGAGCTTGGCGTGAGCTCGTAAACGTTAACTGAGCTCATGTTATTACTGCACTCTTATTACTCCTCATATTATTACTGAGCTCACATTATCACCTGTAGACATAGATCATACACGAGGGGAGAAATGACTTCACACTGAAGTTTTGGGGAAGCAGCTATTTCTGCAGGATTTCCTGGCATGTAGGGACCAGTGCGAGTGACTCAAGATCATCTATCAATAGACCCAGGAATAAGGGACAAAAGGACATCTTATAAGACAAAAGTCAAAGAGAAAGGCAAACCTACTGGTCTAACTTGTTTTGTGAAATGTCCAGGAGATACAGCCACTGGGGAAATGCACATACTTTCGTTTGAAAAAATGGTCAGCATTTTTAAAAATGGTCATTGAAAAGTCACACAAACAGAAAAAGAGAAGGGAGATTCTAAAATCTGATATTTTAAAAAAGAACAGTATCATTAAGGCTATTGGAACTGAGAAAGGTAGACTGTCCAAATCACAAGTGTTTCTAATGCTCTGAAATAGTGGATGGATGAATGATACATAAAAAAAACTCTTAACATGTCGAAAGTCATTTTCCCGTTTGCTTTTAATGTCCGATCAATTTATGTACACTGAATTTACCCTTCTTATCAGTGAGCTAACCAAGTTTTGCTATGTGTTCTTTTGAATGATAAAATATAAGGGGAATCTTCCCATGTAATTTGGACAAATATTTACCTTATATTTGTGGTATTTGATCAGAATAATTCCTTTTAAAAGCCAATGGCCCACAAAGCCAATTAAGGGCCTTTGTTTCCCAGAAAGCAAAGAGCCACAGGAGGTAGATGGGCAACATGCCCTGATCTGCAGACTTCTAAGGCGTGCCTCCATGAACAAATCCTTCTGATGGTCAAGGCTGAGCTTACCCACCCAGCTACCAGGCTCTGTTTGACCACCAGTCACTCTCCTGCCTTGTCTGGTCATAGGTTCCACCTCATCCCTAGAGAGGGGGTAATGAAGTCATGTCAACCTTCCTCTGAGTCTAGAAGGAAATGGATTGTTGTCCCAGGAAATGAGGACAAAGGCATATTTCTCTGGTTTTGAATCTGGCAAACACGGGTATGTACCAATACCTGAGGAAATAGCAGAGCCCAGGGCTTCTGGGGCCAAATTCCTGAGTGCAAATCTTTCCTGGGCTCCTCCTTTTATACCAGCTCTGTGGCCTGGCAATTTATTTAACACTCTAGGACCTCATTTTTTCATTTATAAAATGGGGCTGATAATGCCTAACTACTTAAAGGGTTGTGAGGATTAAAACAGCTAATGCATGTAGAGTGCTTAGGTACATATGGACATAGTAAGTACTCCATAAAATATTTGCTCCTTTTATAACATAGAGAAAACAGTGAACACTACTCAGATAAAGCATCTGTTTTTGTTCTGTGACATCTAATGTTATTTTTAAAGGACTGCAATGTGTAAGTAGGATTTAGAATAATAAAATATAGAGTATCTAGGTTGAGTTCAGATTTCTAAAAGTAGCACCAGAAAATATCCTAATTTTAGAGCCTAAATTGAATATCTGAGGACTGAGACATTTATCCCAAAAGGGCTTCCTTTTTACCATTTCTTAAAAGCAGAGAAGTACAAGCTTCCTGGATTCTACTTGTGCCATGTAGATGAATTAGTCAGCCATCATTAGGTACCATATTTTCTAAGCCATTCTGGAGTGCACTTCAAGACAAGTGACAAGATGTAATTTCCTCCCCATTATATTTGCTAATGGTGACATCTGTTTTCATCTTTTAATTAAAATACATTGTTAATATGCATTTAAGATTTAATGATCATCTAAATAATATAACAGGTGTTGTAAATAACTTAAGTTCTTTTAATACCGTGAAAGGGAGATCATAAAGTGGATTGTTCATGTGGTTTGGCAAATATAGAAACTAAAATTCCAGACAATATTGGAAGAATTTTTAATTTATCCAAATGTATATTGACTCTATATCTCTGCCATGTGACCCAGAACCCCAACCACTATTTAATCAACTCCAGACATCTTCTACCCTCACCAGCCACTGCCTAGGAATAATCAAGTCTATTTTTAAAACTTACCATCTTATGTTATATTTAGAGGCTAAAAATGTGTCATAATCAGCTTTCATTAATCACAGTGCACACAAAGCTAGAAACAGTCTATTTTACCCTTCATAATATTGCAGTATCTATGAAAAAACTTTGCATAATATCAAGGTACTTTAAATTTGAACTGCATTTAGTTCAATAGAACGTGGACAGAAAATCTTGCAATCTTTGTCCCTGTAACCATCCATCAGAGTGTGAGTGATCGAAAGTTGCTCAGTCAAGTCCAACTCGTTGTGACCCCATAACCGTAGCCTGCCAGGCTCCTCTGTCTATGGAATTTTCAGGTAATAATACTGGAGTGGGTTTCCTTGTCTTCTCCAGTGGATCTTCCCAAATCAGGGATAAAACCTGGGTCTCTTGCATTGCAGGCTTATTCTTACAGTCTGAGCTGCCAAGGAAGCCCTATCCATCAGATTAAGCATCATCTAATTTCAGCTCAACCATCTGATCAATACTGTAGAGAATGCTTTCCTCTACTTCACTGATGGGTAACACCTAAACTTATATCTTTTGGAGTGATTTCTCTTGAGTATTTAATTTCCTCTGATGAGCATAAAAAACTTAAAACCTGGGCCCCTTGGTCTCTGATCTGCTCAGTAACCCCTGCACAGAGTCCTATAGAACTGGAGATCAGTAAATATTTGCTGCTGCTGCTGCCAAGTTTCTTCAGTCGTGACCGACTCTGTGCGACCCCATAGACAGCAGCCCACCAGGCTCCCCTGTCCCTGGGATTCTCCAGGCAAGAACACTGGAGTGGGTTGCTATTTCCTTCTCCAATGCATGAAAGTGAAAAGTGAAAGTGAAGTCGCTAAATCGTGTCTGACTCTTAGCGACTCCATGGACTGCAGCCTACCAGGCTCTTCTGTCCATGGGATTTTCCAGGCAAGAGTACTGGAGTGGGTGCCATTGCCTTCTCTGAGTAAATATTTAGAGTTTATCTAAATAGAGATTAGATAAATATTTAGAGTTTATCTACCTGGAATCTATACAGTGGAATGGCCCAGAAAGTCACCTTGTCATCACACAGAGGAATCCACTCCTTTCCTTCTCTTTAAATTGTATTACTCTGAACTCCTCTTGGGGGCAAAGCCAGGACTATAACAGAAAATACTGTAGCTCTGTAGAGTGAAACACATCTTGCCATCATCTGGGGTCTCTGAATGCTGAGTCATGTTGGTTTCTGTTGATTTCCTGCTTCTGAAAGGAGAGATGGGAAAGCTGGGGAAGGCTTGACTGAGAGGGCTTTAAACTGAGGACCTGCAGGAGGTGAGTGGACATGTCCCAAAGCCAGGGTATCGAGGAGGATCGGCAGGCAGAGGGAGGGAGGGGAGGGAGAGGCAGGGAGGGGTGTGGCTGGAGAGGCTGGAGAGGCTCGGGGAGCAGAGTGGTGTCGGGCTGGGGCAGGCTCTGTCCATCTCCTGGGTCACTGAACTGTTCAGTTCAGTCAGTTCAGTCCAGTCACTCAATCGTGTCCGACTCTCTGTGACCCCATGACTGCAGCACGCCTGGTCTCTCTGTCCACCACCACTCAAACTCATGTCCATCGAGTCAGTGATGCCATCCAACCATCTTATTTGTCGCCCCCTTCTCCTCCCACCTTCAATCTTTCCCAGCACCAGGGTCTTTTCCAATGAGTCATTTCTTTGCGTCAGGTGGCCAAAGTATTGAAGCTTCAGCATCAGTCCTTCCAGTGAATATTCAGAACTGATTTCCTTTAGGATGGACTGGTTGGATCTCCTTGGAGTCCAAGGGACTCTCAAGAGTCTTCTTCAACACCACAGTTCAAAAGCATCACTTCTTCAGAACTCAGCTTTCTTTATAGTCCAACTCTTACATCCATACATGACTACTGGAAAAACCATAGCTTTAGATTAGATGGACCTATGTCAGCAAAGAAATCTCTCTGCTTTTTAATATGCTGTCTAGGTTGGTCATAACTTTTCTCTCAAGGAGCAAGCATCTTTTAATTTTGTGGCTTCAGTCACCATCTGCAGTGATTTTGGAGCCCCCCAAATAAAGCTTGTCACTGTTTCCACTGTTTCCTCATCTATTTGCCATGAAGTGATGGGACCAGATGTCATGATCTTAGTGTTCTGAATGTTGAGTTTTAAGTCACTGTTAGCAGCTGGCCTAACCCTGGGTGATGGGAAGTCCCTGGAGGCACCATACAGCTGGACTTAATTTTTCACAATATCCTGGTGGTCCCTCTCTCCATAATGAGGCCTCGTGACGACCTGACATAGAGGTCTGACAGCAGCTTGGGGGAGCAGGTGGGGCTGGTGTCTGAATCTGCCTCTTCCTTTCATCCTATTTCAAATACTCCCACCGCCTCTGCAGGTATGCAGAGGGTCTTTTAAAATTCTATTTATTTTATTGAAGCATAGTTGATTTGCAAAGTGTTACTTTCAATTTTCAGGGCTTTCCTGGTGGCTCAGATGGTAAAGAATTAGCCCGTAATGTGGGAGACCTGCGTATGATCCCTGGGTTGGGAAGATCCCCTGGAGAAGGAAAGGGTTACCCACTCCAGTACTCTTGCCTGGAGAACCCCCATCAACAGAGGAGCCTGGTGGGCTACAGTCTGTGAGGTCACAAAGAGTTGAACACCACTGAGCAAGTAAGTACAGCACAGAAGAGTTTCAAGAGACCAGCAAAGAGACTGAGTTAAACACAAACACACACACGTGTTCATTTTAGGTTCTCTTCCCTTGTAGTTTATTACAAGATATTGTGTACAGTTCCCTGTCTATACAGTAGATCCTTGTTTATGACATATAGGACTGTACATATGTTAATCCCAACTCCTAACTTATCCCTCTCCCTCTTCCCCTTTTGGTAACCATAAATTTGTTTTCTCTGTCTGTGGGTCTATTTCTGTTTCATAAATGACTCTAAAAATAGAGTTACCACATAATCAAGGGATCCCACTCCAGGGCATATAGCCTGACAAAAATCATAATTCACAAAGATATATGCATCCCTATCTTCATAGCAGCACTATTCACAATGGCTAAGATATGGACACAACCTAAATTTTCGCCAACAGATAAATGGATAAAAAAGATGTAGTTCATATATTCCATGGAATACTACTCAGCCATCAGTATACTGCTCACGCTGCAACATGGATGGACCTAGAGATGATATTAAGTGAAGTAAGTCAGGCAAAGGCAAATATTTGTCTTTGCATTATATATAGTGTGATATCGCTTATATGTGAAATCTTAAAAAATGATACAAAGGTAGATTTTAATTTTCATGACCATAATATAATTTCTTTTTCTTTCAAAACTGGTTATCAGGTTTCATTTTGTACCTTACACTGTACAGCATTCCTCAGCATCAATGGCAATTATTGCCAAATCACAAGTGAGGAGCATTCAGCTATCTGAGGCAGAGGGACACCCAAGAAGTTGCCTCTGAAGGAATTCCTGCATCACCAGAAGGGGATGCAGAAGTATGTTGATATATTGCTTCATGGTTAAAAACACCCAAACTGATTAGATGCCCTATTGGCATCAGGGCTGAAGTATGGTCCAGCACACACCCACTGTAAAAGCTGGTAATTGCTGAGGCATCAAGGCAAACTCACTTTAAAAGTACCCGAAATTTCATTTATTTTGTATGTTTTATGAATACTGTGCAGGCGATGTGACTACATAGTAATCCCATGTCTGGAAATGGCATGTTAATCCTGTTTCCTTGGTTCCCTTTCCCTTTTCTAGCTCCTGGGTCAAGTCCCATGGTCCCAACTCTTTTGTCCCTGGCAGGAATGAAAGTTCAGGTAAACTAAATCATTATTATTAATAGAACGTAGAATCTGTATGGAAACAGAGGAAAACAGCTCTAATATAAAATATTTTAAAAATATATTTTCTGGTTTTTGTAACAGATTCCACCTTCCCTTGGATTGTTTATAAAAAACCTAAACTGCGGTGTTCTGAGAAAGTTAATTCCCTCAAACACATTAAATGCCCAATATAGTATGCTTGCAGGCTTCGCCTGATGGGCTGCTGTCCATGGGGTTGCACAGAGTCCGACATGACTGAAGCAACTTAGCGTGCATGCATGCATTGGAGAAGGAAATGGCAACCCACTCCAGTATTCTTGCCTGGAGAATCCCAGGGACAGAGGAGCCTGGTGGGCTGCCGTCTATGGGGTCACACAGAGTCGGACATGACTGAAGCGATTTAGCAGCAGCAGCAGGCTTCCTAGGTGGCGCTAGTGTTAAAGAACATGCCTTCTAATGTAGGAGACATAAGAGATGCGGATTAGATTCTTGGATTGGGAAGATCCCCTTGGAGGAGGGCATGGCAATTCATTCCAGTATTCTTGTCTGGAAAATCCCATGGACAGCGGAGCTGGTAGACTACAGTCCACAAGGTCTCCGAGTCAGACTCAACTGAGGTGACTTAGCACGCAGGCATGCAGTGTGTGTGTGGGAGGTGGGGGGGGGGTCACCCTTTTCATGTGATCTAGGATAGCACAGGCCTCGGGGGCTTCATTTTAATGCCTCCACCTTCTGTGATGTGTACGTATATGACTTCGTGACTGAACAACAACGAAAACCCGTGTGATGGTGAAAATATAGATATAGGAGGGGATGGGAAATTGGCTCAGATGCCAAGGAGATGCTTCTTCAAATAATCCCTTCTATGAGCTTCTGTTTTGTTGTGGTTTTTGCTTGCTTCTTTGGTTGGTTTGGGTTTTATTTTGTTTTGTTCTGTTTTCGCTTTTACTTCTGCTAAGTCTAGGAGAAAGCTTCTAACTAACGGAGGGTCTCAGTAGACAGGCAGTGAACTAAATAAACCCATCCCAACCCCTGATCAGACACCAGTGAGTGCCTCTGGTCCATCACAGAAGGGGAGTCAAGGGCTCAGGCCTCCGCACTGCGGGCTCTGGGCAGGGGTACTGCCACCAGCACCCGGTTTAGAGAACAGACATTCTTGTCAGTATAACAAGAACATTGTTCTCAGTAGCAGGGCAGTCTGCAAGACGGACAATACATGAGAACCCAGGCAATGAACCTGGGAAGAGAGAGAAAAATCCTCCTCAGTGTGACTACAGGCAAAGAGGGAGGACATTTTTCAAATTAATTACTCACATCTGAAGCCCGGTGAGTACAGGATGTCTCCTGCCTAAAAATAATGCGAATGGCCTGGCTGGGAGCACCACTCACCTGTCTGTGTGTGCACCCACAGCCCACCTTACCCTGCAATCTGTAAAATGACACTGCAAAGCCCGCTTGCGCCGCACCATCCCAGCTGTCTGAAGGGATCAGGCCTCATGTGTAAATACTCTTGGCTCTAACAACACATGATTTATACGTAGCTTTAACAGATTGCTTTCAGAACCCAGAGGTTTCTGGCTTTTGTTTGAGTTTTGAATAACCTCACAGTAAACAGAAGAACAGGAGTTTGAGGAAGGAGTCTTCTAAATTCTAGAGAACTTGGCTAAGGCCAAGCCATTCTCTTCCCTTAAACTCCTGCGTGAATGAGGCTGGGAAACTGCTTCATCCAAGGACCCTGAGCAGCACCTCCTGGTAAGGGCAGGACCGCCACATCAGAGCCAGGGTTTGAGCAGAGGCTCTGCCAGGGGCTTGGTGACTGATGTCAGCAAGTGGCAGAGTCTGTCTGTAAAGTGAGAATAGCCACTGTTACCCCTCGGGCCTATAGAGGGGTGACCACGTGTGTGTTGGATGCTGACCTGACCCTCAGCGGGTCTGCAGATCTGCCTACACTTCCCCTTTCTCATCAGGATGTCTGCTCCTGACTCTGCTCCTGCAGGGGCGGGCGGTAGCAGGGACGGAAGGACCAGTAGAGAAAGAAGACGTGGGTCTCAGGCTTGGTTTTGCCTCCACATCCAGGGGAATTTCAGATATAGCTCTCGGCACCTCTGAGCCAGGCTTCTTTATCTCCATAGCAGGGATACACTCGGACCACTTAGAGTTACCCTTCATTATTCTGTAAATTCAGCAAACAATGCATATGTCCCATGTGCTGGATGCTCTTAGGGATACTGGTGAACTCAATGCAAACACAACTGCCTCTCTGTTCAGAGGAAACCTGCATTTAACTAAGGGAGGTGGGTGTGAAAACACGGTAAGAAAAGGACCTAGGGTAGGGTACTGTCAAGCAGCAGGGCAGGCTCTGATGACGAATACAAGAGGATAAAGAACACAGTCTTGGGTGTGGCGGGGCAGAGATGGGGTGGTCAGGGTCCCAGAGAGGGGATGGTGGGCTCCGGCAGGCGGGGTGGAGTCTGGCAGGGACTGGAGACAAGGTCACCATCAGAAGAGGCCAGAGCACTTCTGGAGTCATGGAGGGCTTTCTGTTTGCCTCTGAATGGGGTCGAAGGCCACTGAAGGGCTGAGTGACAAGTTGATATGATGAAGCTGAGGACTGCAAGGGTTCTTCAGTTTACTGTGTGGAGAACATGCCCACAGCTGGACATTTAGCAGAGCAGCAAGCTGTGGTGGTGTTTTGATGGGGTGCTTGTGGGGAGGGTGGTAAAGTCACAGAGTGTCTATTAAAGCCATCACTCCACTGTAAGCATGCATCTCAGCGAGTCCCAGGGGCTTGCTCCATCTTTACGGACTTACCTGCCCTTAGCACGCACATGTGCTAAGTCACTTCAGTCATGTCTGACTCTTAGGGACCCCATGGACTGTACCCCGCCAGGCTCCTCTATCCATGGAATTCTACAGGCAAGAATACTGAAGGGGGTTGCCATGACCTCCTCCAGGGGAACTTCCTGACCCGGGGATCAAACCCTCACCTGCTGTGGCTCCTGCATTGCAGGCGGATTCTTTACCCCCGAGCCACAGGGGATGCCCACTTGCTCTGTAACAAAAAGCAAATTCCTTAATCTCCTCAACCTCCACTGCTAGGGACATGATGTACATGCCCTCCCCCCGCAACGCATAAGGTGAAGCCCTAACTCCAATGAGACGGTGTTTGGAGTGGGGCCTTCGGGAGTTGGTGAGGCGAGGATGAAGTCATGAGGTTGGGGCTTTATGATGAGATTAGCATCCCCATAAGAAGGAGAAGAGGCCAGGGCTGGGAACCTTCCACCACACGAGGACACAGTGATAAGGCAGCTGTCTGCAGCCCACAGAGACCCTTAGGGGAACCAGTTCCACCAGCACCGTTATCTCGGACATCCAGCCTCCAGAAAAGGGAGGACTGACCTCTTGTCAGGTAGCCCAGTCTACAGCATTTTGCTATGCAGCCTGAGCTGACCAAGACACTGAATGCCCTCCCCTCTCAGTGGGGTGACAGCCTGGTCCCCTCCATGGGGCTGTTGTGGGGCCTACAGGGGGAAGTTGAGCAAAGTCAAGGTCTGGCTTGTGTTAGCATGCTTAGTCCGCTTCACCAATTATTAATGCAATTTAAAACTTCTACAAGTCATCATCATTAATATAAGGATCAATTCCTAGGAACAAATGCTTTGAAAATCCTTAGTTTGCTAGAGAATATTTAACTTGACAAGAAATGTAGGTCATATATAATTACACCTGAAAAAACAGGTCACACATTCACAAGAAACTCATTGCAAAAATTTATCTGCAGTTATAACTTTGAGCATAAGCAAAATTAACTTTAGCTTTTCCAATCATTGATTTTTTTTACCATAAAGAAATGCTTTTTTCTTATTCATCTGGATATTTTAAAAGACTAGTGTAAAAATAGCTTTGAAGGTGGAATCCTGAAAAAAAAAAATCCTTATTAATTAAAAAAGAAACTTATTCAGTGTTAGTGTACAAGTGTAGACTTAAAATTTGTTCAGACCTGTGCTATTTAGACACCCGAGGAGAGAATTTCTAGAGCGTTTATAGATCTAGAGCTTGTGAACATGCTTTTTTGTTTTATTCTTCTATTATTAGTTAAGCAGAATAATAACTTTTAACCTCATTAAACATGAGATGCCAGGATGAAATTCTTTCACCATTAGAGTCCAGATAGACCTGAAAAATGAAATTCACCTTCACCAGAACATGGCAAAGGAAGCATCCTCTGTTCCAAAGGATAGTCTGAGTTTCCTCTCAGAATTATTCTGAACCAGTGGACTTCACCGTTTGAAAGGATCCCCTCTCCTCTACATACAGACTCTTCATTTTTAAGAACACAGAGAGGGGTTGATTCCACCTGCACGGATCCAGTAAGCATCAAACCTGGTGTCTGCACTATCAGTAACTGGTAGCTGCTTATGCTATTTAGGTCCAGAACTCAGCTTATTCCCTTGAGAAGTGCTGACTGGTGACATCCAGTAGCTGTGGAAACTGCAGAAACTATATACATACTATCATTTCCCCAACTCACTCATCTTGGAAATGTTGGCCTGCCAGCAGACACTACGTTTCACTCTAACAATGATTTTTAACAATCACTTTGGCTTTGTTTTTGCCTCAGATTCAAACAAGATATATTGATGAAATAAAAATAACTATGAATACTAGTTATGTAATGCAATCCCAGGTGGCGTTAGTGGTAAAGAACCCACCTGCCAATGCAGGAGACATAAGAGATGCAGATTTGATCCCTGGGTTAAGAAGATATCTTGGAGGAGGGCATGGCAACCCACTGCAATATCCTTGCCTGGAGAATCGCATGGACAGAGAAACCTGGTGGGTCACAGCCCATAGGGTCACAAAGACTCAGACATGACTGAGATGACTTAGCACAACACACCAGCTATATTATGCAATACATTTATGTGAATGAATGTGGCTTTGTAGGAGATTTTCACCACTGAATCTTTTTAGCAAACCTGGCTTAGGTCTTGCCTCTCTCTTTCAAGGCAACCTAAGGACATGGCAGAGTGGGTCAGAGGAAACACCTGCTCTTTCACAGCCAAGTATAGGATATGGGGTTCTGAACCATTTTGGGGTTATGGACTTCATTGACAATCTACAGATCCCTCCTCACACTGATGCTTTCAAGCATAGATCATAAAATAGGCAGAATGATCAAGAAAACCAATTATGTTGAAAAAGTTATCCAGGTATTAAAAGAACACATTTAAAATGTAGCAATATGTATGATCTTTTTAACTTCTTGGACACTAAAAGGAGAACACTTTTTTTAAGTGAACAATAGAATACAATATGCTGATGCTTATTTTATGCCTCAAAGCCACTGCCTAGAGGGCGACATTCACAGACTCAAGAGTTAACAGGTGAGGCGGCCAGGAGCCAGGGAAAAGGTGATTCACAGAGGGAAAGGCAGAGCCTCCCAGTCCACTAGCCGGCAGACCTTTGGTTCTGCAGGGAAACCAGGGAAGCTGTTCCCTTTGGAAAGCCACTTGAGCTGGACCCCAGAGTTAACTCACTTCCTTTTGTGAAATTGAATATGGCCTTTTCAACAGTGAGAAGCAATGTGATGCTCAACATTAAATTCCATGTGAAAAAATAAATGAAATAAGTGTGCCAATTGGTTCTAGATATCAAAATACATGATTTCGTATAAGAAGTATTTTTATCTCTACTGAGTTTTTGGCTTGTCTTCTGAATTCATCTCAATGGAAAATTCAAGTTGCATTCAGTGTTCTTCTCTTTTTCTCTCAACGCATCTCAGTTTTAACCTTCAAATATTTGTTCTGATTTCATTGAGATAAGCGTTTAGCTCTGACAAGCATATGATTTGCATTTTATTTGTATGAGGAGCCAATACTGATTCCATCCAAGAAAAGACGTGTTGAGTGACAAGAGCTGAGACACAAAGGATGAAATTTCCAGTTTAGATCTTGCAGGTGCGAAAAAACAAAACCACAATCACAATAGAATGGATGACAAAAATACAAATGCTGCTCAAGGAAGGAGCATAGATTTTAAGAGACACTGCTGAGTATTTTACAGATGGAGCTCTAAATATTCCTCTGAAAGCCCCCAGAAGATGTTTCTCATATGGATTTTGCCCTCTCAATGTTTGCAAAACAATAAATAGTGTCTTATGTTACTTGAAGGACCAGGGAATAACAAAAATTATGTTTAGATTACATCCTGGTCATGAGGGTTCTTTCTGCTTTGTCCATGGACCCATCTCCAAGAGTCAGTACAATGCTGGGGTTCAATGTGGACTTGTTCAATACATGTTGGTGAGTTTTTTAAGCTGGAGGAAACTTGTTCAAGAAATTTCCCATAACTCATCTAGTGGCTGAATCACCTAGGAACGAAGCTACTGTAGAGAGTCGTCAGCATTGATTTTCCTCTTCCTGGGCTAGAAGTTTCCTGAGGACAAGAATCTTTATTGTACTCATCTTGGTGACCTCTTGTATTGCATTGTGGTTTCCTGTAATGGATGCCCCTTCAGTGTTGAATGAATCATTGTTCCAAGAAACCTTTTTCTCCCCCACTGTCCACATCTCCTACCCTACCCCTCCTTGTCTGGTATTTGCTTACACTGCTCTTATCACCTAGAGCCTCTGTGTTCTTATTACCACCCACCCGAATTAAAACCAATCTTCAAAGCTCATTCAGAGCTCACCCCCTTCCTGAAATGTTCACTGACCCCATGCTGTTTGAATGACCATGGAATTTCAGTCTACACATCACTCATCCTGATGCTTAATGCATTTATCTCTTATTTGCAAAGGTCTTTTGTTCCCCTTTGAATCCACATCATGGATTCCTTTGTCTCATTCACAATTATAAACTTTGCAAACAGTCAGTGACAAGGAATATCAAAACGCATTCAATTGCATGGTAATTACTCTCTGGGATGCTCAGTTTCAAGAGCGATCTTACATGTCACTTAATCTAGATTTCCTTCTGATCTTCTGATCCCATCAACAACATCCTGACTCACAGTTCTCTGTGCACACCTTCCAGGGAGGAAAAGGAACTACCTTCTGAGGCATACAAATCCCATATTTGAACAATAATTCAAATGAGTATTTATTTATATATTGAGCCTCCTCTCTGCTCCTCCATCACTGTCTTTATACCCTTGGCTCACACAGAATAAAACTAATCCTTTTCCCACAAGACATTCATCTGAATATTTGAAGAGTGTTATCTATCATGTCCCCCCCGGGAGTCTCCTTTGATAGACATCATTATAGAGGTATATGTAGTAGAAATCAGTTACTACATTGTCTTTCCCCCAGTTGACTAAAGGCTCTTTATGACTTATACCACTGTACCATTCATAATCATAGATCAGTAGTTGCTAATGAATAAAATGGTATTTAAAATTATTTATATGCTTTTCCATTTTACTTCTGTTAAGTGGTAGATTTCAACATATTTTATAAAATGTCTGTGTTAATGAATCTTTCTACACTATGTTATTCACCATTATATCCTTAGTACCTAGAACCTTGGGTATTCAAGTATGTGAACTGAATAAGTGCAAATAAATATGCTAAGGGAGAAAATGGGAAGTTATGACAAACAGAAGCAACATGTCAAATTAAAACTTGTACTGAAACTAGAAAATAGAATCAAGATGTGGTACACATTTCCCAAAGGGGCGAGAATCCATGCAGTTACTCTCGGCTCCACATCCGGATACTCCTCCACTCCCACACGAGGCCCCAGCACACATAAATGAAACCCAATTAAACCAAGCAGGGGTCAAAAAACAAAAGCAAGACCACTTGGATGGCTGTGCTCCTAGTCTAAGATAAACTACTCAATCCTTTGCCTCAGTTTGGTGGTGAAAAACGGAAATCACGTCACTGGCCCTCTGCTCAAAGACACTGTGAGAATAAGGAGAAGCCCGCTTCTCTTTGGAGCATCAGGAAGAATGAAGGTTTAGAGCAGAAACACAGGGTGCCAACAGTCAGGAGGCAGGGGCTTGGGAGATGGAGACTGCTTTGCATATGCAAAAGAAACAGAAACAGTTGCCTCTTTTCGAAAAATCCCCAAACATCTACCTTTGCCACAACACTAATGTGCAGAAAGCCCACTCTAGTTTGGTTGCCTGGGAAATCCCACGGACAGAGGAGCCTGGTGGGCTACAGTCCGTGGGGTTACAAAGAGTCACACATGATTGAGCACACACACACACAACATGCAGAAATAGTTTCCTCAATTCTATTCTGATTTTTTTTTTTCACAGACACTTTTTAGTTTGTCCTCTAAGCTCAACAAACCACCAGAGACCTCCATCCGAGAACTGGGCCAGCGAGCTCTGGCTTGGGGGCTGCCTCCCCTGTCTACACTGCCTTCAGGCAGAGGAAGTGGCTGCTGGCTCACATTTGCCCCCACAACAGCCCTAAGCATAGCATCTCCGGGAGCCCTGCATCTCCCTCTGGTCAGATCAGCACCAGGGAGAGCTAGTGAAGCCTCCTGTTTCTCCCTCAGCGTGGCACAGTCTGAATCCTGGGTTTCACAGCTATGGGCCAGTTTCCTCCTGAGCGTCACAATCACTGTTAATCTCCATGACACGTGGCCAGTGCATCACCCCAGACACATCTCCATCCTGTGGCCTGGACCACACTCTGTCTTCAGCTCTTGCCTTTGTGCTTCCTCTGCTTGCTTCTGTTCTGTTCCCCTCAGCACGGCCCTCAATGCCTGGAACTTCGTAGGTCCGTCACCGGTTTACTTCTGCTGGTTCCTCGTTGATGCGGCTGCAGCACACCCATCACCTCTCTTGTGTTTCCATCCCTCCTCACTGTCCCTTGCTTCCCCACCCCGTCACCTCTGCCAGCTCCTCTGCCATCTGCACTCTCCCACACCCGTCTCTGAGGACAGTTTAGCAAGCCCACAGCTAGTCCTAACAGTACAGGAATGGTTTTATCTAGTGCGAAGCATGGTGGATTTTTGCGAGAAAGAAACTGTTCCTAATTGGCTCATGTAACAACTACCCTTAGTGTATAGAATGAAAATTAGTTTAAAAAATGTAAGGCCTACACACAATGGTCCAAAGAAAAAGAGCTGATGCTGGTTTCTTGCCAGTGATCTGAGGAGCAGACACAGCATGGTACAATAACGTTGGATGTTAGAACATGTCTAATTCTAGAAAGGTTGGTTGTTGTTGTTGTTCAGTCACTAAGTTGTATCTGATTCTTTGTGACCCCACGGACTGCAGCACGCCAGACCTTCCTGTCCATCACCAACTCCCGGAACTTGCTCAACTCATGTCCATTGACTCAGTGATGCCATCCAACCATCTCATCCTCTGTTGTCCCTGTCTCCCACCTTCAATCTTTCCTAGCATCAGGGTCTTTTCCAATGAGTCAGTTCTTCACATCAGATGGCCAAAATATTGGAGTTTCAGCTTCCACATCAGTCCTTCTGATGAATATTCATGTTGATTTCCTTTAGGATTGACTGGTTTGATCTCCTTGCTGTCCAAGGGACTCTCAAGAGTCTTCTTGAGCACCACAGTTTGAAAGCATAAATTCTTTGGCACTGAACCTTCTTTATAGTCCAACTCTCATATCTGTACCTGACTAGTGGAAAGACAATAGCTTTGAGCATTCAACTAGTGAAGGTGAAGGTGAGGTTGCTCAGTTGTGTTCGACTCTTTGCGACCCCACGGACTGTAGCCCACCAGGCTCCTTCGTACATGGGATTTTCCAGGCAAGAGTACTGGAGTGGGGTGCCATTTCCTTCTCCAGGGGATCTTCCCGAGTGGTAGCCCTTCATTTAAACCACCCTTTACTGCAGGATCCCTGGACACAGAGACATGAGTTTGGGCCAACTCTGAACTTCTAATGATTGTGTCATTCTGGGCCAATTGAGCGCATAAGCCTCAGTTACTCCATCCGTGAAATAAAAACACTGACCTAACAGATTCCATGAGGAAAATATAAGTACATTCAATTAAAAGTGTATAATACACTTCAATGCAAATAGAATAGGTTCTGACTATGTAATGTGTCTCGGCAGAAAAATAGATAAGAACTAACATTCAGGAGGACTCAGTATGCTTCAGACTGTGGATGCTTTCTATTAATTATTTTTTGACAAATCTGCATTAAAAAAACCTAACATATGCCAGTCTGTTCTAGGCACTGGAAATACAGCATTGAAAAAGGCAAGTTCCTGAACTCAAGAGGCTTATATCCTAAATGAAGAGAACATGTAAATGGAGAAAAATATCCTGCAATATATAACAAGGGCCATGATTGTTGGGGAAGAGGTCAGGGAGTGACCAGGAATGTAGGAGGGATATTTTAGATAAATTATGCTAAAAATGCTTGACCCAGCCTCTCCATGAAAAAATGGATTTGAACAGAGATTAAATAAAGTGAGGAAGCAAATGATGCAAATATCTGTGGGAGAATATTCTAGATGGAGGGAATGCCGAGTTCAGAGGCAATGAGCTTGGTGTACTAAGAATTAGCAAGAAGGCCAGTGGGGCAGTCCCAGCAGGAGCAGGGTGGGTGGACATGGATGTGTGTCCACAACCCCTGGGGTCCCACCATCCCTGATAAATTGCATAGATTTTATTTCAGGTGGGATGGAAACTGACCAGAATATTTTAAGCAGAGAGGAGACATGCTCTATTTAAAAGATATACAGAGTCTCTCTGGCTGCTTTTGGGGAGCAGGATGATGACTTGTGATTAGCCAAAGGATATGAGCAAGGAAGTTACTGAAAAGGGCCAGATTCGGGCTGATTTTGAAGGTAGATCTCTGCAAGGAATGACTGAAAAAGACAATTCAAGGGTGAGTCCTAAATTTATGATCCGAGGAACTGGGTCAATTACAGAGACTAGAAAGTCAGGGAAGGAGCTCATTTGAGGGAGAAACTTTACCGCCTGAGTCATGTTAAGTTTGACATGTCTACTAGGTATCTGAGCAAAGATGCTGCATAAGTAATTACATATTGCTCAGGAAAATGTTTAGGCTAGAGATACAAACATACAGTCTTGTTTAATGCTCACATGGTTCCAAGACATGAGAACTATTATTACCTCATTTTTATAGAAGAGAAAACACACTTGGAAAAACAACACAATTTGCTTCTGAGCACAGAGAAAGATTACAATTTAAAACAAAAGAGAAGAAGGATCTAAATAGTTTACAAGTAGCTGGGCTCACATCTGGGTTGGTTGAGGAGATAAATCTAAGTATGATTAATAGAAAAAAAATCTGACAAGGTAGATATACAATACAAACTTGGTTACTGGCTGAGATTCAAGTTCAGCATTAATTATAATACTGAATGACCTCGAAAAGAAGGCTCCAGCTGTACAGTCAGTGAAATGCAAGGACATATTTCATTAAGTCACAGAGACAGAATAGGCCCAATCCGCCAAGTATATACCTGGAAAGCAATGAACAAAACTAGAAAAGCCAAATATTTTTCTCTTGGCTCACTGTGGATTTAAAAAGGGAACACTGAAACCTATAAATATGTAAGAAGATAATGATGAATCATTTATTACACTTGCATGTCTCTAAACTACACTAACTATCTCAAGAAAGGAGCTTCCCAAGCCCTCAGCATGATTGGAATTCCTCCATGGTCTTTGTGACTTTAAAGAAGCACCTCTGAGAATGATTCAAATCAAACAGAAAATTCACTTCTTCCTGTACATAACACTGATGAATTCCCAGCACAATATATATTCAGCTGCATTGCTGGGATCCAGCATTCCTTTTCCTCAGCCCCTAATTCTGTTGCTTCTCTCTGGACATTGTTTCAGATTCATTTTCAGTGAGTGATTATTTAGCAACTACCCTAACTATAGCCTGTTTGGTTAAGAGCATGGTTTCCGACAGCCTGGATATGAATCTTGGTTCAACCACTAAGTAAGTATGTGTTCAAGGGCAAGTCCTATTATCTTTCTGTGCCTCACAGACACTCTCACCGGTCTAATGGAGATAATAACTGACCCTCATCGCAGTGCTATTCTGAAGATTAAATGAGATCCTATAGGTATCTGGCATAGAGTAAGGAATCAGTCAAGGTTTGCCATTACTGTTGTTGTTTTAATTGGTACTACTATTATTTTTACAGGTCCCTTGAATTTCATGTGTCCCGTATCTCCTTTTCTCTCCAGGAGAGGAAGAAACCATTAACAAAAGATAAATTCTTCAAAAAAGTAAAATTACCAACAGCAGTCACTCTTTCAAGCTTTAACATTTAAAAGAGTTTATTTTGTAGAAATCTTTTGCAATTTCCATTAGTAAAATCAGGTACTTATGCTTTCATATATGCCTATTGGAGAGCTCAATCCAGTACTATGATCCAACATAACATAATACCTTTGGCCAGTTTTCAGTAATCCTGGGTGTAGAGGAGAGGTGAGCCTTGGCAAGTCTGGTACACATTAGAGGCCACAGCATCACGGTCAGGCTTGGGTTTGGGGTAAGATCTGTTCAGCCTCAAAGGGTTCTCTTCCTCCTTCATTTTAATTCACAGAAGAGTTTCCTGGACCTTTTCACTAAATTGTATCTCTAATCACAGCAGATGAATAACTGATTGCTGTTGTTTTATCACTAAGTCATGTCAGACTCTTTGCAACCGCATGGACTGTAGCACACCAGGTTTGAATAATTGATTATAGCAGCATAATTCAGTTGAACAATACAGACACTTTAACCAGACTTCAAATCAATACCTTCGCACCATCCCTCATACACTAAGCATCAATAACACTGATAATGCTCGTAAAGAGGTGACTTTGGTATAGGATGACGCACACCAAGCCCATGTTACAGCAAACACACATCTCCGAAGGCAGACAACCTATACAAACAGCACCGTAATGCAGGTGGTGATCGCCCAAACCCTATTCCCAACTCAAATCCATCATTTTAACTCTCTTCCAAACAGAACCTCACACCTGTATTTATATAAGTGATTCCTAGGTGGTCTTTCAGAGTCCAGCCCATGCCAAATAGCTTAAATCCACTCACAGCTGCTGGAAATAAAGTTTTTAAAGCATCATCATGGTGGCGCTAGTGATAAAGAACCCGCCTGCTAATGCAGGAGGCATGAGACCTGGGTTTGATCCCTGGGTTGGAAAGATCCCCTGAAGGAAGAAGGCAGATCCCTACTCCCTTGTATTCTTGCCTGGAGACTCCCATGGACAGAGGACCCTGGCGGGCTACTGTCCATAGGGTTACAAAGAGTTGGACACAACTGCAGTGACTTAACACACACACAAGTGTCATCTTAAAGGAGATAAGAAAACTGAAGTCTAGCTTTTTTACTTGTCAGATAAAGCCCAGTGAGGTTAATCAGCTGAACAAGGTGACGGTGCCTAGCTCTTATGTCCCAGGTTGCATTCAAAGCTTCCTATCAAGTAGGCTCTGAGACCATCTTCCCTCCATGTAAACCTTTTCCTTTTTTTCCTCTTCCCTTCCTTCTTTTCTTTCTCTCTTGGAGCCTTTCTTCTCTTACAGGATCCTGTCTTACAGAGTGATGAGAGCATTTAACCCTGAGCTTGACTGTGACACGTGCCATCACAGGGAAATACAGGACCTTGACAGAACAAGCAAGCAAAAGGGACCCTGCAGGATGTAGAGTGGAATCATTTGGAAGGAAATGCCAGATGGACATCTGCTTAGTAGATGAATAGGAAACACAAAACGAAAGCAAACAAAAAACTAGATTTTATCTTTAGAATTGATGTTGGATGGGATTAAGAATTCAGGTCAGTTGGGAGAGGGTAAGTGCTTTCTGCTTGAGAGAAGGACATGACTCACGGGGTCAGAGTGTTCTGGGCTGAACTGTGTCCCTTCAGAATTTCATGTACTGGAGTCCTAAGTCATGGTACCTCTGAATGTGACCCTATGGGCTGACTGAGTATTTATAGAGATAATTAAGTTAAAACACAGCCATGAGGGGGAGCCCTGATCCAGTGTGACTGTCGTCCCTGCAGAAAGAGCAGACGTGGACTCAGACAAGTACAGAGGGAAGAGGGAAGAGGACTGGGCCCTGGAGGAGGGCTGGGATACAGTCTCTGCTCAGTCCTTGGAAGGAACCAAGTCTGCCAGCTCTTTGATCCAGGACTGCGATCCAGCCTCCATAACTGAGAAGATACATTCTGTTATTTCAGCCGCTCCACCTGTGGGACCTAGCAAACTGAAACAGATTTTAACTTTTATGGATAAAGCGGATACCAACTAACAGCTGGAGCAGCTGTGAGAAGCAGGCAGTGGCTACATCATACAAAGCACAGGATGCAGTGTGGACTCCCGCTGCAGCGCAGGAAGAGTCTCCGCCTGGAGCAGGTACCCTGGTGGTGCAAGGCCCCTCCTCCCGTCTGCTGCACACAGACCACCTCCGCGATGGGCGTGATGGGGTCCCCGGGCTTTGCTGTTTCCTGGTCAGCTTCTCACCAGCAGACAGCACTGCATGCGTTACCCTGCTCGGGGTAATGTTGACTCCTGGTTTTACCTGCTTTCTTTCTTTGGGACAGGCTGGTGACAGGGCGTTTCATATGGTCACATAGACTGAGGGTGCCCATCCCATACCACCCCCCCACACATACTGCTTCCAGCTCTGAGCGCCTCATCCTTTGCCTGTGGGCTTTCTCAGCCCAAGAGAGAAGCGATGAACAGCCCCTGCCCTGTGACCCATGGGGCCTTGTAATCATGGCCCCTGCTCCCTCCTTCCATTTGGGGAGGAACCTGAGGCCTCTATTGTCACAGCTGTTGCCAGAAGCTGTTGCTTCTTTACTAGAATTAACACTGCCCTTTGGCTTTCTCCTACTTCTTATGAACTGAGGTGTGTCCCTCAGTAAGACGCGTGGAGTTCTGATCCCAGTCCCTTAGGAAGAGGGCATGATTTGGAAATAAGGCCTTTATGCAGTAACCCAGTTAAGAATGAGCTTATTATCTTGGGCTCCCATCCAATAGGACACATGCACAGACGGGATATGGCCACGGAGAACGACCTATAGGGACGGAAGATAGAGGGCAGGGGAAACACTCGCAAAGACGGCGAGGCAACTGGAGGCAGAGAAAAAGATGAGTAAGGGTTGTCTCCCAGCACCGCCAAAGGGAGCCCAGGCCTGCCGGCACCTCCATGCCTGACGGCTGTGCTCAGAGCCATCAGATAATGCATTTCTGCTGCTCTAAGCCACCTGGTCTTCAGGGCTTTGTGAAGGCAGCCCTGGGAAAGAAGTGCACCTCGGTTCCCACATCCACGCCTCCCACCCACTGACTCCTCCCTGCCCCTAAGCAAGTGTCTGTACTTGAATTTTTATCTTAGGGTCTGCTTAGCTTCCCTGATTAGATTGTCAGATACTTTAGAAAAAATACTGAGCATTCTAATTCTTCTAACTCTTCTGATTACTAGCAAAATACTCTCCACAGTGTCAAAGTTTAATAAAGGTTTGAAAAGGATGAAACAACCTGTGTCTACAGGTGAATGGAGTAGAAGCATTTTCCTTTTAACATTTTAAATCTGTTATAAATCATTCTAGGAAAGATTTGCAACACAAAAATGTTTTTATTTTTCCCCAGAGGGAAATTTTCACTTTTTTTTTATTAAAAAAAAGTGTCTCTCTCTATATATAAAGTGTCTCTCTCTATGTATGTAAAGATATATATTCAGTCACTAAGTGGTGTCTGACTCATTGCTACCCCATGGACTGCAGCATGCCAGTCTTTCTTGTCCTTCATTCTCTACAGGAGTTTTCTCAAACTCATGCCCACTGAGTCGGTGATGCCATCTCATCCTCTGTCGTCCCCTTCTCCTCCTGCCTTCAATCTTCCCCAGCATCAGGGTCTTTTCCAATGAATCGGTTCTTCACATCATGTGGCCAAAATATTAGAGCTTCAGCTTCAGCATCAGTCCTTCCAATGAATATTCAGGGTTAGTTTCCTTTAGGATGACTGACTTGATCATCTTGCAGTCCAAGGGACTCTCAAAAGTAGTCTCCAGCACCACACTTTGAAAGCATCAATAATTCGAAGCTCAGTCTTGTTTATGGTCCAACTCTCACATCTATACATGACTTTGAAACCACAGCTTTGACTAAAGGGAACTTTGTCAGCAAAGTGAAGTTTTATAAATATATATATATATATATATGTATGTATGTATATAACAACATGGATGAGTTTTAAGGTCATCATGTTAAGTGTAATAAGTCAGAGAAAGTTAAATACTGTATGATCACACTTAATCTTAAAGAACAAACCCATAGATACAGAAATCAGATTATCAGATTGGCAGTTTCCACAGGCAGGGAGTGGAGGCATAGGCAAAATAAGAAGATCAATATAAAGAACAGAAAGAAAGAAAAAGCACAAGGGAAGCAAGTAGGAGAGAAAGGAAGGGAGAAGGAGGGAGGAAGCGATAAAATAACAGAGCTCTGAGGACAGAAGTGGTTTGGGTGCATGTAAACAGATAAATGGAGAGATAAATGACTGGGACAACTATTTGGAAAAGGCTGGATCGTAGTCACTTTTACAAGGACAGGATTGTCGTACTTTGTCATCGCACTACTTATTTCCCTTTAATAAAATGAAGGAAAAAACAAACAAAAAACTAAGTCCTTGATAAAAAATATCTGGGCATTTTTGGAGCCTTAGATGTTGCACAAGTTTCAATGTCATTCATCCTAGGCGACTCCTTCACTGCAGTGGTCCACTGAAAGGTTTATAGGGCCACCAGAAACTATTTGCTTTTTCACTCTGATTCAAGGTCAAGCACAAGTCTCCCTGTAGTTCTGCCGATAGGGATATGCTGAATAATTATATTTATGCACACTGTGATGGCTATATTTATGAAAATGCAATTGTTTCTGTCTTTGAAAGCAGTGAAAATTTCCCTCCGGGGAAAAATAAAAACGTTATTGTGTTGCAAATCTTTTCTAGAATGATTTGTAACAGATTTAAAATGTTAAAAAGAAAATGCTTCTGCTTGAAGTTTATAAAGGTACATGCCTGACAGGGCATCTCTTCACTATGCTCTGAGATGCCGAGCCAGGCTTGGGGGGTCCTGGTGGCCAAGGCTGGTCTCCATACCCCCCGCCATCCACCACTGCAGTCCCCTCACCACAAGGAGGGCAGTAGCGGGCAAGGCCCAGGTCCCAGCTTTGGGAAGAAGACAAGCAAGTGAGAAGATTGGAAGTCAGGGAGCTGGAAAAACTGGCTACTAAGTGAGTTCTAACAAAGGAATGAGCCTACCAATGGGAGCAAAAGAAGCTGCCAACCCACACCGGTATGTAACACACATGTAACACATATGTAAATGTAAGCACACCCTTCTGACTTAGTAACAAGGAGCAACGACTACTCTAATAAACTGTGTGACCAAAAGGAATATTATAGTACTTTGTTTAAAAGGACTTCCATGAGCTACAAATTCCCAGCCAAACTTCAAACTTAACATTGAATCCCACTAACCTAAAATTTAGCACCATGTTACAGTTTAGGAGTAACAGTTTTTCTTATAGTTTGGACATGATACTATTACACTGTTAAGAAAGATATATCACTGGTATTTTTAATTACTTCTGAATTATTTTCATAGGAGAGAGCTATAAAGAACCAAAATACATCATGGAAATAACTGGAAAGAAAAGATTAAACAAGAAGTTCAAATATTTGATTACACTAAAGCTCTAGAGCTTAAATGATTCACATATGTCACAAAAATCAGTACTTCAAATACACACATCTGTCATCTACCTAATGAGAACACAAGCATAAATATCAACATCGGTGTCTCACAGGATGTTAGTTACACAGAGAATGTTGGAACAAAGAAAACAATTTTCTCATTCAACAAATAACTATGAGTCTCAAATAAGTATAAGGAATTGTGCCAAATACCCATGGAATTCAAACTGAACAAGATTTAGACCCTACTTAACAGTAAAGATGAGACTTGATTGAATGTAATTTCAACATAATGTTCAGGAATTTGAAAGTGATATGTGATATGTGTGTGGTGTGATATGAGTGTAGACCCATCTTGGCGGCTCAGGGAAGAACAATCTGGGACAAACTTTTAACTGGATCTAAATCAATGGGTCTGGTATTCATATGTGAAGACAGATGAGAAGAAATGTAAGGCAGAAGAAAAGCATCCAAAAAGTGAAGGTGTATAAAAATAGAAGGTGGGCTCTGGTAACAACCAGCCCTCCCTGACCAGAACAATGGTACTGAGTGCCACGTATCAGAATATTATACCAGAGTCCACAGATGGAGCCAAGGAGGGGTCCTAGTGGGGTGCGGCATATTTACCATGAGGCACCAGAGGTCTAATCTGGAGGCAGTGTAGGCTGCACTGGAATGTGGGTGTCTAGATCAGGGCTTGCAAACTCAGGTGCATATCAGGCCTGGGGGGGCTTGTGCCAGCAGTCTCGGGGGACCACGTTGTTCTGGCCCGTAGGAAACTCGGCGGGTCCAGTTCTGCCAGATACCTGGTTCCTTCAGAACAACTAGAAACCCAGAGTTTGATGTGAACCTTTCTAACTCCTGGATGTCACATAATTCAAAAGGAACTTTCTACCGACTGATGGATGGATTGATTGACTAGAGGATGAAAGTGGTATTTGATCCCTATGCTGGCAGCTTTCAATGGGTCCACAAGTAATAAGGATGTTAGAAGGATCTTGGCATGAATTGATAAGGCCTCAAATGGGACAGTGACAGCATTATCACATGTGTAATCATTTTTTCTTACACTTAATCGATTGATGTTAGCTTTTAACACATAGTCATCAACAACCTTAAGGCAACATGATTTAGAAGGAATTTAAAACTACCTGGTAGAAGCAGGTCACAGTTACATACAATTTTTGGTTAAAGGTTTTGGCTGCTTTAAAAATATAATTTTAAATATATTTTGAATTATAAAAACTTTTTTGTAGTTTTCCCCCATTGAATTGGAATGATTTCCAAGTTTCTGCAAAAATGATGATCATGAAGTTAAAATTAGAAACAGTAAGTTGGGCAGTAGCAATGTTGTCCAAAATGAATATTCATTTACTATTACTAATAACATATTAAAATAATTGATTAAGAGTTCTATTTTAATCCTTTAAACATCCAATTAGAAGGCTGCTTCTCTCTCGCAGCTAGTTATAATAATGCAAATATTTTCAACACTTACTATATAGAAACAAGAGCTCAGTTGATACTATTTTAGTAATATTTTCAGACCAAGAGCATGACTTCCATGGATCATACACAGCCAAGTCATCTTCCAACACCTCTCTATGTGTCTCCTGTGTTCAAAGTGTGCTTAATAGGTGAGGCACATAGAATTAGGGGTGCTTCTGGACAGAGTAAGATAAAGAGGCTTCAGAGTGGCCACAGTCCTGCTCTTAATAGCCCAGGAAAGAAGGCTTAGGGAGAAACCAGAGCCTAGAGGAGGAGACTGACACTCTTCCTGGGTGTCTGGAGGGCACATACTCCTGAAAGCGACCCTCTCTCCAACGCACAGCTGGAACAAGGTGGGCTCAGCAGGTGGAGGTGTGCTGAGCACCTGGCAGCCACCCCGAGCCCAGAAGGCCTTCCAAGATGGTGAGTCAGTCCCCCTGTGTAAATCAGGTCACCACGACACTCATCACTGTGCATGCATTACTCATCTACCATCTCTGAGCCTTTTATAGAATGCTGTTTATATGATAAAGATGAGGATCAACTCTGAAACCAAGACTCATGGGGGGAGCTGACCTTCACAGAGCATCTCTGAGGCCAGTCTGAGGGCTTTAGTGGGGATGAGTGAGAACACCCCACTAGGAGGGGACATTTGGGCATAAGGTTCAAGTCCAGGGTTTGATTTCTTTAAAAAAAAAAAAAGTTAACAGAGAACCGATGGATTTCTCCAACAACTTGGTATACAGACGTCAGGAGACTCAAATAAGTCCTTTAAAAGTCCATGAGGTTGTTGAAAACATTTTGTAAAGGAATCTTGATCTATTTCCTAGGCACCCATGCAACAGAAACCATCCTTAGGAGGCTGGCATCTGCACAGATAAGGATTAAAATGTGCTCCAGGTGGCGCTAGTGGTAAATAACTCACCTGCCAATGCAGGAGACACAAGAGACATGGGTTTGATCCCTGGGTCAGGAAGATCCCCTGGGGAGGGCATGGCAACCCACTCCAGTATGCTTGCCTGGAGAATCCCATGGGCAGAGGAGGCTGGTGGACTACAGTCCATGGGGTCACAAAGGGGTGGACACGACTGAAGCAACTTAGCACAGCACACCTCAGTGCCACGGGATCTGCTCCAGGGGCTGCCCTGACCTCAGGTAAGAGAGCTGTTACCTAGGGCCACCATAGTCCCCATGTGCCTGGCATGGTCTCTGATGAAAGCTCTTCAGTTGGTATAATATGATCAGTTCTCCTTTTTCCTCTCAAGTACCCCAGTGTGGACCATTAATTATATAAACACAGCACCTTTAATAGCTGAGGTAATTTCTGCATTGCAACCTTATGTCAAAGGCACTGAGTCCAACTTTACTGGATTCAAGCATTGCTAAAGACTGTACTCCAATTCAACAACATTTTCAACAACCTTTTTCACAGAGTACTTTACGTTCTCCTGTGTTTGGCTTATCTATTTGTTCTATAGCCAGAGGGACAGAAAGCAGTGATCTAAACCATGTCACCTCAGCATCACCTGAAATCCACCAGTTCACGGGGCCAAACCTGAATCTGTGTATATGAAAATTTCTTCTTCAGCATAGCTTCTGAAAATTATCAACAGACTATTCTACATGTTTTGTTATTAGGAAAGATAATGTAGATTGAAAACTGTACTTTTCTTATTTAAATAATTTTAGAAACTAGGTATCTAAATTAGCTTTTCTTAAGTATACTTTACAATCTATAAATTTTAGCAGATCTTATTTAACCTTTGTTTTCTTACTTTCTGTTATGTTTAACTGACAAGCCAGTTCAACTCTTTCTGTAAACTTGAAAATACTAAATAAATATAAAAATTAAGATTTCAAATAAATATTCTAAATCTTCCTTTCATCCTAGAAGTAACTATAATCTTTGCGTAGAGAGAAAACAGTTAGAACTTGATAGGCAAAAGAGTCATTCATCTTCTGAAGTCAAAATATAAAAGGGAAAAAAGTGACTTGTCTTGCTGGTTTGAAGCAGAAAAACATCACAGTGACTCTCTCAATTTTACATAGTAATGCATAGGATTCCCTTTTACAGTTCTTTTGAAAATGAGTTAGGCCACACATGGAAGGACAGAGTGCATGACATTGGATAAGAAAATTTACCTCCTTGACTCTCAAATTCTTCATCCGGTTAACATTTGCTTCATGTACATTTTGTGAGAATAAAATATAATTATACGTAAGGAGAACCCAGGAGTGTGCTTGCCTGGAACAGATGCTCATTAAATGGCAATTATTCTTATTTTAAAAAGAAAGAAAAGCAGCTCCTTAACAATCACAAAAACTGCATTCCAAGATTTCTGTGAATTTCCCATTTCTCAAAGGCTCCCTCTATTACATCATGCAGAAAGTAACATTTGAGGGCTGACTTCAATACTCACCGAAACACTTTTTATGAGTCACATTGCTTCATTGCCTTTGGAGAACATAATAAACTTATTCATGTCACATATATTAACCACCAGGAGAGCTGGTGTCCAACTGTAAGGTTTTGCAAACCTGAATTTATGTCCTGGTTCAGAAGTATTATTTTTATACCTCTTCCTGTTCTTTTTACTTCCAACGGCAGCCATTAAAGTTTGCTTGATTCCCAGGACTGTTCTTCACAAAGGAATGAAATGTATCTCCCTTTGCAAGAGTGATTAAATATGCCTCTGTGAGCGAAATGCCTGAATTTTTAGTTAGATGCTAAGAAGACTCAGGGTAGATGGCAAGATCTACCTCACTGAGATCCCTCACTGATTTATCTTTATCCCCACTCAGTTCCTCTCATTGTGCAAGCAGCCCAAACCTGTGCTCCATGGTAGGAAAGAAGCACAGGGCTCATAAAGAGTGAAGCTAACAGATATTAAACCATAAAAGCCAAGAAGAGTCTACCCATTCTGTGGTGTGTTTTATTCCCCCTTTAAAATTTTACAAACATAGAAAGAAAGGCAACAGATAGTATACCTAGCTTATCAGGCCAAAGGAGACGATGGAGCAAAGATTTCTACATGCAGCAGAGTGACAAACAGGTATGTGAGCCGTGGGCGGTGGGGGGGGGGGCGGGGAGCAGAGGGCCTCTGCCCATGTGGGGGCCAACAGGTGGGGCCACTCAAGAAGGCGAGCCGTGGTTCTGGGTCGTAACGAAAGCTGGGGCTTGCTCTTCAGAAGCAGGAGGTGATCTCTGCGGAAGAGCCTAAGCTCATCGTGTCTCTGCAGCACATCCTCACAAGCGGGCCCATCACACATCTCACCTGTGCAGCCCAGCGGATCCGGGGTAACCACAGTGGCTTCCTCGCAGAAGCCATTTCCCCACCTGTTGGTGGGTACAACCTCGTGGTTTCCCTTCTCATGCAAAGAGTGAGCATTTACAAGCATCTGGTGAATAACAGTCATGAAAGGCTATAATTCTGTTACATTATTGCTCAAGTGGCCATGTAATCCACAAGGCAGAGAATAACACTTGTTCAAACAACACAGATGCTCTCCATATCACATCTCTTTGGTTATCACTGCCACCCAGTAGCTTGCATATCGCTTTCACACATGAGGAAACTGAGACTAAATGAGACCCCCGAATTGGCAGAGCCATCAAGGGACAAAACTGAAATGCAAATCCAGGTCAGGTGGGTCTCAATGTTGATGATCTGGATGGTTTACCATAGTCACGCTGCATTGAAATCTAAATGATGGATTTTTTGGTCATTTGAACAGATGCCAAGGAAGTATGAGAAGAGATCACTGAATGGCCAGCAAAGGAGGCAGGTCAGTAGAGATGAAGGCTAGAAGCAAAATGTTCACGGTTCCCTCCGGGACCCCATGCCTATTTCTAACTGTTCGTCCACTTCTTCTTTATCCTTCTTTCTTGGATTCTGCAAGACACTCCACTATGTCTTAAGCAACCCAGATGGGGTTCTCTGACTCACAAAAGGAATCATGCTGTTTCCTACATGTGGTACTGTGGCAGCTGCTGGGGGCCCTCGAAGGCTGAAAGGACCACGCTTAACCCTGAGCCACACACACCACCATTTCACTTGAGAAAGCACAGTTGCGCTGGAGGGCAACCCAGCAGTTTTAACCACTAGGAACTTAATTATATACATCACTGTCCTATAGATAATAGCTATAGAATTCTGGGAGACTTACTAAAGACTGAAATTTTAGCAAAGTCTAATATATCATGATGAATGCATAAAACAATGCATTTATTCCCCCCTTGTTTGTATGACCACTAATCTGCTGTTAGCATCATGTTTTTAAATTTCTTTGGTTGTCTAATAAATCTATTGTAGATCAGCTTACTGTGCATTACATTTTAAAAAAAGCTGCTAAACTTTCTAATACTTGCAAAATAAATTGTTAATTCAACTATAAAAGGAGAGTGTGCTAATTATAATTTGTTTCAATACTTCTTATTCAAACAGCAAGTAAATTTAAATTAGCTGGGATCTTGGGGTCAACCACTGCTACTGTTTCAAATCTGGCACTAAACCCCACAGTGCTATGACTTGGAGTTTTCACAATAAGAGGAGAGTTCCCAGCCTTGTCCCCTGCATCAAAAGCCACTTTTCTCAGGATCTTGCCTCAAAAAACCCATGAATGATGGCCAGGCATCACGTCCTACAAGCCTTGTTGAAACACAATGATTAAAGCACAGCCTCTGTGGTGAGAGTCAGATTTAAACTCTGACTCTGATCTCTGAGAAGTAACTGAACTTTTCTGGGCCTCGGCTTCCAATGAGTCACAATAGTGCGCCAAACACACAGTAAGTAATTCATTACTATGAGAATGCCATGAAGACCTTCCTTCTCTCCCCACTCCTTAAAAAACAGACAAGATTATTGTAAAGATGGTGCCTTGTTGAGAAAAGAAACTAACATCTCTGGAGTCAAGCTCAAAGCAGGCCCTGTTGTTCACACCCTCAAAGGCCAAAGAAGCTCCAGCAGCTTCTGTCAGAGTGAGACAGTGAAGGGGACCAGAGGAAGAAAGAGGGCCTCCTGGACGAACATTTGAGCTGAGAGGACTGTGGCTTCCTCTCTACCCTCCTCTGCGAGTCACAGCCCATTCCTGCAGGACCAGTGAGCCCGATGCCCCCATCCAGCCAGGTGGGGATGGGAATCACCTCTGGTGCCCAAGGTGGATGGGATGCCACTGGCCCTGGATCTGCCTGCCTGTGCCTGGCAGAGAGAGGCAGGGGTGAGACACAGGATGAACCTGCCCTTCCTGACATCTTCACTGCAGCACTGTACACGCCCCTGAGAACGTGCCCGATGCAGAAGCCCAGAAGAGTAGAGGCACTTGGACATCCACCCCCAGGGGAGCCAGGGCTGGGCGGTTAGAATCGGAGGAGGCAGCCTGGTTCAGGTGGAAGTCAGACTCATCCAGGGCGCCTCTGAGGATGGCCTCTCCCCTCACCCACTGCCAAGGCCCAGCGCCAAGGTCCAGAGCCAGGAGGAGGGTGTGGGCACGTGAGCACAGACCACACTCAAACCCTAAAGCCCAGGCCGCCCACTGTGGGGCTCTGCCCGGGTGATCGAGCCCCAGGAGAGGGAAGAGAAGGCATGGAAGGGGGCCACCACACATCAGAGGGGAGGCTGAAATATTCAAGAGGCCGAGCACTCCCACTCCAGACACCAGCACACTCTCATTAAGTGAGCGTGACTGGACATGACAGAGCTGGACCCAGATGGCTTTCAGAGACACTCATTCCCAGCAGACGGAGAGCCTCGTGGAGACCCAAGGAGGTGGTTTTTTACTGAAAAACCAGGATTTTTTCTGTTGCCTACTCCTCATAAGTTGAGACTTCTCAATCAAAATATATATTTTTAAAAAGCCAGCTGTTACCATTTCTAACAGTCAAGTTACTCAGCTCAACTCAGGGACTGACCCTCGGCAGAGTCACAGGGAGCGCGCAGATGCCTGCTCTCTAGTGAGCATGTCAGCCTCTTAGAAATAGCTTTTCCTTGATTTGGATTCTCCAAGTTTGGGGAAGTAGAGTCATGGGCGTATCTTTGATTTCTTTGGCCAGGACTTCAGCATGCATTCTTCAATTTTACACTGAAAAAAATGTACTTTGGGCCCAATAAGGAAGGTGATTGTCACATGAGTAACACATACTTACATACACACACACACACTTTATATACATCTATTATATACATAAAATATGTAATTACATCTAAGTTTATATCTATAATAGAAAATAAGTGCTTTCTCTTAGAAAAAAATTTATTAAAGTATTAGTATAATCCACCAGCAGAAACTAATACTATACTCCAAAAATAAATTAATAAAAATAACCTGCTAAGAACAGGTAGCAGGGATCAATAATGGAAGTGTGAAGAAACAGTACACTTACTCTTTTCTCTATATTATCTGTACTGCCTCTCCACAAACAACGGCTATATGTTTATAAAGAAAACTTATACTGGAGTCTTCTGGGGGGCTGTGGGAGAGGCCACAGCATGCTTCATGCTGTCAGGTGACCTGCTCCTGCCCCTCAGCTTACAGGCTTTACAGGGCCAAAACCATCTGGGGATTGTTCGTTCCTTACTGGTTAAGTTACACAATGACACCTAACCATCCCACTTCCCAATGTTCAAACCTACAATAAATACTATCTGAATGCCCACTGTCCTGCAGCTATGGAACTTGGCTTTGTGACTACAATCAGATGAACCAGATTCTATAAAGTCCTATTAGATGCTTCAGTGTGTGGATTCTTCTACAATAAAAGATTCTCCATCACCTGCTTTCACTGCCAAATTGTTAGAAGTGATGAGTTCCCAGATTCTAAGTTATACACTCTTGAGGCTGGTTCCTACCTGATCAACAAAAACACAAGGGAAAACAACAAAATTCCCCCCAGAGAAAGCCTACAGTTTTCAGCTTCTTGTATCCTTTCCTGGCTGCCAGGGTTCAAATGTTCCTCTTTCTTCAATGGCTTGACCCCATTCCGAGTCCTCTGCACTTGACCTTTGATGTTCCCACATCTTGCTCTCGAGTGCCTGGTCCTTCTGGTCTACCCTGAACTCACCCATAGGGCAGCCCTACTACTGGCCATGCCCTCGGCCCCCTCTAGCAGCCTCTCTTTGTCCGTTCTCCTGGGTCCTGTGCTCATCTTTGCCCCATCTTTGCCTACAGGTCTATCATCCACCCTGTCTCTCCTGCCAGCATCCTGGATCAGGCCCACAGCCAGGTTAAGACTCCGGCCGCAGGTCAAGGGTCTAAGGTCACTTCTGCTGGGTTTATACAGACTGCTACCACTCCTCCTTCCAGTGTTTTACTTGCACTAAGAACCAAGAAGCTTAATCTCAGGCAGAAGTCATGAACATATTCCCTCTTCTCAATCTGTTTCTCATAATTAAAGTTTAAAGGTAAGAAAATAACTTTTGATGTCATAATAAGCTTTTCCATTAACATTTTTATATTTAATCCTCTTTCCCAGAAGGCTGTTGATGAAACACTTTACCCACCAGGCCCAGTTCTTACATTATGACACTATTACCCACTGCTATAAATATAGTTTGTTCCTTCTCAAACTTTTAATTTTCTCTTTTACTTTGTTTCTACATCCTGTAGCATAGTGGAACAAAATGTATCATGTAACTCTTGAGAAAGCAACACTGAGGTCACACTGTGTTGCCAGTCCCTGAGGAAAAGAAAATCTTTCCTGCATCTTTAAGGGACACCAGGGCTTGGAGAAGGGCTGAGAGGAACACTGAGGCTGTGCTGGCTGAACCCCATGTGTCACTGGGAAATCCTCCCACTGTGGATGCAAAAGCCTCTGGACCACTCCCTGGTACAGGCTTGGGTTTTTATACCCTGACCTAAAGTAACTTGCTGTAATGATGGCAAGTGAAGATATTTTTAATACTTATTTTGTGCTCCTTTGTCTACCATTCCTACTTAAAATCACTACCATATCTAATGCTATGCATATATTTTCACCACTGTAGATAGGTCATCACAGATTTTAGGTGTCTCAACAAATATGCTATTTTAACCAAAGGGTGGCAGACTGAAGTTTAATGGCCAATGTTTCCTCACCTCACAAGGATCAGAAGGCAAGACCAGAGGGAAAAATTCAGTTTATAGTCAAGACCAACATAAAGAGTGATAATTCCTTTCATTCTTCAGAATGCCTTTGATTCATACAATACCCACCACCCCCTGCCAAAGTAGTTTCATTTAAGTATTGTAACAGTGATATTTTGGAAATATAGATTTTACATAACACTTTTCCCTTCAAGCTAAGTCAAACCCTGAATTATATCCTATTGTAAGGAATATTAAAAGATTTGGGGAGTAAGGCAACCTTGATTTTTTGAAAAAAAAAATTAAGCTAGATTAATACCATTCATCTCTGAAAGACCTAATTTCTCCTTCTTACTCTCCTGGTTTCTACTAGAATTTGTACCATGAGCACCATAATATATATCCTTCCCCCCCTTCTCAGTTTATTTTTTTACATTTTACTCCTACAACTCACACTTAAAGTTAATGTTGGGAAGAAAATATTCTGAAACAGGAAATTTAATGCAGTTTCTATTTTGAGATCTGAGGTGAGTTCATCATGACCTCTGTAGACTTTTCAGACTAGCAGAGGCTGAGATGACTGGCAGCTGAAGGAGGAAGAGGTAACTGACATGCCGGGCTCTGAGTAATGACTGGGGAGTCTTCCTGGGGACTGTCAACCATCACCCAATCGAAAGCCCACTGTGAAGTCATAAATGAGACCCGGAGTCATCCTGGTGGCTCTCTTTCAGGCAGAAGTGATGCAATGGATCAGCTGGGTGCTCTTGGGAACTGCAATCAAAAGGCACCCATCAGACTCACCCTCCTTTATAGAAAACTGACACCTTGTACTTAGTGGTCAACTTCCACTAAAACATGTAAATCTAGTCTGGCTTCAAGAATCAGATTTGGCTCGGAGGCATTGGAAAAGGATAAGAAGAACTCATGCTGATGATAATGAGTCTACAGTTAAGGTAAAGCCACTGTATTAAATATAAATGGCAAAAATTCAGATTGTATTTTCTGAGTGATTTCACACTTTTATAGGGTAACGTCTCTCTTCTTGTTTTCTAAAATATACGGTTTTACCCTCAACATTCTGTCTTTATGTCTGAAAAGTAGGCCATCCTTTCCATAAAGGAAAACAAAACACTAATTTCACAAATTACATGCAGCGTGTTTATGCAGGAGTCAGTAACCACTTGTGGGGCCTGCACTGCTAGCATCCACTGTTGGAGGGACAGCCACAAAGCCCGTCACTGTTCTGGCCTCACCCTTGCCAGCTTCCTCCTCCCATCCTCCTATGCAGCCAGGCTGGCTCCTTGCTCCTCTAGAATTCCCTGGGAAAACCCTGGCCTTAGAGCATTGTACCTGCTGCCACAGCTGCTTCAAAGCTTCCCCTACTTCTCTGCTACCTCATTCTCGTGTCCTTTTAATTCCTTGCTGAAACGTCGTTTTATCACTGAGGCAGCCCCAGGTACAGTGGTCCAATGGAGGCCTGCTGTGAAGTGACAAGGGAGGATAGCCACACTATCTGAATATGCAAATGCACCCTCCCAGGACACTCCTGATCCCCTTACTCACTCCCTTCTTTGTCATTTATCTTTTTTTTTTTTCCATTTATTTTTATTAGTTGGAGGCTAATTACTTTACAACATTGCAGTGGTTTTTGTCATACATTGAAATGAATTAGCCATGGATTTACATGTATTCCCCATCCCAATCCCCCCTCCCACCTCCCTCTCCACCCGATCCCTCTGGGTCTTCCCAGTGCACCAGGCCCGAGCACTTGTCTCATGCACCCAACCTGGGCTGGTGATCTGTTTCACCCTAGATAATATACATGTTTCAATGCTGTTCTCTTGAAACATCCCACCCTCGCCTTCTCCCACAGAGTCCACAAGTCTGTTCTATACATCTGAGTCTCTTTTTCTGTTTTGCATATAGGGTTATCGTTACCATCTTTCTAAATTCCATATATATGTGTTAGTATACTGTAATGGTCTTTATCTTTCTGGCTTACTTCGCTCTGTATAATGGGCTCCACTTTCATCCATCTCATTAGAACTGATTCAAATGAATTCTTTTTAATGGCTGAGTAATATTCCATGGTGTATATGTACCACAGCTTCCTCATCCATTCGTCTGCTGATGGGCATCTAGGTTGCTTCCATGTTCTGGCTATTATAAACAGTGCTTGTGATGAACATTGGGGTGCACGTGTCTCTTTCAGATCTGCTTCTAATATAATATAATTATATAATATATAATTATATTAACAATTATACATTAATTAATTATATTAATATATATTAATATATTAATAATTATAATCATTATAATGTAATATGATTATTATAATATAACATTTGCTTGTTTATTCTCTGTCTCTTCCCAGTGTAATATAAACTCCACGAGGAGGTATTTTTGCTTGTTTTATTCAGTCTGTATCCCCAAAACCTTGAAAAGTGGCAACCTCTCATAGTTGTTGAAGAAATAAGCTGTTTTGCTAGTGGTACTATTTGGTTTGAATCCACTAATATTTGTTGACAATGCGGGATGATGGAAATGGGAAACAATTCAAAAATAACTGCCCAATAAACTGAAAGTTTTGAAGAATAGTTCCAATCAGTATGCAACTGATTTTTTAAGTATAACCCACATAAAAGAACACAGATTTAACTAAGACTTCCTGATTAGGAAGATAATGTTGAAAGCCACCTAATACAACCATATGATTAGCATACCATGTTTCTTTTAGAGGCTAAATGTGAATTTTATGGGAGGAGGATTTGGATTGAGTTTGTACCTAGTTCTGCCTTGCTAGCTAGGTCAGAGAAGCTGTAAAGTCACCTCCATAACTTACAGAAGTGGCAGGTAAACTTTTTGAAAGCCATTTTGCTATTGTTGTTTTTATTCCATTAGTCTCTTGTCTCTCATAATTATGTCTGTGTCTTTAAATCTGGGATGACAAAGCATTTAATTCAGGCAGATTAACAAACTGCCTAAGGTTTTTCACTGGGAATTAAAATATTGTAGACCAGCAACATCTTATGTGGTCATCATTTCTCGATTTATTTCACCACAGAATTCCTCCTTTGTAGTATTTACCAGGTCTCCAAAGAAATTGTGAAACTGAAAATTCCATGGTTTGCATTTAGATTTAATTTGGAATTGTTGAATCAAGTGTCACAATGCTGCTTCTGAGAAGTAAAACTCTAATAAGTAAAGTTAGATGAACTTATTCAAAGAATCTCCTGCAGTGAGGAGTGCAATAAAAAATCAATTTCTGCAGTTTGCAGGGTCACACAAAAAATTCATAGCAGCTAAAAGGAGAAATTTGAAGTTTTTATAAAAAAATCTACTACTTCTTTACACAGATCACTTCCAAAGCATGTCATTTTATGCCATAAAAACAGATTTTGGGGGGTAACTATATATTGTAATCTTCCTGTAAAGGACAGAGGTATTTGACTAATTCATATAAACACCGTTTACTTTCCCAAGTCAGATGACTTCAAAATTTATTTCCTAAGTCTAAGCCTGTTTTAAAAAGTATCTATTTTATGCAAAGACTCAAAGCACAGGAGGACAGCAGAATATAATAGTTTATAGTTAAAGATGAGGGAAGTTAACTATTACAGTAGAAACTGTTGAAACGGTGTAGAGTATCCACTTTATATGATCTATTGGCCTGAAGTGAATATTAGAGGCAAACATTCTACAAAAGTTTAATTCTCTCAGAACTCCTTGTTTGGAAGAATGAAATCTAAAATTTCAGTTCTCAGTATGACTTTTCTAAACCATTTGGCACCTGTCTCCAGATCTTAATTTATAGCACATCATCTTGCTAAAGGTAGCAAATAAAAATACAAATAAACACAATTGGGTAGGCTTCCTGTCAGGGTCCTTCTGACTTGTTGGTAAGTATTCCTATCCCTGTTCCCATCCTTCCCTCTCACCTTAGTAATGATAACTTCTTTCTAATCCAGGGTGATCTCTCTGAATAGACTTGGGACCCTGCAGCATCCTCAGAGACGCTAGTTCCCCAGCTGTCCTCCTCCTCTGTAGCCTCAAAATTTTCCAGAACTATGGATTCTAGTGTCTAAACATGGTCAAGTTTCCTCCATGTCAGCATCCCCCCAACAATAAAACTTGTTCATCATTTCGCCCCCACACCACTCTCTGACTCAAGACTCACAAAAATGGATGAGGACACCAACTGGAACACTTTCTAAACAGACCTGATGGTTATGTAAACTCAGAGCTTGAGATTAAGGTTCATACCACAGGCTGGTCCCTGGAATTCAACAACTTTCTGAGATTTCAAGACATAGGTGGTCACTGATTAGTCACTATTGGTCCAATTATCAAACCACTTATCTGTGAACCAAAATATTTTATTTTGCTTTCATAGATGTAGTAGTAATTTTCTTAGAAAGAAAATAATCTATGTTTTCCTCTAATAATTTACTGTTATACTTAAGTCTATGATCTGTTTTTGACATATTTTTCTATATGGTGTGAGTTAAAGGTTTAAATGTTTTTTTCACTTGCATTTCTATTTCCAGCTGTTTTAGCACTATTGACTACTTATCACTGAATTACCTTGGCACCTTTGAAAAGTTCCGCAGACTAATTTAAAGACAAAATGTAATTATTTTTATACTAGTAATTTTTTAAACTTTACATTTTATATTGGGGTATAGCTGATAGAAAGGGGCAGAGACCCCATAGGAGACTGAGCCAGACTTGCATGTGAGTGTTTGGGAGTCTCTCTCAGAGGCGTGGTTCCACAGATGCCTGCCGCAGGGTCAGGGGCATGGGAAGCAGCATTCCTGGGAGAGGCAGCATGTTGGCATAAATCCTCTTGGAGGAGGTCACCATTAGGCCTAACACAGACACTATAGCCCTCCTGTAAAGAATACAAGACCCCAGGACTAGGCTGCCTCAGGCCAAACTACTTTGAGGAAGCACAACCTCATTCATCAGCAGAACACTGGATTAAAGATTTACTGAGCATGGCCCCTCCCCTCCCATCAGAACAAGATCCAGTTTCCCCCACAGCCAGTCCCTCCCATCAGGAAGCCCCCACAGTCCTCTTATCCTCATCCATTGGAGAACAGACGGAATGGAAACCACAATCACAGAAAATTAACCAAAATGATAACAGACTTGTGTAACTCAATGAAACTATGAGCCAAGCCACGTAGAGTGACCCAAGACAGACTGGTAATGGTGGAGAGGTCTGACAGATTGTGGTCCACTGGAGAAGGGAATGGCAAACCACATTAGCATTCTCAGCTTACAAACTGCATGAATGGTATGGAAAGGCAAAAGGATATGACGCTGAAAGATGAACCTCTCAGGTCAGTAGGTATCCAACATGCTACTGGAAAAGAGAGGAGAAATAGCTTCAAAAAGAATACAGAGACTGAGCCAAAGTGGAAATGATGCCCGGTTGTGGGTGTATCTGGTGGTGAAAGAAAAGTCTGGTGCTGTAAAAAATGATATTGCATAGAAACCTGGACTGTTAGGTTCATGAATCAAGGCAAATTGGAAGTGGTCAAATAGAAGATGGAAAGAGTGAACATTGACATGTTTTAAATTAATTTATTTTTTATTGAAGGATAATTACTTTACAGAATTTTGTTGTTTTCTGTCAAACTTAAACATGAATCAGCCATAGATATAGGAATCAGTGAACTAAAACAGACGGAAATGGGCAAATTTAATTCATATGACCATTATTTCTATTACTGCAGGCAAGAATGCCTTCAAACAAATGGAGTAGCCCTCATGGTTGACAAAAGAGTCTGAAATGCAGTACTTCGGTGCAATCTCAAAAACAACAGAATGATCTCGGTTCGTTTCCAAGGCAAACCATTCAACATCACAGTAATCCAAGTCTGTGCCCCAACCACTAATGCCAGAGAAGATGAAGTTGAACTGTTCTATGAAGACCTATAAGACTTTTCTAGAAAAAGCACCAAAAAAAGATGTCCTTTTCATCACAGGGGGGGACTCAGGTGCAATAGTAGGAACTCAAGAGACTACTGGAGTCACAGTCAAGCTCGGCCTTGGAGGACGGAATGAAGCATGGCAAAGGCTGACAGAGTTCTGCCAAGGGAATTCATAGGTCATAGCAAATACCCTCCCCCAAACCACAAAAGACAGCTCTACACATGAGCATCACAAGACGGTCAATACTGAAATCAGAATGATTATATTCTTTGCAGCTGTATATGGAGAAGCTCTATACAGTTGGCAAAAAGAAGACTGGGAACTGACTGCAGCTCAGATTATGAGCTCCTTATTATAAAATTCAGACTTAAATTGAAGAACATAGGGAAAATCACTTGGCCATTCAGGTATGACCTAAATCAAATCCCTTACGATTATACAGTGGAAGTGACAAATAGATCCAAAGGATTAGACTGGGTAGAGTGCCTGAAGAACTATGGACAGAAGTTTGTAACATTGTACAGGAGGCACTGACCAAAGCCTTTCCCAAGAAAAAGAAATGAAAAAAGGCAAAATGGCTGTCTGAAGAGGTCTTACAAACAGCTGAGAAAAGAAGAGAAGGGAAAGGCAAAGGAGAAAAGGAAAGATATACCCATCTGAATGCAGAGTTCCAAAGAAGAGCAAGGAGAGATAAGAAAGATTTCCTAAGAGGACAATGCAAAGAAATAGAGGAAAACAATGGAATGGGAAAGACTAGAGATCTCTTCAAGAAAATTAGAGATACCAAGGGAGCATCTCATGAAAAGATGGGCACAATAAAGGACAGAAATGGCATGGACCTAGCAGAAGCAGAAGATATTAAGAAGAGGTGGCAAGAATACACAGAAGAATTGAACAAAAAATGGACTTAATGACATGGAAACCATGAGGGTATAGCCACTCACCTAGAGCCAGACATTCATGAGTGTGAAGTCAAGCAGGCCTTTGGAAGAATTACTAACAACAAAGCTAGTGAAGGTGATGGAATTGCAGCTGAACTATTTTAGCTCCCAAGAGATGATGCTGTTAAAATGTTACACTCAATATGCCAGAAAATGTGGAAAACTCAGCAGTGACTACAGGACTGGAAAAGGTCAGTTTTCACTCCAATTCCAAAGAAGGGCAATGCCAGAGAATGATCAAGCAATGTCACAATTTCATTCATTTCACATGCTAGCAAGGTAATGCTCAAAATCCTTCAAGCCAGGCTTCAACAGTATGTGAACCAAGAATTTCCAGATGTACAAGCTGGATTTAGAAAAGGCAGAGGAAGTAGACATCAAATTGCTAACATCCACTGTACCCCCATGAGTTGGTAATGGACAGGGAAGCCTGGCGCAAAGAGTCAGACATGACTGAGTGAATGAACTGAACTGAACTGATTGTACCATAGATAAAGCAAGGGAATTCCAGAAAAACGTCTATTTCTGCTTCATTGACTATACTAAAGCCTTTGACTGTGTGGATCACAACTAACTGAGGAAAATTCTTAAAGAGATGGGAATACCAGACCACCTTACCTGCCTCCTAAGAAACCTGAATGAAGGTCAAGAAGCAACAGTTAGAACAGAATATGCAGCAACAGACTGGTTCAAAATTGGAAAAGGAGTATGTCAAGGCTGTATATTGTCACCCGGCTTATTTAACTTATATGAAGAGTACATCATGTGAAATGTCAGTCTGGATGCCTCACAAGCTGGAATCAAGATTGCTGGGAGAAATACCAACAACCTCAGATATGTAGATGACACCACCCTCATGACAGAAAGGAAAGAGAAACTAAAGCACCTCTTAATGAAGGTGAAAGAGGAGAGTGTAAAAGCTGGCTTAAAACTCAGCATTCAAAGAAACAAAGATCATGGCATCCAGTCCCATCACTTCATGGTAAATGGATGGGAAAGAAATGGAAACAGTGACAGACTTTATTTTCTTGGGTTCCAAAATCACTGCAGATGGTGACTGCCGCCTTGAAATTAAAAGATGCTTCCTTCTTGGAAGAAAAGCTATGAAAAACCTAGACAGGGTATTAAAAAATCACATACATCACTTTGCCAACAAAGGTCCTTGGAGTGAAAGCTATGGGTTTTCCAGTAGTCATGTATAGGTGTGATATTTGGGCCATAATGAAGGCTGAGCACCAAAGAATTAATGCTTTCAAATTCTGGTGCTAGAGAAGACTCTTGAGAGTGTCTTGGATAGCAAAGCCATCAAACCAGTCAGTCCTAAAGAAGATCAACCCTCAATACTCTTTGGAAGTACTGATGCTGAGGCTGAAACTCCCATATTTTAGCTTCCTGATGTGAAGAGCCAGCTCAATGGAAAAAACCCTGATGCTGGGAAAGATTGAGGGCAGGGGGAGAAGGGGTGACAGAGGATAAGATGGTTGGATGGCATCACTGACTAATGGACATGAGCCTGAACAAGCTCCAGGAGATAGTGAAGGACAGGGAAGCCTGGCATGCTGCAGTCCCTGGAATCACGAAGAGCCGGACAGAAAAGAACAAAAGCATAGCTGACTAATAATGTTGTGTCAGTTTCAGGTGTATGACAAATTGATTCAGTTATATATATATATACATATGTCTATTCTTAATCCTAAAAAATAATTATGTTTCATAAAGCAAGGCCCTACTCTATAAAATATAATTATTTTTGTGTATTATTATGTCAGAGAGCTGCAGATTTTAGTGTTTTTATAACAGATTAATAATTTATTAAAATGACACATGTGAAAAAAATCGTAAAAACAAAATGTATATACAAATCTGGAGCATAACATACCAAAATATATGCCCCAAGGTTATTGAGTTTTGATTATATAGTAGATATTTTTACTTTTCTTTTTATATTTAATTGCATTTTCCTTCACAAAGGTACATATAAATTATAATAAAATTTTGGAATTTCATTCATTACATTTTACATGTGTTCCCCATCCTGATCCCCCCTCCCACCTCCCTCCCCATCCCATCCCTTTGGGTCTTCCCAGTGCACCAGCCCTGAGCACTTGTCTCATGCATCCAATGGGCTGGCGATCTGTTTCACACTTGATAATATACATGTTTCAGTGCTATTCTCTCAGATCATCCCACTCTTGCCTTCTCCAACTAATAAAAATAAATGAAAAAAAAATAAAATAAAAGTTTGGAATTTCATTCATTAAACTTGTGAAACAGATTCCTGGGTTATAACTCTATTTAATGGTATAATTGGAAGAAATAATCACATAAATATATGAAACATAGTACATCAACAGAAAAGTGGAAAATCTGGTTAAAAGTAACTTACAATTTTCTAAAACAATATCAGATTATATTTGACAGTTTCATTGTTAAATTGAATAATCTCAAAGGAATAGACAGAATTTTTAGTTAAGCCAAATGTTTCAACAGACTATATCCTTAAAAGGAAAAAAGAATAATAATTAATAAATGATTTAGGCATACAATCCTACTGTGTAATCCCACCCAATTTTAATGCTGAACTTTCTACATACTCATTGATGATCAAGGACTTTCTGCTGGAACCTGAGTGAATGAAAAACATCAATGGATAGCAATTGATTATTTTTAAAGATTTTGCCCCTAGATTTTAAGGTAGAAAGATAAAAATGACAACTATGAACAGTTCTATTTCTTCATCCTTTTCCTTATTTTTTTTTTATAATAGACAGTTTTGGCAGAGCGGAACTTGCCTTTTCAGGAACTTCTTATTTTACATTCATAATATCAGTGATGCAAATAATCTTGCGAGTCTGTGACTGTGTGTGAGTGTGAGTATGTTCCATGACTATGGCATTATATAGCACGACTCTAAGAAAAACTGAAACATGGCAAAAAATATAATTAGTACCAAGTGGGAGTAGTGTAAGAGCTAAAAAAAGCTAAGAAGGAAAGTTGAAATTCGTTTTCACATTCAATTCAAGTCCTGTCTAAAGCTTACTTTCGGGTGATTTCTGATAGTTAGACACTCAGGTTGTCTCCAAATTTTTCAAATGATTAACAGTGCTTCATGAAACACTCTGTACACTGCATTGTTTTCTTATTTCTCAACAGAGGTTTGCATGTTGTGTTTAGAAATTACAGATAAATAACAACCCAATCTGGTATATCTCAAAGATATTTCTAATAGACATGCCTTTCTTTTTCATATTATAATATGCATGTTCTTAACATGCAGTATACAGTAAAATAAAAATGGGTTGACACGATTTCCCAGAGTGGTGTTAGAGTAAGATATAAAATAAAAAACCACTGCAATGTTGTAAAGTAATTAGCCTCCAACTAATAAAAATAAATGGAAAAATAAAATAAAATGATGGTCCAAAATACTTGGTTCAAACGGTAATCTGTGAGATTAATGAGTTGAAAAAACTATTCTTTTAATATTCAAAATACTAAAAAATAGTACAGTTTTAATAACCAAGAATCACCTAAGAAGAAGCTTCAGGCAACATGTGAGTTGAATATGAAAACTAATATCAACTTTTCTGCTTTGCTTCTTTAGCCCTTCCACTACATCCACTTGGTCATCAAATACCACTTGGAGAAGTCGCATGAACCCATTTTTAAGTAGTTTACTATGTTTTATGTGTAAAGAACCTTAGTAACATGAAAGGGAAAGGCAACTGCATTAGAAATATTCTTTGAGGTATACACTCAAAGTAGATTGCTACTTGTCTGCAATTTTTCAGCATAGCATGCTCACCTCAACTAAGGAAGGAAAAACGCAGCTTACAGAAGATGCACCAGAGTGTTTTATAGAGCACTGCTAACAATTTGGGTAAAGAGGAGACAACTTAAGTGCCTGTAGATAAAAGATTATTGAAGTAAATTATAACACATCTGTATGGTAGCATACCCTCCAAATATTAACTATAATGTGGCAAAAGAATACTTATTGACATAAAAAAAATAAAACTTTGTATAGTCTTGACTTACATGTGGGTGGTAAAATAAGGAGTGATTTTTAAATTTTTTCTTTTGTTTATCTAGATTAAAAAAAAACTTTATATATAACATTAGAAGATGCTCATCAGAACCTTAGGGGACAACTACTGAAATGATACTTTTGAAAAACACATGTGACAGAGGCTTTATCCATCAGAGGGCAGCTCCTGTTAGCAAGGTTTCTTGTCTAAACTACTGGGCATGTGCAGTGGAGATCAGTCAAGGTTGACAGCTTTCTACTGTGTTAAGACTGTTTAACTTTACACAGTATCTGATCTGGATTACTAGGATGAGAGTGTAGTAAAATCTTAATGCAACTAATAAGAATATTGTATATGTTGTGTGCATGTATGCTAAGTCACTTCAGTCGTGTCTGACTCTTCATGACCCCATGGACTGTAGCCCACCAGGCTCCTCTGTCCATGAAATTCTCCAGGCAAGAATACTGGAGTGGGTTGCCATGTTCTCCTCCAGGGGATCTTCCCGACCCAGGGATCGAACCCTCGTCATTTATGTCTCCTGTACTACCAGGCAGAGTCTTTACCACTAGTGCCACCTGGGAAGTCATTGTACACGCTATTGTCTTAAAACAGGCTCATTTAGAAAGGGTGTTCTTATGATACCCAGAAACACTGTGACTATAGAAGGACAAAATATAATGTAAGGCAACATTTGGGTATAATGTTAGGCTACAAAATTAACTTTCAGTATTTTACTTCATGCCTGCTGCTAAGTCACAACATGTGAACTGAATATGAATTGAACACTTCACTCATGTATAGTTCTTTGCGATCCCATGGACTGATGGCCACCAGGCCTCTCTGTCCCTGGGATTTCCCAGGCAAGAATATTGGAGTGGATTGCCATTCCCTTCTCCAGAGGGTCTTCCTGACCCAGGGATTGAACTCATGTGTCTTTTGTCTCCTGAATTGGCAGCCAGGTTCTTTACAACTAGTGCCATCTGGGAAGCCCATTTCACTTCATATAATAATAATAATAAATGAAAAAATACAAACCTTATTTTTAAATGTTATCTATTTTTCCCAAATACACTAGCCGAGAACTCTACACTTTAGTTCACGAAATGTTCTAGCTTGTCTCCAGACATACCTCTCAGGGCTGAGTACATCATATCTGTGTGACATGGGCATTGGCCTGGACGCTAGGATTTAAAATCTAGACAAGCATATCCTAATACCATGCTATTGTCGTGTTGCCCAGAAAAGTCTATTATTCATTAAGTCCTGTTACTGCTCTCACTTTGCTCCAAATAACAGATGGTTGGAAACAGTAACCAGACGCCAGCACTGATCGTCGCTCGTGTTCCAGTGGAAAGACCACGTGCAAGGGAACAGGGGAAGGGAGTGCAGCTTGCAGAGATAAGCTAGTTCCCATCTTCATTTTGCAGATGAAACAGTAAAATGCATGGATACCAAGCACCTTCTATCCCCTTTCACAGAGCCTGTCAGCAGAAAGTCCAAGATACTACTTTGAAACGCTCCCCGTGTTGCATTCAAAGCAATGTGCCGTAAGCAACACACATTTGCAATCTCTGTGAATATAAAGTGACCAGTCCTGGCATATATCCTTTTGTAATGCAAAAATGAATGACAAAACCATTAAGGAGAAATATGATGGTAATTATATGAGCCACTATTTCTTTTTCTTTCCTTATTAGTGGGTCGATCAGGTCTGCCTCCCAAAGAACATCGTCCTAGTTATACCAGTTTTTGAAAGTGCTGTGAATGCTTTGAACCGTTGTACTTATATTAGACACATCATTTGACAAAAAACACATTGGGTTAAAATCTCATTTGGGCTATTGAGGTTAATCATAATCCATTAAGATTTTTAAGATATGTTAAAAATGTAAACTAATAACTGCTGAAATCACAGAACTGTTTGGAGTGCCTGATTCAAAGATAAGTCCTTCTAAACTCCTTGAGAGGCTGCTTCACAGAGGGCCCCAGGGCTTGCGAGGAAGGAGTCTTATGGGAGCACTTAGTAAAGGGGGTCTTTATCTGAGTGGGAGAGAAGTGTTTCCGTATTTCAGCACTGCGGCTGACTTGCAGATGAAGCCATCATCTCTGCTGAATATCAGAGATGATTTGACTTGTGTGGAAAAATCAATATGTTAACATTTGACCAAATAGCCTGAAGTTTTTTCATATTGTCAAAATGAACATCAAGTAAAAAGGAAGATCTACTTTATGGGAAAAAAAAAATTCACCTTTTCTCTCTGAATTTGCAAGATTAAGAGAATTGTGCCTTATATTAGTTTTTGCTCTTCATTGATGAAGAGCATGTAAGAATCATTAAACTGATTTCTAAATGACATATACTGTTAAGAGTGTATGGATACAGGAGACAAGTGCTCAGGGCTGGTGCACTGGGAAGACCCAGAGGGATGGGATGGGGAGGGAGGCAGGAGGGGGGATCGGGATGGGGAACACATGTAAATCCATGGCTGATTCGTGTCAATGTGTGGCAAAAACCAGTACAATATTGTAAAGTAATTAGCCTCCAACTAATAAAAATAAATGAAGAAAAAAAAGTTTCACAATAGACATTATTCAAAATACGCATGTGGCTAAGGCACACTGTTACTTCTAAAATGTATTGGTGTTTCTTCCTGTTGGAAAGCATGTCCTGAACAGCGATCTCTGGGACAGAAATTATGGCAAACAAAAGAGCTTTGCAAAACCACATCGAAACTGTTAGGAAAAGTCAAATCAAGCTGATTTGTATGTTGAAGCCTCGGTGAAATGCTATTTCCATTTTTTTTTTCAGTCTTTTATTTTATTTATTTTTTTTTCATTTATTTTTATTCGTTGGAATCTAATTACTTTACAATATTGTAGTGGGTTTTGTCATACATTGACATTTCCATTTATTTTTAGAATTCCACTGATAATTAAAAGAAACTGTTATTTCAAGTTTTTAAAATGTAAATACACTAGGAGACACCCAAGAGATAGCTACCACTTTAAATAGTCATTGCATAAGAATTCTGTTACAGCCCAGCTAGCTCCAGGCAACAGGGAAACACCTCACTATGGGAACTTGAAGAAATCCCAACACAAATGATGTCAGAGCCCTACGAACACCTCACTCCCGGGAGGATCCTGAAAAACCCAGAGCAGTGAGAGGTGCCCTTCTCTTTCCAAAGCACTTGCAATCTGAATGCTGTTCCTTTGAGGAGCGAAATCTGCAGCGTGGCACCTGCCAGCTAGGCTGCACCATTGACTGTTGACCTGCCCACATCCACCCTCGACTCTCTCCCCTTCCAGAACCCTGACTCATAAACACGCAAGCCAACACCTATTTTACTTTCTTTTCTATTTTTAAAATAACACATCTTTAAGAAAAATACATCCAAAAACACATCTTTACCGGATGTGTTACAGTATTGCTTCTGTTTTATGCTTTGGTGTTTTTCTCCTGTGGGGTCTTAGCTCCCTGACAAAGGATTAAACCCTGTACCCCCTACATTGGGAGGCAAAAATTTTAATTACTGGGCTGCCAGGAAGTCCCTAAACACCTATTTTAAATCCTCACTTTTCCTATTTCGGGCTTCCCTTGTGGCTCAGCTGGTAAAGAATCTGCCTGCAATGTGGAAGACCTGGGCTCAATCCTGGGTTAGGAAGATCCCCTGGGGAAGGGAAAGGCTACCCACTCCAGTATTTCTGGCCTGGAGAATTCCATGGACTGTATAGTCCATGGGGTCGCAAAGTGTCAGACACGACTGAGCGATTTTCACTTTTCCTATTTCAACGCAAGCTTACAAATGTACAATATTTCAACTTGAAACTTATAAAGTATATAAGTTCTGTTATGTCTTTAAAGTGACAGGAGCATCTGAAGGATATTCTTATCTGTAAACATTATCATGAATTCTGAAAAACCAGTTGCCCAAAGGTTTGTATATGTCCTTTTTACGGTTCTGACTTGACAGGGCTTACATGTGATCACAGCTTATTGAAAGCCTATCTGAAAAAAAGACTGACTATTTGCTTTTAGAACTATCTTTGTCATGACATTGCTGTCCATGTATCGAAGTTTTCCATATCTCTCTTGTTTAACCTTCTTTCCTGAAGATTTCCAGAGTGTCTTTTTGGAAAGTGGGAGTGGAGAACTTAATATTTTGTTCAACCGAGAACTGAATCAAAATGTATTCTCTCCATGTCCCGGAAGAGACTGCAACCGCATTGTCCCATCAGTAACAGAAGGAGCTCTTCTACCATGGGAGATAGCCCGAATTTGTTAAGAGATGAACACCTTTGGACCAGTTCAGAACACAGATGCCACATGAGGCCAAGGGCTAAAGATTGGTGATATGGCTCCAATCAGCACTGAAACCACTTTATTTTAACTGAGGCAGCCAAGGTCTCACAAACCGCCCCAAAACAGCAATGCTGGAGTGAAAACTGTTTCCTCCCTGAGAAGATAAGAACATAAAAAACCCACTGTTGACCTGCCAAAGCATTGCTTCAAAAATTCAAACCATCACGCAGGGTTTGCTAATACACCATGTAAATAGGTTACTGCTCCTATTATTTTTAACTCTTGGGGCTCTTTTCCTCCAACTATGCTCAGAGTGACAAATTAAACAGTGTGCTTTAGAATGTCAGAAACCCTGGATTACATTTCTCGTGACGAGAATACCAAAGTGTTTTTAGAATCCCTGACTCTTTTTTTGTGCCTGCCTATACCCGCCCCCAAATGCCACCGAATCCTGACAGTCACTCCCTTCTCCCATGCCACCTGCTCCCCGCACACCCACCCACGGGCTGCTAAAATTCTCCTGTCACCTCATCCACATGCCAACCTAGAAGACTGCCTGCATCCCTACTTCCTCACCTCAAAATTGCCTTCAGAATAAGGAAGCAAACACATGGAACTCAGACCGCCAAGGGGCTGATGATGGCCAAGGGTTGTCAACCAGAAAGCTGGGAAATACTTCATTGTCGTAATGAGCCATTTCCTAAGAATTCCAGCTGTTGTCTCAGGTTCCCCATGAGATACTTACTTGGAGACATCAGTTGCTAGGAGAAAGCTTAAGGTGCATTTATTGATCTAAAAGCAGACATGGAAGATACAACATTCCCCTAGCCCATTAGAAATTCCCATGCTGGCCACTTCCATTTTTAGCCTAAGAAAAGCTTTTTATATGAATGACAGCTTCAGATTGTTTCAGCCTGTTTGTATCTACAAGACAGATGGTTTTGGTAGAATATACCTAGATTTTACCTCCTCTTTAAATGACTATTCACCTAGTATACAGCCCACACTGTGTTAAACATGTGATCACTGCTAATACGGATATTATAATTTGCTCTGATGCCCAGTTATCAGGCATCAGGCATTGTCCATGGTTTTATTGGATTTATCTCGATGACTCACAGAACTAAGACTGGAGGGAGACCTGATTGTTTGGAGGCTTCTCATGTGAGCTACAGACAGAGCTTTGAGGTCAGGAATTATGATTATTTGTCTTTGTAAGCATCTATCAAAACACATGGTTCTCAGTTCAGGCAAGCTCAGTTATGCATACTCACCACACACACACACATCTGTGGGCATAGGAATGGGAAGGGTTTCCCACAGCAGACACATTTGGCATCACTGCACATTAGGAAGCCGTTCCTTTCTCTGTTGCTCCAATCAATTCCTCTTTGTCAACAACTTTTGAGAAACAAAGACAATTGTAATCTAAATTCAAGCTCTTACATTGACAACAGGTAATCAATAGGCCTTCCTAGTTGTGAACTTGGGGCTTCACATCTGAAATTACTTGTGACCCTTTGGCAGGGACCACGGGTCTCAGACATGCTAGGAGACCAACACAGAAGAAATTCATCTAGAATGTGTTGCACAAATGGTGAGCAGAGTGTTGTGAATTTGAGTACTTCAGGAACACAAATGCAAGTTGTTTTTGCCATTTGGTGGATTCCATTGGGTTTGAATCTACAGAATAACAGCTATCTACTTATTTAGCTTGGCTTCCCTGGTGGCTCAGTGGTAAAGTACACAACTGTCAATGTAAGAGACACAGGTTTGATCCCTCAGTTGGGAAGATTCCCTGGAGAAGGAAATAGCAACCCACTCTAGTACTCTTGCCTGGAAAATTCTGTGGACAGAGGAGCCTGGAAGGCTACAGCCCATGGGGTCACAAAGAGTTGGATACAACTGACCGACTTCACTTTCACTAGTATTCTTGCCTGGGAAATCCTACAGAGAGAGGAGCCTGCTGGGCTATAGGGGTCACAGAAGAGTCAGACACGATTGAAAAGCTAAGCAACAATAACTTGTTTAGCTAATTTTCAAGGATGTGAAGTCTTGCTTTGTTAAAGAAAAATAACTTTCTACCCTGAGTATGACTTGGTCTTTTCTATCCCAAAGTGTTACTGAGCTAAATATAGTCAGTTTCCTTTATGACTCTTCTGGAATTTAACACACTGCGGCCACTAATTTTGGAAACTTATCCCCAGATGTTCTGGATAGAAACCTGTAACTAGAATGATCAGAACTACAGTGTGAAGATACGCATTTTCTCCTTCCCACAAGGGAATATTGAGCCTCTTGGGACATCACTGAAGAACCTGAATGCTTACAATATTTTCTTCCTGTCTTTTTTTTTTTTTTTTGAATCTCTAAAAGGATTGTATAATTTTATAAATTCAAATACTAATTTCCTACCCAGTCAGTCAGTTCAGTCTGTCAGTCATATCTGACTCTTTGCAACCCCATGGACTGCAGCACGCCAGGCCTCCCTGACCATTACCAACTCCCAGAGCTTACTCAAACTCATGTCCATTGAGTTGGTGATGCCATCCAACCATCTCATCTACAGTTGTCCCCTTCTCCTCCTGCCTTCAATCTTTCCCAGCATCAAGGTATTTTTTAATAAGTCAGCCTTTCACAACAGGTGGCCAAAATATTGAAGCTTCAGCTTCAGTATTAATCCTTCCAGTGAATATGCAGGATTGATTTCCTTTAGGAGGGACTGGTTTGATTTTCTTGCAGTCCAAGGGACTCTCAAAAGTGTTCTCCCACACCACAGTTCAAAAACATCAATTCTTTGGCACTCAACATTCTTTATGGTCCAAATCTCACATCCATACATGACTACTGGAAAAATCATAGCATATTACAGAGCTTTGTCGGCAAAGTAATGTCTCTGCTTTTAAATATGCTGTCATAGGTTTGTTACAGATTTTCTCGCAAGGAGCAAGTGTCTCTTAATTTCATGTCTACAGTCACAATCTGCAGTGATTTTGGAGCCCAAGAAAATAAATTCTGTCATTGTTTCCATTGTTTACCCATCTATTTGCCATGAAGTGATGGGACCGGATGCCATGATCTTATTTTTTTGAATGTAGAGTTTTAAGTCAGCTTTTCTCAGTCTCCTCTTTTACCCTAATCAAGAGGCTCTTTAGTTCCTCTTCACTTTCTGCCATAAGGGTGGTGTCATATGCACATCTGTGGTTACTGATATTTCTCCTAGCTATCTTGATTCCAGCTTATGCTTCATTCAGCTTGGCATTTCGCATGGTGGACTGTGCATAGAATTTAAATAAGCAGGGTGACAATATACAACCTTGATGTACTCCTTTCCCAATCTGGAACCAGTCTGTTGTTCCATGTCCAGTTCTAACTGTTGCTTTTTGATCTGGATACAGGTTTCTCAGAATGCAGATAAAAGATGGTCTGGTATTCCTATCTCTTGACTAGTTTTCCACAGTTTGTTGTGATCCACACAAAGGCTTTTCTACTATGAGGGGCATTTCCTACTGGGAGGGCCATATTTTTCAAATTAATCCTGAAAAAAAATGAAAGAAATTCAAGGCTAAATCTACAATATGGTATCACTGAAAGCAATAGGAAAGAAATTTGGGTTGTCTCCCCTTTGGTTGATGAAGTTGCAGGATGGGGGACCATTACTTTTTTAAAATTAAAAACAACAATTTATACACAATGCTGAGCATCAAATATTTTCAAAAATCACAAAATCTATATCTAAGTTGAAGCTTTTAATCCCATTTTTAATCACATCTACTCAGACAGTCGGGACATTGATCTCACTATCTGTGGGTATCTGAGGAGCTAACAATATTAAGGCCAATAACAAGTCAACAAGAAGTCATCCTGATTAGATCTTGATCGGCATCAGGCACTGTTGGATGTTCCCTAGAGATCTGTTTTTTTTGTTTAGTCACTAAGTCGTGTCCAACTCTTTTGTGACCCATGGACTGCAGCCCTCTAGGCTCCTCTGTAGGTGTGCTATGCTAAGTTGCTTCAGTCGTGTCTGATTCTATGTGACCTTATGGACTGGAACCTGCCATGTTCCTCTGTCCATGGCATTCTCCAGGCAAGAGTACTGGAGTGCGTTGCCATATTCCCATGTAATTCCTACTCCAGTTTTTGATGGCACTCTCATCACCATGACCCTTTCCACAGATAAAGACAGGGGGCACAGAGAGGTTACTTGGTGAAAGTAAAACAGCCAGTTGATGGTGAGGCAAGCAGCATAGCTGTTGGCTCTTAACCAATGATGGCTAACTGATTGAACTTCAACAGTACGTGAACCGGGAACTTCCAGATGTTCACACTGGATTTAGAAAAGGCAGAGGAACCAGAGATCCAATTGCCAACATCTGCTGCATTATTGAAAAAGCAAGAAAGCTCCAGAAAATCATCTATTTCTGCTTTATTGACTATGCCAGAACATTTGACTGTGTGGATCACAATAAACTATGGAAAATTCTGAAAGAGATGGGAATACCAGACCACCTGACCTGCCTCTTGAGAAATCTCTGTGCAGGTCAGGAAGCAACAGTTAGAACTGGACATGGAATAGCAGACTGGCTCCAAATAGGAAAAGGAGTACATCAAGGCTGAATATTGTCACCCTGCTTATTTAACTTCTATGCAGAGTACATCATGAGAAATGCCAGGCTGGGTAAAGCACAAGCTGGAATCAAGACTGCCGGGAGAAATAACAATAACCTCAGATATGCAGCTGACACCACTCTTAGGGCAGAAAGTGAAGAAGAACTAAAGAGCCTCTTGATGAAAGTGAAAGAGGAGAGTGAAAAAGTTGGCTTAAAGCTCAACACTCAGAAAACTAAGATCATGGCACCTGGTCCCATCACTTCATGGCAAATAGATGGAGAAACAGTGGAAACAGTGGCAAACTTTATTTTTGGGGGCTCCAAAATCACTGCAGATGGTGATTGCAGCCATGAAATTAAAAGACGTTTACTCCTTAGAAGGAAAGTTATGACCAACCTAGACAGCATGTTAAAAAGCAGAGACATTACTTTGCTAATAAAGGTCCATCTAGTCAAGGCTATGGTTTTTCCAGTGGTCATGTATGGATGTGAGAGTTGGACTATAAAGAAAGCTGAGCACAGAAGAATTGATGTTTTTGAACTGTGGTGTTGGAGAAGACTCTTGAGAGTCCTTTGGACTGCAAGGGGATCCAACCAGTCCATCGTAAAGGAGATCAGTCCTGGGTGTTCATTGGAAGGACTGATGCTGAAGCTGAAACTCTAATACTTTGGCCACCTGATGGGAATAAATAACTCATTTGAGAAGACCCTGATGCTGGGAAAGATTTAAGGCAGGAGGAGAAGGGGATAACAGAGGATGAGATGGCTGGATGGCATCACCAACTCGATGGACATGGGTTTGGGTGGACTCCAGGAGTTGGTGATGGACAGGGAGGCCTGGCGTGCTGCGGTTCATGGATTCGCAAAGAATCGGACATGACTGAGCAACTAAACTGAACTGGTTGAATACAGTAAGTAATTAGTGATACTGGAAGTTGTTAGTGATGGTCAATAACATGTAGGCCAGTGCATTTAGACAAGATATTGAATTCAGTTAATTTCTTCTTCTTAATTACTTCACAGCTATGCATGTTGATACCTTTGTAGAAGAGAAAGAATATACCCTCATATTCACATACCTCTTAGCACAGGACCAAGACCTGGAAGATGTGAGATCAGTTTCAGCTTATTTACCTGCTAACTTTTTAACTTATCAATAGTTACTTAACATTAAAAACTGTGGTCATATTCCTTAACTGTAACAAAGATTATTTAAGGATATTCATATCCCTTGAGCTCCAAATTCCTAGAATTCTATAAACTCTAGATATGTGTTCTATCTGATAATGAAAAATAATTTTACAGAGAGTTTCCTAGTTTTCAAGGGGCATTTTAAAAACCTAACTATGGAACAGATATTGTTCAAGGAAAGAGTAACCTTTGAGAACTGACAAAAATATGTCCACAGTTGCCAAGCCTGAGAAACACCGATTCAAAAATCTCATTTTATACAATGAAAATGTGAATCATCTCTGAAAAAGAGAAATTTAATCTCTATCACTAATACAGAGAGTTGCCAGATTTAGCAAATAAATATGGAGTACACCCACCCATTTAAATTGAAATTTTAAATAAACAATGAATAACTTCTTAGCACACCCTGTATGCTTGCCTGGAGAATCCCATGGACAGAGGAACCTATTAGGCGACAGTCCATGGGTTCCCAAGAGTCAGACACGACTTAGTGACTAAACCTCCACCACTACACTGAGGGATGCATTTTCATTTAAGGGTGTGCTATCCTAAAATGTTTAGGGATGTACTAAAATCTAGGGACACACTAACAAACTATTCATCATTTATCTGAAATTTAAATTAAACTGGGCACCTGTATTTTATCTGGCAAATCTACTGGTAAATGACTCACCTGGTTGAGGTGAAAACATGAAACCCAAAGAAAATAATTAGAACTTATGAACCAGTGAGCATGCATCTGAGTGAGAAACGCTAGCTAGCCTAAGGTACCAGCTCTTATTCCTCAAATGCCTGTGCCTACCCAATACCAAATTATAACATCATACACATATACAAAAAGACTAAACTACATTTGTGGTTCCTATTCAAACATGCTACAGGCAGGAGAATCTTTTTAAAAAATCTTTTATAAATCAGCCCTCACAAGGCTGTTGTTCTCTCATCCCCTGACGAGTTTTCTTTAATGATGACAATACCAGTAGAAAGGAAGTGACCATGAAAAGCAAGACCAAAGCATCTGGCTGTTTTGGAGGGAAGAGACAGTCCACGGAGTTTGGTATTGAAAGGAGACATGTGATACAAGGACCAAAGCATGTAAGCCCAGACCTGAGTGATGGTTAGGAATCCAGCTCATATAATTAGGTAATTAACATGGACATATTACATGCCCCAGATAGGGCAAGAAATCACATTTGGTGGACAAAGTGTCCATGCAAAGCCCTAGCCTGCCTGCTGAAGGCAGCATAACACACACAAGTTTCCTCTGGATGGTGAGCGACCCGAGGGCAGCCAGGCACCGCTGACAGAAACTGTGAATGGGTATGGTGAAAGCAAAGCCTGGAAAAACAGAAGCCAGTTACCAAGAAGCAAGGGAGCTAGGCCAGCCTGCAATGCTCTTTTCCTGTTTTTTGTTTTTTTAAATTTTGACTGAAGTGTAGTTGATAAACAATATTAAATGTTACAGGTGTACAACATAGTGATTCACAATTCTTAAAGGTTATAGTATACTTATAGTTATAAAATATTGGCTATATTCTCCAGGCTGTACAGTATATCCTGGTAGCTTATTTGACATCTAATAGTTTGTACCTCTTAATTCTATTCCCCTCTATTGCCCCTCCCCACTTTCCTTTCCGCACTGGTAACCACTAGTTTGGTCTCTGTTTCTGTCAAACTGCTTCTGTTTTACTACATTGCTGCATTCCTAGTGTGTTGTACTTTTTAGACTTCACATATAAGTGATATTATGATATTTGTCTTTCTGACTTACTTCACTTAGTGGGATAATCTCTAGTTTCATTCATGTTGCTGAAAATGACATTATTTCATTATTTTGTGACTAATATTTCATTAGTCATAAAATACCATTCCATCTCTTCTTTATCCATTCACCTGGGTTTTTTTACTTTAATCATTTTGTCAAAATAGTCTAAATATGAGTATATAAATACTTAATTTTTATAAGAATGTGCAGCATTAAACTCCCTGAGACACAACCAAAAATGTCTTGAAATGTATTCAATGCAATTATTGAATCAATGCAATTCAGTGCAATTATTCACCATACTAATTACCATGGCCTTGGCTCCCTTCCCTGATATCTAAGGTATGTGACTAAGAAAATATATATATGGGATATATATATGTGCATATAATATTTATAATTACATATTATAGGTAAGTGTATATTTTTTCACACTGTTGATAGGCATGGGGGTGCATGCATCTTTTCAAGTTAGAGTTTTTGTTTTTCTCAGGTTTATTTCCAGGAGCGGAATGGCTGGGCTATATGGTAATTCTATTTTTAGCTTTTTGAGAAACAGCCACATTGTTTCCATAGGGGCATCACCAATTTACATTGCCACCAACAAGGGTGTTCTTTTCCTGGTTCACTTCCTGGGAAATGCCTGACCCAAACCCTGTGTCTCACTAGAAATCTTTCTTCACCCTTTGCCCATCTGCACAAGTCTTCACAGGCCTGCTCAGCTGGCTCTTCATTAGGACTCCATAGACCTGTTTACCCCCTTGATGCACCCACAGAGCTAGTGCTGTATTATCAGATGGAGCTGGGAATCTGCATGGCTGCTTTCCCTAAAAGGCAAGAACGATTTGACATCAGGAGCTGTGCCCCTCTGGAGTATCCTGAGACCTTTCTGAACGAATGCACAAGAATGGAAGTGCTCACCTGATAGAGGAGAGAAATAATCAAAGATGTTTTATTCAGATTCACCTCTCCTCTGCTCTGCCGCTTCACATTAGGAATTTGTTTTACACATTTTATTTTTAAAAATTCTAATTTTATTCCTAAGGAGTTGGGGTGAAATCTGACTGAAGTGCAATAAAGCATTTCTACTCACAGAGGAGTTATACCAATAGAAATCCTCTGAAACAAACCCTCATGAATAAATGCAAATCCACAATGTTCTAAGGGTATCCCGTCTTCTCTTCCCAGATACCATTTCCAGCTAAAATGAAAAAAGCCTAGTACCCTAGGGTAAGCAGACTCCAAACCCACACCTGCAGGAACAAAATGGTCTTTAGAGAGAGTTCTGGAAGCTGAGGTCCCCTGGGGGGTCTGGGTGTGCATCGTGAAACAACAAAGGAAGATCCTGCTTCGGGCACAATGTGCTCTGGCTGGCAGCCAGCTCTGTGCTTTCCTCTTTGTCTCCCATGTAGTCTGTTTTTTCTGCTTAATTCAGGATGGTTTGTCATGTTTTTAATACCACACAGAAATACCCTAATGCAGACCCATATTTCCAACATGCCTCCAAAACTCATTCCTGCATACTCCATCCCTCCCCTGCCCCTCCTTGCCCCCTTCCTCCCTCCCTCCCCCGTCTCTCTCCTCCTGACAGGCTCTATAACCCTTACACTTCTCTTCTCACCTTGGTTTCTCCCCACCTCCTCTCCTCCAATACAAGCCTCCTTGGTCCCCAAATGGGACACTTTACAGAAGACTCCCTTGAACATATGCCTCATCGCTTCCTCTCAAAACCATACTTTACACTGTACCATCAAACACTGGCTCATTGATTCTCATCATTGTATATGTGCTTGTTCTTCTTTGCATCTCTATTATTACAAATTCAGAGGCAAAGTCTTTCTTTTCTATTCTTGTTTTTTGTCTTCTTTGATAACAAAGTATATGGCTGTGTATCTAGTAAGTGTTCAAGCAACAAGCATTTCGGTAATAAATGATGGCAGTGGGATACGTGGATGTTAAAGTTTAAGATTTCAGAATTTTACCCAAATGCATCATCTAGACCTTTCAAGCAGGTCTCACCTCTGCCTGGCTGGACCATCAGGCTGTAAGATTTGTGTTTATTGCTTCCTGACTGTTTGCCCATAGGAAGCTTGTGCCTGTTTAATTATTTCCCCCAGAATTTAGTTTACACCAGTTCAAGAGACTCTGAGTTCTATAATTACTTTTCCATATTGGAGAAAGTTCTCTATATTTTTAATCCCAGTTTCAAGAATAACAACTTCCTTATTTGGAATCACTGGAAAATTATACCCGCATATAGAAAGAGTGTTATTCTAGGCTATAAATGAAAACGCTTTGTTGGGAGGATGAGTTGGGGAATAGAAAATCGGCTGTGGGCTCTGACAGAAGTATCATTTTATCCTTTATATACTGCTAAATATATAGAGGAACTGGCGGACATCTCCACCAGACAGAAAGTGCAAGGGACGACCTCTCATTTCAGTACTTCTTTTAATGGAACCTCAAGCTGTCATCTTGCAGTTTTTTCTTATTTCTATTTATGGCCATCTGTATAATCTTTGGTTACATGGAGTGATCAGAGGTAATCTAAAGTTCTGCAAGGGAGAATTTCATGACCACAAGATACAAACCTGCTAAAATAATCATGTCATGTCTTGTATTTATTTTACTTGTTTGCTTTTATTCCAACAAGATCTCAAAGCCTTCAGGTGAGATTTGTAGAAAAGAATAGTAGATAAAGAATGGAAACAAAGTTGCAAACCCACAGAAATATATTTAAACTGTTCCCTTGCTTTTTTCCTATCTCAACAAGAGTTAGACAAGGAGAGTTTGAATTGAATCTCTTTTCTTTGATTGTGATCTACACTTTGATGAAAATAAGAATGAAAACAGAAGTAAGCAGTTGAAAGCAGCATTTCCTTAATTTTGCTTTTCTAGCTATACAGTGTAGCTGTGTTTAAACAGATCACGTGTATTTTGGAGTCAAAGGCTTTTTTACTTCACTGAAGATATTAAGAAAAATAAACCATACTAAAAATCTCATTTAAAAGCTGAATCACACATTTATTGGAATAACTCAAATATAACTATCTTTTAAAATTTACAGTATTTTTCAATTATAGAAGTGGTCAAAATATCTGCAAATTGTAGCAAAAATTTATGGGAAAATGCCATTGCAATTGTAAATATTTATAGAACATGCATAACTTATACTTCTTCTATTACATTTTCATAGGTTAGTTTCAAACATACACTATGGTAATACTGACAAGATAACAGTTTAAGTAAAAATGAAAAGTCACAAGTATATTCTGTGGAAATTGCAGCTGAAGTCTCTATAGTCACTAATGGAGGGAAAAGTCTTTTGAGATCAAGAAATATAATGTTAGTAATGTAAACACTGCATTGTCAGTTTCATTCATAAGGACATGGGGCATTTCTGACTATAATTTAAGCCAGTCCACAGTTGGTTTCTGCTAATTCTCACAGAGGAGCAGATACATAGAAGGTGGACAATGCATGGATATTTATTGAATCTCCACTTTTACTTAGACTCTTCGTTCAGAATCCAGGGAACTCTGAAGAGTCTATATGTTTGGTGAAAGAAATATGTATTCTGATCCTTTTAATCCCTGAAATATTTTGAGGAATATCCTATTTTAATACATGCAAACTCAACTAAAATAACTGAAAAATATTCATGCTTTCATTTGGCTTGTTAGTTGGCAAAAAGTTGTGTTGATTCATCACCAATATGATAATGAAGAAGCTAAGAAAGGAAGCATTCCATTTTCCATCATGTTGAAAATGGTATTGATTTAGGGGGACAAGCTTGTGAAACATTTTTCAGCTTCCATTGTTGGCCTGTCTGGAAGACTATGTAGATTCCCCAACTGTATATGAAGTTCCAAATCACAAATTATATTTTCAACATTCTTTGTGGGTACAATATGGAAATAAAACATCTCAAAGAAATCTTTCACACACACACACATATATACACAAACACAGATACACACACACACACACACACACACACATATGAACATAAGTGTTTTAGATCAATTATTTAATAGTTTGACAAATATATCTAAATGCTTACTTTTTATTAAATGTCTTTTTAGAAATATTACAATAGAAACATCATGGCCAAGAGATTAAGGAACTGCACTAGGCTATGAGTTTGTTTAATACATTGATATTACATAACTAAATAAGGTCATTTATTGGTGACAGTTTTACTACATTAAATAATCATTGTACTTAACATACCCAGGTGGAATCCAGAATATGTTTTCTTTCATTTTGTAATAGTTTGATAGCCTATACAACCTGATGTGTATCTGTTTGATTATTTAATCTCTTCTTTAATCTGAATTCTAAAAAGAAGAAATTTTGCATATTGTTCTCACTGAGCAAAGACAAATACACATAAAAATGCAAACATGCCTCTCTGGTCCACTTACTGCCTCAAGAGCACAGCAAGAGATAAAAATCGAGACCGCTGGTAGGTATTGATACTACCGTGAGCATCCATGAAATAGGTGTTTCAAAATCTAAACTGTGCAAAGCAGCAAATCGCATAATCCTTGAGTTTCTTATATTTTCTCTACTGCTATGAAAATGTCCACAAGACTTAAAGTAGTTGTCACTGGATTAATTAGGGCACAGTATACAATCCTATCGGTAACATAAGGACAGTAAGAAGCCATCAACAGAAGAGGCTGTGACCAAGGAAATTTCATACAGCTTTTATTAATGAAGAGGTTGGCAAGGATACATTTTCAACTGATCTTTTCAGTTCATTTCTAAGAATTTCATAACACATGAACAAAAGAGGATATTTTCTTTAAACTGTTGTCAGGAAATAATAAAACAGCTTTGGTTTCTACTATGTTCCATGTTCTGAGGGCATCCTCAAGCACTTCCTGTTATACGTGCTGTATTAGTCTTAAGAATTTGGGTGGTAGAGATCTGGTTAAACTGATCATTTTCTGTAGCTTACCCATGTGACTGCCCCTTCAGAGAGGTGGATATTCCTTACTCCAGCCACAGGACCACATGACCTACTTGACAACTTAAGTCTTCCAGGCTAATGAACCACAGGCCTCCTGGGCACAGTTCTGGGCTCATCCACCTCTGATGGAAAGTAGACGTTGTGTGGTAGCCAGTAAGCCAGAAGAATCCAAATTTGGTCTTAGAAAGCACAGAAAATTAGGAAGCCACTTTTTACAAGAAAACAATTCTGACCGTCAAAATTAGCTGGCCCAAATGAACATGTGAAAACATTTAAAATCATTCATCCTTGTTTCAATGAATGATTAAAAATGTATTCATGTAGTTCATTCATTGAATTTAGAGCTTAAACTGCAGTGGATGAGTGAGAAGTATTTCCTCACTTAAATTTCCATATATTCCAAGTTTTCTAAAATGAAGATATTTTACTTGTTTTAGAAAAATGTGAGTTTGGAGAATCAAAAATAATTTAAAAATGACTTCTGCTATCAAAGCCTTTAGAGATTTTTTGAAGAGGTGAGACATTACTTCAAAATGTTGACAGGGGGTAGTATGCCAAAACTACCATTATATAAAAAAAAAAACAAACTACCATTATATAACATATACACATCACTATATGTAAAAGAGAAAACCAACATGGAACTTTGTATTGCACAGGAAACACTAGTCAATATTCTGTAATCAGTTATAATGGAGAAAAGTATATATATATATATATATATATATATATATATATGTATATATATATCTCCTTCATATATATATATATATATATGAATCACTTGTACACCTAAAACCAACACATTATAAATCAACTACACTTCAATAATAGACTAAAATAAATTAAAAAAGAAAGAAACATTGAAAAAATCCACCAAATATTGTAAGGTTTATTGAGGAGTAGGGTGCAGTGAGGGTGGGAATGATCTTTCAGCAGTTTAGATAACATTTTATGTAGAATTTGTCCTTTAAGCTATCCCTGGAAGGACATAGCAGTAGAAAATCTGGGCACATTTCAGTGTCAAAAAAAGAAGTGTGCATATATTACTATGTACACTATTAAAATCCTAAAAGAGGATGCTATTAAAGTGATGTACTCGATATGCCAGTAAATTTGGAAAACTCAGCAGTGGCCACACTACTGTAAAAGGTCAGTTTTCATTACAATTCTAAAGAAAGGCAATGCTAAAGAAGGTTCAAACTATTGCATCATTGCACTCATTTCACATGCTAGTAAAGTAATGCTCAAAATTCTTCAAGCTAGGTTTCAGCAGTACATGAACTGAGAACTTTCAAGTATATAAGCTGAATTTAGAAAAGGCAGAGAAACAAAGATCAAATTAAAAAACATTCCTTGTATCATAGAAAAAGCAAGGGAATTTCAGAAAAACATCTGCTTCATTGACTATGCTAACACCTTTGACTATGTGAATCACAGAAAACTGTGGAAAATTCTTAAAGAGATGGGATGCCAGACAAACTTACCTGTTTCCTGAGAAACCCATATGTGGGTCAAGAAGCAGTAGTTTGAGCCAGACCTGAAACAACAGATTGGTTCAAAATTGGAAAAAGAGTATGTCAAGGTTGTATATTATCACCCTGCTTACTTAACTTATATGCAGAGTACATCATGTGAAATGCTGGACTGGATGAAGCACAAGCTGGAATCAAGATTGCCGGGAGAAATATCAACAGATATTACATATGCAGATGATACCACTCTAATGGCAGAAAGTGAAGAGAAATTAAAGAGCCTCTGATGAAGGTGAAAGAGGAGAGTGAAAAAGCTGGCTTGAAACTCAACATTCAAAAAATGAAGATCATGGCATCCGGTCCTATCATTTCATAGCTAATAGATGGAGGAAAAGTGGAAACAGTGACAGATTTTATTTTCTTGGGTTCCAAAATCACTGTGGATGGACACTGCAGCCATGAAATTAAAAGACACTTGCTCCTTGGAAGGAAAGCTATGATAGACCTAGACAGCATTAAAAAGCAGAGACATCACTTTGCTGGAAAAAGTCCATATCGTTAAAGCTATGGTTTTCCCTGTAGACGTGTATGGATGTGAGAGTTGGACTATAAAGAAAGCTGAGTGCCAAAGAATTGATGCTTTCGAACTGTGGTGTTGGAGAAGACTCTTGAGAGTCCCTTGAACAGCAAGGAGATCAAACCAGTCAATCCTAAAGGAAATCAACCCTGAATATTCACTGGAAAGACTGATGATGCTGAAGCTCCAATACTGTGGCTGCCTGATGTGAAGATTCAACTTATTCAAAAAGACCCTGATGCTGGGAAAGATTGAAGGCAGGAGGAGAAGGAGGTGACAGAGGATGAGATGGTTGGATGGCATCATCGACTCAATGAACATGAGTTTGAGCAAACTCCGGGAGATAGTGAAGGACAGGGAAACCTGGCATGCTGAAGTCCATGGGGTTGCAAAGAGTGGGACATGACTTAATGACTGAATACCAACAACAACAACAATACCATTTTTTTTCCATTTATTTTTATTAGTTGGAGGCAAAAATACCATTTTATATGATTCCTGAGTTTTGAGCACTTCCTGATATGTGCCCCAAATGGGTACGTTATTCCTCAGTTAAAAATAATAGTGGAAAGTAAAGAGAGTAAAGAAGGTTAGGGACAGAAGTTTGGTGAATGTTTAATGCAAAGATCAAATGTTTGCACTCTGTTCAACTGGCAATGGAGAGCTATCACAGTTTTATAAAAGAGGTTTTCCTTGATCATACTTGTCCCATTTCACACACAATCCACTGCCTTTCCATTCTGGATAAGGAGAAAATACTGCCGTTTCTCCTGAAAAACTTGGTAGCTGGCCTCCAAGATGACCACCCCAAGTCCACACCTGTGCATTTCAGGCCCTCCATAGTCCCTCTGCAATTGGATCTCCATGTTCTGGCAGAATATGGAGGGGGTGACAGCGTGTGATTTCCAATGCTGGGTCTTAGTAACACTGCAGTTTCCACCCTGCCTGCTCAGATTGCCTGCTCTGGGGGAGGCTGGCTGCCACACTGGGAAAGAAAACCCATGCACAGACTATCCGCAGAGAAACCAACTTTCAGTAACAACTTGCCAGCATGGGAGTGAGCTGCATTAAAGTGGGTCTTAAGTCCCCGGTCAAGCTGCAGTTGCATGTCGCGTAGCTGGTGACATCCCACTGCAGCCTGGAGAATCCAAGCCTGAACCACTCTCACACTGCCACTCCCCAGTTACACATTAAAAAAAAAAAAAAAAAAAAGACAGCTATTTCAGGCCACTCAATTTTGGGGTAATTTATATGGGTCAAGAAATAGGCAACTAACACAAAGAGGTCCTAACTATCTGCTCAACCAGATGAGTTCCAGCAGACAAAATATTATTTTAGAAAATGAGAGCAACTATGTGTCCTACACGCTCTGTTGATAAGTATTCTAGTATAGGTAAAGTTATGATGTGGGACTGACTAACTGTATCACATGTTAGTTAGGCTATCATCTGAAGATATGAAAAAATAAATCAGAAAGTGTCGGCTTCACTTTAGAGAAGCAGCAGACACAGGACATAAAAGCTGGTTAAGCCGCTGTTGAATTTCATCTCTGCCATCTACACGGGTACGTCCTGTCACTTCTGCACATGAAGAGGGGTCACCAGGATGAAAAGAACAGCTGCCCTGTTTCCATCACACTGGACCCCTGAGTGGAACCAAATTTAAAGCAGCAAGTCTGCATAAAAGTGTAAAACAAATGTAAAAATACACAGTGAAATGAATGGGAAATTTGAGAAACCTAGGTTCAAATCTCAGCTCTGCTACTTACTATATTTACCTGACATTGGGTGATTTGCCATTTTGGAATTTCAGCTTATTGTTTCTCTCTTCAGAAAGATGGGCAACATTTGTCAGACCTAAATAGGATAGTGTAGTGGATGGTGCCCAGCACACTGCTTGGCTCAGAGCAGTCTTTGAGAGCCTGTCATTTGATCCAAGTTATGTTACTTCTCTGAAGCTGGAAGCAGCTGGTGTAGGCACCTACTATCTGAGAGAGGTGACCAGGAAATCCAGAAGTGAGTAGGTTTGAGGGACTCATATCTGATTGGATATATTGACAAAGACAGCTGAAGTCATAGGAATTAAAACATTAATTACAAAAAACAAACACCGTTTGAATTCTACATGTCAAGTATTTCACGTTCAACATTTCATGTGTATGAACCGATGTCCTTCCTTTCACAGCAACCCTATAAGCTCAAGATCAGCATCTGTTTCACACATGAGGAAACCAAGATTGAAATATGTGCAAACTGATAAGACCCAAGTTCTCTGAATTCAGAATTGGGAATGCATCTTACCAGAGAAAACTGCTCAAGCAGAGGTGAAAGCAAGTTGCAAAAATTCACAGGAAACAGAAGATAGTCCTACATCTATATGAGAAACAAAGGCATCAAGAAGGAAGATAAAAAATCAGAAATGGTGGATGAACCTACAGATTATCATACGAACTGAAGTAAGTCAGACAGAGACAGACAAACGTCACATGATATCACTTATATGTAGAATCTAAAAAAAATGACACAGATGAACTTACTTGTAAAGCAGAAAGAGACCCACAGACATAGAAAACTTATGGTTACTAAAGGGGAAAGGAGGGTAGGAGGCATAAATTATGAGCTTGGGATTAGCAGATACAAACCTACTATATACAAAATAAACAACAAAGTCTTACTGTATAGTGTAGGGGACTATATTCAATATCTTATAGTAACCTATAATGGAAAAATATGGAAGAGAATATACATATGTGTGTGAATATATATATATGTGTCTATATATATATATACACACACATAGATATATATCTGAATCACTTTGCTGTACACTTGAAACTAATACAACACTGTGAATTAACTCTACTTCAGTAAAATAAATTTTTAATCAGAAATGTGCAGGGAGATAGACATAGCAAGAGACACAACTGAAAACCAAGTTAAGGAAATCCCCTCCACAAACTCACCAAGGCATTTCCTTTAAAGCTCATTAAGACATAAAAAGTATGCTTTATAATCTGATTTGGGGGGAAATGACTGAGTGACACGCCAAAGCTGTGTCACTGAATGAGGAGCTTAGCGTCACTAAGACAGTTTTCTCATCAGTAATTGGAGATGATAGTCAAAGGGATCCTCTTTTAACAAGTTAGCTCACCTAAAATAGTCATAATAGTGCCTGAGATATAGCATGTGTTTAAAACTTGATTTTTATTAAATACAATTTCAGGTGTATTTCTTTAAATATATCCATGAGGTAAGTTTACACATATAAGTATTTACATATACATATATACATATGTAAAACAATTTAACATGAAATAATTTTGGTTTAAGAATTTCACACAAACAAGATACTTACAAAGTATACTACATAACAATTCTGCCTGAGACAAATCAATGAAATTCTAGACTCACTAAGATACAGATAGCAAGAAAATGAAAATCCTTATAAAATTTTAAAAATTGCAAAGTTTATATCTGCATATTTCAAATAATATATTGTAAATAATATAAAAATCAGAAGTTTTTCTTTTTTTTTCTTAAAAGAATGACTAGGAAAAGATATTTAATCAAATCAGATATTTTCCTAAGCATTTTCTAAATCAAGGTTAAGAAATAATTTTACCCACATTAAAATAATAACAACCTCCTGTCACAACTATAAAAGACTATCAGTCAGTTTAGTCAATCAGTCATGTCCGACTCTTTGGGACCCCATGAACTGCAGCACACCAGGCCTCCCTGTCCATAATCAACTCCTGGAGTCCACCCAAACCCATGTCCATCGAGTCAGTGATACACCCATCTCATCCTCTGCCATCCCCTTCTCCTCCTGCCCTCAATCTTTCCCAGCTATGATAAGAATTACTTAAATTACATATGATTATATAAAATACTTCAAAAACTGATTATAGTAGAAACATACCATGCTATTATATACAACATATAAACATGATGCGGACCTATATTACATATCTAATTTACATATCTACAATCAATACCAAACATTTAATAACATTTTTTGCTCTTTTAGGATGTAAAAGAGTCTTTTTAAATGATTTAGGTAACTGAAATAACACTGAAAACTCTAAATGAGATTGAATCTTTTTAAAATTTGTATTGGTAACTTTCTTAGCAAAAAGCAAAATACTAATTCAAAATCATTCAGGACTCAGAACTGTGCTTAGCAACAACCTGTGACTCCTAATTGTTCCCACAGAGGGAGAACAGATTGGATAAAAAGCTAGATGTAAGCAGATAAAGAAGCTAACACGTACTTACATGTATCTTGGTGTGTATATGTTTGTCTCTCAATGGTGCCTATCACATTTATTTTTTAATTTATTTATTTTAATTGAAGGCTAATTACTTTACAATGTTGTGGTGGTTTTGCCATACACTGACATGAATCAGCCATGAGTATGTACATGTGTTCCCCATCCTGAACCCCCCTCCCACCTTCCTCCCCACCTATGACGTTTAGAACAGATTATTGCAAAAAGTGTCTCTGCCCTACTAGATATCTCCTTCCCACTCTGGGCCCCTATTCTAAGGATTAATTAGAGGTACTCCTCTTGTCTGCACCTAATATGTTCCTGAAGATGTGCTGGATTGTGAATTTTCCTATAGCATGAGCCTATCTTCCAGTAGTTTAAATGGGAGAGGTAACAAACTCTTCCTATCACTCCAAAAAACCCAATCAACTTCACCAAATACGAATAAAACCCTCTTAAACATAAAAAAGCTACCAAGGATGCTTGCACAATGCAAAGCCTTTAGGACACTAATTACCTAATTTTTTAATGCTTAATGAACTCATTAGGTATTATGCTTGAAGTTAGCAGTAATACACTAAAGCACTGAGTATTAAGTCATCTTCTATACTGCAGTTGAAGAAAATGGCAACCCACTCCACGATTTTTTGCCTGGGAAATCCCATGGACAGAGGAGGCTGGCAGGCTACTGTCCATGGGATCCCAGGAGTTGGACATGACTTTGAGACTAAACTGCCACCACCACTATATTATAGCAAATATATACTATAATGTAAATGTACATTAAATATCAGAATATGTTAGATTGCTACTTCTCTCCCAAGCTTTGCCACCTTTATATAAACATTTCCATGTAATAACCTAAAGAAGACAATCACAATATGGCCCACCAAGTTTGAAGAAGGTAAGCACAGACTCCGTTCTAGTGGGAGAAAGCTAACCTCCACCTATGGCACACTCCACAGCCCTCTGTCTTTACTTGTAAGCAACATAAACATTTTGCTGTCAATGGATGCAAATTGGTTACATTAGGTTTTCAATTAGACTGTGAGTTTTTCTGTAAATGCTTTTTGAAATTCAAATAGCTTATCAGTTAAAATGCCACACACTAATAATATTATTATTTTAATAATAACACTTGACAGCTTCTTCTACTCCCACTCCTATCTGGTTGGGTTTTACGGCAGAATTGCTGTTGTCAAATACCCATTCTTTCCACCTTACATTGTATGCAAAAATAATTTGTCATTTTACCTGGGTACATGATGGCTTGGAAAAAAGATTATATTTACAGACTCCCTTTGCACACCCTCCACTTTCTGGTCAAGGGGATGCATGCAGACGTTCTGTACAAAACCTTTAGGATTTACTTGTCAAAGGTGCCAGTGAATCCTGCATTCTCTTCTCCTTTCTCCTTGATGGCTCAATGCAAATACAACTGAATATCAACAATCAACAAGGACCAGGAGTGACGTAGGGAAAGGATGCTGCTCTCAGAGTATATCTCAGGATAGAGGCCTGAGTCCTGACGTTGTGCGGCCCTGTTCATTCCTACATTGGTGACTATGCCTTTTATGGACTTGTGAGAGGAAGAAACTTTCCTCTTGCTATTTGGGGTATTTTGCCTTTATTATGACTCTCAGGTGATTCTAATCCCAAATGACACCATGTCCTTTATTTGTGCACCAGACATCTTGGCTTAAGCTTAGCATTGAGCTTATCGCCCAGCTATTGTGAGTATGTATTTTTCTGGATAAGTGCCTCTAAAACAGACACTGTGCCATCTTTTTATCCCCTAAGGACCTGGAAAATAATACAGACTTAATAAATGTTTAAAATCCTCCTAATACACTATATTGAGGGCATTACTGGCAAGTCTGGTTCATCAAAACTTCTCAGTTTCAACACTAAGAGACCCTATAACAACAATAAATTTTTATGAAGTAAGACTTTTTTTGGATATACATATTTCAGAGCTTTAATTTCAGAAGGAGGAAACACATTTATTAATATGATTTTAAAAGATGGTCTCACATTTAGAGCCTTCCTGGGTGAAGAATTAAAAGACAATTCCAATCCAACATGAGCCAGCTGTTTAACATGTGAAACAGGGCAAGATCATTAACCCTTATGTATCGATGGACATGTTTTTACAAGTAAAGCTAAATTAGAGCGGGCTAAATCATCTACTCTGTCACACTCGCTATGACTTTAATTAGAACATGGATCTGGAATGGCTTGGAATGAAGAGAAAACAGCCTCTGTCCCCAGAAGGGTCAGACACAGAGAGGGTCCTTAGCCACGGCACATTGAAAGGATGGTTATGCATCTAATAGGCTCGACTTTTAGAAAACAACGATCGCAAGATGGAAGAGGCTACGTGAGGATGCTGCTGCCATCGCTTCTGTTGCTGATAACAATCAGTGTCACCTATACCATCTATTCAGTGCTTATCCTATGTCTAGCACCATCCCAGGAGTTTCACATAAAACCTTCTCATCTCATTTCCCCAGGAGTTACAGTGTCATCATAGCAGGAGGATCATGGGGTCTGAGGTTAAGTACATTTGTACTAGTTCATCCTTTTACTAATGTGCTTTTGAACACTCCCCGCGTGCTGGGCAGTCATCTAAGAGTTAAACATCATGACACCACCATGGCCTGGAAAGGGTTAGTCTCCTCCCTCCACAGATGAGGACAGGGAGAGGTGGCCAATGTCAGTCACTTGTACATATCACAGCCAATGAGTGGGGGAGCTAAGACTGAAACGGATACAAAGTAGGAATCCACAGTTCCACTCCTAATCACTGTGCCACTTTCTCTCTCATGGGAGTGGCCAGATTAGGAGGTGCAAATTGACACAGGTCCATCTTCAGTCCCCTAAAAACCCATAGCTACTGCGTGGAGACCACACCCCTGTGAGCTGCTTCTAGGCCACCAGTGAGCCGGGCAGGGATGCAAAGGTCAATTCTGTTTCCAGGAGAAAAGGTTCTCACTCACCTCATCACCAACATGTGCTTAAAGCCTCTCTGACCACCTTGGGGAACCTTCCTTAGGCTGCACAGCGATCTAGGGTGTTTCCACCCACCGTCCCCTTCCCTCTCCTCCCACCCTTCTCGTGTTGTCAGATTTATATTCAATGAGTCTTCCAGTCTTTTCTGACTCTGTCTCCTCTCACTGTGCGTTTCCCCTAATAGACTCCTTCTCAGCATCTGCTTCTCTAGGAACCCGACTGACCCAGGTGTGATGTGTTATTTCTCCTGGGAATTCCTGGGCAGAGAAATCAGCCTAGTTCCCTGGTGAGAAGGAAGAGCGCTTCTGTCACTTCTGGTACCCCCAGACAGATGAGGAAGACTGAGAGAACAGCAGAGTACTTTAGGACCCACTGCTTGATAGTTGGCAGGATGAGCTCAGAATCTGGCGTTGGTTCACTTTGTCTGATAGAAAGAAGAGTAGGAACCTCCAAGGTGATTTATCCTAAGACTTCCACAATTAGTGTTGACAGCTGCTTCCCTGAGAGCCAGGAAGATTTATATAGCAAGGCATGGTGAATAAGAGGACAGATTCCAGTGGTTTAGGGAAGCAAGGGGCAGGGGAAGATATCCATTAGCATGGTGGGAGGAAGAGGAAAATGTCTGTCTGTTTACCCATCCTCTTTATGAGATTATAAGATAGAAAATTTGAAACCAATAGTCTTACTGTATGGTACTGCATGGTACTATACAAAGAATCTCATTCCCTTTTGCATTTAGTAATTTTTTGGCAACTCTGCTGGGACATTTAGTTTATTTATTTATTTATTTATTTTTCAAAATTTGACCTCACATCAAGCCAGTTTACAGTTTACAGAATAAAGTGTTTACAGTTCACAGAATAAACTGTAGTGAGAGATCTTTCATGTACGATGAGAAGTTAAGATGTCAGCCTCTCTGAGACTTTCATTTCTTATGCAGGGATGGTAAGCTGAGTCAGAACCCCTTCTGGAGTCTGGGGTCTTACTTTCAATAACTTTATCCATCTACCTTATGTTCTCCAACTTTCTTCACCAGTGTCCTCTTTGAGGGTACACAGAACTCGGCCACTAAAGGGGATAGCAGTCCTTGGTCATATCTTACTGCTCCTTGGGAACTTCTTGGGAAGAGGATTCCAGCTTTCCTGACTTCCCAGGATATTTTCATCAAGCGCTCAAGCACCATGTGTCAAGGGTGTGCTTAGACTGCAAAGTGAAAGATTGAGAACTGACCAGTGGCTGGCAATCGGGAAGGATTCTGACAGGATCCCCAGTGGTGGTGTAGCACCAGACACAGGAAGGAGTCAGCTCACTAATGCAGCAGAAGGGAGGCCAGAGCTATAAAAACCAGCATTGAGGAGGCTGAGTAGGCCAAAGTCATGTTTGTAGACCATCTTATGGACTATCTGAACAACTGAAGGGTTTTTCCCCAAAGAAACCACTGATAGGTTTGAAGCAAAGAAAACTTAGTTTTGTGATTTTAAAAGTTTGCTCTGGCTGTTGTTAAGACTATTTGAGAAGGACTTTGCCATGAAGATATTTTATTATCTCCAGGGCCTCCAAAGAAATGAGAAGTGGTCTGCTGAAGGCACCACTTGTATCACAGAATATCTCTATATTAGTAGTATTAATTATTAACTGATTGGCATATTATGTTAATGAGTAATAATTCTATTCAGGACTTACTCTGAAACACTGTTTAAATAAATGTAATTATTGTCATTTTCATGTAAGAACATAGGCTCTGAGAGGTGGAGAGACCTGTCATGGAAGTGATGGAGTCAGGATTAAAACCCTAATTTTTGGTCTCTAAAGTCTTTAAAAGTTTGTGTCGAACTCAAATTTACAGTAAACTTGGTACAGCTCAGCACAAAGAGTACATGAGAGGACTGACTGAACTACCTCCGACAACCTTACGTGACAGCGGGGACATCACATCAGCACCACTGTCCTGAGCAGTACATGCAAATTCACACGTCTATACGGGAAAAATGGCAACAAATGAAATTTCAAAGATTAAACTGATAAAATTCCACCACTCTCATCTCCTTACAAAGCTCTATAACCCACACTCTGCCAGAGAGCCAAGAACTCAGAAACCAAGGAGAACAAGAAAGGGAAGGAAGATTCAAGTAGCTTCTTTAGTTAGATTACCAAGGGGAAATAATTTTCCAGTATATTAGGTCTATATCCATTCAAGCTACATTACAAAATCCAAAATTAACATCTTGATTATTCCCTGTTTTGTATTACCTATGTCACAGATTCCCTCAAATTAAAATAAAAAAAGTAAAATGGCTTTCTATAATAATTATATGCACAGGTATTTATGCATGACAAAGTAATTTCACTTGCTTTGCCTGCTGATTTTTTCATCTAATCCTCACTTTTAAAACAAATGTCAAGTAAAAAAGGAAATATTAGTGACTTAATTTGTTGTGTTGACTGCAATCTACAAAGAAATCTCCCATATAATAATAGCTTAATAGGTGAATCAAATTCTAAATTAAAGGTCAATAATATTTTTCTGAAAGCCCATTTGTACTGCACAAAGGCACATCTGACTCCATTCCAATTTCACAAAAATATTTTCATCCTATGAGGTCAAAGAATTCTTGTAACTCACACACGAATTTATCCAACAAAGAGAACTTTGGGCAAGACATTATAATAGGAGCCATAAAGTTTGTACATCTCACCCCAGAACACCAGAGGGCACCCATAGAGGGTGTGCCTCATGCTGCGCCTTCCAGTCACTGTCTCATCCCAGCAGGAGGGTCCCCTAATGAGGCAGTGGAGGACTGAATACCCAAAGACTGTGACTGTGATACTTTCTACCACCCGTGAAATCATTTAACAACGTTCTGAAATTCAGAGTGGAATTCCTGTTGCAATGATAAAGTCATTATTTGGAGGATAATCTTCCCAGTTGAACAATGGTATTTATATTACTAAACTAAACTAAACCAAATGGTCAGTTTTCAGTTTTTATCTGCTCACTTGAGACTTCCTTTGCTTCTCTTCTCGAGACATTCTTCACCTGGGTTCTAGGATACCATACTCTCTGCATCCTCCTTCTTACTAGCCTCTAAAGGGTGGAGTGCTCCAAGGCTCACATTTGGGGTCTTGCTTTTTTCAATCAGGGTTCTCATCCATTAAATGACATCTATAAACTCATAACTCTCAAAATAGATCTCCAGCTCACATATCTCCCTAGACTCTAGCTCTGTGTAAAAGACTGCCTCATCTCCATCTCCATCTAGGATGTCAAAGGCACCCCAGATTCTACAGCTAACAGTGAGCTCTTGATATTCTGGCCTCCCCCTACAATGTACAAAATCTGTAACTTTACACGTTCTCCTTATATCATTAAATGAAAACTCAATTTTTATATTTGTTCAGGGCAAACAAACAAACAAACAAAAAAACCTTAGCCACACTTGACTCTCTTCTGTTTCTCATGCTCTATATTATATCTGTAAGGCCATCCTCTCAGCTCTAATTGTGAAAAAATATTCAGAACCCAACATATTTTTAAAACCTAGACTGCTACTACCATGCCAAGCTTATCATTTCTCAGGAATGGTACTGCAGTAGCCCCCAGTGATAGCTCCTGTTCCCAACCCTTCACCCCTATGGCCATGCTTAGAGTGATCTGGTTAAACTAAGCCTTAGGTCATGCCCCTTCTGGCTTCTCCACACGTGGCTGGAGAGACGGAAAGAGCTGCATCCACAGAGGCACTGCGCATCATCTCAAGGAGCAAAGTCCAGTGTTCGCAGGCCACCATAATGGCAACTGTGCGTCACTAAATCACCAAAACCAAATGCTCAGCATCACTACTGTTCTAGGCGGAAATACATCTCAGCGTTAATGTGAGCGCATTAGAATGAAATGAGGTGTTAGTAATTTAATTACAGCGTTTGAATGCTAACACTGAGAAGAGCTAGGAGTGACTGGGAGACGCTGGCAGAAGGAGATGGCAGTCTCGTCTCACCGCAGCACAGTGAACACGCTGGGTCCCTGTCTAGGTCTAGAATACGGGCCACGCTATATATACACACCCTAACGGTGTAGTAACGTGCGCTTTTCTCAAAAGGTGGCTTTTTAAGGCTTAATGGACTCAACACAGTTAATAAAACCAAATATTTTTCTTAAGCCCATGGGCACATTACTTGGTAGAACAAAAATAATCAGGACTCCCATTCTAACAATTGCAACCATCAGGGTCCCATGTCATTGGCACATACTCACCAAGTAACAGTCAAGTATGCTTTATTTTCCCATCATAGGCGTTTGAGAAGGACTTTAATTATTATCCACATCATATCATCAACTACTTTGTGTTCACATAAAGAAACAGCTAATGCCTCCCAAAATTCTGTGGATCATTCTTCTTTCAAATGTGGTTAAAATAACACAGCGGAGAGAATAACTTCTAGAATGGGAGAATTTGGCCCTCCCCAAATCCTGTCCTCCATAAAATGAGGACACTGACAAAACTTGTCAAAATCATTTTTTTCAGAACTCTGGAAATTACCATCACTTGCAACAATCCACTTATTCAAGAAAAATGGCTGAAACTGGGTAAGAAAAGTGCACTTTATAGCATTTTCTCTTGTTCTCTTCCCACTTCTCCCCTCTTAGCCCACAGTAGATTTCAAAACCATCTGCCCCAGAACCGAAGTATTCATGAAAAACAGGAGTCTAGGAGTTCATTTCTTAACTAGAAAAAGAAAAGAAAACAAAACCAAAAGCAAAAAGAAGGAAGGAAATGATAAAAATAAGAATGGAAATAAATGAAATAGAGAGTAGAAAGACAATACTACCCTGACAGTAAAAGGAGATATGACCCAAAGAGGAAACAGCAGACCAATATTCCTTATGAATATTTATACAAAAGTCACTAAAAAATTATTAATGAACTGAATTTATGTGACATATAGAAAAGATTACAGACCATATTACTGTAAAGTACTATAGCAATATAATAATGGACAAAAACCATATGATCATCCCAAAAGGTGCAAATATAGTAACTAACAAAATTCAAAAACTCTCATCATAAAAAATCTTCATTAAACTAGAAATAGGACAAAACTTTCTCAATCTGATAAATCCCATCTATGAAACACCCATAGCTCATATCACACTTAAATGAGGAAGACTGAGCTCCTCACTCAAGATGTGGACAACACTAGCATGTCTGCTCTTATTACATATGTTCAAAATTTTACTGGAGGGTCTGGTCTGGGGAATTAGGCAAGCAAAATGAATGAAAACACTCAGGATGAAAAGAATATGAAAAACTATTTCTATTTGTAGATGACATGATCTTCTATACATATAATTCTGAAAAAGCCATAAAAAACTAATTAGAACTAATAAGTGAGCTCAGCAAAGGGGCAGGATACAAAATCAATATACAAAAAGCAACTGTACTTTTATACTCTGGCAGTGGAAAATGGAATTCAACAACGACAAAATAAATAACCCAGTATAAAAATGGGCAGATGATTTGATTACACAGTTTTCCAAAGAAGATACACAATGGCCAATAAGTACATGAAGCTCAATTTAACTATTTATTAAAGATCTCCCCATCAAAACCACAGCTATGTAACACTTCATATCTACTAGGATACCTAAAATTTTTAAAATGGTCAATAATAAGTCAAAAGTGGAACCATCAGAAACCTCATTCATTGCCTGTGATATTAAAAAATGGTGCAAACATTTCAGAAAACAGTTTGCTATCAAACAATATTGTATGCTACAGAGAAACTGTTCCTTATAGGAAGAGTCTCTTAATGTGGCAAACTTCACTGTCATCTTATGTTAAAAATTTCCACAGACACACCAGTTTTCAGCAACCACCACCCTGGTCAGTAAGTCTGAAAGGAAGACCCTTTACCTGAAAAAAGATTACAACTAGCTGAAGGTGATGGTGGTTAGCATTTTTTTTTTTTTTGCAATAACATTTTTAAATGAAGGTATGTAGGTTCTATTTTTAGACATAATGCTATTGCACACAAAAAATTACAGTAAAGATAATTTTTTATGCACTGGTGAACCAAAAATACATATGACGGTTTATTGCAACCTTCACTTTATTGTGGTGATATGAAAGTTGAACCTGAAATGTCTCCAAGGTGTATCTGTACATCAAATAGACAAACTTCCTCTTAGGCCCTGGCTCTTCCGCCCCCTGCAATGTGCACTATATTCCTTTCTTTTCAACAGGCCCCCCTTCTCTATTTATTACACAGCTAGTTATTCATCCTTCAAGTCTCAACTTAAATGTTTCCTTCTCAAATAAGTGTGATTTGACCACCCTCCCTCCTTCTTCCCATTTACTACATCCTGCATTCCTTAACTTTGCAGAACTTAAGTTTTTGGCATTTCTCATTTACTTATTTCGTTTTTTTTGCCTCCTATTAATCTATGTTACATGTCAGCAGAGACCAAATCCATCTATCCAGCTCACTCTTGTATTCCCAATATGAATCTCAGAGTAGACAGCCAATAAATGATTTTAGCTGAATAATAAGTAAATAATTGTTGATCAAAAGAGCTTTGCTCATGAGCATGGCAGGTGTTGAATTCCAGAGGTACTTGTAACAGAGGCCAGTCATAATGGGGCATCACCCACTGCCTTTTCTGTGCCAGATGCTTGTTCTAAGTCTACTTACTTACTTGAGTTTAAGGCAAAGAAAGCTAATTTTCTCAAACGATTAATGATTTTTCGAAAAGCTGGAAGCAATAAGCTGTCTCCAAGCAACTGATTCATCAGCAAAAGCCACTGCTGAGCTCAGTATTAGTTCCACGGGGTAGAAAACAGGGGAGCTGTGGCCTTATTCTTCAGAAATTATTTAAAATCTAATTGCAGAAAGAGAACCACTATAGTGGACAGTTCTTTCAAGTACAAGGCTGTCCAGGGTCGTCTGATATAACTAATTGAAGAGAATCCAGATGAATTCTGATGATAAGTACACACACCTTTCTGCCCACCAGCAAAATGGCATACATCATCATTTTAGCCAGTGATTATTACATACTAATCATTTTAAAAGCAGGAGTCAATGGAAATAGAAGGGGACAGTCAGGAGGGGGCTAAAGAGCTTCATTCATTATCCACGTATGCATCCACTAGGGCAGGCAGGCCAGCTTCTAGAAAGTGCTGTGAGAGAACAGTGACCACCCGCACTCTGCTGCCAGAGAAGATGGGACTGGAGATATTCGGGTAAGGGGGTGGAGTGCTGCGGAAACTCTCAGAAGGCTCAGATGCTCAAAGATCTGTAAGGCCTGACAGTGAAAAGATCTCCATGCACATCGAGTGGTGACGACGCATGGCTCCCTCCACACCCAGCCCACCACAGCGTCACCCCCGTCAGCACCTTCCCAGCTATTTCTGGGTCCTCCCTCATCTCTGCCCTTGTCACTGAGTCGTGATCAGTCGCGTATGATCTGCCCACCCTGCAGGCTGACTGCTGGGGAGACACCAGAAAAGCAGATGCCTCGTTAGGGGCTAGAAAGCATACCTGTGACCCTGAGGATGGAGGCACAGAGACCGGCATCCTGAGGCTTGCGCTCTCTGTGGGGAGAGCAAGGACAATTACTCCACGGGCCATTTTCCTTGATGGGATTTCTGACATGGATTTAGCTACCTCCTTTCAGGGATAAAAGGGTAAAGAGCACCCTAGGTGACTTCCATTCTTGCCTGTGTTCTTCAGTTTCTTCATCTGCTAACCACTCTTTTCCTGCTCAATCCTATTTTTGCTGCATTCCGCTGATCTGCCCTGGGTTACCTGTTCACACTGGGATCCACAGGCATCCGTGGTGATCTTGTTTCTGGACACACAAGCATTTTGCCTTTGCTCAGTGAAAACTGGTTCTGTCCCTGCCCCCTCCTCAGGCCTCCTCCAAGCAGGTTCCCTGCCTGCAAGGCTGTGCTTCTGAGGCTGCTAGCTCCTTCTGTGCGCTCCCGCCCCATGTAACTTTGGTCCTTTAATCTCACCAGTGCCACTGAGGTATTTTAATACATTTTTTCTTTAGGATGCCACTTTCTACCTATTTTTGTAAAAAAAGTATCTTCCTAGGTATTGAAGGTAGTGCAAGGCCTGGCTGTACTGATGCCAGAGGTGGTATATCTCCCTTCATAGTCTATACATTTTAGAGCATCTTTTTGCTGTTAACACTATTTCTTCTCCAGTTGGAGCTGCAGCAGCAGCTTCTCTCAGTAGGGAGTTCAGGCAGCTTTTTTTTTTTCCATTTATTTTTATTAGTTGGAGGCTAATTACTTTACAATATTGTAGTGGTTTTTGCCATACATTGACTTGAATCAGCCATGGATTTACATGTATTCCTCATCCCGATCCCCCCTCCCACCTCCCTCTCCACCCGATTCCTCTGGGTCTTCCCAGTGCACCAGGCCCGAGCACTTGTCTCATGCATCCAACCTGGGCTGGTGGTCTGTTTCACACTTGATGATATACACGTTTTGATGCTGTTCTCTCAAAACATCCCACCCTCATCTTCTCCCACAGAGTCCAAAAGTCTGTTCTGTATATCTGTGTCTCTTTTTCTGTTTTGCATATAGGGTTATCAGTTCTAATGAGACGGATGAAACTGGAGCCCATTATACAGAGTGAAGTAAGCCAGAAAGATAAAGACCAATACAGTATACTAACGCACATACATGGAATTTAGAAAGATGGTAACGATAACCCTATATGCAAAACAGGCAGCTTTTTAAAAAGTCCTGAGAATGAAGATGTTTTTCTTTGTGTTCTTAACCTACTGCCTTTTGTGGGAAAGTTTACAAGTTACAAGTGAAAATATATGCATCAACAAGATGGACCATGAGGAGCAAAAAATAGTATTCTGTTTACTATTGGGCTCTCTTGTTGGCACATTGGCAAATTTTAATGAAATCTCCCCTGTTGTGTCTTTAGTTTAAGTTTTATTTTTAAAAATCATCTGCTTGTTTATATCATAGGAACATGAAGAAAATAAAATGAGCATTTTGAGCTCTTTTGAGAATTTCCATGTCCTCATCATTCATTCCTCTATTTTGTAGAATTTTCTGCACCATATTTTGGAGAGAATAAAATCTTCTTATTGCCCAAATACAAGCAACGCGACTCTTGTAACTGACAGCCATGAACTTGCAAGAAATCAGTTTAGTTCAGTTTAGTCGCTCATCCATGTCTGACTCTTTGCGACCCCATGGACTGCAGCACACCAGGCCTCCCTGTCCATCACCAAATCCCGGAGCTTACTCAAACTCATGTCCATCAAGTCGGTAATGCCATCCAGTCATCTCATCCTCTGTCGTCCCCTTCTCCTCTTGCCTTCAGTCTTTCCCAGCACCAGGGTCTGTTTCAAAAAGTCAGTTCTTCATATCAGGTGGCCAAAGTAATGGAGTTTCAGCTTCAGCATCAGTTCTTCCAATGAATATTCAGGACTGATTTCCTTTAGGATGGACTGGTAGCATCCTTGAGTCCAAGGAACTCTCAAGAGTCTTCTCCAATACCACAGTTCAAAAACATCAATTCTTCAGCATTCAGCTTTCTTCACCGTCCAACTCTCACATCCATACATGACTATTGGAAAAACCATAGCCTTGACTAGATGGACTTTTGTCGGTAAGGTAATGTCTCTGCTTTTTAATATGCTGATTAGGTTGGTCATAGCTTTTCTTCCAAGGAGCAAGCATCTTTTAATTTCATGGCTGCAGTCATTATCTGCAGTGATTTTGGATACAAAGAAAATAAAGTCTGGCACTGTTTCCATTGTTTCCCCATCTATTTGCCATGAAGTGGTGTGACGGAATGCCATGATCTTAGTTTTCTGAATGTTGAGCTTTAAGCCAACTTTTTTACTCTCCTCTTTCACTTTCATCAAGAGGCTCTTTAGTTCCTCTTCACTTTCTGCCATAAGGGTGGTGTTATCTGTGTATCTGAGGTTATTGATATTTCTCCCGGCAATCTTGATTCCAGCTTGTGCTTCATCCAGTCCAGCATTTCCATGATGTATTCTGCATATAAGCTAAATAAGTGGGGCGACAATATACAGCCTTGATGTACTCCTTTCCCAATTTGGAACCAGTCTGTTGTTCCATGTTCAGTTCTAACTGTTGCTTGTTGACCTGCATACAGATTTCTCAGGAGGCAGATGAGGTGTTCTTGTATTCCCAACTCTTTAAGAATTTTCCACAGTTTATTGTGATCCACACAGTCAAAGGCTTTGGCATAGTCAATAAAGCAGATGTTTTTCTGGAACTCTCTTGATATTTCGATGATCCAATGGATGTTGGCAATTTGATCTCTGGTTACTCTGCCTTTTCTAAAACCAGCTTGAACATCTGGAATTTCATGACTCACATACTGTTGAAGCCTGGCTTGGAGAATTTTGAGCATTACTTTGCTAGCATGTGAGGTAAGTGCAACTGGGTGATAGTTTGAGCACTCTTTGGCATTGCCTTTCTCCGGGGAAGGAATGAAAACTGACCTCAAGAAATGCTTCTTTATTATAATGGAGCCCTAAAACACTATTTATATGTATGTAGACAACTATAATGTCTAGTGTTTGTACCCAGATATACACAGAAAGATAATAGGTTTGTCATAGTTTTACACTATATCTGCCTGATGGAATGAATGCTTGGTCTTTTTCTCTCATTATTGAACTTCTAAAATTTAGTAAAGCTTTGTTGTTTATGCAGTATAGTAACATCAGGTACTATTTCTGCCTTCAAGAACACATTCTAGTGAATATGGGGGTGGGTTAGGGAGAGGATAAAAGGGAAAGTGAAATTCGCTCAGTCCTGTCTGGCTCTGCAACCCCATGGACTATACAGTCCACTGAATTCTCCAGGCAGAACTCTGGAGTGGGTAACCAAGTCCCTTCTCCCAATCCAAGACACCAGGATTCAAACTGGTGTCTCCTGCATTGCAGGCAGATTCTTTACCAGCTGAGCTACCAGGGAAGCCCAGGGCAATGATAACAGGCATAAATTACAGTAAATACTAATATACTTGGTTATAAAATAACACAGGAACCAAACACTATGATCATAGAGCAAGAAGTGCTTGTTAAGGACTGAGATTATATTTGAACTATGTTCTGATGCATGAGTAATACTTTTCCAGAGAATGGAAAATGCATTTTAGGACAAGAGTGAAGTGATATGTATAGACATGCAAGAAAGCATGATGTTTAGTCTAAAAGAGCACAAAGGCGATTGTAGTGAGGCTGGGTGGTGGATGGCTCGGAAATGGAGCATGTGGTCAGCCTATCAAGGGTTTTATGATCAGCTAAGGAGGCTGAAGTTCCTTCTTCAGGCTGAGATCTGTGACTTTAGGGAAAGAGTGGAATTAATGACTCTAATGCACACTGGAAAATGCACTGACCATAAGGACAGTTCTTGTGTTTTGTCTGGGTGTTTTACACTTGGGATGACTGGGGAATATACAGATAGCTTTATTCAGTCGATAGAATACCCAACATAATCTGTTTCTCATGTGTTTAAATCTGTGTGCTTCACAGTAGTGGTTGAAAATCACTGAAAAAATGTTCAAGGGGAGTTGGAGGAAGTCATTGAAGGACGAATTACTGAGGAGGGAGAGGGTCTGGATAGATTAGTACCTGTATAAGCAAAGTGGGGAGAATTTCACAGAGGAGAGCCCAAATGTGAGCAAGCAGTTTGAAAATGAAAGCGAAACAAATAAATCTGGCAGTTTGAAATTATCTGTGACCAAAGCAGGCAGGTTCCAAGTACTGGCAAACGCAACAGCTAAACTCCCACAGCTGAGAAGAAGCCCCTTCCTTTCATGAGGCTTGGAAGTCAAGCAGAAGGTGAAAACGGACCTCAATGTAAGCGCAGTGGACGAGGGGGAAATTTGTTTGCTTGTTTGCTTCCAGAAGGGATTATTTGGTTGGGCTAACTTTAAGTGTGACTATAGGATGAAGGAAAGAGGACCTGTGAAGATGAGAAACTGAAAATAAAGAATGTAGCAGAAATTATCATACTAAATCTTATAAGCAATGAACTTACTAAGCATGTTTTCTAAACGATATTTACGAAGTGTCATTAATACAATATAGTTGTGTAACATGAAATTTTTCTATATCTTGAACTTAAACAATGAAAAATAAATGACTTAGAGAAGAAAGCTTGGGTTACTATTTCAAATTCTGTCTGAAGAATTTGGGATTCATTTTATGGCTTTATTTACAATATATTTGTTCTTGACTTAAAACAAGTCGTATGATATAATGGCATCCTTGATGAAGACAGGGTAAAAGTGTGAGGTTTCACTGCTTCTCTTTCACCTCCTGCCCCAGTTCTCAGAAAGCGATTGGTATGAATAAAAAGGACAAATTAGGTTAAAAATTTTATCAGTGATAAAAATAATGACCATCTCAAATTTGAGCAATGTCTGCCAGATAGAGCATTTCAATCCAAACTGTAATGCGATGCTGAAAGTTGACATTCAATTATCCTTTACAGTAGTAACAAGTCATAGGTAATGGAGGACATTATTATTTTTTTAAAGCACAGCACCCATTATGAACGAAGAAGACTGGAAACCCCAAGTAACTGTAAAAGACAGAAACACTCCTCTGAAATCATCTTAGTCCCACCACTGACAAACAACAAAGGTAACCAGTGAAGTCGCTCAGTCGTGTCCTACTCTTTGCCACCCCATGAACTGTAGCCTACCAGGCTCCTCCGTCCACGAAATTTTCCAGGCAAGAGTAGTGGAGTGGGTTGCTGTTTCCTTCTCCAGGAAGATCTCCCTGACCCAGGGATTGAACCCAGGTGACCCAGGGATTGAACCCAGGTCTCCCGCATTGCAGGCAGACGTTCTACCGTCTGAGCCAGCAGGGAAGCCAACACAGGTTAAGGCTGGCAGAAAATTCTGACAACCCCACCAGCCTGATGGCAGACTAGTAAATATCAGTGGTTTACAAGCATTAATTTAAAAGAGGTGTAATTCTGAGACATATTAATAAAAATGGATAGATTTTAAATTACCAAAGAACTATACTTCTTTGTCTCAAAATGCCAGACTCAGATTGTTTAAAGCTGTCAAAATGTTTCCACACGATTAAAACTGTCCAAGGGGGTTGGGATTCTTGCCAATTTATTTTACAGAAGAAAATCATCTTACTAGGAAGACTTAACAAAGGTAGCACAGATCTTACATACAATTTGTATAACAAAGAATATACATATTGTAACCATATTTCTATCTGAGTCTCTATATCTTTATTTGTTCATCTCAGCACTAATAGCCAGGGCTAACTCTATTGTAACAATAGTAGTGAGGTCCTTTACAATGGATTTCAATAAGGAAATAAGAAATCTAAAATTTAGAGAAGAAGCAATAAAGTTACTGATGTTTGTTTGCTATGACTGTCTACTTTGAAAGAAGACCAAATGAAAATTAAGTTACATATAGAAATCAGATTTTGATTAGGTTCTCAGTTTTAATATATTAAAAATTAAAAGAATTTCAGAGTCAGGAAAAACTACTATAAAACAAATCTTATTTTTAAAAAATGGAGAAAAAGAGCACAAAATAACTTCAGTTGTGGAGGATGTATTTAAAAGAAAAATTAGAGTACGAATTTGATATATAGTAAATGAATAAGAATTGAGTGGTATTCTATTCTTGATCTGAAATGAAAAGAGTCAATATCTAAAGAGGCAAATTCCTTTACAAATTTAGCATTAATCTAATGATAGCTTCACTGGAACCTGATAGGATTATTCTAAAGTTCAGCCTGCAAACATACATATACAATAGTCAGAATGTATTTGAAACAGTATAGGAGTGAGGGACTGTTTGCTTTTTGAAGTAGGAAAGCATATTTTAAAGTTACAATAATTATTTATTTATTTATTTATTTTTATTAGTTGGAGGCTAATTACTTTACAATATTGTAGTGGGTTTTGTCATACATTGACATGAATCAGCCATGGATTTACATGTGTTCCCCATCCCGATCCCCCCTCCCACCTCCCTCTCCGCCCGATCCCTCTGGGTCTTCCCAGTGCACCAGGTCCAAGCACTTGTCTCATGCATCCAACCTGGGCTGGTGATCTGTTTCACCCTAGATAATATACATGTTTCTATGCTGTTCTCTTGAAACATCCCACCCTCGCCTTCTCCCACAGAGTCCACAAGTCTGTTCTATACATCTGGGTCTCTTTTTCTGTTTTGCATATAGTTACAATAATTAAAATAAAAATGGTAAAAGCAGAAAGTAGATCCCAAATGGAAAGAGACTAAAATATATCAATATGCGCTTAGACGCGTGGTGAACGTGGACTCTCAGGTAAGTGGGGAAACACGGATTATTGCACTCGGCTCCCTTCGAGCGGTGACTCCGCCCAGGCATAACGTGGTGACGTCATGCGGGAGGCGGCGCCGAGACCTCCAAGTGCCCGGCTCTCTGGAGCTGCCACGCTACGGGCAGGGACGGACGCAACCGCGCACAAGCGGACAGACCACTTAAGTGCAGGCAGGGCTGCGGCGTGTGCCCTAACGGAGAACAACACAGCACAGGGCGGGGGACGGCGGAGATCAGCACCAGACAGGCCTTGTGAGCTGGCCAACAGAGCAGACAGCTGCAGGGGCCTGCACCCAGGGCGCAGTGAACGAGGGGCGGGGTCCCCGGAGCCCAGATCACAGCAAATAGCCTGAGTTTAAGAAACACGAACACTGAAGCTCCAAGCACTGTATTAACAGGTGAACATCCTTTAAGGACGTAGCAGAAGAATATTCAAGGTATTAAAACCAAATTGAAACGGGGGGCCAGGGCACCAAGAGGCCTCCCACTGAGAGCTAGCTGCCTCTCCGCTTTCTCAGGAATCACTCTATACTGTGGATATGCTATTTCCACCCATATTTCTGAACATGAACAAATGGCATCTTTTTCAATCCCTAAACATCAATATTAGTTCAACATTACAAGTTTCTGAGACGAGCCAGTGATGTTACTTGTTTTCTGGAGTAGAGTAGTGCAGTACAAACTGCACAACGAAGATGTTTTAAAGCAATGTTTAAATGATTTGCTCATTTTGATATAGTATTAGAAAGAGACACTGAAATTCCTAGAACAGTAGCCTGTATTAACTAGTTTCTCTCCTGCATACTGTGAGGGTGCTGCTGCTCATAATTAAGATAAAAGTTCCTTCTTTTCACCCATCCCACATAGAAAACACAGCTTGATTTCTTGTGATGAGATATTTTCATGTTTGCAGTTCTTATGCAATAACACTTCCTTCAAAACACCTTATTCCCAGAAGTGCTATTTAAGTTTTTCAGTGACTTTAACATTCCAGCCTAATTGTTCAGGTTTTAGAGAAGAAATTAATGAAAGGGGCAGGCATTTAAAGCACAAGAGCTTTGCCCACACTTCATTAAGTATTTTAAATGGCTATTTTATTTTATGGCTTTTGCAATCCCTTTGAATTTTAGTTGGCTTGCTTTTTATAACCAAGAAGTTTGAATCTTTCTGCAAAGAATCCTTGTTAACTGTAAGTATCACCTGGCTTATAAGTATTTTAATTCTTTTTTCTATTTCTTTTAATTCTAAAATGAAGCTAATATTGAAAACTCATGTCAAGGTTTAATCATTTAATGGAACTCTTCATTAATACAAAAAAGTTTATCTCATCTCTTCTGTAAAATTATATGAAGGTGAACTCTGCCTCCCTCCCAAAGTAATTAATTTACTTCAGTATTGTATTTTCTGTGCTGAATAGTCACTGGGAAATATTTCAGACAAAATGTTGGTATTGCTCTAAGGAAAAAGTCATTTATCAAAACCAATGTAAAATTCTAATAAACTACATTGAAGCTAATTTATCTCTCACTCCACATGAAAACTTTATTTGTGGTGACAGAACAGTTGGTACCCTTGACTGGTTATTGCCCAACAATTATTAGGTTGACACATTAATTTTCTTATTCATTAGAAATGTTATAATTATCAAACCTAGTGCAATTTTATTAGTCATATTAGGAAGCAGCTTTGTAGGGACATTCCTTTTTTTCCCCCAGAGAACTTCCCTCCACCAGTATGGAGGTCAGTTAGTACTATTTTATCTCTGTCTGCTCAGAGGTTTGTACCAAGTGGGGCCCTTGTAAAGTATCTTCACAGGGGCCTTGTCCAAGCCAGCTGATCAGTGGCACCAAGGCTGGGATGTACCACAAACTCCTAGATGAATCTGCCATTTTCTGCAAACTTTATTCTCGGTAGTAGAGAAAACACAGCTATTGAAAGAGAAGAGAGTGAAGCACAGATTATAAAAGAGAGCCTGGGGTCCTGAGGGCATGCTTTGAGCTGTTACCAAACTCCCAAACCAGTATAATTTTCTTAAGCCATTCTAATTCTGCTAATGGTGAATCTGAAAAATGTACTAATGAAAGTATATAAAACCTAAAGATATAAAACATAAGCATGGTGCATTAGTGGGGAAGCAAGGTTTTAATATTTTTCATAGAGTTTAGAATTTAGACTGATGGTATTTAGAGCCAACCTCATTAAATGAGGGCTTCCCTGGCGACTCAGACAGTAAAGAATCTGCCTGCAAGCAGGAGACCCTGGTTCAATCCCTGGGCTGGGAAGATCCCCTGGAGGAGGGAATGGCTACCCACTCCAGTATTCTTGCCTGGAGAATTCCATGGACTGGGAAGTCTGGTGGCCTACAGTTTATGGGGTCACAAAGAGTTGGACACTACTGAGCTACTAACACACTTTCAAAAAGTGGATATGGCATTAATTTAACCTAAGAATATAAACTGCAAACAAAGGTTTAGGTTTGAAGGTGTTATGAACTGAATATATTCCCCCAAAATTCATATGTTAAAGCCCTAAGCCAGAGTGTGGCTGTATTTGGAGGCAGGGCTTCCAAGGATTTAGGTGATATAATAAGATCGGAGCTCTGATGCCATAGGATTAGTGTCCTTATAAGGAAAGACATCAGAGAGTTTGTTCTTCCTCTCCATTCATAAGAACCAAGGGAAGGCCATGTGAGGACATGGAGGGAACACAGACTCTACTAGTCAGGAGAAGAGCCGCTGCCTGAATCCAAGAATGCTGGAAAATCCTAATCTAGGACTCTCTGTTCCAAAACTGCTAGAAAACAAATTCCTGTTTCATTCACCCAATCTATGGTATTTTGTTCTATCAGTGTGAGCAAAGTAATACAGATCTATTTTACTGCATTTTGCCTTATTATACTTTGCAGACACTGCTTTTTTTTTTTTTTAACAAATTGAAAATTTCTGGTAACCCTGTGCCAAGCATTTATCATTACTATTTTTCCAACAGCATTTGTTCACTTTGTGTCTCTGTATCATATTCTGGTAATTCTCGCAATATTTCAAGCATTTTCATTGTTATATATTTGTTATGGTGATCTGTGATCAGTGACATTTGATGTTAGTATTATAAATGTTTTGGCCTTTTTTTAGCACTGTGCTCAGTGATCAGTAGCTCAGTCATGTCTGATTCTTTGAAACCCCATCCACTGTAGTCCACCAGCCTCCTCTGACATGGAATTTTCCAGGCAAGAATACTGGAGCAAGTTGTTATTTCCCATTCCAGGGGATCTTCTTGACACAGGGACTGAACCAGTGTCTCTTGAGTCTCCTACATTGGCAGGCAAGACTCTTTACCACTGTATCACTGTTCCCTTTTTTAGACAATGTATTGTATACTTTGCTGAATGAAGCACAAGCTGGAATCAAGGTTGCTAGGAGAACTATCAATAACCTCAGATACGCAGATGACACCACCCTTACGGCAGACAGTGAAGAACTAAAGAGCCTCTTGATGAAAGTGAAAGAGGAGACTGAAAAAGCTGGCTTAAAGCTCAACATTCAGAAAAACAGATCATGGCATCCGATCGCATCACTTCATGGCAAATAGAGAAACAGTGGAAACAGTGGCAGATTTTATTTTGGGGGGCTCCAAAATCACTGCAGATGGTGACTGCAGCCATGAAATAAAAATACACTTACTCCTCAGAAGAAAAGTTATGATCAACCTAGATAGTGTATTAAAAAGCAGAGACATTACTTTGCCAACAAAGGTCCGTCTAGTCAAGGCTATGGTTTTTCTAGTAGTGACATATGGATGTGACAGCTGGACTATAAAAAAAGCTGAGCACTGAAGAATTGATGCTTTTGAACTGTGGTATTGGAGAAGACTCATGAGAGTCCCTTGGACGGCAAGGAGATCCATCCAGTCCATCTTAAAGGAAATCAGTTCTGAGTGTTCATTGGAAGGACTGATGTTCAAACTGAAACTCCAATACTTTGGCTACCTGATGTGCAGAGCTGACTCATTTGAAAAGACCTTGATGCTAGAAAAGATTGAAGGTGGGAGAAGAAGGGGACAACAGAGGATGAGCTGGTTGGATGGTATCACTGACTCAACGGATATGAGTTTGAGTATGCTCCAAGAGTTGGTGATGGACAGGGAGGTCTGACGTGCTGCAGTCCATGGGGTCACAAAGAGTCAGACACGACTGAGTGAACTGAACTGAACTGAACTGATTGTACTGTTAATGGACTAAAGTATAGTATAACTTCTATATGAACCGACAAGTTCATGTAACTTGCTTTATTATATATTCATTTTACTGCAATATTCATTTTACTGTGATGGTCTGGAACTGAACCCATAATATCTCTGAGGTGTGTTTGTGCACAAGGGATCATGTAGTACACAGTCTATACACACTTTTATACATAAACACACACACACACACACACACACATATACACAGATCATATGACAAACCAAAACACTGAAAACCAGAAATAGAGCAGTTTGTCTAAGTCCATATTGATATAAATGAAGTAAAAACTTATAATATTTTCATCCCTAGAAGCACAGAGAAAATGTAGTCTGGGTCAAAGATGGCTAAGGAACGAGTTTAAACTTGGAAATCCAAATTAGAATCAGTCATTTCTAAATTATTTTCTTTTGATTTCCAACAGTGCCTTTTAGGCCGCTCAGTCTTGCAGAGTTCTGCCTCGTCTCCTCTCTCTTTATGAGAAACACCACCTGGGGAATGGCTCAGGGTGCTTCCCCTACACCAAAGGTGCTTTCATCCCAGAGGAGTAAGAGAACCATGGCTCAGCCTGCATGTCAGAAGGAGCATCAGTCCTTCACTGTAAGAAAATTCTATCACCTTAGGAGAGTTCTTGATATGCTAATGAGTATAACACAATTTCCAAAAATCAATTTCTTCCTAACAAAGCTTATATTTCAGAATATTTTCTTTGCTGAAACAGTATTAAGAGTCAGCATTGAGACGCAGAAACAGAATGATGAAATTTTCTTACTAGGCAGTATACGCACCTCTTCTTCCCTGGCCCTAAGTATTGCAGCCCAGCTTGGAGACAGAGCATGCTAGATAATTTCAGGAGAAAATTATCATACATCATTTAAATATGTTTAAAATGCAGTCTCCATCCATTCCGCTGATGATACTGACAGTGCTCCTTATTCATTTTATTTTCCCCTTTCAAAGAATAGCTGGTTTAGGTGGAGCATTAGCTGAGTCCGAAAGACACCACTGGGACAGTGAAGTCCAAAATGTAAGTCCAAAAGTCACCTTAGCGATAAAAGCTCAGGAATAAAGAGAAACTCAGGGGGTGATAGAGGATGTCCATCAGTCCCATTCCTGAGCAATTAAAAATCTGTATTGAGACAATGACCATATATACATACACCTGTGACACTGTCAACTGACTTGTCCAGGGACCATTAGAATGTTTCATCCATGGTGCATCTTGTCTTGGATGCTTCTTGCAAGCAGCCACTTACTCTCAGCACATTTATCCTTCCAGACATTACTTGAACTGTTGACTTACTCCACCTGTTCACAGATGGCTGGGCAAAAGAGCAAAGAGGCTTTCAACTACATGTATTTGATGGAAACATTTTCTTTAACAAAATGTTTCACCAAACCCCAAGTGGTTTGGGTTTATCCTTTTGAAGATCAAGTTTAAAGTATAATACTGAATCCCCCACATAAACCCTCTACATTTAAAATTTAAAAGGGAGGTGAAAATAAACAAAAGGTGCTGGGGAATTCTAGTTCCTATCTTCCATAAACTGTTTTGATAAAACAAAGTAACAAATCATTCTCCACTCTCACTGACTTAGGATTTAATGTCCTTCAATTATAGTCACCTGAGGACCATTTTTAGGAAATAAATCACTTCCCAAAATCACATAAAAATGTTTCAAAAGTGCTTGAACAGCATTCATTCAACCCATGACAGTGTAAAAGAAGTCTGCTTGTGACTGAAATAATATATAATGTACATACATTAGCCATAATTTTCAAAAGAAATCCAACTTTGAAAATTCTAAGGAAAGATCCTCCCGTCTACCACTGTGTGAACGCTTAGACAGAATCCCTCAAGAGTCAAACAGTCTACAGCTTATAATTCGATTATAATGATGAACCTGGAGAAGAGTAACTGTTTATCTGGGGCCAACCTGCAGCTTATCCAAAGCTTTCCCCCTAGCAGTTCTAAGAGGACCAGGTCGGCTAGACTCATTTGTGATTGTTTTCTTCGTCTGCACCAAAGACAAGAAGGAGAAGGCGAGGCCCTCTGCACTGTGATTGACTTCTACCCAGGAAGTCTGCCCATCTAAAAAGTATTCGGCAATTAGTCAAGATGCCAATCACACCAAAATAGCATCACTCTTGTTTACGTTTCTATTTTGCTGTCATAGACTTTTTAAAAACAAACAGACAGACATCAGCAGGTTCCACCTGGAGCTTTCTTCCCCTTTCCTCATAGCTTTGGAAGCAACAGCAACAATTTAAAGTCACAGAACAAGAGGCCTTGACAGACCTTGTGAAAAGGTAATATCTGAGAACCACAGGCAAAATAGTCTTCTTTCTTCTTTAAAATGTTGGGATCTAGGACTCAGAAACCTCTCTTTATAGAGCATGCCCGCATTGTGACCACCTGAACATGAAGAAGAAGCTTCACTCGTGACCAATCAACACCTCAACTGGTTTTGTTAAATCCAATTTCTCCCTTAACTGTCTTCAATATATTTAGATAAGAAGACTCTGATTAAAATGCACTTGCCCATTTAAATTCCAATTAGAAGTCAACTGAAAATAAAATGTGATTGTTTTAAAATTAAAAAAAAAAAATAACTGTACAGCACATTCCTTGGATAAACCTTGACTGTTGTAGCACCTTCTCTGGAAAACCACCACGTGTCTCCATGGTGGTGGAAAGCAAGCAGCCCAGGCTTAGGGGAATCACCGAGCTTTACCACTCTCTTCCCAAGTAACACGGGGCAGTGTGGTCATTTGGCCTCTGAACCTGTGTCTCTGTTCAAGCATGGATGTAGGTTGAATGATCCTGTAAACTCTTTCAGCTCTAAATTTTTATTTTTCTATTTGATATACTTTTAAGTAAAGGAGAGTGGACAGAATGAGCACGCCTTTGCATGTGTTGTGGTGGCTGGAATTAATTTCTTCTTTCTGTTTTTCTAATCTATAAAGAATAAATTTCTTCTCTTACCAATATCATTATTTAGGTATATGGGAATATAAGAAAAGATATTTGCAGTGTGGTATCTGGTGGTCAACAACCAGTACGATGCATAAAGGGGGAAATTAAAAAAAAATTATGAGTGCACATGAGAAATTCTTTCTAACAGATGTTAAAGATTTTTAACCCAAATGGTTTGTGTGTGTTTTCAAGCACATTGCAGAGGATCAAGGATTTATAATTAACACTCATTCATTGTCACTGCTTGTTTATAATACCACTTTGACTAAAGAGGTACATAATACAAAGCACAGTGAAAACTTAATACTTTAGATTTTTACAGAGGAAAATAATATTTTGAACATTATCTTAGTATACTGTAGAGTCTCAGGCTCTCTGCAATGTCAGTTTGATTCCTTTTACAATGTATTTGTAGCTGCCGTTCCATTTGTGCCTTCCCTAAATTCCTGCAGTATTTTCTTGCCCCCTTTTGTGTAGGTAACATATAATATGCTCTACTTTGTATTTGAGTATTAGACTGAAACTGTTACTAAATTGAATATCTTTGAAAGTAGGAAACAGTTTGATTTCACTGATGATTCCTTAAGTAAATTTTGCATGCAGTACCTGCTTATGTATGATGAGTTAATAAATGCTGAATAAACTACGCTCAATTTGGAGGATACTTGTTAAAGATACAGGCATTTACATAACCTAAAAAATGCAAAGGATGTGGGTTTTAGGATGTGCTACTGAAAAAAAAGGACATGGTCAAGCAAATGGTACAATGTTAGACATTTTAAAAAAACACATTCAGATGGTCTGAGTAAATGACATAAAATGCTGTCAAAATTTTGAAAGATTTTTTTTTTTAATATAAGAAGACAAGTGACTCACAGAGTCTTGAGGCAATTTCAAAAATAAAACCTACAATTTAAAGGAAGTCATTTATAAAAATAAAGCAGTTACTACATTCTTTTCAGTGTAGCTTAGAGAGGCAAATTCTAGACAAAAGGAACAGAACTGAGATGAGGCTGGTCATTTTCACCTTGGAAAAGATTCACTGGTTTTCCATATTCACTTTAAGTCTTTAAATAATATTTATGAACAACAAGTAGCACTTGACCCAGAAGTATATCTTAAAGTATTCTGAGATATACTTTTTTAAATATGAAAACTCTCCATAATTATCTTAACTGCTTAAAATATATTTCATGAAGACTTCTAAGGCAATGACCTGATGTTACTCGCAGATGCTGTTATTTTGGAATCTTACAATCAAACTTGGAACAAGCCCAGTCCTTACTGTGCCCCAGCTAAGGTCTTCTCCAACCCTGCTCAGGTTGCTCCATCCATCCTGGGTCACAGAGCATGGTCGTTCCCGTGGGAGCTTGTGTGCCTCCTGCTGGGGAACCCTCATCCCAGCTTCTCATTTGTGGGGTCCAGGTGTCTACAGACCCCATCTCTGACATTTGTGCTAAGTATGCTCTTCCATTATTCTCTATCGTCACACCTACTCATTAAATTCCTAGTGCCTACCACAATCTCTAATTATTTGATCTATTTATCTATACATATTTGCAAATCTATATCTATGTAAATGTATTGGAATGTCTCCCCCACCAGAAAACAAATTTCACTCCAGGATGGGCCTGGTCTGTCCTGTTCACTGTTGTGTTCCTGGACCTCACAGAGGTGACTGGAATACAGCAGATGCTCGCATAGATCTGCTCAACAAATGAATCAATGGTTGCCACCAAGCATAATCAAGAGCTGTGGCTCAGAAATAAATGCCTTTTCATTAAAAGAAACAAATGCAATTATCTGTCAACATTTTGCTTGCAATTACATTTTCTGATACTACTCAATAAAGTAAGCTAAGCATAAAATGTGACTCCACCTTAAAAATACTATGTTTTTGAAACAAAACCTCGTTTCAGGTAAGGCCACAGGGAATGAAGACCTGTCTGTGCCATTTCATGTATTATTTATAAATAAAGTTTGCACACAAGTGTCTCTATGGTCCAAATGCTGAGGGGATATATGTTGTTTCTAGAGTTTCCTGAACTTGAAACAGTTATAATGACCATAATAGTTACCAAATATTGAGCTATGTGTTATGTGCTGGTGTCTCTACTAGAAGCAGCATTTTACACGTCAGTCATTTTAGTGACAAAATAAACTTTTTTAGGACAACTCGCACAAGACAGTTTTCACATAGAACAGCCCTGCCCCACTCCAGTCCCACCTGCCTAAGGAGCCACGATCAGTAAGTCTAACCCTATTGATGCAACCTTGCACATGTCCTCCACTGCCCATGCACACCTTGAGCTACAGGGCTCACGCTGAGCTGTTTACAAACTGGTAAACCATTCAGCTGCTCAGAGCCAAGATCTCTTTTGCTAGGCTTGTACCTGTGCTTTACAAGTTGCTTTATTGTGTAATAATTAGACCCAATTCAGCTTCGGTGCATACATGTGACAGTGTGGCTGTAGGAACAACTGGACTCTACATGCAGTACCATAAGTTATTTAGCCATTTTCCTATCACTGACTATTCAAGTTTATCCAATTTGTTGAAAAAAATTCTTTGCAGATACATCTCTATGCATTGGCACTGTATTTCTGTCAGATCTGTTCCCATAAGTAGGATTATCAGGTCAAGACCAGGGTAGACAGTTGCTTTGAAAGTTTTTCCTGATATAAAAATCTTGGGTATATGGATTTAGGTCTCATGGACTCCAAACACCTTGGATAGGCAAAACAGAAATTGGATGGAATTTTGAGGAATGAAGTAAGACAAAGATACGGCAGTGGGAGTCAACTTGATGTGCCCATGTGACAATCACGGACTTAGAGCCTTGAAAGTAAAGCTGGTGATATAATCTGAGGGCACCTAGATGTGGGAGGGGATGTTACTGCAGGTAGGGTAGCCTGGATCTTGATGCCAACTGGAAAAATTTAGATTTGCTGCCCTAGAAAGCAAAGGACATTTATAATTATTATGGCAACATTTGCAATAACGAGACAAATGATTAAGCAACCTTTCAGAATCCTAAGGGGCGGGAGGTGGGGAACAGCAGTTTGCTGACCCACACATATTTGAGCCTAAGCATGGTGTTCTTTTCCAGACCATATGGACTATGGTAGCCTTGGTTTCCTCAGGAACTCCTTGGGAAACAGAACTAGAACAACTCACTGTTCAAATGCAAATGCTTTCTCATCATCTCATAATTGCTCCTATTATCAAGTTTGAGAAATATCACAACAGCAGAAGTGTGCTAAGGACACAGTCAATGACATACACAGGCCACTTTATATTCCCAGACCTCTCTTCTCCATCACTGGCTGAAGTCAGAGAGGCTGCCGGGAAGTCACCTTTGAACCCTGATAAGCCCTCTGCCTTTCAGTCCCAGAAAGTGCTCCTGGAATGATAATGATATTCTTTAACCCTAGTCAACCATCGGTTCAATGAAGGGTGGTCTTCCCATAGCACAAAAGTTCAAGCCTCCAATCTCTGTGGTGATTGTTATTTTATAGAAGCCCCTATATAACCTCACTTCTAACAGAACAATTCAGTCATTTCAGTACAGTTGCTCAGTCATGTTTGACTCTTCGTGACCCCATGGACTGCAGCACGCCAGGCCTCCCCATTCATCACCAACTCCCAGAGTTTACTCAAACTCATGTCCATTGAGTCAGTGACGCCATCCAGCCATCTCATCCTCTGTCGTCCCCTTCTCCTCCCACCTTCAATCTTTCCCAGCACCAGAGTCTTTTCAAATGAATCAGTTCTTTGCATCAGGTGGCCAAACTATTGGAATTTCAGCTTCAGCATCAGTCCTTCCAATGAATATTCAGGACTGATTTCCTTTAGGATGGACTGGTTGGATCTCCTTGCTGTTGCTGTCCAAGGGACTCTCAAGAGTCTTTTCCAACACCACAGTTCAAAAGCACTGGTCCATCAGAAAAAATATGGTGGTTGAAGTGGAAGCAAGAAAAGCCATCATCTCTACAATACACAAAATCTAACCACTCCATCTTTTTCTTCTTTCCTACTTTTACTTCTCATCCTATAAATATTAATATACTCTGTGGTTGTACCATTCACCCTCTGCTTCAAATACTCTGCAGATGATCTCACTTACTCCTAGATTATCAATATCACCTGAGTCAAGGACTCTGAAATCTTCAGACCCAATTCTCTCCTGAGTCCCAGACCCAAAGCTGTGGGTTGGATATTCTTGCTGACTTGAAAGCACTGTCACACAATGCCAATGCCTGTTGGCTGATGGCTGTTATCCATTCCATTGGTTTGTATCTCATTTTCATTGTCAGTGTCAATACTATAATGGTGGCTAAATATTTTTAATGTGCACTTGGCCACAGAACATCACACCTAACATGCCCCACACGGACCTCCACAGTCGTCCTTCCAGCTTGCTGCACGTCAGACATCTACTTCCCAGCTACGAGCGTCCCCAAGCACTCCAAAACCAAAGCAAGGAATTTCAGAGTAGTTTCTGCTTTTTTCTTATGTAGCAGCTATAACCAGTGATCCTGTCTGGCTGTTCTCTCTCCAACTGTTCCCCATTTCCAGGCACTCTTAGGGCCCCAGTGCACACATCATCACTCATTCTGCCTCTTGCCTTCGCCTCCAGTCTAGTTCCCCTAATTCCACCATCTCTACTTCTAAACCATTCCTCATCTAAAGTCTAAAGCTTACCTTCATAAGACACAAGTCTTACTATGTCATTTCAAATCCCACAGAAATATTTCCTGGCTCTATCCAACAGAAAAATGTAAGTATACGTGTTAGATAAGGAAAAGAGTAAGATAACTGTACATGTGTGTGTTGGTCGTTCAGTCATGTCCGACTCCTTGCAACCCCATAGACTGTATCCTGCCAGGCTCCTCTGCCCATGAATTTCTCTGGGCAGGAATACTGGAGTAGATTGCCCTTCCCTTCTCCAGGGGATCTTCCTACCCTAGGGACTGAACCCTGGTCTCCTGCATTGCAGGCAAATTCTTTACTGTCTGAGCCACCAGAAAGAAAGTGAAGCCACTTACTCGTGTCCGACTCTTGGCGACCCCATGAACTGTAGCCCACCACGCTCCTCAGTCCATGGAATTTTTCAGGCAAGAATACTGGAGTGGGTTGCCATTTCCTTTTCCATGAGCCACCAGGGGAGCCCTTAACTATACATATATTATTCTAAAAAGAAAAATTCCTGTTATGAATCAATCTCTGTGTTGTGAGCAGCAGGAAAGTCTATTCTGCTGGAGTATAAGGTGTCTGTATGTGAAGGAGGAGAAGGTGGGAACAGGGATGAACAGGGCAGGGGGATGCGGGAAGGGTCTGTGGTCAGTCATGCCTTTTATACAACATCCATCAGCATGTATATGGAGAGATGATAGGTGATAGATACAGAAATATGATGATGACAGACAGAATACTGGAGGTTTACAACCTTGACTTTTAAGATAATTTACTGAAGGTCCTATCCATCTCTGTGCAATGAAATAAAAGGAGGATTAGAGTCAGAGGTCTGGCTATTACTCCATCATTTAGTAATGATTTAGTCAGTGTGAGCATCAATTTTCTCAAAACAAAAAGCAAGAATAACACTTCCTCCAAGGCAAGAAAATGAACTGAGCTTAAATATGGCAGTGGTTTTTAAACCAAAAATTGTGAGAAGATATTCCAAGTTTGGATGACCGTGAATCCCATGTATCCTTCCAAGAGAATGTACATTTGCTGCTTTGGTGGAGACACTCCCTTATTTCGCAGTGTGGCTGCAGCAGTGAAGCTTCCTTTCTTTTCCCCATCCTATTTTCTCAAAGATCGCCCTCGTAACACTAGCTTGGAGTCCTTCTGGTGGGCATGTTGGAGACTTTTGCCTCTCATTTTCCTGTCTAGATGTCCCTGTATATCACCTAGCAATTACTTAAGAGTTTCAGAGTAGAGAGATGTTGCACAAGCCTTTTGCTTTCCTCTCAGTCTCAGATATAAACACATTGCAGAAATCAGATTATGGTCCCCTTATTTCTAATACATTCTGATGACAGTTTAACTATTCAGTAACAGCAATTTATAATAGATCAACCAATAAGTAAAAACATTAGAGTGTTTAATGAGTTTTGGTATATTGCTAAAAGTATGTAGAAACATAACAGAAATGAAGATGAGGACAAGCCGGGAAATACAGACATTGGATTTTGGGCTTAACTTGACATGTAGCTGCGAACCAAAATGCATTTTTGAATCAGAAAGGCATATAATGAATGTGGGATTTAGGAAAGAACATCTTAAAAGCATATACAGGCAGTTACTGGACAGTGCAAGGTCTGGGATTATTTTCAGGCTGAAGGCCTCGAAAGGGGCAGCTGCTCCATCCAAAGCTGAATGGGACGGTTTTGACTGGAGAATGAATTGGATATAGAAAGGACAGCTAGGTTTCCAACTCCAAGTGACAGAGAAGAAGAGAAATAGGAGGATGACAGTGAGGATGGAAAGATGCAGCAGGTGTGAAAGGCAATTCAGAAATGGAGCTGATGGGATCCAGTGACTGACACTAGGGACCCAAGGAAACAAGAGCAGAAACTGACCAGGGGCTCCTGTCCAGATGACTCAGAGGATGGAGACAGCATGAAGAAAGGAGAGAAGGTGGAAGAAGATACACTGTTTGGGGCAGGGGGGCAGGGGGGCAGGGGGGCAGCTGGAGGAAGATAACATGTTTAGTTCTGTTTTACTTGGACCAAACAGCATGGTACTTAGTACACTTCTGTATAAGGCTCTATGCTGGCTGCAGCAGAGAGTATGGTGACACATGAGATCCCACTAATCACAATTGCAAAGAATGATAAATTTAATCTACACACAGTTATATACAGAAACAATTAAATATAACTCAAAGTCATACTTTTTCCAAGTCTGAACTTTTCTCATAAATATGACCCAAAATTATCCCCTGAACTCTCAGAGTAAATGACTCTGCAAAGGACCAACCTAAGTATTTCAACTAATGTTTCAAAGGATAACAGATGGAGAAACTGCTTTGCATGGAAAGGCAGAGCTAGAAAAATCTAAGGGATGAATGAAAGAGGCTTTCATTCTCCTCCCCAGTTCTCCATATTCTCTAATTTTTCATGTTTATCAGACCAGTTTACCATTCACAATAAGGGGATAAAGGGATCCATTTTGAAATCATTTGCAATTGGGCTTTGTTATTCAAATCAAATGAAATCATAATTCAAATAAAAAGAAAGCTACTTATACCAAGTTGTAATGGTGTAGCACAGTATTATGCATTATAGAAGACCAAGGACTTTCATAAAATACCACCTCCACCTTCAACAAGTTAACACTACAGGTGGGAAGATAAAAACATTTGAAAAGTTAATATTTTTTGTTTTTTAAATCAACTAAGGCAACCAAAGAAAACACATCCCAAAGCAACACACAATTTATCAACAAATAACTGGTATGCTTTTAAAATCCTGCAGAAGCGCATCTTTAATTTAAATATCAACCTCTCCTTTCTGTAAGCAAAACAATAAGAATCTACTTACATCATATTTGAGAAAACTTAGGTGGAAAAGTCATGGGAGCAGTTCTTTACATTCTTCCAGATCAATCCAATTTTATATCCTCCATGAATTTGTTCCAACTTGTGGTCAACTCCATGGACAATGAGACTTATTGTATATTATGTATGATTATGTATATTATGCCCAAAACTCCCAACTAGTGTGAATTCTCCAAATCAAGAACACTGACATCACAGCAAAAAAAAAAAAAGTATCAACTAATGGAAAAGACAACCCACAGAATGGGATAAAATATTTCCAAATGATGTGACTGACAAGGGATTAATGCCAAAAATATACAGAAATCTCATGCAACTCAATACCAAAAGAAACAACACAATCAAACACTGAGCAGAATAACTGAATAGGCATTTTTCCAAGGAAGACATGCAGGTGACCAACTGGCACATGAAAAGATGCTCAAGCATGACTAACTTTAGAGAAATACAAATCAAAGCTACCATGAGGTTTCAACTCACACTAGTGAGAATGGTCATCATCAAAAAATCTGCAAATAATAAATGTGGAGAAAAGGCAACCTTCCTACACTGTTGATGTTCAGTTGCTAAGTCATCTTCAATTCTGATCCCATGGACTGCACCACACCAGGCTCCTCTATCCCCCACTGTCTCCCTGAAGTTGTTCAAATTCATGTCTGTTGAGTCAGTGATGCTATCTGACCACCTTATCCTCTGCCACTCCCTTCTCCTTTTTCCTTCAACCTCCTTTTGCCTACAGTGTTGGTGGGAATGTAAAGTAGTGCAGGTACTATGGAGAACAGTAAGGATATTCCTTTAAAAAACTAAAAATAGAGTTACAATAGAGTCCTGCAATCCCACTCCTGGGCATATATCCAGAGAAAACCATATTTCAAAAGATACATGCATCCCAAGGTTCATAGCAACACTATTTACGACAGCAACACTACTTACAGTACAATAGCCACTATTACAGTAGAAACAACATAAATGGCCATTGACAGGTGAATTAATAAATATGTGATATATATCATGGAATATGACTCAGTCATAAAAAGAATGAAGTAATGTCATTTGTAGCAACATGGGCGGACCTTGAGAATATTACAGTTAGTGAAATAAGTCAGAAAGAGAAAGACATGCTGTACAACATCACTTATATGTGGAATACAAAAAATTGTGAAAATGAATCTGTGTGCAAACAGAAACAAACTCACAGACATAGAAAATATATTTATAGATACCGAAAGGGAACTGAGAGGGACAGCGATAAATTAGGAGCTTGGGATTAACAAATTTACACTACTATATATAAAATAGAAAACCAACAGTAATTTACTGTACAGCACAGGGAATTATATCCAATATCTTATAACAACCTATAATGGAACATAATCTGAGGACTATATAAAAGAACTGAATTGCAATACTCTACACCTAAAACTAACACAATTTTGTAACTCAATCATACTTCAGTAAGGAAAAAAAAAAAAAAAACACAATAACATTCTTGTCTTCTAATCTCATAAAGCACAGCCCAGGGCTGAGCAGGAAGGGAGCCATAAGTGAGGTCCTCACGTGGATTCTGAAATGAATTACTAACAGTGCCTGCTTTTGAGCAAGCCTCTGAGGAAGCTCTGGAGTCTGACTGCCTTGCTTCAAATCCTGCTTCACTATCAGTGGGTGTGGGCGCAGGAGCAATCTCTGCACCTGTTTTCTCATTTATAAAATGAATATAATTGTGGTACTTTACAAAATTTTGTGAGGGTTGAACACAGATGAAGTGCCTAAGATAGAAGAGCATATGATTTTGACAGGGTTTACCTTTATTATAAAAAAAGTATATAGAAAACTAAAGAGAAAAATACAATTATTCCCCCAAACACCTCAACTCAATTGTTGACATTTTCCAGTGATTGTTACTACTGTGGATAAAAAACCAGCCAAGAGCTAAAACCAGACTACCTTCAGCCCCAACCTGATGCATCCCTTAGATTCTGAAAATTAGGTGTGCATTCTTTTCCTTTGTGATGCTACCACATAAAATACTTCTCTCCCCTGTGACACAGAGACTTCTTTCCTAAGGATCTTCCTAAGTCATTAGAAAAAAGTGCATATCTTAGGGAATGGATTCCCTAGAGCTACATATATTTTCAGTTTCCTTATTTTTTTCATTAACTTTCCTGCAGAACTCCCAGGCTCAAATTCTTAGATGTTTTTAGACTCCTTCCTCTCTCTCTGTCCCTTTCTGTGGTTCCTTCGCTTGTCACCAAAGCTGCTGCTTATTCCTTCCAGATGCCTCTCTCTCTCATCCAATTCTTCTTAACCACTACTTTGTCCTTACTATTATTAACCATGTCTGGTCAATTTTAATCATCTCCTAATTGATCTCTTTCTTTCCAGGAAAGCCCTATTATCATCCATCATGGGTACTTCTGAGAAATCCATCATTCTGAAATGTACCTTTCAATTGGGTAGCTCCATAGTCAGCTGTTTTCACATCTTCCTTCAGAGTAAAATCTGGCTACTGATCCTGAAGGATAAGGTTATTTATAAACTAGAGCCAATCTTCCTCCATAGGTTGATATTCCCCCAAATCCTTTGTGAAACATGCTTCTCAAACCAGAGTCTATATTCAAGGCCCTCTCTGCCTGACTAACTCATTCTCACTCTGAACAGTTACCGAAGTTGTTTTCTTAGTTTGGGATGGCCTAAACTCTCCTTTCTCCCCAATTAATACTCATTCTTGATGGAAAATTAAAGTGCTTCTTTTCCCCAGAGCTCTTCCTGAATCCACACCATTTTACCTATGTACTTTTTGCCCTCTGTGAAAAAAACTCCACATAAACTACTAAGGAATTCATCTGATTTTGGTAGGGTATCTTGTAGACCTACATAGCCACCAATGTATCCATCTGCTGTTCATCCTCCCATCCATCCATCCATGCATTCATCCATCTACCCATAAATCCATCCATTCATCCATACTTCATCTTCAATAGTTAAATTATAAATTACTTGAGGGCAAATCCTATTACTTAACATTACCTTGGGAAGTTAACCTCTCTCATCTTCTAATATATACTATATTTAGAACCTAGCTTGGGCTTAATAAGCACTTTAAAAATATTATAGGAAAATATTAGATCAGTTCAGTAGTTCAGTCATGTCTGACTCTTTGTGACCACATGGACTACAGCACGCCAGGCCTCCCTTTCCATCACCAACTCCTGGGGTTTATTCAAACTCATGTCCACCAAGTCAGTGATGCCATCCAACCATTTCATCCTCTGTCATTCACTTCTCCTCCTTCCTTCAAACTTTCCCAGGATCAGGGTCTTTTTGAATGAGTCAGTTCTTCACATGAAGTAGCCAAAGCATTGGAATTTCAGCTTCAGCGAAGGTCCTTCCAGTGAATATTCAGGACTGATTTTCTTTAAGATGGACTGGATGTATCTCCTTTTTGTCCAAGGGGTTCTCAGGAGTCTTCTCCAACACGACAGTTCAAAAGCATCAATTCTGTGATGCTAAGCTTTCTTTATAGTCCAACTCTCACATCCATACACGACTACTGGAAAAACCATAGCTTTGACTAGATGGACCTTTGTTGTAAAAGTAATGTCTCTGCTTTTTATTATGCTGTCTAGGTTGGTCATAACTTTTCATCCTAGGAGCAAGTGTCTTTTAATTTCAGGGCTGCAGTAACCATCTGCAGTGATTTTGGAGCCCGAGAAAATAAATTCTGGCACTGTTTCCATTGTTTCCCCATCTATTTGCCATGCAGTGATGAGACCAGATGCCATGATCTTAGTTTTCTGAATGTTGAGTTTTAAACCAGCTTTTTCACTCTCCTCTTTCAATTTTATCAAGAGGCTCTTTAGTTCTTCTTCACTTTCTTCCGTAAGAGCAGTATCATCTGCATGTCTGAGGTTATTGATAATTCTCCCAGAAGTCTTGATTTCAGCTTGGCTTCATCCAGTCCAGCATTTCTCATGATGTACTCTGCATATACGTTGAATAAGCAGGGTGACAATACACAACCTTGACATACTCCTATCTGGATTTGGAACTAGTCTGTTGTTCTATATCTAGTTCTAACTGTTGCTTCTTGACCTGTATACAGATTTCTCACGAGGCAGGTAAGGTAGTCTGGTATTCCCGTCTTTTGAAGAATTTTCCATAGTTTGTTGTGATCCACACAGTCAAAGGCTTTGGCATAGCCAATAAATCAGAAGTAGATGTTTTTCTGGACTTTTCTAGCTTTTTTGATGATCAAACAGATGTTGGCAATTTGATCTCTGGTTCCTCTACCTTTTCTAAACCCAGCTTGAACATCTGGAAGTTCTCAGTTCACATACTGCTAAAGCCTGGCTTGGAGAATTTTGAGCATTACTTGAGCTTGCATGTGAGATGAGTGCAATTGTGTGGTAGTTTGAACATTGTTTGGCATTGCTTTTCTTTGGGATTGAAATGTAAACTGACCTTTTCCAGTCCTGTGGCCACTGCTGAGTTTTCCAAATTTGCTGGCAAATTGAGTGCAGCACCACAGCATCATCTTTAAGGATTTGAAATAGCTCAACTGGATTTCCATCACTTCCACTAGCACTGTTTGTAGTGATGCTTCCTAAGACCCGATTGACTTCACATTCCAGGCTGTCTGGCTCTAGATGAGTGATCACACCACTGTGATTATCTGGGTCATGAAGATCTTTTTTGTATAGTTTTTCTGTGTATTCTTGCCACCTTCTCTTAATATCTTCTGCTTCTGTTAGGTCCATACCATTACTGTCCTTTATTATGTTCATCTTTGCATGAAAATTTCCCTTGGTATTTCTAATTTTATTGAAGAGATCTCTAGTCTTTCCCATTCTATTGTTTTCCTCTATTTCTTTGCATTGATCACTGAGGAAAGTTTTCTTATCTCTCCTTGCTGTTCTTTGGAACTCTGCATTCAAATGGGTATATCTTTCCTTTTTTCCTTTGCCTTTCACTGCTCTTCCTTTCATTGCTATTTAAGCCCTCCTCAGACAACCATGTTGCCTTTTTGCATTTCTTTTTCTTGGGGATGGTCTTGATCACTGCCTCTTGTACAATGTCATGAACCTCTGTCCATAGTTGTTTAGGCACTCTGTCTATCAGATCTAACCCCTTAAATCTATTTGTCACTTCCAGTGTATAATCATAAGGGATTTGATTTAGGTCATAACCTAGTGGTTTTCCCTACCTTCTTCAATTTAAATCTGAACTTGGCAATAAGGTGTTCATGATCTGAGCCACAGTCAGCTTCCAGTCTTGTTTTTGCTGACTGTATAGAGCTTCTCCATCTTTGGCTGCAAAGAATATAGTCAATCTGATTTTGGTATTAGCCGTCTGGTAATGTCCATGTGTAGAATCTTCTCTTGTGCTGTTCGAAGAGGGTGTTTGCTATGACCAGTGCATTCTTTTGGCAAAACTCTGTTAGCCTTTGCCCTCCTTCATTCCGTACTCCAAGGCCAAATTTGCCTGTTACTCCAGGTATTTCTTGACTTCCTACTTTTGCATTCCAGTCCCCTATAATGAAAAGGACATCTTTTTTGGGTGTTAGTTCTAGAAGGTCTTGTAGGTCTTCATAGAACCATTTAACTTCAGCTTCTTCAGCATTACTGGTTGGGACATAGACTTGGATTACTGTAATACTGAATGGTTTGCCTTGGAAATGAACAGAGATCATTCTGTCATGTTTTGAGATTGTATCCAAACACTGCATTTTGGACTCTTCTTGACTATGATGGCTACTCCATTTCTTCTAAGGGATTCTTGCCCACAGTAGTCGATATAATGGCCATCTGATATAAATTCACCCATTCCAATCCATTTTACTTAGCTGATTGCTAAAATGTCGATGTTCACTCTTGCCATCTCCTGTTTGACCACTTCCAATTTGCCTTGATTCATGGACCTAACATTCCAGGTTAGGTCCTAACATTCCTATGCAATATTGCTCTTACAGCATCAGACCTTACTTCTATCATCAGTCACATCCACAACTGGGTATTGTTTTTGCTTTGGCTCCATCCCTTCATTCTTTCTGGAGTTATTTCTCCACTGATCTCCAGTAGCATATTGGGCACCGACTGACCTGGGGAGTTCATCTTTCAGTGTCCTTTTTCCCTTTTCATACTGTTCATGGGGTTCTCAAGGCAAGAATACTGAAGTGGTTTGCCATTTCCTTCTCTGGTGGACCACGTTTTGTCAGAATTCTCCACCATGACCTGTCCATATTGGGTGGCCCTACAAGACATAGCTCATAGTTTCTTTGAGTTAGACAAGGCTGTGGTCCATGTGATCAGATTGGTTAGTTTTCTGTGATTGTGGTTTTCAGTCTGTCTGCCCTCTGATGGAGGATAAGAGGCTTATGGAAGCTTCCTGATGGGAAAGCTGACTGAGGGGGAAAATGGGTCTTATTCTGATGGGCGGGACCATGCTCAGTAAATCTTTAATCCAATTTTCTGTTGATGGGTGGGGCTGTGTTCTTTCCCTATTATTTGACCTAAGGCCAAACTATGGTGGAGGCAATGAAGATAATGGCAAAAGGTCCCACGCAGGCTCTGTCACACTCAGTTCCCCCAACCCTGCAGCAGGCCACCATGGACCCAGGCCTCCGCCAGAGACTCCTGGACACTCCCGGGCAAGCCTGGGTCGGTCTCTGGTGCAGTCACTGGTCTTCTCCTGGGTCCTGGTACACAAGGTTCTGTCTGTGCCTCCAAGACCCTGCTTCCCAGTCTTGTGTAAGTTCTGGCAGCTCTCTGGTGGGGTTAATGGCGACCTCCCCCAAGAGGGCTCATGCCATGCCCAGGTCTGCTGCACCCAGGCCCCTGCCCCTGCGGCGGGCCGCTGCTGACCCACCTGTGCCTCCACAGGAGACACCCAAGCACAGATCTAAGTCTCCGTGGGGTCTCTGGGTCCTGGTGCACACGAGGTATGTTTGAGCCCTCTGAGCGTCTCTGGTGGGTATGGGGTTTGATTTTAAGTCCGATTTCGCCCCTCCTACCATCTTGCTGGGGCTTTTCATTTGCCCTTGGATGTGGGGTGTCTCTTCAAAGTCACTCCAGCACCGCACAACTGCTGTTCCAGTGCCTACCGTCTTGCTGGGGCTTCTCTGCCCTTGAACATGGGTACATATCAGACAGCATATAATTAAATATTAATGTAATCATGATTAAATCTGACTGGCTCTAACAATTTTTCCTCACCTCCCATTTTGAGCTAGATTCCTCTTTGCTCTCATAGGAACCTCTAAGCCTTTTCCTAGCCTCATCCTTATACTTTATTCTAATTATTTGTTTACCTGTCTGTCAGCTTAACTAAGTTACATCTTCTTAATAGCTTTATAAGTCTCTAGTATTTGTTGAATGAATGAGTAAAAATTAATGAATAAATGTCACAATAGATGCTACATATTTGGGTCATCTGAACTGATGGAAATCTTATTTAACATTACCTAGAGTTAAATAAGACTTAGAGGTCTGCTTCAGCCTGCCATGTTCTGAATTTGTCTACCAACGACCTCAATTATAGATCACTAGTGATGCTATCTGAAGTCATTAAAGAGCTAGACACATCCACAAGGTTTAATATTTGTTACATGCATAATAGATGAATGCATTCATTTATCTACCTAAATCATTTCTCACTAAATAAACATTCATTTGCCGCATAGATTGCCAAGGAACTGGAAATAATCTCTTCCTTTTATTTAATACCTTCCTTCTAATACCAGGAGAAGTAGCCATGGGTACAAATTCTCCTTTGGCTATAAGATCCCTGTTTTTGCACAACGACCATCTATTTTCTTGGCACAGGCAGAGCATTCTTGTCCCAGACAAAAGACTCCATAGAAGAGTAGAGAAAATAGCAGTGATTCACAGAGTAACAAGGCTAGCCCCAAGGCACAGTGACTTTCTAATAATAATGCTGCCAGTATTTATTTCCTCTCTATGTGAATTTTAGAGAAGTGCAATTTAGTGATATTCACATTAATTTAGAATTATGAATGATCACTTATCTCAGCTAATGTTCATTTTTATTGAGCATCTCAGTGGTACATACCAGTGGTTTTAAATCAAGAGACTAGATCAGGATAGCTTGGGCAAATGATCCAGATACACATTTCCTGGCCTCCCTATCCATGCATAGGAAGGAATATTTGATACACATGATGAGGTAGCATGAGATGGGTGTATGCTTTTTACATCACTCTTTTCAAGAAGAAACAGTTATAGGTAAGAAAAGATAGTCTATGTTTTGACTGAATTTTCAAAAAAAAAAAAACAATATATATATATATATATATATAATTTTTTTTTTTCAAAATGTGTCAGTATAGCACACTGTAATGACTTGGCAAATAGTTGTTAAATGGATGAAGTAAAAAATAATGTAAAGATTATTGATGTCTATTGATGTCTGCTTTCATAGAATAATATTTTTGTGGTACTTTATATACAACTCTTACATTTTATCTCATTTCATCCTCAAAAGCTCCCAATGAGATAACTATAAACTATTTTCTTCCTATCTTCCAGATGAGAAAACTAAGTATTTAGGAAGTTAAAATAACTGGGCCACCATCATCTAGCAAATGAACACCAGAGCAAGGATTAAAAAATACACAGCTTGAAGCCTTAAAGCTAGAATTTATTTATTATTCCCTGAAGAACAGCAAAATTCTTCTCCTTGCTAATAATGTGGATTAATTGCATAATTTGGATCCATCTTCTACTATGAACTCAGAAGACATGAATTCTAGACCTAGACCTGCCCCTCTCCTGCTGAGTAACCAGAGGAAGGCACTTCCCAGGTCCATGTGATGTCTGCCATATGCAGACCAAATCCACATATCCTCCAAGCTTGTTCATTGCCCACATGTGGCTCAAGGTAAAGCTGACATTAAGTGAACTCAAAGGTTTGCTGGAGTTTGTACAACCTTAGTTTCTTCTGGACATGGGCATCTTTTAAAAGTAATTCTTTGTTCTTATGGACATATATCACTCAGTTAAAGAAAGTGGAAAGTAGGAAAATCCACTGCTCGCGGCTGGTCCCCAGCTTAAGGTACTGCTCAGAGCATCATTAAAAGAGGACCTAGTTCAGTTAACAAGGGATAATTGGTGAGAGCAATCAATGCCTAGTAAAGTTCCACCAAATATAACTGTTACATATAAAAGTACTACAGCTCTATTCCTAAAGAATTAAACTCTTTTAATACTAGGAAGTTGAAGGAGGCATCTTCTCCTCTGAGAACTCAGACAGAGATAAACACAAAATTAAAATAGCTACATCAGAAAGAGGAGCTTTGTAAGACTTTGTAAACTGGCACAGAATGACTTGCAGAAACTAGCAAATCATACAAAGAGAATGAAGTCTATAAAAGCCACACAATTAAAAAAAAATTCTGTCACTTCCTAATTATAACCATGAATTGGAAATGTCAGTGTTCCCAGTACTCTCTATTTTCAAGTTACTGGCTGTTCTGACTTATTCTAAAAGACAAAAAAACATGTTTTTTATTTGAAACTTTTTTCTATTATCACTTGCTCAATACGATTCCTACTATGTTTGGTAATAGAACTATAGACTATAACATTGAACATCTTTTATAGTATAAGAAAAGAAATGAACCCAGGAAAATAATAAAACTCATCACATTTTGATGTAAACAGGTAGCTAAGAGAAGTCCAGAAATAGCTGCTTGCCTCTGAATAATACATTCATTCATAATAAAATATATAGCTAAAAGATTATTAGCAAATGAAAACATGCTCTTTTTCTTCTTGGCTGAATTTTACTCAGAAAAATGAGACACCTTTCAGAAAAAGATTATTATTTTTATAAGGAGTATATATTTTTAAACATTCATTTCCTCTAGTGCATGCAAACCCTACAAAATTATTAAATCTATCCCAACAGAATATTAGAGTGAAAAAATCATGAAAAACAAATTTATTTAAAATGGTAAAGTCTGATCACGTTTCAATTATACTCAGTTTTACTTTTCACTATTTTTAACCTTCAATACTTGAAGTTCTATGCAAATTTACCTAAAGTGATAAAGTGAGATTTCTAAATTTGTCACTTATATAAGCCATTGAAGATAAATTGGAGATATATAATAGAGTGCTTAAGACTTTATGAGAAAATGTTCCCACACATTATGCATTTAATGAACAGAGGACTGATCAAGCATATTGGGGATTACAAACATGAACTGAAGTCCCCTCCCTCCAGTTCTCACCAGAAATTTCTCCTTCATTGCTTAAAAAATTTCCTTAAATGCCACTAAACTTCACTGAATTCTATTTCCTCCACATCTCTGGCCACCAGCAGAGTCCAAACCACCCCAACTGCCTCCCAAAGTCCCTCATCTTCTTCCTACCCACTGGCCACACCACATTGGATCATGATTCTCCCTTCTTTGGAAGGCCTCGAGGGATTGATCACAGTATTACATAAAACCCAAAAACCTGAAAAGCCTTTGGGGTGGAACCTTGCTTATCTCCTCCACTGCCCGCCTCCTCCTCACTTTTCTCTGTCTTTCTCTTAGTTTTCCAGCCCCAATACACAAATTTCCTTATAAGGTCCACTGCATGTAGCATCCTCTGTGCCTAGAATTCCATTCCACTGACTTTTCTCCATGCCAACTTCTTATCTTTCCAGTCTCTCCTTAAATGTCATCTCTTCCCAAGTCTTACTTTAGTCTGCTCCCTGGACAGCTTCTCTTGTGTGGTCTCTATCCCTGCACTTGGTTTAGGCTCTGGATTAAAAGGAAGAGTTTTTATCACGTATTTTATTTTGTTGTTTAGATCTTCTCCTCCACACACCAAGTTCTATCAAGACTCTGCTTTGTTCATCATCACCTCCACTGCCGGGTGCCAGGCTCTGCATATGGCACAGAGTAAATAAATATTTGTGGAAGGCAGGACTAGCCAGATTCACTGCAGAGCCAGCGGCGCACTGCTTCCCCATCTCACACTCTTCCAACCAACTTTAGACCTTCAAACCCCCTTTGCTCAATGCTACCTTCCCAAAGCTGATTTGACAGGTTCTCACTGAAGAACTAGACCTCAGCCAGGCTGAGTTCAGAACTCAGGAGACTTTGGAAAAGACTGGGTGTAAAATCTGCAGAACATCAGGAGCACAGAACAGCAGGAGGTTCAGGAGCTGAGGGTCAAGATCAGGGAAATCAGGGAAAAGCAGGCTCGACTGCAGCACCCATGGCATCTCTCCTAGGCTATGCAGAAGAATCCTTGGATTTATGACAGAGGTGGTGATGGTCTGCCAGTGGGTTGCCCAGTTTTCTGTGTTATCCATGGACCTTCTGCCATCTGTTACTACAGCAAGACACAAAGTTATGGGCATCAGTACTCAGAACCTAAAGACCACATGTGGTGAGCAGACCTTAAGAGCACAGTCACACAAGGACAAAGGTTGTTGTCCAAATGTTTACAACCTCAAAGACACTTCTGTTTGATCTGTTACCTATTATGATATATAATTTTGGTGTTACATATGTGATTTTAATGAAAAAACATATGTTCAAGTATAAACATACATGTAGATTTCCTGTAGTGTTATGGGAAAAGTAAATATACTAATAGGTATTTTGCAATCATATTTTGGTCCTTATGGTAGACTATTTTAAAACTAAGTTTACTATAAGATGGCACATTTCCATGATTATTAAATTCATTCTAGTTCCATACATGTTAGTCCTCAGAAATCCCTGTGTTGTAACCAAATCTGAAGGAAGATTGTTGTTGCTGAAAAAATCCATGCCCCTGATATCTGAAAAAGTATGACTATCAAAAGAAAAATTTGGATGCAGGCTCCCTGTCAATTCAAGGCTGATTCATCTGAAGCTGTGAGAAGGGAAAAGAACAGAGTGTGTGTGGCACACATGTCTATGTCAAAAGCCTCAACGCAGATGTACCCGATGATCCAGTTCAGAATGTGAGTTCCCATGGCACAGGAAGACCATTTCTGGGAAGGAGGAAGTGAAGAGGACAGAGAGAGAGCGGCCAAGTAAAATCCTGAGACTAAATGATTTGAATTTTTTATCCAGAACCTAAATTCATTTTTTGTTAGATGAATGAGACTGATATTTAATTACAGGACTTACAAACATCTAACTAGCAAAACAAAAGAAAAATAAGTAAAAATAAATGCTATATCAATATCAGTTTCTCAATTTTTCCAATGGTAATCAGATAAACTCAAACCAAAGAATCTCAACAATATTTAATAACATATCTTCAAGCTCTTTTAGCACTAAATTTCTTTCTGATTGGTCTTTAACTACATTGATCCCAGACTCTGAGGTTACACTGATAATTTTTATATGATTCAGTTAGTCTCACAGAGAGAGAGAGAGAGAGAGAGAGAGAGAATTAAGTTTATTTTGTGGGAAATGGAAACCAAGGTGTCAATAACCACAAATCAAGAATGGTTCAAGAGTTAAATAGAACTGACTTTTGAATGTGAGTTGTTCTAAAGATGCAGGGATTTCACATGATACACTTGCCTAAACATACATATATATTCATATAAAAGTGTTACAACTATTTAAACAAAACGAACTTAGTAAGAAAAAAACTTACTACAAAGAAAAGACGATGGCTTCACTGGTGAAGTCTACCAAACATTTGAAGAAAAAAATATAGTAATATTTCACAACCTTCTCCTTTAGATAGAATACTAGGGAATACTTCCCAATTCATTCTATGAGTACAGTATTATCCTGATACTAAAATCATACAAAGGCATTACAGTAGACCAATATCACTTATATATACATACATAAAAATTATCAGAAATTTTAGCAAATCAAAGCAACAAATAGATAAACAAGTGGGATTTATCACAGGAATGTAAGAGGGTTTAAATGTGAAAATAAATCAAGGCATTATACCATATTAATAGAATAAGGTTCAAAAAACACATTATTATCTCAGTAGATGCAGGAAAAGCATTTGAGAAAATTCAATATTCTTTCAAGATATGAACACTCAACAAACAAAACTTAGAATGAAACTTGCTAAACCTGACAAAGAATATGAATTGAAACCCCACAATTAACACCAAATTTAATCATATTTAATCAGTAGAGACTGAAAGCTTTCCTTCTAGTATCAGAAGCAAGATGTTTGTCTGTGATCACCACATTTTGACAACTAGATGTCCACAGGGGAAACTGGGTCCTTACCTCCCACCATATGCAAAAAATAATCCCAAATGGATCAAAGACATATATGTAGGAACAAAAAGTATAAAATTCTTAAAAGAAAACCTAGGTGCATATCTTTATGACCATGAATTTGACAAGAGGTCCTTAAATACAACACCAAAATTACAAGTAATCAATGGAAAATAGAACTATTCAACTTCATCAAAATTAAAACTTGTGCCTCAAGTTATAAGAAAATAAAAAGACAACTCACTAAATGAGGGGAAGTATTTGTAAATCATTTATCCGCCAAGAATGTAGTATCAATTATATATATAATGGATGTATATCCATTATATATATATCATATATCATATATATATATATATACATATATATATATATATACACACACATTATATATATATAATATCAGGGGCATGGCTTCCCTGATAGCTCAGTTGGTGAAGAATCTGCCTGCAATACAGAAGACTCTGGTTCGATTCCTGGGCTGGGTAGATCCACTGGAGAAGGGATAGGCTACCTACTCCAGTATTCTTGGGCTTCCCTTGTGGCTCAAAGGGTAAAGAATCCGCCTGCAATGCGTGAGACCTGGGTTCAATCCCTGGGATGGGAAGATCCTCTGGAAAAGGGAAGGGCTACCCATTCCAGTATTCTGGCCTGGAGAATTCCATGGACTATATAGTCCATGGGGTAGCAAAGAATCAGACATGATTAAGCAACTTTCACTTTCATATATATATATATACACACACACATATATATAAATGCACCTATATATGCACACATATATATAGATTAAACAATAAAGACAAATAATCCAATCAAAAATGGACAAAAGATTTGATCTATATTTTTCCAAAGAAAGGATACAAATAGCCAATGAGCATGTGAAAAGATGTTAAACATCATTATTGATTAGGGAAACACAAATCAAAACTGCAAAAAGATAACCCTCCACACACATCACACTTGCAAAGATGGCTATAACTAAAAAGACTGACAATAACAAGTGTTGACAAGGATGTAGAGAAATTGGAACCCTCTTATATTGCTGGTAGAAATGTAAAATGCTGCAGCTATTTTCAAACACAGCTTGACAATTCTTAAAAAATGTAAACATACAGTTGCCAAATGACCCAGAAATTTCAGTCTTAGGTTTATACTTAAGAGAAGTAAGAACATATGTTCACGCAAAAACTTGTACATAAATGTTAAGGGTCACTTTATACAGCATAAAAAAATTGGAAACAATTCAAATACAGAACAAGAGTGGTGCATATGTTCCACTGTACAAGTGGTATAATGCAATACTATATGGCAGTAAAAGAAATGAAGTACTTATAAATGCTAGAACATGAATGAATCTTGGAAATATGCTAAGTTAAACCAAGTTATAAAAATCAGAGCTTAATAATCACATGTTATGTGATTTGATTTATACTAAATATCCAGAATAGGTGAATCCATAGAGATGGAAAGTAGATTAGTGGCTTTTAGAAGCTCAGTTTTGAGGGGAATAGGGATAATTCTAATGAATATTATCTTTCTTTTTGGAATAATCCAGCAGTGTTTCAAAACTGCATAGTGGAGACAGTTGCACAATTTTGTAAAAACTACTAAGTTTTTTGCACTCATTTCACATGCTAGCAAAGTAATGCTCAAAATTCCTCAAGCTGAGCTTCAACAGTATGTGAACCGAGAACTTCCAGATTTACAAGCTGGATTTACAAAAGGCAGAGGAACCAGAAACCAAATTGCCAATATCCATTGGATCATAGAAAAAGCTAGAGAATTCCAGAAAAATGTCTACTTCTACTTCATTGACTACTCTAAAGCCTTTGACTGTGAAGACCACAACAAGCTATGGAAAATTCTTAAAGAGATGGGAATACCAGACCACCTGACTTGCCTCCTGAGAAATCTATATGCAGGACAAGAAGCAAACAGTTAGAACTGGATATGGAACAGTGGACTGGTTCTGAATTGGGAAAGGAGTACATCAAGGCTGTATACTGTCACTGTGCTTATTTAACTTATATGCAAAGTACATCATGCAAAATGCTGAGCTGGATGAAGGACAAGCTGGAATCAAGACTGTGGGGAGAAGTATCAGTAGTCTCAGATATGCAGATGACATCACTCTTATGAAAGAAAATGAAGAGAAACTAAAGAGCCTCCTGATGAACATGAAAAAGGAAAGTGAAAAATCTGGCTTAAAACTCACTGTTCGAAAATGAAGATCATTGCATCTGGTCTCATTGCTTCATGGCAAATAGAAAGGGGAACAATGGAAACAGTGCCAGACTTTATTTTCTTGGGCTCCCAAATCACTGCAGATGGTGACTGCAGCCATGAAATTAAAAGACATTTGCTCCTTAGAAGAAAAGCAATGACAAACCTAGACAGCATATTGAGAAGCAGACATTTCTTTGCCAACAAAAGTCCTTATAATGAAAGCTATGATTGTTCCAGTAGTCATATATGGATGTGAGAGCTGGACAATGAAAAAGGTTGAGCACCAAAGAATTGATGCCTTCAAACTGTGTTGCTGGAGAAGACTCTTGAGAGTCCCTTGGACTGCAAGGCAATTAAACCAGTCAATCCTAAAGGAAATCAACCCTGAATATTCATTGGAAGGACTGATGCTGAAGCTGAAGCTTGAGTACTTTGACTACCTGACTCGAAGAGCCGACTCACTGGGAAAGACCCTGATGTTGGGAAAGATTGAAGGCGGGAGAAGATGGGGATGACAGAGGACAAGATGGTTAGATGGCATCACCGACTCAATGGATATGAGTTTGAGCAAGCTCTGGAAGATGGTGAAGGACAGGGAAGCCTGGCATGCTGCAGTACATGGAGTCGCAAAGAATTGGGCAGGACTGAGTGACTGAACAACTGAACAAGAACACTAACTTTTACCCTTTGAAAAGGTGAACTACAAGTACAGCATTTATTTATATATTTTTTCTTTTATTTTTAAAAGCAGGCAACCACCAACAAAACAAAGGAAAACTGAAAAGACTGAGCTGAAGTATGATGGATGTACCTCCCTGAATTCAAGTTATTGTTGAACATGTCACTGTCCACAGTACTGTAAAAATTGTTTGTCTAAACATGGTTATCCCTTGGCTATAAATTCTTTTTCTAAGTCTCTACTTTCACATTCCAAATTTACCAGTTCTAATGATGCCAATCTTTCCAGTTTTCTCAGGGCTGAGGGGGTTCCCAAGACATGAGACTTTCAGCACTAAAACATGGAAAATTCCAGGAAAACTGAGAAAGTTTGCTCTTGCCTGATTTTGCATAATTTACTGAATTCCTCTTCTCTTTAATTCCTATCATGTTCTCCATCTTGCTTTTTCCTTCAAACTGACAGCTTCTGCTTATGCTGTTTTTTAATCTCAAGTATTTTAATAATGAAGTTACCCCTAAAATTCACTTTTTAGATATATAAAATTAATCCTATAGAAATCATACTCTGTAAAACAACTTTGAAATTAAATTTACTAAATCACCTTGCCATACACTTGAAAATAACATTATTTTGTTTGTGTGTGTGTGTTGTTTTAAGTGTATATATCACTATGTTCAGATTCTTTTCCCTTACAGGTTATTACAAAATACTGAGTATAGATCTATGTGCTATTTCACTTGTGTTAATAGTTTTATTATAAAATAATCATCCACAAATTAGTATAACTTATATAAGTCTCCCCTGAGTTTGGGGTATGAATAGCCAACTGCCTTCTGCATGTTTCAACCAGAGATTTCTTTGGCCACGAATACATACATCTAAGGGGACTTCCCTGATAGCTCAGTTGGTAAAGAATCTGCCTGCAAAGCAGGAGAACGGAGTTTGATTCCAGGGTTGGGAAGATTTGCTGGAGAAAGGATAGGTTACCCACTCCAGTATTCTTGGGCTTCCCTTGTGGCTCAGCTGGTAAAGAATCTGCCTGTAATCTGGGAGACCTGGGTTGGGAAGATGCCCTGGAGAAGGGAAAGGCTACCCACTCCAATATTCTGGCCTGAAGAATTCCATGGGGTCCATGGGGGTGCAAAGAGTTGGACACAACTGAGCGACGTTCACTTTCAATTTTCACATATGTCTAAAGCTAAATCTAAACATGT